>NC_091088.1:59075000-59700000 GCF_032405125.1 Capricornis sumatraensis
GGGTCAAAAAGGGGTGCCAATCTTGTCAGTGGGGGGGGACAGGAGCAGCCAGAGAAGGTTCTGAGGTTCCTATTGGGTTAAAACTATTGAACGAGGAAGGGAGATTGGGGTTTTTTGGGGGGAAGGGGGGCGTTGTGTTTGGGTTCATGAGGAGGTGGGTTTTCAAAGTGAGGGGTGGGAGAGAACTTCGGCTTCTGTGGTGGGAGGTGAGATGGAAGGCCATCCGGGGACGTGTTAAAGAAAATGCATGGCAGCCGAGGGGGGCCTAGGGTTGGAGGTGGATATGGTGGGTAGCTCCCTGGAAGTTTCCAGGGCAAAGCTGGGACAAAGACTGTTCAGTCTGGATGGGGAGTGGGCTGCAGAGGCCGGAGGGAGTGGCTCAAGGGTCCCTTTCCCAGGAAGAATGGGGCTGGGCAGCAGACACCGGGCAGTGGGAGCAGGTGGGCGGAGTTGTTGGGGCCTCTATTGCGCACTGAAGCCGCATGTAATGGGGGTGGGGAGGAGCAAAGTTTGGGATGCATCAAATGAGCCAGCTTTTAAAGCCTTGAATCTCACCTGCTCGCTGCCCCTTTCAGACCCAGAGAGCTGTTTTTTCCACACAGGAATGCTGGTTTTATCTTGGTCTCCAGCTCCACGCACCGCTCTGCATCTCCTCACTTGTGCCAAGTGACAGTGCGGTACAGTGTGGCGTCGGTGACAATCGCACGCTTGTTCTTGTGGCCTTGGAGTGGGGGCTGCAGAGAGGACCTCCAGAGGGACCCCTTCATCGGCCCCACGGCCTCTTGTTTCTTTTGGGGCCCTCCCTGAGTGCTTCTGTTAATTCCCACAGCTTGGGCTTTGAGAGAAAACCAGCAGACTAGTTCTTTCCTGGTCCCTGCCACCCACAGTCCCCCAGCCCCCGCAGGCTCAGCCTCGGAACCGTGTGCAGCCATCCTCCCTGGCAAGGCTGGGGAGAGCAGGCAGCCGCTGCTGTGTATCAGATCTCATACTTGCTGACACAGGCCTGATGGCTCCTCTCGCCGCTACCCCATTTTCCCCCAGCAGAGCCTTGCTAAAGGGGCACTGAATCATTGACAGGCGCCAGGAGGCCCCCACCTGCCAAATAAGACCTGAGCTTTGGCCCCACTAGTTTCTCTTTTACTTTGTAATCAGCAAAGTATGGGTGGGACAAGTCACTGTTCACTGGCTTTGGACTTTGGCCTGAGCCCTGTGGCTCTTCCTTGGCCCGGGTGAGGGGCCCTGGCCTTGGTTTCTGATCTCATCTAACACTGCTCTCTGGCACTGGCTGGGGTCTGGGGCAAGGCGGAGAAATAATACCCTCTTCCCTCCCCCACCCCAGGATTTTTTTTTTTTTCTTGTCCAGCCTCTTGCTGTATCATAAAGGGATGGGGAAGCAGGGGACCAGCTGGGTTATTTTGCAGGAAGTTTTTGGTGAAAGCTGAAAATCTGCAGATCTGGAAAGGGAAAAAGCCCTGAGAAGAAAAGGATCCCCGGCAGTGATCAGTTTTCTGGGCAGCAGCCTTGCTTTGAGATCTCTAGCTGGGAGCTGGGCCCTTTGCTTCCCCAGCAGGGGAGAGGGTCTCCTAAGAGGGAGGGAGGGAGTGTGACGGCCCTGCAGGCAGAGCCACGCCTATTTGCAGCAAGCCTGGAACAGTGGCAGTGCCTCCTCTGCGCGTTGCAGCCTGGCGGCAGGGAGTGGTAGACACCAGCCTTCGGCACCATTCGGGCATTCCACGACCTGCCCCAGCCCCTGCGGGTGCTGCCCAGGGTGGTGTGGCAGGGGTGCGAAGGGCCCTGGTTGGGTAGCCCTTACCACGCAGGCCAGGGGAAAGGATGAAAGCTGGGGGAGGGCAGCCCTCGCCCAGTCCTCCTCCGTGCCCCTGGCACTGCCTGGCCTTGGCAACAGAAGCCCATCCTGTCTTCTCAGTTTCCCCCAGCAGCTTCCTCGGGTGTCAGGACCTAGGCGATCGGCTCAGGCTTCTTTGCCCATAGAAGCCAAGGGAAGCAGAGGAGCAAAGGGCTCATGGGCCTGGGGCTGCCAGGCTGGCGTGCAGGAGCCTGGCCGCCCTGGGTCTCTTTTGAAAGCGAGGCAGAAGCATCTCCATTTGGCCTCCTAACCTTCCCTTTAGACTTTGGACTTTTCCAGAATGTACATGTATGGTGTGTTTCCTTCTCTACCTTCCTGCTTCCCCCTCCCTTAGCCATTTCCCTTCTGTAATCATCACCCTGATTTCCCCTCCTGTTCTACCCATTTGGGGCTCGGCCTCAAGTCCTTCCTTTATGTTTAAAAGAAAAAAGGAAAAGGGCATGTCGGACTTGTTCTGATGTGATTGGTCTTCACATTTGGGATGGGGCAGAAGGGGGTGTGGGGTTCTTGCTAGATTCCCAAGGAAGTTCTAGAACCTCTGTGCAGAATAACACTAGTGCCCACAGTGGCACACCTCAGTCTGAGGGGCTCTCAGACTCAGAGCTGGAAGCCTGCTGTAGATGCGGAGCCCCTTCCCCTAGTTGTAAGAGGAAATCAGGAAGGGGGCAGCGGTCCAAGGGCAAGCCATGCCTTCTGGCAGCATTCACGGACCCCAAGGAAAATTCCTCTTTTACTGCCTAAAGCTAAACGTTGGGATTCAGCTTCCCCATCCCCGTGTGGCTCCTCCCCCAGAGGATCCCTTTGCCGGGCTGGTTCAGGACAGGCTGGCCTCTGCTTCTCCTCTGCCCTGCCCCCAAGCCCAGCATGCAGCAAGGGCTGCCCGACCTACTGGCCAGTCCCCAGAGTGGCCAGGGCCAGCAAGGGTTAAAAACTGCAGCGCAGCAGGGGGAGGGGACTTGAGTCCTCCAGCCTCTGCCACCAGCGCCATGCCTGCTGCAGTCCCCTCCTGACACCCGTCCGGCCCCAAAGGAGCAGTGGAGTGAATGGTGTGCTGTGCCGAAGAGAGCAGGGGCTGCCCCCTGCCTGCCCGGGGTTCTTTCAGGCACTCCACAGACACCAGTTGGGAGAATTGTTGCCAGTTGGATCCGTAGTGCTTGGCCGGGTGCTTCCACATTGGTGACATAGAAACTAGGAAAGAGCCGGCTATCTACCCTGGGCCTGGCCTGCTTCAGTTTGGAGCCTTCTAGAAGAGCTGCTTGATTAGGCTTCCAGGGCAACTGCTCCCTTCACTCAGCCTCTGGGGTGCCCAGCAGCCGTGACGGCACCGAGACGTGAGCCAGTGCAGGTGCAGCTGGGCTGGGGCTGGCTCCAGAGCCCTGACTCTGATTGGAGACCCTGGGGTCGGCGGCGTCGTCAGGTCCTGGGTCTCCAGCCTCCTGAATCACCAGACTGGATGATCCCAGTCCTGGCTCTGGCATGACTGCCCTTGCCCAGGTACACGGACTGCCATGTGGAGCTGGCTGCACCAGCGGGGGCCGGGCTGAGCAAGGAGAGATGTGCCAACCTGTGACTAACTTTCTCCTTCCTGCTTTTCCAGGCTGACCAGCTGACCGAGGAGCAGATCGCAGGTGAGCTTGCTTCCCTCCCTCCCTCCCCCGTTCCCCCCTTCCTGCCCCCACCCTGCCGCATGAATGCCTCTGCATCGAGTCTTGCTCCAGCCAGGAGGAGCATCTGA
The DNA here is from genome assembly GCF_032405125.1 of Capricornis sumatraensis. NCBI lineage: Eukaryota > Metazoa > Chordata > Mammalia > Artiodactyla > Bovidae > Capricornis > Capricornis sumatraensis. The sequence continues at coordinate 59,078,603 of NC_091088.1, forward strand.
CAGAGAAGCTCACTCACATGTATGAGAGCACACCAGTGACACCAGACCCCACAGTCCTGAGCCAGGCCCTCATCAGGTGGCAGGGCTGTGCTCCCCTCCCTGCCAGGGGTCACCGGGCCTTTTAATCGGTGGCTGCGGGGTGAGCCTGGCCATCTGTCCTGGCTCCTGCCAGTTAGGCTCAGAAGGTGAACTCCTCTGCGGGGCTCCTGGCCCACTTCAGGAGCCACCCAGGAGAGGGCTCGTCACGCCCACCTCTGCACTCCCCTTCGCGCATGCTTGCAGTCGCTTCTTCCTGGGCTGGAAGTGCCTTCCCCCGGCTCTTTGCACCAGGCAGCTCCTTCTCCTTCTTTGGGTCTTGATCCAAATGTCATCTTGGAAAGGCCTTCCCTGGTCCCATCTCAAATAAACAGCCTTCCTCTACTCTCTGTTTCCTTAATAGCCTTTCTCACCATCTGAAATTCATCTCTGATGTCTGCCGGCTGCATCTGCCTGTCGCTGGACGAGTTCCTGACTGGGGCGCTTTTCTGTGTGTTGGTCCCTGCTGTTCCTTTAGTGCCTGCAGCATAATGGCTGCTGCATACATTTTTGTTGACTAAATAACTAAATGAACAAGGGAACCATCACGGATCTTCCAGTAAGCTTAAAGAAGTCCTTGAGTAGACTCCCCTAAAGCCCAGTAACCCACAGCTACAGGAAGTACTGTGTGCTGAGAAGGTTTCTGTGTCCTGTCTCCCCCGCCCCCCCAGACTGTGAACTACTCTAAAGGACAGGGACCAGCTCCCAGTTAAGTCCCACAGTCATAGGCCAGCACAGAGTAGCCCCTGGACCCCGGCCTTACTGTCAGGGTCAACAAGCATAGAAAGCCCCGCTTCTGAAGTGGGGGCGGCAAGAGTAGACTTGCCTTCTCTTCTTTCTTCCCCTCCCTTCCCCCCTCCCCACATTTTCAGCTTCTGAACTTTGGCCCCAGGTGGGTGGCTACGGAGACCCACCAAGGAAAACCAGAGAACTGCATTGTTGTTCAGTGATCCTGAGCGCAGGGTGCCCACGTGACCCCTGAGAACAACAAGGCCTTGGCACAGAGAGGCGCCAGCATCCCCCAGGAGACTCGGGGTCTCCAGGGCCCAGAGGCTCGGGCACGGGCAAAGCCTCTCGGCTCTACATATGGCTCCCGTGCCGGCCACACGCAGCCCCAGCTCTGCCCTCGCTTGACACCAACACATGCTCCACGCCACCCCCCACCCCCGTCCCCATTAGCGAACTGTCCGCCGCCTCACCCCAGCCCACACCCTCTGGGAATAGGCTGCCAGGCATCTGTTCCCTGAGGGTTTGGGGGCAGGGAGCACCAGGTGCCAAAATGGGCCCAGTGGGAGGGCAGGAGCCACGTGCTTCTCCCGCTCCTGATGCGGGCCCAGCTGCGGCCTTCCCACTCAGCACCCCCAGCTCCTCGGCCGCCTGGTTTGGCAGCCGTCCCCTCTCCTTCCACACCCCCCCACCCCGCCTACCCCACACAGTCCATCAGCCATGCTCCGCTGCCGGCCGCCCCCACACTCTTGCCCTACGCAGCTCCTCTGGAAACGAGAGCCGGGCTGGTAGTCCCCATCGGGCGGGATGCCATGGCGCCCAGCACCGTCCTGCAAGCTCTCCTGCCCTTCCTCTCCTGGCCCGCTGACCTTGGCTCTCTTCCCTTCCAGGACACTGGTCCATTTCATCACTCGAGGGAGAGACTGAAGCCAGGGACCAAAAAGAAATGTAGAGGCTCTAACGCCACCGTCAGCCCATTTTCCCCCCGTGTCTTCAGTGCAGACAGCTTTGCCCGTCACCGAGCAGGTGCTCAGTGAGGGGTGATGGAAAGAAGAAGGGGCCTGTCCGTGGTACAGAGGCGAGAGGCTTGAGCTGGCACTGGATCTCCTATTTCTTGAGGCGGGCCTGACTCAGGCCTTCCCGTGGCCTCACCTCTGGTTCGCTGTGCTCCTTCCGCAGAGTTCAAGGAGGCCTTCTCCCTCTTCGACAAAGATGGGGATGGCACCATCACCACCAAGGAGCTGGGGACAGTGATGAGGTCCCTGGGGCAGAACCCCACTGAGGCCGAGCTGCAGGACATGATCAACGAGGTGGATGCAGATGGTGAGCCTGCACCCAGGGCAGGAGGGCAGCCCCCTCCCAGCGCCCCCGGGGAGCCGCCCTGCGGGGTGGATGGCCAGCGTCTGCTCCACCAGGGCCCTGGGGTCGTCTCCTCGGGCCCAGGCCCAGAGCATCTCCCTCTCTCCCCCACCTTGCAGGGAACGGGACCATTGACTTCCCCGAGTTCCTGACCATGATGGCCAGAAAGATGAAGGATACGGACAGTGAGGAGGAGATCCGAGAGGCCTTCCGTGTCTTTGACAAGGTGAGCAGGCCTTTTCCCGGGGGACTCTGGCACTCCGGCAGAGCAGCATAGGTAGGCTCTCAGGACACCCAGCCTAACCGGAGTCACCACTTCGGGAGGCCAGGTTCCAGTGCCAACCCCACTGCCAGCTTGCTCTGCTACCACAGGAAGCCCCCGCCTGTGCCAAGGGAGGTGACTGACCGGCCCCGTGCTGGGGTCTCTCTCCCACTGCCCCCCAGGAGAGAGCCGGGCGAACGGATGCCTCTGGCTCGGAGCCTTTGTTTGTCTCCTGACACCCAGGACGATATGCTGGGGTCTCTCTCCCACTGTACCCCAAGAAAGCGCTGGGCAGACGAACGCCTCCCGCTCAGAGCCTTTGTCTGTCCCCCAACACACAGGACGGCAATGGGTACATCAGTGCCGCAGAGCTGCGCCATGTCATGACGAACCTGGGCGAGAAGCTGACCGACGAGGAGGTGGACGAAATGATCAGGGAGGCCGACATCGACGGGGACGGCCAGGTCAATTACGAAGGTGAGCTACCGGCCCCATCTGCATGCCCGCAGGGGCTGGGGGAGCCCACTCTCTGCTGACCTCCATGTCTTTCTCTCCACAGAGTTTGTACAGATGATGACTGCAAAGTGAAGGCCCCCGGGCAGCTGGTGATGCCCGTTCTCTCGATCTCTCTCTCCCCGCGCGCGCACTCTCTTCAACACTCCCTGCCTATCCCGGTTTTAGCAAACACCAGTTGATGGACTGAGAATCTGATAAAGCTACAAAAGATTTGTCCCAAGCTGCATGATTGCTCTTTCTCTTCCTCCCGAGTCTCCTTCCAGGCCCCCGCCATCTCTTCCTTCAGCCTCCCCCACCTTTCATTCACATCTTCCAAGGCCTGATGCATTCATAAGATGAGACCCCCGCTCCCCTTCAGGGGGCCTCTGCCCTCCTCCTCCAGCCCGGGTGACTCTCGTCCGTTTTGGTTTGTTGTTCGTTGGTCATCTTATTTTGGGGTGCCGAGGTGGATGCCGGCGCTGTCCCGGGACCTGCTGGGGAGGGGCCGAGGCCCTCAGAAGGGCTGGGCATGAGAGGCACGCCTTTTGCTGATGCATGCAACCAGCCTGTAATACCCTGTGCCCATCCCAGAGCCTGTCGGGGCAGGAGTGCCCAGCGTGGCGTTCCAGAAGGGCTGAGGGTGGTGGGGAGGGCCCGGAGCTGCGGTGTTGCCTGAATGTGGCCCAGGAGGAGGCCAGGGGGCGAGGGAGGCTTGGCAGCTGGCATGCTCTTAGCACATGAGGAGGCCGGCCAGGCTGGGCAGCACTCAGATGCCATTGGCTGCTCTTGTGAACCATCTGACTCGCTCCCTGAGGCGGGGCGAGGGGGGCCCGCTCCCCTGGTGCCCCTGCACGCTGCCCCCATCCCATGTTCCCCAAGTGATCTCAAGCTGTCCTGGTGCTAACATCCCATGCCCATCCGCGTCCCGGTCCCCTCAAGGGAACGCACGTGGGATTGGCTGCTTTGTCACATGCTACTCATCCTTCCGTTTTTTCTTTATACCCCTTAAAACTCTTAATTTTTGTCTGAAACCATGCCGGGCTAGCTGAGGAGTGGGGATTGGGAGGATGTGCCCCACCAAGCGCTCAAGAGAACATAACCTGCAATAAACAGCCCTGCTGGCCCGCCAGCCCCTCCCACTTCCCCGTGGTGGCTCGGCGGCTCCCCAGCCCCGTCTGTGCTGTCTGTGCGCCCACCTGCCTGCCCCCCCAACTCCCCAGCGGAGAGCATGATCCGCAACCTGGCTTCTGACTTTCGCCTCTGGGACAAGTAAGTCAACGTGGGCAGTTCGGTTTCCTGGATTTTTTTTTTTTCTTTTTTTTTCTGTTCATTTCATCTGCCCCCCACCCCCATCCCACCCCACCCCTCAGGTCGATCAAGTGGCTTTTCCTGGGACCTGCCCAGCTTTGAGAATCTCGTCCACCCTGTGGCACCCAGCCTCCAGGGAAGGGGGGGTGGGGCATAGCGGGAGACCCAGCCAAGAGCTGAGGGTAAGGGCAGGTAGGCGTGAAGCTGTGGATGTTTTCGGAGTGTTTTGGTTTTTTTTTTCCAAACCGGGCAATATTTGTGTTCAAGCTGTGAAGAAAAATATATATCAATGTTTTCCAATAAAATACAGTGACTACCTGACTGCTCCTCCCCTCTTGGTTTCTGAGCCTGCTCCCTGCACAGGCCTGAAGCCCTGCCCCAAAAGAGTGTCTGCTGTGGGATCTGGCTCCCTGACCAAGAATCAAACCTGAGCCCCTCACACTGGGAGTGTGGAGTCTTAGCCACAAGGGAAGTCCCAGCCTGTCAGCTTCGAGTGCTCGGCGCCTACACGGGTGTGCAAGACCAACCCCGCCTTAGTAGGGCCACCTGTCAGTCACACACAGGACCGCATGATGAGGCCCAAGAAGGCCTGAGGCAGGTCCATTGCGTCACAGGAGCATCCTGCTTTGGGGGCAGACCAGTGGCAAGCTGAAAGGATGGTCGCCTGCTGTGCAGGAGGAGGAAGGGCCTCAACCCTGGAGAGAGGCAGACCAGGTCAGACGGGGCCCAGGCCAGGTCAGGATTCTTGACAGGGCCCTCTGGCTAAGAGGTGACCAGTGCCTATCGGCAGGCTAAGTGCTGAGTTTGAACTGAACTGAACACAGTGGTGAGAAAAGAGGTGTGTTCCTGAGCTCACAGCTTCAGTCAGTCCCTAGAGACAAAGGACTAAAGCTCAGAACGACTGTAAATCCTAGAAATCTCAACTTCCCCAAGGAAGGCAGAGCTATGGAGAAGGCGGCATGGGACTTCCCTGTCTGGCCAGTGGTTGAGACCTTGTCTTCCAATTCAGGGAGAGCTAAGATCCCACATAGTGCCAAAAAACAAAACAATAAAAATAAGCTCCTGTTGAGGTTCAACAGAAAGCAAAATTCTGTAAAGCAATTATCCTTCAACAAAGTAGTATTGTAAAAAAGTCAAAGACTTTTAAAATTGTCCATATCAAAAAAAATCTTAGGTGGGGAGACCCAGTCCCCAGCTACAAAACCCATCTGATTCCCTCTTGGGGAGGAATGAACGGTCAGTAGACACAGTCTAACATCTGAGCAGCTGTCTTTGACCACAGGGACCAGGCAGGAGGTGAGCAGAAACAGCTTAGTGGAGTAAAAAGCCGCCTATTCACCTTCGCCTGGCCTTGGAGGGATGGAGAAGCTTGGTGAGGCCCAAACTCGGGCTTTCCTGTGGCTTCAGAGTAAATGGTCATTTTTTTTAAAAAAGGACCGGGGGGTGGGGGGGACGTGGTTTCCCTTGTAGTCCAGTGGTTAAGAGTTCGCCGATGTTGGATCCTGGTCGATGTTGGATCCTGGTCGGGGAGATCCCACATGCCCCCGGGGTAGCTAAGCTCATGCACCACAACCACTGAGCCTGTGCTCCACCAGCAGGGCCACTGCATTGAGACCCCAAGTGCCGCACCCAGAGAGCAGCAGCCGATCTCAGCAATGAGAGGAAGCCCACACACGGCAACAAAGGCCCAGCAAAGCCAAGCATACTAAATCTCTTAAAAAATGACTTCAGGTAGGCCAGAGGGCTTCCCCTGGTGGCTCAAACGGTAAAGAATCTGTTTTCAATGCAGGAGACTCAGGTTCGACCCCTGGGTCAGGAAGATCCCCTGGAGAAGGAAATGGCAGCCCACTCCAGGATTCTTGCCTGGAGAATTCCATGGACAGAGGGGCTGGGTGGGCTACAGTCCATGGGGTGGCAAAGGGCCAGACATGACTGAGTGACTTAACAGGCCAGAGATAAGGGGAAGGCTAGGCTGAGGCTGGGGTCAAAACAGTGGAATCTGGGATGAGAGCTGCCTTCTTAGCAGCCAGGATACCTGTGGAAAACTCTGGTCTTATAGTTCAGAAGACAGGTCTTGACATAGAATTGGCCTCCAGCACAGTGTGACCACTCACGGAAGTGTCTACTCACTAAACCTCAGGTCTTACTTCTGATGCTGCCTGCTTCATAACCTTGGAGCAGTGACTTCACTTCTCTGAGCCTCAGTTTACCCATCTACAAAATGGGAAATAGTCATCATCTCTCAAAGGAGGAACATAAAATCATCCATCTCAGAGGGGAGTGCCACTTTCTAGACATCATCTCATTTATGTCTCACTCAGGCCAGGCTGAGTCCTAATAAAATTTTTTTCCCTTTTATGACATGTATCCTCCCCACTGGGCATATGAGCGTAAGTTATCAAGAGCTGACAGGAGGGGCTTCCCTGGCAGTCCAGTGGTTGAGATTCTGCGCCTTTACTGCAGGGGTTGGGGGGAGGTGGGGAGGGGTGCACCCACATTTGATCCCCAGTCAGGAAACTGGCATGAAAAAAATAAAGCTTACAGGAAAGGAACAGAGGCCTGGGCAGTAAAGCCTCTCACAGTGCTCTTCTTGTAAGTGGCTCCACTGGGACATGAACCCCAGGTTATTCACATCCCAAACGACCACACTTTTAACCACCGCAGCACGTTGCCTGCACTTCTCTACTGCCTGTCGATTATTTCCCCCCTTGGGCTCTAGTGTTTGAAAGACTTTTACTCCCATACAACCTGCATTATTAAAAAGGCATGACTTCCCCTTCCCATTCTTTATTAATCACAGGCACAGAGATGGCACTCTGCACCACTAATGGACACGGGCAGACGCGGAGGAGCACGCATCGGCTGATGCTGGTCGTGGAAGTCATCTCCAACTCAGGCTCATGGATCCGCTGGGCCAGCTCAAAGCCTGTCACTGAGAAAGTGACTAGGCAGGGGGAGACATGTGGAGGTGCCCAACCGGGCTCACAGGAGAGAAACCCCAGGCTCCCCTCACTTGCGGGAGGGAGTGGCTGTGAGACCAATTCTCAGTGTCATTCCCACTGCGGCCAGCAGGTGGGGCAGTGACTACAGAGGGACCAGAAAGCGGCAACTCCCGAGGACCCGCCCGGGCGTGTATGGGTGTCCATGCTAGAGTCCCACCTGTGCTCCAAAATCAGGAATGAATAAAGAAATGAAGTTAAAAGTGCATAAAGTCTCCTTGAGAGACATACTTGTTCCTAGTCTCTCAGTTCTTGACCCCAACTCCAGACCAGAGCTGGCACCTCCCTTGCACTCTGTTCTTGGTCCATTTCACAGCTTATAAATTTGTATTTTTACTGCTTATTACAATACATATTTCTGTGATTATTAAATTGTCACCCCCTGAGAACTGCCCGGCGGTCCAGTGATTAGAATTCTGCACTTCCACTGGCATGGGGCACAGGTTCAATCCCTGGTCAGGGAACTAAGATCCCACATGCTGCAGGGGGGAAGAAAAATTGTCACTCCCACTGGATGGTGAGCAAGGTAAGCCCAAGGCAATGTCAGTCACTGCTATCTCCCTGACGGCACAGAGCCGCCTTGAGCCCAGAGCAGGCCCAAGGGAATGCATGTTGAATTGACGAATGAATGACAGATGAAAGAAAGGAGGCATTAGAAACCAGAGTTGGAACCCTAAGCACAACAGAAGCTCTCCTCTTTACTTGGCTCACTTTCTTACAATCCTCAGATCCATCCTGGCTAAGCCATCTCCTCCTCCATGCAGCCCTCCCTGATCTTTTCCCTAGACTCCACTTTCCCTGGCCCCAATCCCCCAGCACTGCCCACTCTGGATGGTGAGCTCCAGGAGAGCAGGGCCAAGGCTATCTGTCATCACCGTGTCCCCAACATCACAGGGACAAAACCTGACGCACAGTAAGCCCTCAATCAAAGCCTGCTGAATGAATGAACAGATGTCTGTGCTACAGTCTGCAGTGAAGGCCACCATAGAGCCCCAGAAGTGCCTAGAGCCCCTGAGAGGAAGTGATGACGTCTCCAAGGATGAGGAGGCGCCTCAGTGGGACCTTGACAGGCAAGGGTGTTCTTGACGAATGGAGAAGGGAAACACTCTTACAGGAAGGGTGAGCCCAATGAGTAAAGAGGTTGAGGCCTGAAAGGTCTTGTGCTCTTTGGGGAAATCTTGATTTTCTGCCGTGGCTAAGCAGAGAGCGTGGGAGTTTGGCCCTTGGCCTCCAGGCAGTGGGAGCCCTTGGAGCTTGGCAGGCAGGGGAGGGGCCACTCAGACAGGAGCTCCAGACAGGACTGTGGCCGACAGCGGAGACGCTACCCCAGCAGTCAGGAACCAGCCCCGAGAGGAGCTTCCAGATCGGAGCAGATGGGGCGGGAGTTGGGGCCTCTGGCGGACAGCTTAGACATCCACAGTGGGATGCAGAGGAGGGGGCAGAGTCCTGAGCTGTTAGGCCTGGTGAGTAAAAGTCAGCAGAAAACCAGCTTCAACACTCAATCCTCTCCTTCCCTTAATCCACACCCAAAAAAGAGGACTGATAGTGGCACCCACATTGGGGTGCTGGGGGTTCAAAAGCCCAGCCCTGTGCTGCCATTCAGCGAGATCTGAGGGGCCAGAATGGAGGCCCGGAGAGGAGGCGCACACCCCCATCCCAGGGAATCTTACCTGGATAGGCAGCTGGTGGGGCTGGGGGGTGTGCCCTTGACTCCTGCCTGAGACACAACCCCTTCACACCAGGTCCCTTGAATTGGTTCCTGTTGAGGCAGATTTGATAACCAAGGCCAGACCCCCATCTGATGTTGCTTGACCCGTTTTCTGGTTTGTTTTGGTACAAGTCAACAACATGTTTATTATTAAATTCAAGCGATACAGTATGACTCTGGCAAGACTGCTATAAAAGTTTCTAAACTTCCTCAATTTTTTTCCAGTATTACATGGGTTTTTTTTTTTTTTCAAATTGTGGTAAAATACCCATAACACAAAATGTACCATTTTAACCATCTCAAAATGTACAATTCAGTGACATTTAGTACATTGACGACATTGTACAACCACCATCACTCTCTAGTTCCAGGATATTTTCATTCCCCCAAAAGGAAACCCCCTACCCATTAAGCAGTCATCTTGATCTATTTTTAATTCTCACAGGCACTCCTTCAAATGAAACAAAGTGACCTGGGTAGGGTGGGGATGTGTAACAATGTCAGAACAATGGAGAAAAGTTTTGTTTTCAAGCCAAAAGTGCTCAGATGCCAAAGACAACAAACACCAATAGCCACGGCAATAGCAGCAGTAATAGTAACACACACTGTGGGCTTTACTCCAGGTCTTACGCTAAATTGCTTTTTTAATGATTACACTGAATCATTTAATCCTCAGCACAGCCCTGTAAATTAAGTACTAGATTATGATCACCATTCTACACAAAAGGAAACCAAGGCAAACTCACTAACCCAGTCTGGATTAAGGAAATAAAAGGATAAACCAGGGAATTCCCCGGCGGTCCAGTGGTTAGGACTCCACGCTTCCACTGCAAAGAGCCCCGGGTTTGAATGGGGAACTAAGATCCCACAAGCTGCACAACACACCCAAAAAAACCCAAACCAGCTCCACCTGCAAGCTGTGCTTTCTCCTCGCTGTGTGACCAGGGGCTGGTGATTGCCTTCTCTGGACCTTGATTCCAGCCTATGTAGAGTGGCTCTAATAATAGGCTGGAGAGAGGAGGGTGCAACTCACGAGGTGGAGGACTCACTTTAGCCGCCGTCTTTATAGGAAGCTCTTGCCTCATCTATTCCTCCACCCACCCCCACTCTCACCCCGCCCAGGGGCAGAATGATTGCTTTAACCCTGAAGCAAGTGAGAAAGTGGAACCAGGGCTGGGGAGAGTCTGGGGGCTTTCCCATTCACCTCCTCCCACCACCCCAAGCACCACTTCCTTTCATGCTCACTCCTGGAAAACGCTTGAGTTCGGTGCCTAAAGGCAGGGGATGGCTAATGAGGAGAGAGGGGTGGATGGCTGGAAAAGCCCCGGCTATCAGAAGGGGGATTGAAGGCTGGAAATCACCCTAGAGGAGTCCCAGGTGGGGCTGAGACCGGTTTGTGTCCCCAGCACCTGGTAGATTCAGGGCCCACTATTTGTTGAATGAATGAATGGATGAATGACATTTTTGAGAGGGTTCCAAGGACACAGGGGGTGTGGTCAGGCTATGCAGGGGCGGCTGAGGCGGGGGTGGGGGGCAGCTGTTTATCCAGGGATCGGTACAGGACTTAGGTCTGAGTCCTTGGGCCGTCCCTGGGTTCTGTAGCTCCCACCCCTTCATTCTCCAGCTTCTCCTGCCACCCGCCATCCACTTCTTGCAACTCACCAAGCCATGCAGTTTTTTCCAAGCAACCGTCCAGTGGTGTCACTCCCAAGGCAACAGTCGCCCCTTCTCCCCTGGTGGGGTGGGGGGTGGACCAGGCCTCCCAAGTCCAACAGGGAATCAGGAAGGAAAGGGAGACAGGGAACTTGTCAGGAAATCCCAGGCTTTCATGAGGCAGAGAGAGGGTGGCTCTGGGGCTCCCCCCACACCCCGCAGAGCTGGGCTCAGGGCTGTCTGCTGGGGCCTTGGGGTGGGCATCAGGAGCACCCTGAACGAAGGAAGATCAGAGGCAGAACCCTAACCAGAGCAGACCTGAGCGCACAGAAGCTGCTGGGAACATTTCTGCCTTCTAAATATTTAGACAGTGAGATGGATGGGCAAGTGACGGCCAGACCAGGCCGGCCAGGCCGCCGGATATTTTGAGACAACTGTTCTTTTCATGTTCCAGGGTAATTCCTCTCACCATCTCCCTCCTCCCACAGCCCTCGTGGCCACCCAGAGAAAGGAGAAATAGCAGCTGACCATCCCCTGAATCCAGAGGGTCCATGTTCCGGCCGGCAGGGCTCCAGGAACCATCTCCGGGCTGATCCGCCCGCAGCCATCGTTCATGTCCCTGAATTTCTGGCAGCTGCGGCCGGAAGACAGGGCGGGAGCTCACCGGGCAGATGTCAGCAGAGGGAGCAGGCTGCCTCGGACCCCGCTTTGGAGGGTGTTCCCATGGTGCTGGTAGGTAGCTGTGCAGCCGGTAAGGGTGCCCCCTGCCCCTCGCCCCAGGCTGACAAAGGCACCCAGTTCCCCTTTTTCCCCTCAAGAGCCGGGGGGGCGCTTGAGTCCTTCCTCCCCGAGGCGGACCGAGAGAGGGATGTCCGAGAGTCGCCTTGGGCAGGCCTCGAGTACAGGCAACAGAACCAGAGCTTCAGCCGCTGGAAGACGGACTTTCGGAAGAGGATAAAGACCCAGGGATCCAGAATGGGGTTGAAGGCATTGAAACGGAAGGCCAGGAGGTCTCCCATCTCACTGCTGTCTGGGGTGATGGCCTGGGTGAAGCCGCGGATCTGAGGGCAAGCAGAGAGCGATCAAGAAGCACCCCAGGACTCCTCTGCCCACACCCCATTCTGGACCCCCTCTGGACCCCCTCCTCTCCCTTGCTCACTGGCAGAAATGAGAGAGGTGCGGACTGTCAGAAGGGGAAAGAAATAAGATGAGAACTAAGTAAGAAATGCATCCAGGGGCAGAGGGAGAGAAAGCCCCAGGAGACAGTCAGCAAAGCTCTAGAGGGAGAGAGGTGGGGCAGTGGGGCTGGGTCCCAGGGCTGTGTGTGTGTCCCGTCTCCGAGTCCTCCATCACCCCCTCAAAGCTTTGGTGACTGTCAACTCTAACCCTAGCCCTTGGATTTTGCAGAAAGAGAAGCGGAGGTCCAGACAGTGTCAGGAGGACTGGGTGCCACAGGACCAGGATCAGCTCTGCTGCCCTCTGGGAGGGGCAGGGCAGGAGTTCCTGCAGGGAAGGGGTGAGACCAGGAGAGCCCAAGGGCACCTACATGGGTGGGGCTGGAGAAGTGGGGAGCAGGGTGACAAGGAGATCAGACCCTGGCATCAGAGGAGCCCAGGGTGCAGCCCTGCCTCTGTGTGATCGTGGGCAAAAGACATTATCACCCCTCCTTTGTAGAAATGCCGACAGAAACTTCATCACGTTTCTTGCTAAATTCTTGTGGAATAGATGCGTAAGATCATTCCTGAGATGATCGGAGAAGGGATTTCTAAACCACTGAGCACAGACTAGACAGAGTGCAGTATTGAATGATGGATCTTATTAGTCTTGCATGGGTAGGGGAAGGTTGGTGGGGGGGTAGCACTGGTGGAGAGGTGGGGGGCTAGGAATGTGGAGGAGGGGAGACAAGGGTCAGGAGGAGTCAAATGGAGCATAAGCAAGTGGGGAGAAACGTCTCTGTAAAGTTTGGAGTTGTCTGACTGTGGACAAAGTCTTTGACCTCTTTGAGCCTCAGTTTCCCCATCCGTGAAATGGGCGCAAAAGTGGCGGCTAGAACTGGACGCTGCCCTCCTCCCCACCGCCCACCGGAGCTGCCCAGGGGACTCACCGTAAGAGGCAAGGAGCACACGGCCATGATGCCCGTCATGAGGGCCAGCAGAATCAGGTGGTCAACCTCGTCCTCGCCTGCCCGGGGGCCGGGGACCAGCGAGCCCTGGTGGCGCCTCTGCTGGCGGTACATGCGGCAGAGGCTGAGGGTGACGGAGCCGTTGCAGAGGACGATGGCGGCCACCAGCAGGGCCACGAGGCTGGCGTAGGCCAGCGAGAAGGCGCAGCCACCCGGCTCGGCCGAGCGCATGCGGATGAAGCACCAGCTGCCGGGGCAGTACTGCTGGTGTTGGCCCAGGCCCAGGAAGGGCAGCGCGCAGAAGGTCGTGCAGAAGGCGTAGATGGCCGGCAGCGCCAGGCGGGCGCGGCGGGGTCCGTCCAGCTGAGCGTAGAGGTAGGGGTGGCTGAGCGCCAGGCAGCGCTCCACGGCCATGGCGAAGAGGATGAGCGTGGAGGCCAGGCCAAAGAAGGTCATGGCGAAGGCGAAGGCGTCGCACAGAGCCGGGCGGCCCCGGGCCAGGCCCAGCAGCGAGCTGTTGCGGGCGTAGGCCGCGAACACGGCCGGGCTCAGGAAGCACGTGCCCAGCAGGTCGGTGACCGCCAGCCCGGTGACCAGCACGGCGAAGGCCGAGGGGCTCGACCGCCGCCGCGCCCCCAAGATGCCCAGCGCCAGCCCATTGCCCACCACGCCCGCCACGAACATCAGGGTGCTGGTGGCCGGGCCCACCGAGTCCCGCACGTACGTGAGGTTCCGGCATGAATCCGCCATCCCCGGCCTCCGGCTGCCTCCCGGGCAGAGGGGCTGGAGGGGTCCCTGGGGAGGTGGGGGGTGGGAGGTGGCGAGGGAAGGGGAGACGGGTCCGCCCCTGTGATGCCCAGCACCTCTCTCCCTGCTCCCCTGGGGTCCTTGGTGCAGCTGGAGGCGGAGCGGAGTCCCGGGCTACCCTCCGCACTTCTGGGGCATCTATGTCTCTCTGCCCTCTGTCTCCCCAGGCTCTCTCCCCGCCTCTCCCTCCTGTTTCTTTCCTTCGCTACCTCTGTCTCTCCGTCTAGTCCTTCACTTGCCAAGCCCCTAGTTCTCTCCTCCTCTGACTCTGGCTCTGGCTCGGTCCCCTCCCTGGTCCACTCCTTTCCCCTCGCCTCCCCTCCCTCCCTGTCTCTTCCGACCTATCCCCTCCTCTGCATCTCTGCTTTCCCAGCCCCTTCTCACCGCACCTCTGCCGACTCTCTCAGCCCCTCTGTCCCCCTTCGCTCCTTCTCCGGGGTCTTGCTCCCTGGGTCTGTCTGGCTCCGAGTGGCAGCTTCTCCAGACTTCCCTCCCTCCTCGCTCCCGAACTCATCTAGCCCCGATCGTGCTCGCCCCGGGCTTTTCATTTCCTCTCTCTGCCCCGCCTTCCCTCCCCCTGCTTTCTCCAGAGGTCCCTTGGCTCCCTCCCTCCTTCCCTGGCGCGCTCCCCTCCACTCCCCTGCCCCAGACACCCATCCGTCTCCTGCGCCTCCCTCTCCCTCCTCACGTCCTCTCACGGACCCCATCCTGAACCACCTGCCACCTCCTCCGGCTAGCTCTTGCCTCTGCACCCTTCTGGCTTCCCCGTGCTGCCCAGCAGCACCCTGGGTGGGGATCACCTGAGTCATCATCTCCTTGGAATTGGGAGTCGCCAGTGGGGACCCGGACAGGACCTGAGCGGCATAGCCGGCCAGTCTGCAAGGCGGTCTGGGGGTGGCCTCTGGCATCTATTCTAGGCTCAGCCCCCTTGGGGTTAGGGCATTGCCTAAGGATTGAGAAACGACCAGGAAATTCTTCCCTTATGGAGTGTTTTCCAGGCTCAACTGAGATTTCTGTTCCCTGGACGCACTTCACTCCTTCCACAAGGCTGGGGGAAGAGGTGGCCCTGCCAGAGAAAAGAAATGCCAGTCCCTAGAGCCCTGTTGGTCCACAGGTTCCCAGCTCACACACACTCCCGCCCCCGCCGAGCCCTGGGGAGGCCGTGGGGGGAGGAGGGACCTGACATCCACAAGAAGGGGACAGCTCCCCCCGCCAGGATTTCCGCTGGTCAGTATCAAAGGGGAGCGCCCTCCCGCCCTCTTGTCTCTCACCCCAGCAGCCCTCCCGGGCCCCAGGCCAAGCGCTGGTGACCTTGACTTCAAGGAATAATATTTTAGCCACAGCCAGCCGTCCAGTCCAAGGCTCCAACACTGCTCTTCCAGAATGAATCCCAGCCCTCCACAGACACATTGCCAGCCACACCACCCTCCCGCCTGTGTGGTCTGCCTGCGTGTACCCGCGGCTAGCACAGCGGTCACCAGTCCCTATTCCCACTGAGCCCATTTCCTATGCGGCCTCCCCACCCAAGGATCAGATAAGAAAGACCTCAGAGACGTTTTCAGATGCCCCTTATTTTTCAGGGAGGCCATTTAAATACAGAGATGACAAATTCAAGATCTTACGCCATTTGACTGGAGTTCCTGTCCCCATTTAACCACCTCCTTGCTATGGGATGGTCCCAAGGCCAGGAAGGGAAGCAAGGGGACCTCAGTTTCCTCATCTGTACAACGGGGCAACACTGACTCCGTGGGCCTGATGGACTGACCATGGCCAGTGGCCCATCCGAGACCCCTCTTTGGAACAAGGCGAGAACCTGTGTAGATATCCCAGCACATCCAAGGCCGGGAAGAATGGTCCTGACCCCGAGGACTGGACCCTGGGCAGCTACTGACTTCCTCTCTCTGTCCTTATGTCACCCCAGCCTCCATGACCACAATCCCCTCCCCTCTCCCCCATCTCCCGGTTCCCTATCACCCGCGGCCAGCTGGCACTCCCAGCTTCCACCAGGATGGGTGCCCCAGCCCCAACCACACCAGGGGCTCTGGAGGGTGACCGTTCAGCCCTGCTCTGAGGGTGCCTGGTGTTTGTGTCTCAGGCCTACTTGGCCACGTGGTCCCCCCCTCATCCTCTGCGCAATCCCCAGCCAGACCAAAGGGAACTCAGGAAGTTCTCTCATATTAATGAAGGATGACGCCTGGCAGGCTAGCCTCCTGTCTCGGCATCAGGGGAGTTGCAGGGGTGGGAGGGGGTGCTCTGGTGCCCAGAGCCTCCCTGTCACTGGCTTCCTGTTGAGCATTCAGGAAGTCCACGCTGCTCCCCTGACGGTACTCGCCTCCAGGCCTCGGTTTCCCCACCTTTGCCGCTGAGGGTCAGAAGCCCTGGTGACCTTGACATGAATTCTGTGCTCCAGAGCAGGCAGGAGAGGTGATGACTGTAACTCCTTCCTAAGAATCCCTGGAGTCCATGCCGCCGGGGTCAGACATGCTCACTTTCTGGGGAGCCCCCAGCCTCCTGCTCGAGAGGTCACCCCAGCTGGGCTGGGCTGGAGGGTGGGGTGGTGGCTTCCGGGGGTGGGAAGAGCTGTGGGAGGGAACTGCACTGAACGGGTGAGTCAGCACCTTCCCCCTGCCACGCGCTGCTGAGAAGGGACTCGAGCCTCCCCAGAGGGACCCCGGGGCAGCACAGCAGAAGATGGAGGACAGCCCCGGGAGGCCTGGGAATGGACACGCAGCACCATGCGGGGGAGGAATGGGTACCCCGAAGGGAGCGTGCTACAGACTGGGCCTGTGAACTTCGTGTGTGGGTTTGGGTCACCTAAGTGAGCATTGTATCAGCATGGTGCGTGCGTGTGTGTGTGTGTGTGTGTGTGTGTGTGTGTGTGTGAGCGGTGGGTATTCTTTCCTGTAAGGTCTCTTTGTGTATCTGTGTCTAGGGGTGTGTTGTGTCTGTTCATTGGTGACCACGTGTTTCTTCATGGCTGTGTCAGCCCACGTGTGTCCGTATGTATCTAAGCCTTGATGTTCTTCATCAAATGGCTGCCTTGCCTTTGTTGGGATGTTGTACAAAGTACAACAAAGTACACGTTGTACTTTGTTCAGCTACTGAACAAAGATTCAGTTTAGTCACTCAGTCGTGTCCGACTCTTTGTGACCCCATGGACTGCAGCATGCCAGGCCTCCCTGTCCATCACCAACTCCCAGAGCTCGCTCAAACTCATGTCCATCGAGTCGGTGATGCCATCCAGCCATCTCATCCTCTGTCATCCCCTTCTCCTCTTGCCTTCAATCTTTCCCAGCATTAGGGTCTTTTCAAATGAGTCAGTTCTTCGCATCAGGTGGCCAAAGTATTGTAGCTTCAGCTTCAGCATCAGTCCTTCCAGTGAATATTCAAGGCTGATTTCCTTTGGGATGGACTGGTTTGATCCCCTCGCAGTCCAAGGCACTCTCAAGAGTCTTCTCCAACTCCACAGTTCAAAAGCATCAATTCTTTGGTGTTCATCTTTCTTTATAGTCCAACTCTCACATCCTTACGTGACTACCGGAATAACCATAGCTTTGACTATATGGACCTAAATTAGAGACGGAATTCACTCTGCCTGCTTTTAGGGAGCCCTCAGACTGTTACTGGTGGGGTTGTTATTCACTCAACAAACCACCATGTGTAGAGGGCTGAGGGACTCAGAGGTGGTACCATCCGAAGGGGGCGTGGTCCCAAGTGGCATGCGACAAGCAGTGGGAGTGGAGGGTCATAGCTGGAGCCTGGGCAGGCCCTCAGCTGAGTCATTCCATCCGGGCGAGTGTCCTCATGGGGACAAGCACCAAGCAAGCCAGGAAATGGGACCAGGACAAGCTCTCCCACTCCTGCCGGCCAGCGCCTACAGCCGCCTGCCCAGGCCTGCATCTGGTCGTGCTCTTGACCTAAGATGCCAGCTTGCCCTGGGCCTGGCCCTCTCCCGGCTCCCGGGCTTCCGTCCTCCAGGCCCTACCCTGGGAGAGAGCTGGCTCCACCTCGTACCCACCGCCCCCTCCCCCCAACACACATATGCCACCAGCTGCTCATGCCTGCCAGGCCCACTTGTCATCTGTGCCCACTCACTGCTGTGAGGAGCTGCCGTGTGTCCATCCTAACCCATCCCTCCTTAGCAGGCCCCAGCCCCTTCAGCTAGAGGCCAGTATTCTCTGCCCACCACCCCAACTGCCAGCCCACAATGGGCCCTTGCCCACCTACTAGCCGCCGCTTCCTTCACCGGCCCCTGGTGTCCCTACTCTGCCTCCCTGCCCTGCCTTTGCCTGGGCTGGGTGCCTCCCCTGGGATCCCCTCACTTCTGTCCCTCAAGGCCCCCTTTGAACCCCTCCGGCCCCTCTGGAGGTCATCTCCAACCTCAAGCCCCAGCTGACTAGGTTGTCTCTCCCTGCCAGTCTTCCATGTCTGTAAAATGGGGTTAAGCAGAGACTTTGTGGGAGCTGCTGTTAGAACAGAGTGAGATGGGCTTGTGAAACCGGACTCCTAAGTGACGGCCATGATTACGGCTCTTTCTGGCCTTGCTATGTCTACTCCTACTCTCCGGCCCCTCAGTGCCAAGCATGCAGGGTGGGGTGTGGAAGGAGGACAGCTGGGTGGGGCAGTCTGCAGCCCTGGGGTTTGGGGTGAAGTGGGAGGGAACTGCTGAATGCCAGCACTTCCCCAGGTATTCACCTCTGCCTCTTGGCCTGGCTCTGACTGGCCTGAGCCTGACCCCAGAGCTGACCTCACAGCTGGAGGTGGCAGGGAAAGGGAACCAGAAGTCACATCCAGCTAATGAGATTATCTGGTTTGGAGGCTGGTCACCCAGGACCTGCTCCGGCTTCTCCCTTCCGGCTTCTCGTCTCTCTCAGCCTCGGTCTAGGTGCAGGCTCACCCACCCCTGCTCCTCCAGGCAGGCACACATTCCTCCGGCTCGCTGCCCCACCACTAGGTCAGCCAACCCCACTTGCTTCTCCATTCCCATTCCCCAAGATCAACTCCAAGGTCCCAGGGTTCGAAGGGTCTAACAGGCCAGGCTCAAGAAATCCGTACACTTCTGAAGTGCAGAGCTCTGGAATCCTAGCCCAATTAGGGGACAGGACCCTAGCATCCTGACCCCAACAGGGTTCAGAGACTCCACAGTTCCAGCCCTCGGAGTTTCTGAGATTCCTTTGCATTTCAGGTTCTAAGATGCAAGGATGCTGAGTCTGTGAAATTCCAGAATCCTTCTGGCAACTTCCCCTCAGCATCACTCCTCCTCCCTTCAGCTCATCCTTGGCTCTCTCTGTCCCCCTCTGTCTCCCCCGGGGCTCCCACAGACATGATGCAACCAGGGCCGGAGCCAGGCTGAGAGGTGGGAGGCAGGAGGGAGATGTAATTACAGCGTCTCTTGCCTCAATTCAACAGGAAGCTCAGATTTGGGGCCCAGGGGACCCTAATTCAATGTGAATAATGGAGCACTTGCCAGACGCAGGCACGGGCCCTCTGGGAAGGGGAGGCCTAGGGAGTCATCTCCACCAGATCCAGGGGTGCAGACTCAAGACAAGAGGGCTCGAGGAGAGGGGAGGGGTCACAAACTCAGTGGACCTCAGACCAACAAGGTTAAATAATTAAGCCCATAGCTCACCCAGTCTGCATTTCTTTATTTTCAACAGAATCATGGGTTCAAGGCATTTTACCTTTCTCTTCATTTCTCTGTAAGAAGCTCCTGGCACAGGCTCTGTGATAAATAGTGTCTGATCCCCAGTGTCCCTCACTGGGAGACAATAGGGTGTGGTGGGGACTTTGGCGAACTGGAAAGCCAGGGCCCCATATCATAGTCTCTGGTCACCCTGGAGATTGTGCAGTTCTGAGGTCACCCAGACCTTCCAAATGGAAGAAGCCATCAAGGTGGGCGTTTATGTGAAGTACTCTCATTTAACTGCCAGCATGTAGGTCCTAAAAGGGCTTCCCTGGTGGCTCAGTGGTAATGAATTTGCCTGCAATGAAGGAGACATGGGTTCATTCCCTAGGTGGGGAAGATTCCCTGGAGAAGGAAGTGGCTACCCACTCCAGTATTCTTGCCTGGAATATCACATGGACCGAGGAGCCTGGTGGGCTACAGTCCATGGGGTCCCAAAAAGTCAGACACAACTTAGCAGCTAAACAGCAAATACAGGTCCTGGAAATCACCAGTGTATGAAGTGGGAAACACAGAAGAGGAATCAGGGCTGTCACCGTAATCCATGTCCTCAGAAAAAAGGAAATAGAAAAGAATGTACGTACTGATTTGTCCCCTGTAGCCCCACTTCTCTCTTCTCTACCCCACGTTTAACTCCCACCCTGTACCAGCTCAGATGTCCCCTCCTCCAAGAAGCCCTCCCTGACCTTCAAGCTGAGTCAGGCCTTCCCTCTGAATTCCCCCATCCCAGCTCTGCCCACTCTGAATCATCACTATCCCAGGACAGCTCTATCACTCCCACTGGATTCTGAACCCCAGGAACCCGGGGCCAGGGCTGTCTTGGTCGTGTCCATGACCCCTGTTTCAACTATTACAGGACCAAGAGTGTTTGGAAGAATGAATAAAGGAACAGGGACAAGTTCAGTGCTTGTGGGGGTGGGGCTGTGGTAGGGAGTAGGCCCATGTGTAAAAAGGGGTTGGAATCATTCAGGGGACGAAAAAGGTGGGTACTGGGTATTCTAAAGACCTCCAGCCCAGGAGAGAGGCAAGAAGAGCCGCCAGCCGAGAGGTGCAGGGAGCAGGAGGGTCCAGTCTTCACCCCATTATCTCTTAGCTTGTGACTCTGAGTAAGGGACCTCCTTTGGCTCAGTTTCCTCATATACGTAGCCAATTGCTTTCTGGGGCTGTTGGGACGATTAAATCAATTCAGGATCGCGGGAACACTTCGTGGAGGCCAGAGCCAGGACGTAGGATGTCCTCTGATAATCCCCCTGCCCCACATCCACATAACCTCTCCCCACACCCCCACACTCCACACACACGAAGAAGGAATGAGAAGGGACACGGGCTCCTCCATGGTGGCCCCAGGTTCTGCATGTGCCTCAGTTTCCCCGAGAGCACAGGCACCCCCGCAGTCACCACGTTTATTGGATTCATATTTTGACGGGGTAGGGGGGTCGGGAGGGCTCAGAGCAGGACGCAGAAGAGGCGCTTGTCTCGGAAGGGGTTCTCTGCGGCGGGTACCGGCGTCACCAGCGGGTCATCTTTGGCGTGAGTCTCGCAGAAGGCCAGGAGCTCGGCCGCTGCCTGCGACACCTGCGGGCACCCAGGGGGAGATGTCCACGCCCCGCCCCGCCCCGCCCCTGCCTGGGCCACGCCCCCTGCCTGGCCCCTTCCTCGAGTCAGGCCCGCCCCTGTCAGGCCCCGCCCCCGTGTCCAGGCCTCTCCTATTGCCAGCCCCCGCCCTTAGGCCCCGCCCCCTCTCGGTCCAGCCCCCTTGTCCAGCCGCTCCCCACCCTCCACCCCCCTTCCTTGGAGTGCAGTCCCGTTCCGAAGGGGATCTTTCCACCCGGGCTCCCGGCTCCACTCCCAAGTCTGACCAGTCCAGACTCCAGCCCCGGAGCCCGCGGCCTTCCTCCCCACCCCGACCCAGCACCTTCATGCGGTCGATGTTCACCTCCAGCTTCAGCTGCTCCACGGTCTTCCGGGCCTCCGCGATCTTGGCCATGTTGTTGGACATGGCTGCGGCGGGGAAAGGTTAAAAGCCGGTGGGAGTGGGGGCGAAGGAGTAGGCTAGGGCAAAGGTGGGTCCCCAGATAGGGTTGGCGGTGGCGGTGGAACCCACTAATAGGGGCGTGCGTGGAAGGGCTCACCGATGCGGTGCCCAGAGTGGAGGAAGAGACAGGAAAACAGAAGGAAAGGGGAGCGATGGAGATCTGCGCAGATGAGGGGGCCAAGAAGCCGGCCGAAAGGGGGACCTAGAAACAGGGACGAGAAGGCCAAGAGAAGGCTTGGAGGGGTGCACAGATGGGGTACCTAGAGGCAGGTGAAGGAGGGAAGAGAGGGAAGGCAGGAGGGAAGCACAGACGGGAGGCCGAGAGGCAGCGAGAGGGAGGGACAGAGGACAGGGACACAGGTGTTAGATCCCGAGATCCAGGTGTCCTCGCCTCCCGGGGAGAGCGCAAGAGCCAGGAGGGGGCCCTCCCCAGGCCAATTAGCAGGGGCTCCCCGGAGAAGAGGGAATTAAGATCACCGCGGGAGGGGCCAGAGGGGGCCTCATTAGGGCCTTGGCAGCAGCTGCCCCCTCCGCCCCCCTCGGGGAGCCCCCCATCCCAGCCCTGGCCACCTCAAAGGCTCCTCTGCTCATTAGCAGCCTTAGAAAGGGCTGGAGAGGGGGGCAACACAGCCAGGACTGGGAGAGGGACAGGGAAGATTGCAACAGAGAGGAGCAGAGAGAGATGGGGAGCGGGAGGGGGAATAAAGAGGCTGAGGGAGAGAAAGATGGAGAGACAGGCGGGTGGGACGGAGTGCTGGAGGGAGTGGAGACAGGGAGAGAGGGGTGTGAGGAGAGAGGCAGAGTGCTATGGGAGAGAGAAGCACAGCGCGGGCGAAAGCACAGAGGGAGGAAAGAGAAGGGGCGACAGAAGGCTTAGGGAGAGATGGAGTGACGGAGGTGGGAGAGAGTAGACAGAAGGGCAAATAGAGCGCTAGAGGCAGGGGGAGAAAGGGGAGAAAGGGCAGGGAACAGACAGAAGGAAGTGGAGGGGCAGGAGGGGACCCAGAGTGATGAAAAGGGACAGAGGAGGGCACACGGAGAGACAGAGGGAAAGGCAGGCTGACGGAGATGAGCAAGGATAAAGTCACTCATTCGCTCGCGCATGCATTCGTTCCCAGGCAGAGGGACCAGCTGTCGGGGTTCAGGACCACAGCCTCCTACCTGTTGCTGCTCAGGGCTGGGAAGGCAGGCGGGTGGCAGAGACACAGCGTCTGTACCCACCTCGGTTCTGCCCCGCCCCCTCTCCTGGGGCACAGCCCCTGAGGACCCGCCTCCTCCTGCTACCGCCACCAGCATGCCCCTCACCCTCGCGTCCTGTCTCTCTGGGTCCTCTCATTACATCTGTCCGTCTCTCTTTGTCTTTGTGTGTCCGTCTCTCTCTTCCTTTCTCTCTCTCTCTGTGTCAGTCTCCCTTTTCAATCTCTGTCTCTATCTCCGTCACACTCACACACACACACACACACTCACAGGAAAAGAGTCTTAGGATGAGCCCCCCCACCCCACCCCACTCTGCCGCATTTATCCCACAGTCATCCAAATCTCTCCTGTGCGTTCACACAGCCTCACACTCCATTACATACGCTCGGCCACCCTGTCACACCCACAACCTCCGTGTCACCCCACCCCAAATAATGCCCTCTCAGCACACAGAGTCACACTCACAGTCCCTCGCAGAGATGCCTCACATGATGCTGCGGACAGTCTCCTGAACCACCCTAACCTTTCGCGGCGCCACAGTCATGTCACACGGTCCCTCACAATCTCTCTGAGAGGCCCATCACCACCAGTGACACCTTACACAACCACAGTCAGAGGGATAACCTCTGAGCGTCAGGTGTAGAGACACACACACGCAGTTCCACACAGGATCACACGCAACCTCTCAAGATGTCTTGCTGAGCCTCACACAGTCTGTATCACACACAGGTGCTGCCCTCATACCGCAGCCGCCTGGTGTCACAGCTTACACCCATGCAGTTTTCCTTGCATGCTCATCTGAGCGCCCTGGACAGTTGCACATTCTCTAATGCACTGCCATGACACTCTGCCAGTCTCTCAGGGCCCCACACGATCTGTGTGACACACATCACACCCAGCATCTCACACGTCATCACTGTGACGGACACACCCTTGTCGCACACTCACAAGGTCATTCACACTCAGCTTCCCTCCCCACAAGTCTCTCACACTGCTTCTCACGCCATTACTTGGTGGGCCATTCTCATTCATTCTTGCCGTCTCTCACACATCATCTCCCCATGGACACACACAACTCTCCCATCCTCACCATATTGCACACTGTCACACACGACCTCTTGCTCACACATGGTCTCTCAATGTCACAGTCCTCCAAATAGTGTCTCAGGGACCCCCAAACTCATGGTGTCACATGCAGTTACCGATACGTCATCTCGGCACTCACGTAAACGGTCACACACAATGTCTCGGTGTAACACGGTTTGAAGAACTGACTCATTTGAAAAGACCCTGACGCTGGGAAAGATTGAAGGCAGGGGGAGAAGGGGACAACAGAGCATGAGATGGTTGGATGGCATCACCGACTCAATGGACATGAGTTTGAATAAACTCCGGGAGTTGGCGATGGACAGGGAAGACTGGCATGCTGCAGTCCATGGGGTCGCAAAGAGTCGGACACGACTGAGCGACTGAACTTTACTGAACTGAACACAGTTTCACAGTCACGCCCAGTTTCTGGCTGTCACAGAAAATCTCACAAGGTCACACAGCTACGCACAACCTCTGGACTTCACGCCCGATCTCAGAGTGGTACACACTCACACAGCGAGTGTCACCCATAGTGTCCTCCCCTGAACACACTCGCGGGCGCTGCACACTCAGCCCGCAGTCGTCTCCTGGCAGCTTCCTGCCGGCCACACGGGGGAGCCCGCGGTCCGCCGAACCGCCCACTCCGCCGGCGCCAAAGCCGTAGGAGGTAGAAACCCGGAGGGCAAAGCGCCCCCGCTGGCAAGCTGGGAATTAGAGGTGGGAGAGACACAGAAAGGTGGAGGAAGCTAGAGAAAGCTCACTGAAGATGGACCGGACACAGAAATTCAGAAAGAGGGAGAGAAAGATGCCGGGAGAGACAGAGGCAGAGATAGGGACACAGAGACGGAAATTTGGAGAGATGGAGACCCAGGGACTAAGAGAGACAGAGACAGGCAGAGGGTTGCAGAGACTGAGACGTGCAGGAGAGACACGCAGACAGAAAAGTACAGTCAGAAACGGTGACTGAGAAACACGGACACCGAGACACAGACAGAAGAGGGTAGAGAGACAGACACGACCGACCGCACCCTCCGCAGGGGACCAGACGGCAGAGGCGGAGTCTGCAGAGGCGCTTCCCAGAGGCAAGACCTCTGGGCCGCCAAAGGGGCGTGGAAGTTCGGGGCTGGGGGTAGAAGGGGCGTGTTCGGGGCGTGTCTTTGGGGCGTGTCCTGGGTGTGGTTTGCCGCGAGGGGCGGGTCTTGGGACCAGCTCCCGACCTCGCCTCCTTAGCGGGCTGAGGGAGGGGTGGAGGCCGAGCCCCGGGGAGACGTGGAGGTCGCGGAAAGAAGCCTCTTTACTGCAGTCATTCCATCCCAATTCGGTTTTTACCGCCTGAGCAGGGACGCAAGACCGGCCGGCAGGGGGTACGGGCCTGGGTCCCCAATTTGATAGGGGGATATCGGACCGTGGCTCCCCAACCCCCTATCGCGCGGGAGCAGCAGGGCCAGGTTGCGGGAGGGGGAGGGGAACTAGGCTCACATCTGGAAAGCATCAGGCGCGCCGGACGTGCCAGGGCCCCGGGCCCGGCTGCGGAAGAGCGGAGGGGAGTTAGGGCGCCCCCGTCCCCCTCCCTTAGCGGGGTCGGCCGGCGCCGGGGAGGGGCCTGGGTTTACGCCTAACCTCGGCGCCTCCCGCAGCTGGTTTCCATCAGCAGTTTTGGCCCGGGCAGCCCCCGAGGAGGAAACACGGCTCAGAGCGGGGAAAGGCAGGGTGACGACCCAATCTTCCCTCCCTGTCTCTAATGGCAGCCAGAGGCTGGGGGCGGGGAGACGGACAGGCGGACGCTGTCTGAACCAAGCGTAACCTCCATTTCTCTTCCCGGTTGCGGACCTTTCCACTCTACGGATTACCTTGGTTTCCAGATGTGCAACCCTGCCCTGTGCTGCAGAGGAATTCCCCAGCCTCATGACAGTGGTACTCCTGATCCCATTTTCTGGAGGGAGAAACTGAGACCCTGGATTGCAGATTCAATTCTGACTTGAATTATTAAAGAAACGGGCGATGACTGCCAACAGTTAATCTAGCATGGAATACCCAGTCCCTATCGGACATTCCATATGAATGTCTGCAGTATGTCAAACTCAGTTGCCCAAAACTGAGCTCCTGAGTCCATCTGCCAAACCCTCTCCTACCACAGTCTTATTCATGTCAGTTGATGGGTCAATCTTGACCCCCCCTCCCTTTCTCACACCCCACAACTGCTCTAGCAACAAATCCCATTAACTCCATCTTCAAAGTCTGTCCACAATCCAGTCACTTCTCACCTCCTGTGCTGCCCCCACTCTGGTCCAGGCACCATGCCCTGCAGCTTGGGCAATTATAGTCCCTAACTCACTGGGTCTCCAGCTTCTATTAATACCTCTGTCTCCCTCAGCCTGTTCGGCACAGAGCAGCCAGAGGGACCCTGTTTAAAACAAAGTCCCAAGATAACGGTAGCAAGTGCTAGTGAGAATATGGAGACCATGGGGATGTAAAACGATGCTGCCATTTTAGAAA
Organism: Capricornis sumatraensis; assembly: GCF_032405125.1. Taxonomy (NCBI): domain Eukaryota; kingdom Metazoa; phylum Chordata; class Mammalia; order Artiodactyla; family Bovidae; genus Capricornis; species Capricornis sumatraensis. The sequence continues at coordinate 59,104,617 of NC_091088.1, forward strand.
ATAACTCTGGCAGTTCCTCAAAAGATAACAGAGTTACCAGATGATCCGGCAATTCCTCTATTATGTATCTACCTAGGAGAAATGAAAGAATGTAGTCACACAAACACGTTGTATTTGAATGTTCATAGCAGGATTATTCACAAAAGCCCCAAAGTGGAAACAACCCAAATGTTCATCAACTGATAAATGGATAAACTACATGTGGTCTATTCAAACAGTGGAACATCATTTAGCAATAAAAAGAAATGCAGTACTGACATGTGCTACAACATGGATAAACTTTGAAACATTATGCTAAGTGAAATACACAGTTACAAAAGACTATATATTGCGTGATTCCACATGTATTTCCAGAACAGGCCACTCGAAAAGGACAAAAATAGATCTACAAAAGTGGATCCCCACAGGCTGGGGAGACTGTGGGATAACAGATAAGGGATGCAGAGTTTCTACCTGGAGTGATGGAAATGTTCTGAAATTTACTGTGGTGATAATATAATCACAGGACAGCTCTGTGACTATAATAAAAGCCATTGATAAAACCTTGATAAAAGACATTGAAGAAGACAGAAATAAATTAAAAGACATCCTGTGTTCATGGACTGGAAGAATTAATATTATTAAGCTGTCCATACTATCCAAAGCAATTGAGAGATTGAGTGCAATCCCTATCAAAATTCCAATGGCATTTTTCACAGAAATAGACCAAACAATTCTACAATGTGTATGAGATCAGGAAAGACCCTAAATAGCCACAGCAATTTTGAGAAAGAAATACAAAGTTGGAGGCATCGTGTGCCCTAATTTCATACTATATTACAATGCTATGGTAATTAAAACAGTATGGTACTGGCACAAAAACAGACACATAGATCAACAGACTAGAATGGGGAGCCCAGAAATAAACTGACGCATACATGGGCAATTAATTTATAATAAAGGAGCCAAGGATATACAACAGAGAAAAGATAGTCTCTTCAATAAATGGTGTTCTGAAAACTCAACAGCCACATGCAGAAGAATGAAATTGGATCCCTATCTTACACCTTATGCAAAAATTAACTCAAATGAATTAAATACTTGAACCTAAGAACTGAAACCACAAAAGTCCCAGGAGAAAACATAAGCAGTATGTTTTGACATCAGATGTGGAGATTTTATTTTTTGGATTTGACACTAAAAGCAAAAATAAATGTGGGACTATATCAAATTAAGAGTTTTTGCACAGGAAATCATCAACAAAATGAAAGGGCCACTTACTGAATGGGGTACATTGGTAACCATGTACAAGATAAGGGATTAACATTCAGAATACATAAAGAACTAATATCCAAAATATATAAAGAACTCATACAACTAAAAAGCAAAAAGAAAATCTGATTTAAAAATGGGCAGAAGATCTGAATAGACATTTTTCCAAATAAGACATACAGATGGCCAACAGGTACCTGAAAAGGCACTCAACATCACTAAACACCAGAGAAAGGCAAATCAAAGCCACAATGAGATATCACATCTATCAGAAAGGCCATCATCAAAAAGACAAGCAATGACAGGTGTCATTCAAGGATGTCAAGAAAAAGGAACCCTCAGGCACTATTCCTAGGAATGTAAGCTGGTATAGCCACAATGGACAAACAGTATGGAGTTTCCTCAAACAAACAGAACTACCATATGATCCAGCAATTCCACTTCCGGGTACTTATCTAAAGAAGATGAAAACAGTAATTGAAAAGGATACATTCACCCCTATGTTCATTGCAGCATTTCTTATAATAGCCAAGACTGTGGAAGCAACCTAAGTGTCCACTGATGGGAATGAATAAAGAAAATGTGAATTCAATGGAATATTATTCAGGCATAAAAAAGAGGGAAATCTTGCCATTTGTCACAACATGGATGGACAACAGATGACAGAAGTCAGACAGAAAAAGACAAATGCCACGGGGTCTCATTGACATATGGAATCTAAAAACAAAAAGAAGCTTGTAGACACAGAACAGATTGATGGTTGCCTGAGGGGTCGGGGGATGGGCAAAATGGGTGAAGAGTCAAAAGCAAATTTCTAGTTGTAAAGCAAGTAAGTCATGGGATATAACGTACAACATGGTTAGTATAATTAATAATCCTGTATTGCATGTTTGAAAGGTGCTAAGAGAGTCCATCTTAAAAGCTCTCATCACAAGGGGGAAAATTTTTTAAACAAAAACCGCTGAGTCCCATATTTCATATGGGCGAATTTTATGGTAGTGAATTATGTTTCAATAGAACTGTTAACCCCCTCCTCCCACACCCCAAACATCTAAGTTCCTCTCCTGCTCTGAATTCTCCCATGGCTCTCATCTCTCTGGAGGAATAAAAACCAAATTCCTCACCATGGCCCATGAGACCCCACGTGATGCAGTGGTCCCAGACCATTTTCGGCCCTCGCCTCCCCCGCACCCTCCCCAAGCCCCGTTCTCCCCGGTCACTCACTGCTCCAGACATGCTGGACTCCCAGCTATTTTGCCAACATACCAGGCACTGTTTGGGCTTCAGCACTGGCTGACCCCTCCGCCTGGGAGGTTCTTTCCCAAGAGATCCACAAGCCTCAACTCTCCACCTCCTTCAGGTCTCTGTTCAAACGTCACCCTCTGAATTAGAGCACCCCTAATCAGTCTACTTAAAAACTCCTCTGCCTTCCTATTCCTCCCAATTCCTTCATCTCTGCTGTTTTCCCCTCACAGTCCTTATCACCTTTTAAAAACTATAGAATTTATGTATTTATTATGTCAGCATCCTCTCCTGCCTGCAACCAGTTCAGCCTCCATCCCTGTGAGCAGTTCCTTGTGTATCTGTCTAGATATAATCCATACAGAAATAGGCTGATGGGGCAATGGCTAACAGCGTGGACTCGTAGGCAGTCTGAACTTAAAGGTCTGGCTTTGCTATTTCTTGGTTTCTGCTAAGTGACTCCAGAGAGCTGTGCCTCGGTTTCTCCATCAAAACGGACATAAGAGGGACTTCCCTGGTGGTCCAGTGGCTAAGACTCCATGCTGCCAATGCAGGGGGGCCCTGGGTTCAATCCCTGGTCAGGGAACTAAATTCCACATGCTGCAACTAAAGATACCAAGTGTCACAACTAAGACCCAGCACAGCCAAATAAATAAATATTTTTTTTAATGGGTGTAAGAATCATATCCACCTCTGTGAGAATGTGAGAATTAAATGAGTTACTGAGAATAGTCTGGCATATAGTAAGTGCTCACAGAGTGTTGTTATTTTTTTATGATTAAGCACTAAAATCTTAAAAAGGAAGAAAGGTCAGCCATCTGCACTTCAACCATCTTGACCACTGAGTGATCTGCGTATCCTTAGACAAGTCCCTTCCCCCTTTCAGCTTTAGTTGCTCCTTTTATGAAACAGAGATGGGAGAAATATTCCCAAGGGCCTGAGAAGCAATGACTTTTCCCGGAAACTTTAAAAAATAACTTTGTGAGTTCCCTGGTGGTCTAGTGATTTTAGATGGCGCTTTCAGTGCAATGCCCCAGCTCTCTGGTCAGAGAAATAAGATCCTGCAAATCTCAAGGCACAGCCAAAAAAAAAAAAAGCAAAAAAATCAAAACAAAGCAAATAATAAACTTTGTTACTGTAGAAGGAAGTATCTTTTAATCCACACTCACACCACCACTACAACTCACACCTACCAGAAGGGAAGCTCCATGGGGCAAGGACTTTTTTTCTGTTTTGTTCCTTACTATATCCAAATTGCCTTAGTGGGCCCTGGACATACAACTGAGTACAGCAGACCTTACTTTCTCAGAAGTCAAAGCAACAGAGAGGTGGACACACCCATGTAGCCATGTAGTCACAAAGATCAAAGCAGCAACAAATGCCCATTCTTCAGATTGTGAAGTCAGGCGGAGATTGGATCCTAGTCCTGGCTCTCTCTTGCTTTGTGACCAGGGTAATAGCCCCTCTCTGAGTCTCTAATTACCCATCCATGCAGTTAGTATAATTACTGGATTTACCCAAAAGAAAAATGGGCAAAAGGTGTGAACAGGCAATTCAGAGAATTACAAGTGGGTCAACAAGCATACAAAATGTGTTGTATGAAAGTAGGGAGACATGCTAATTAAGATAAAAACATTTTTTCCCCCACATTGGCAAAATGAAAATGATGAATAGCATGTCTTGTTTGGTGAAGGGGTGAAAAAACTGGGCATCTCTGAAATTACTGTTGGAAATGTCAACTGAGGGCAGTCTCAGTGGAAGGAATTGTGACTGTGTCAATTAAAATTTCAAATGGTTGTACTGTAATGACCAAGCAAGTCTATTTCTAGGATCCTAGAAATATGTATATGCACAGAGGCATATACAAAGACACAACTGCACTGAAGTCCAAAATAGAGAATTGAGGAGCTGACAATAAGGTGAGATCATGGAATCATACGCAGCTACTACAGCGACAGGAAAATACGTCACCTAGTAAGCCAGAAAGAAAAACACCAATACAGTATACTAACACATATATATGGAATTTAGAAAGATGGTAATGATAACCCTGTATGCGAGACAGCAAAAGAGACACAGATGTATAGAATGGACTTTCGGACTCTGTGGGAGAGGGAGAGGGTGGGATGATTTGGGAGAATGGCATTGAAACATGTATACTATCATGTAAGAAACGAATCGCCAGTCTATGTTCGATACAGGATACAGGATGCTTGGGGCTGGTGCACGGGGAAGATCCAGAGGTGGGAGGTGGGGTGGGAGGTGGGTTCAGGATTGGGAACTCATGTACACCCATGGTGGATTCATGTCAATGTATGGCAAAACCAATACAGTTTTGTAAAGCGAAATAAAGTAAAAATAAAAATTTAAAATAGAAAAGAAAAAGAAAGAAAATACGTCACCTAAATTTAGATGAGATGAAAAAATTCTTAGAATACAACTTAGTAAAACTGACACATGAAGAAATAGAAGAGCATAAGCAAACAGAAAAGCTAAATAGAGCTAAGAGATTCAACTAATAAAACCCTTCCCATATAGAAATCTCCAGGCACAGCTCAAAAAATTGATAAAACAGTGTATACATATGGCTCAACTTAGGTAAATAGCTTTAGCTGTATAGAGTATAACTATATGTATATGAATACATATGGGCTTCCCTGGTGGCTCAGCTGGCAAAGAATCTGCCTGCAATGAGGGAGACCTGGATTCGACCCCTGGGTTTGGAAGGTCCCCTGGAGAAGCGGATCTCCCCACGCCAGTATTCTGGGCTGGAGAATTGCATGGACTATACATCCATGGGGTCGCAAAGAGTCAGACACGACTGAGCGACTTTCACTTCATGCATATGTATATTTATATAGCTACTAGGATTCATACATGTGCAAACACATAAAGGATACATACAAGGACCCACATCAAACTGATTATGATGACTTCTGAGAGAAGGCATTTGGGGCTGTCACTTTACCTACATTATTTCTGTTTCTAAACATTTTGCTTTTTATTTATTATTTCCATTTTATGAAACCATATTTATGACCAAACAAAACTCAACCTAGAATTAGATTCATTGATATAAAATATTCATTGGTTAAAAAAAATGCTATTGAGACCTAAGCTAGGATTTGACATCTGGTTCTGACACTACCATACCCAAAACAAATAGTAGTTGCTCAATAAATATTAATCCAAAGGAAAAGTCCATTTAACCAAAAAAGGAAAGTCCACCACCACTTATGTAACACTGTGCATTTATTTACAAAGAGGTTAGAGAAACACACAGATTCTGGCCCCCCTGTGCACTGGGGAGTCACCATCGTCATAATAAATACAGTAATTTTTTTTTAAAGGAAAAAATACTGGATTGGAACAACTGAGGGTCATCCTGGGCTTCCCCCACTCCCTCTCACAGGGGGTGCCATGAGATAGACGTCATCTTCCTTCCCCTCTTCTACCTCCCAATCCTTCATATCTGTCCAGGGAGGGAGGTGAAAGAGTCTTTCTTTCCTGGTGTTACCAACTCCTACTTGACCCTCAAAACCCCAAAGTCAGTGCTCCTTCCCTTTTCAGGGCACTCTGCAAGCACCCTCTGGGTCAGCCACAGAGTCTCTGACCAGGGTGCTAAGGGGATATCCTAAGAGTTCAAGGATGTGGACGGGGGCACTTTGTGAATGTGAACAGGGGCCATAACTGGCATGGAAACGAGGAATAAGAGGGCTCGGTGAGAGAAATGAAGTGGGAAAAACGGACTGTCTAAACTAAAATGGGGAAATTCAAACTGAATTACCCCTTCTGTATACCACAGTACACCCATAGTACAGATGAAGAAAGTGAGGCCCACAGAAAGGGAACTCAGCTCAACTGGGTCAAACAAGACTCCTCCCCAATTCCTCCCTGTGGTGGAGGAGGAGCCTTTTCAACCAAGACTGCAATGGATGGGGCAGTGAAGAAGGGTCTTTGGAAGCAGAGAGAATGGTGGTCTTTGGAAAGGAGGTGTAGAAGGGTCAGTGAGCGGGGGGTGTGGTGGTGCAGAGGCCATGACGGGGGATCCCAAGCAAACCTCTAAACTCACACTGTAGTCATGACCTTGAGAGAACCCGAACGGAAACGCAGTATCTTCTTCTTGAGCGCGTGGGAAGCCTTGATCTTCACGAAGACTTTGGCGGGGCCCGCAGGCGCCCCTCCACCCGCACCAGCCCCCGGCCCGGAGGCCGCGGTGGCTGCCACCAGCTGCTGCGGCCACACGAGGCCACCGCTGCCATCGGAGTCGCTGGATGCGGAGCTGAAGGCAGGCGACTCGCCCTCGCTGGCGCTCGATTCACTCTCCCCGTAGCCGCCTCCGCCGACGCCGCTAGCCGGGCCCCGGCGCCCCAGGGGCCCCAGGCGCCCGGCCGAGCACTCCGAGTCGCTGCCCGCGCAGCCGTAGAGCAGACGGCGCTGAGGAGCTGAAGGGGATGGGCCAGGACCCGGGCCTCGGGCGGCAGGGCCGCGGGGCCGGCCTCGGCGCCCATCGGCAGCGTCGATCTCGGCCGTGGAGCGCCAGCGGCGGCAGGACCCCGCGGCCTGAGCCGCGAGAGTGGGCGCGGGACCACGGCGAGGCCGCGGCGGCCGGGGCTCTTCCCTTTCGGCTGTGGGGTACTTGGGGGGACCTGGCGGAACTGCGGCGGCGCGGCCCAAAAGGCTGGTCTCGGACTGGGAGCGCGCGGCCTTGCGAGCCCTGGGCGAGCCCCGGCGGCCCGAGGCCTCGGCCATGCGTCCGCGGCGGCCCGCGGCCCGGGGACGCTCCCGGGGTGGGGACTGCTCCACGCTGCGGCCCCGCGTCAGAGGGGGCGCTTTGCGGCGCGCCGCGCGGCCAGGGAGGCCGCGGGTGGCGGCCTGCGCGCCCGGGATGTACTGTGCCTTCACCAGGCGGCCCTCCGCCGGGCTGTCGGGGGGCGAGGGGGCAGCGGGCGGCGCCACGGGCTCGGGGGTCGCCTCCGCCTCCCACGGCGAGGCCCAGGCGCGGCCCAATGGGGCCGGGCTGGCGGGACGGACCCCCGCGCGCTCCACCGGGGCCTCGGGCGCGGATCGCGCGCCTCCGGGGGGCGGGGACGCGTCGGGCGGCCGCTGGCGCACGCTGTTCTGGCGCCTCGGGCCCCCGTCCGCGCCCCCGGGACTGGTCCGGGGCTGGCCCGCCCCCCGGCGGCGGCGCCTGCGCAAGAGCGCCGAGATGTAGCCGTCCAGGGGCCGCCCCGCGCCCGAAGCTTCGGGCGAGTCCGGGGGACGGCGCCCGCACGACCGCGGGCTGCGCAGCGCCACGGCGTGCAGGGGGCTGGGCGTCAGGAAGGGCCCCGCGCGGGCTCGTCGCTCCGCGGAGGAGCAGGCCTCCGGGCCCGCAGACCCCGCAGCCGTCGGGTAGGGCGCCGAGAAGGACCGCGGCACGGCTGCCCTAGCGCCCACCGCCTCGGGTGCGCTGGGACTGGCGTCTCCTAGGGGAGGGAAGCAAAAAAAGGAAGAGAGGAGAAGCTCTCAAAGCCCTTTCCCTATGAGCCTAGGAGGAGCAGTTTGCCTGCCGCCTGCCCTACTCTCCCACTCCCATTAAAAACGACAGTCACAACGAAGCACCTGCTCTCACCCCTTTCCACACATCGGGTTCATAACGAAGTCTTCACGGTGGCCTCCAAGGCCTTGCATGGTCCGTCCTGCCTCTGCGTGTCTGACCTCCAACTCCTCTGCACTTAGAGAGCTCCACCTCCTGGATGCACGGGGCCAGTCGCACTTCCATCTCACGGCCTCTGTTCGGCTGCTCCTGCTACCTAAACTACCCTTCCCTCAGCTTGACCCAGTCCCTCTCTTACTTTAGGGCGCCACTCCAGTGTCACAGTCTCCGTGACGCCGTGTCTGGCCAAATTTTCTACAGTTGCAGTTCCCTCCTCGGCTCCAAGAAACATGCTCTCATCCCCTTCCATAATTTTCTTTTCATGGTACATGTCAATATCTAATATCCTAGGGACCTCCCTGGTGGTCCAGGGGTTAAGACTCCGTGCTTCCAATGCAGGGGGCATGGGTTCAATCCCTGGTCGGGGAACTAAGATCTTAACATGGGACATGACCGTTAAATAATGAAAAGTGAAAGTGAAAGTCATCAGTCACGTGAGACTGTGACCCTAGGCATTGTAGCCCACCAGGCCCTTCTGTCCGTGGGATTTCCCTGGCAAGAATACTGGAGTGGGTTGCCATTTCCTTCTCCAGGGGATCTTCTCGACCCAGGGATCGAACCCGTGACGCCTGCATTGCAGGTGGATTCTTTACTGTCTGAGCCACCAGGGAGCTTATTAAATAAATAAACAAAAATCCAGTATCTTAAATGTTTCACTTATTTATCTTGTATATTATCTATTTCTCACTCGAATGTCAGTTTCATGAAGACAGCGATTTCTTTACTGCTCTACTCCTCACCCCTGTGATATGTGCCAGGAAGGCACATAGTAGGGACTCAGAAACGTAGTTGAACAAATGAAGAGCAGCGATTTCTATTTACCGAATGGCTACCATGTGCCAAGTTTCAATGTCTTTGGGCAGAGGCTCACTGAATAGTCAAAACTTCCCTGTGAAGTAGATGTTAAGAATCCCATTTTAATGGATGGAGAGATAAGCCCAGAAAGAAGGAATGTGCTCAAAATCACACAGAAAGGGACAGTTACAGCCAGACTTCAAATCCAGGTTGGTCTGACTCAGATGCTTGTGGTCAAAAGCCTGGCTCTCAGGAGCCCAACCCCACCCACCTTACCTAGGGACTTGGGCCTCTCGCTGGCATAGATGCCTCGGGGTTCAGAGGGACCCAGGCGTCCATAGGAGCCAGAGCCAGAGAAGCCACTGTCCCCACAGAAAGTCGAGGGTGGTGAGTCCGGGCCTCCCGTGGAGCTGGGGTCTTCATAGAAGCCTAGATTTCAAAGAGAAGGGGAGGAAACAATCAGGGGGCGCTGAAAGGGGGACATGGGGGGCAGGAGGGGAGCCTGTGAAACAGGAGACAGCGGGGTGGGGTGGTCCAGGCAGACCCCACTACCGCTAACCCATGCTTACCCGAGCTGCGCCCACTCTCCTGTTCCAAGCCCCCAGACTCCAGGCTCAGGTCTCCCAGCTGCTGGCCCAGGTCCCAGATGAGCCCAGGCAAGGCCTCCTAAGGAGGTAGGGAGAGCGAGATGGTCAGAAGACTCCTCATCCTCTGCCAACTGGTCCTCTCTTCTAGCCAGCCCATGGGCAGAGTTTTGCTTTGACAGTGAGGCTCAATTTCAAAAAGGTAAAAGCAGTACCCAACTTCAGGATTCCCTTCAATATCTCTGTCTCTTCAACCCATTAGAAAGTCCTCCTGGTCGTCTAACTCCAGTCCCTCACGCTGCAGGCACCTCATTCCCTCTTCAGTGTGAGTGATAAGGCTTCAGAAGGCCCCATCCCTTGTCCCTTCTCTACCAGCTGTTCCCTCCGTCTGGAGCTCATGGCTCCTTAACCCCTATTAGGATGCTCTTTGAGCATCACTTCAGGTCTTCCTGCTGTAAAGGCAGGTCACTGCTAGAAGTTAGTGTTCAGGACCCTATTCATTCATCTGGCTTCTCCCACACTTCGACTCTCTCTTCTCAGATGCTCCCATCTCCCCCACCATGGCCCCCCTTTTAATATTTATGTATTTACTTACTTGGCTGCTCCAGGCTGTAGTTGCAGCATGTGGAATCTAACTCACTGACCAGGTATCTAACCCAGGCTCCCCCTGCATTGGGAGTGTTCAGAGTCCTAGCCACTGGACCGCCAGGGAAGTCCCCCAGTGCCCCTTATCACCAATGAAAAGTCCTTCTGCAAGTCGTCCTTAAGTTTTTCTTGCTGCAGGTTGACTCTGTCCCTCATTTGGGTAAAACAGGCTGACCATGATTCATATAAATCTTTGCACATCCCAGAAAGAATCCCTTCATGCCTACTGGAGGGCTTCCCTGGTGGCTCAATGGTAAAGAATCCACCTGCCAATGCAGGAAATTCAGGAGATGCGGGTTCGATCCCTGGGTTGGGAAGATCCCCTGAAGGAGGGCATGGAAACCCACTCCAGTATTCTTACCTGGGAAATCCCATGGACAGAGGAGCCTGGTGGACTACAGTTCATGGGGTCGCAAAGAGTCGGACACGATTTAGTGACTGGTCAACAATAGCAAATGCCCTTCTGTGAATCTAGCCTTAGTGGAACTACCATAGCAAACCCCAGGGGGTTCCATTGCCTCCAGCAGGGACCCCTCCTCCTGCTGCCCTAGCTCCATCCTCACCCAGAAGCCCTAGTGTGGGTCACAGCACCTCATCCCCATGGGAAATGTCGATGGAGTCTACCCTGGATCCTTTGTGCTGCAGGAAAAGACCGCCTCCTATCAGATGTGAATAAATAAATGAAGGTGAAACCCTTTAAGGGGAGTGACTGGGACACGGTGGGGGCAGGGGCTGCAACAACACACATGGGGTCTCCAAGACACTAGGACTTAACCCCCTTTTGAAAAACAGGACCGGAGCCAGGAAGAGTCTCACACGGATCTGGGTGAGGCCAGAGGTGGGGGCAGCCTCGGGCTGACGGTTGACCCTCAGACAAAAGCGGCTTGTCTGGATGGCAGGCAGGCAGCGGGAGGGAGGGAAGGGGGGAGGAGGGGCTGAGAGGGCAGCCGCCCAGGCTTGCCTATTTAGGGCAGAAAGACTGGCCGGCTCCCCCGCAGACAACCCCCCCCCCAACTTCCTATTCCTGTGGCTGCTCTCCTGGGCCCTGGTCCTTACCCCTCCCCCCTAGAACAGAAGCCCCCATCTGGGCTTGTATCTGGGAGGAAAGTCAACAGATCATTTCACTTTGAGCTCAGTGGACCGAGATGCTCAGAGTGGTGTCATCCTTGAGCAGATCCCAGGGATCTGTGCAGGGACATGATGCAGTGTCAGGGATGGCTAAAACACATCAAGGACCACCGCTATATCCCACATCCTGTCCCACACTAATCATGTCCTTGCTCACCCCGCTGTAGCCACACTGGCCTCCTGACTGTTCCCTGAACATACCAGACATGCTCCTAACTCAGTAGGATGTGTTTCCCCAGCACACTCTCCTGGCTCCCTCCCTTGCTTCATTCAGATGCCTACGTGTTCCCTTCTCTGATCATTCTTTCCAAAATAGCTCCCCATCTTCTGCACCTGGGTTGCCCTGCCTTTCCCCCCGCCCCGACATAGCAGCAATGACCTCCTGACTTAAAATGATGTATCAGGCTGTCATTTGTTCATTGTCTTTCTCACCAGATTGTCAGCCCCAGCCCCAGAAGGGCAGAGAATCGTGTCTCTTCTGTATACTGCTGCACCGTCTCTGTCGCCACCCCTCCCCTCCAACCCAGTCCCGGTACCTAGAACAGTTCCTGGCTCAAAGTAGGTGCCCAGGAAATGTTTGGGAAAGGAATGAATGAATACAGTAGAATCCTATACAGCTGTTAAAATGGAACGAGGCAATTTCTATATAATAGAACCATCATCAAGACCTATTGTGGAGTGAAAAAAGGAAAATGCAGAGGGACTTCCCTGGTGGTCCAGTGGTTAAGATCTACCAGGCAGGAGACATGGGTTTGATTCCTGGTTGGGGAACTAAGATCCCAAACGCCCTGAGGCAACTAAGCCCACACTCCACAACTAGAGAAGCCTGTGCATCGCAACAGACTGCCCAAGTGCCATGACGAAGAGCTAGCACAGCCAAGAAAGAAAAGCAGAATAATGATGAGTCAGAACTACTACCTGGGGGTGGTATTAAAAGCTAGGTTGCTGGGTCTGACCCCTGATTCCAGGCAGGAGCCTAAGAAATTGAATTTCTAACAAGTTCCTGGGTGATGCTACTAGTGCATCAGGCCACACTTCAAGAACCATAGTCTCTGATACCTCACTCAAGAAACTGGAATTTGAAAAAAGCCAAGCAAACTATGTATTTTGGAATGTAGGCTGGTTTTGTGCATAGATGCAGAATTCACACCAGGGTGACAATGGTGATCACAGACAAGAGGGTGGATTTTAGGGGGTCAGGGGAGGGATGAGGGGACTGGATGGTAGGATGAAGTGTTTATGGAGGCACGGCTGGGAGCCAAATTGCCAGGGTTCAAGTTCAACTCACAGCCACTTGCCAGCTGTATGACCTTGAGCCAGTTTCTGGGCCTCAGTTTCTTCATCTCTAACATGGGCATCTTTTGATTCCAATGGGGTTGTTGTAAGGATTAAACAAATTTAAACAGCAGTTCCTTTTAAGCACTTAATAAATACTGACTTTTATTATTACATGAAAGCCATGAATTTCTAACAGGGAAAATATAAAATCATGCTTTACTGGTGTAATTAGAAATAAATGAAAAAAGACTTTTTCCCCCAGTAAGTTCAGTAGGTCCAATTTCAGTTCTTCCACTGCAGGGAAGAGCAGGAGTAGGGAAGATAAATAGCAGAGGCCTCTTCCTCCCCGGTGCCTGGACCCCACAACACCCCCCTATTTGCAAGTCTGACCTCATTTCTTCATCCTCCCAGCTGCAAGAGGATGAATCTTTAAAAGACCAGAAGGTCCTTAGCCTGAATCTGGCTCTCTGCCTATTCACAGTGCCCCTCATTGGTTTTATTTATTTATTTTTTTTTTGCAAGCCCGTTTGCAAGTGGACCTGAGGCTGTCCAACTCAGGCAGGTTTAAGATGAATGTGGTTTGGACCCCTGGAGACCCCTTTGCCCAAACTTTCCCAGACCTTTACCGCCCCCACTCACATGCCCCTGGTCTGTGTCCAGTTCCCTTGATCTCTGTTAGGAAGTCCTTCTGCAAGTCTAACTTGAGTCCTTCTTGCTGGAAGGGGACCATTTTCCTTGGCGGCAGAGAACAGCACTCCTGCCTCATTCAGGATTCTTGCCTCTTTTCTGTGAGTTTCTCCCTAATCTTTCCCTGCATCCCTATCTTTCCTACTAGAAATGAATCAATTCTAGCCTCAATCTTTCTTGTTTCAAAGGGAGTGTATCCCTGGGTGGCGGGATGGAGGAGTCGAAGGGGCGAGCATCACACAACAGAGGCTCAGGGATCAGAGGAGGCCCCCACCCCCTCTTTGGAAGGACCCAGGAACCCCCAACACCAGAGGAGTTTATATTTAGCGCTTCTCTGCTCCTCCCTCAGTGGCGCTGTCTCCCTCCCGTTGCCTGCCACCGCCTCCTCCCTGATGCGGGGACGGAGCTCTGCTTGGAGATTGTTGGGGGTGGGGGGTGGGAGTACTGATGGCTGGGCGTAGACAGAGGGGCAGAAAAGGGGGAGACTGAGGCAGAGAGAGGGAGAGGATGAAGGGCAGGGAGGCAGGACACAGCTGGCCCATCCCCATGCCTTCTGCCTCTCTTTGGAGGGATGGGAGGTGCCTTCCCAAGCCCAGCCAGCTTAGGGTGGGGTGAGCTGGTGAGGGCCCCCACAACGCGCGGCTCTAACTTTGGGAGGGGGTGGGGCCTCCCACAGCTGTTTCTGTTTCCACAGAAGAATGTGCAGGGTCCCTCTCCTGGCGCGGCGGGGGGGTGGGGGTGGGGGCGTGGGGGGAGGGGCTGGCCGTCCAGCCCCAGAGTCTGGCTTCCGTTTGTCCCCACCTCCCCGCCATTCCCCATCCGAGGAGGGGGCAGTCGAGGTCAGTAGCAGGGAGAGCCCCCTCCCCCTGCTACCTCGGCTCAGGTTTCCCCAAACGGGAAGCTCTGACCACACACAGGCTTGAGGATGGGATCAGCAAGTGGAGCTGGGGTCTGGGGCCTGGCAGGCTGGGGGGAGGGGAAGAGAGAGACAGGGATGTGGGGCAGGAGGAAATGCAAGAAAGGAAGACCAAGGGAGACAGAGACCAAGAGGACTGAGAAAGGCAGAGAAACAGGCACAGAAAGTCACAGAGATGTGGCAGGAGGGAAAAGAGTGCAAGAAACCAGGAGAATTAAGGAATAACAAAGAGAGGGAGAGAGGGGTGATGCTCCCTAAGTCATTCTGGACACCTTGCCTCATCTTCCACCATCAAGAACCCAGGGCGTCTAGAAGTCAGACTCCCATGCTGCTCCAATTTGCCACCACTTGGGTTAAGCAGGGCTGTGACCAGGTAGCAAAGGAGGGAAAGTGTCACCGGAGGGTCGAGATCACCGTGGGATCCTAAGGGACTGTGAACTTCCTCTCAGCAGTAATCCTTCCCCTCAGGAGGTTCAAAGATCCCCTCCCCCCTCCGCGCCCCCTCCGGAGATCTCCAAGCACACCAGGACTTAGGGGAGACGGCGGGGGGCGGGGGTGTGGGCCGCTGATAGGAGGCCAGGAGAGGGGCATGTTTGCATCCGGGTGAGTGACCTTGGGTGAGTCGTTTGCCCTCTCTGAGCCTTAGGTTTTTTCTCTATAAAATGGGTACTATCATCCCCTTATCCCCCAAGCTGCAAGAAGACAACGCCTGCCAAATACTCAGCCCGGGCTCGACACGTACTTGGCGCCCAGATGGATTTTCTTTGGGGAAGGGGTGTAGGGAATGCGGGCCTGTGCATCACACGAGGGACCGGCAGAGGCGAGGCAGCCCCCTTTCCCAGTTTGGGGGCGGGGAGGCCTGATCCCGCCCGCCACCCAGACTCCCCAGCCCCACCCCCCTCTCCTTTTCCCCTCCTCGCTCCCCCACCCGGACGGGTGTCTGAGCATCCAACCGATACAGACAGACACAGACGAGGGCACAGGGACGGAAGGACAGGCGGCCCCTCACCAGCTGCTCTTCCAGGGCCGCTGCGGCCCGGCGCGCCGCCGCCGCATCTTCGTCCTCGTCGGCGTCCTCCTCGTCCTCGGCCTCGGCGCCCCCCATTCCGGGCTGGGCCAGCCGCAGCGCCTGCTGCACGCGGTACTCCTGTCTCTCCCGGAGCCAGTGCAACTCGCAGAGCCCGGCCAGGCTGCCCTCTAGCCAGCCCCGCAGCCGACCCCGCTCGGGGCTCACCGGGAACGAGAAGGCCCGGATCATGGCTGCGGCCCCCCGCCCCAGACCGGCCGGGCCCCGCGGCCACCCCTCTCCCGGTCCCACCTCCCCGCCCCAACAGCCCGCCTGCCAGCCCGCCCGCTGGCCCGGCTGTCACCGTCTCATCTGCATAGACGCCCGCCCATTGGGCCGCCCACCCGCGCCTTATCTGCATGGCCACGCCCCCGGCGACAGAGCAACCCCGGCTTATTGGCTGGTACCCTTCCTTACGAAGATGCTCTGCTGTGCACCCCCCAACGCGACGCATGCTCGCAGCTGCCTACTCGATCGGCTTACTGCCCTCCTCGCCACGCCCCCCTTCTCACCGCCTTTTGGGCCCTGGCCACGCCCCCACGCGTCACAATGAAACAAGTCCTCCCTTGCCCGGATGTCATTGGTCCTGGTCTCTCCCATCCCGCAGCTGGTTCCGCCCCCTTGCGGGAGAGCTCTGGCTGTCATTGGACTGTCCCGCGAGAAGGGCAGGGGTGATCTATAAATAGAGAATGGGTGCTTGTGACATTTTGGAAGCTGCTCCTCTCTCCCCACCTCTCCTAACCTTCAGGTTCTGAAGCGACGCTCGGGGCGGAAAGGATTTGAGAGTCTAGTACCGATTTTGCCTCCTCTTCCAGGAAGCCTTCCCAGATATTCAGCTGTAATACGAGAGGGCCAGGCCAACTGAGACGACATCCGCCCATAAAATTGTACTTCTAAGCGAGGTCGGCTTCACGGGCATATGACCCGCTTAGGAGGGCCCCGAATTTGGTTTAATACTTTGTTACTGTCTTGACATTCTTATTTTTTGAAAAAGGGCCTTGCATTTTCATTTTGCACTAGGCCTTTCAAATTCGGTAGCCAGTCTTACGTCTAAGAGTCTAAGATCGGTCTTGTCCCAAATTCGGGAATTATAAGACCCTGGGCCGAACAGAATCTAAGTGTCTTTTATCTCCCAGATGCTGTGGGGCTTTGCGCTCACCATTCAACGATTCCAGGGGCCTTTGTACTACGTTCTAAGAGGCTTTGTTCTCTTGCCTTCTAAGATGCTCTGTTCTCAACGCTCTACAGTTCATAAGAGTCTGAGCCTGACATTCGTTTGCAAGGTTCCCTCCTCCCTCCCCTGGCTCCTTGAACAGGGTTGATGCCCCCTCAGGCGGCCAGCCTGTGTCACTACGCTGAGTGTGCGTCCCTACTACCTTCAAGATCTAGCTCCAAAATTTATACCCATTTCTCAGACTGACTTTGACTCCCTAAAAACCAGGACCCAGAAGATCGTGCAAGATCCTTCCTCCTTTATGATCCTGGGTTACCTTCTGGTCCTGGACAGGAGAGAAAATGTTAGAGATTGCGAGCAAAGACTACAGAACCAGACTGCCTGGGGTGAGCCCTAGCTCTGCCACTTTCTAGCTGTGTGACCTTGGAAAACATGCTTGCCCTCCCTGTGCCCCACTTTCCTTAGCTGTCTAATCGGGGCTGTAATACTGTCTACTACATAGAGTTGTTATGAGGGTTAAGGGAGATGTTTGTCTAGTGCTTGGCGTACTTCCATTATAAAGAGCCACAGAAGGGTCTGATAAATAAGTTAAAAATAATCTTGTGAGTCCCACAGAGAAAAAAATGAGTCTGGATTTTAGTAGAGATAAACTTTATTCAATCCTCCTCTTGTTTAAGACAGATGTATACTGCCCTTTATTGTTGTTGTTATTCAATCACTAAGTCGTGTTCAACTGTTTGCAACCCCATGGATTGTAGCCCACCAGGCTCCTCTGTCCATGGAATTTTCCAGGCAAGAATGCTGGAGTGGGTTACCATTTCATTAAGTTACATTAATTTACCAACAGTGGGGAGATGATCAGATTGATGAAAGGGGATATGGAAAGCTCACACTCAAACAAGATTTTCTTGGCAGTAAGTGTGTGGGGTGATGTCAGGATTGGTTTTCATCCCTGCTGTTTGTGCAAGACCAGTGGAACCGTTTTCTGTGTAAAATGTTAGATCTGGAGCTGACTTAGGGTTCTGGTCACCAGCCATTTGAAGATAAGTATTCCTAGGAAGATAAATAAAAAGAGAACTGCTCATGATCCAATTAGGGAATAAAACCAAAGATTTGAGACAAGAGTGCAGCCAGCTAAGAGGGTTCCAAGTAGGAGATGAAGAGAGATCCTTAGTAGGTGGAGTCAGAAGAGTGGTAGCAATTTTGTGGATCTCCTTGTTGGCCTTTGGATGGTGGTAATGATGATGTCTGCAGAGTTCCTGGGAATGAACGTACCACACATGACTCCTGATCCATAGATAGGGTAGGGGGAGCTTCCTGTGCAGATGGAGCACTGAGTTGGGAAGGGTCTTGGAAGGGAGTATGGAGGGAGGGCACGGCAACCCAGTCTAGTATTCTTGCCAGGATAATCCCACAGACAGAGGAGCCTGGTAGGTTGCAGTCCATGGGGTGGCAAAGAATCAGACACCACTGAGCAACTGGGCACGCACGCATGCAGACACCCATGGAGAACTAAGATCTCACATGCCACGTGATTAAGGCCAAAAAAATAAAAAAATTAAAGTGTGGCAAATTGTAGTATCTCATCAAAATCATTGCTGAGCCCTGAGGGCGGTTGAAAGGTGAGGTGGGGTGGCCCCTGTATCTACAAAGCTGATGGTAGCATGCCCATTAATGGGGATGGTCATTTTCCTCTGTGGGTTGAGGGGTGTTTATGGAGGCAGAGGAGAAGGTCTTCTGGGAGTCACCAGGGAGAATGAATCTCAGGTTCAAATTCCTTTTATTTATTTAAATATTTATTTGGCTGCATCAGGTCTTAGTTGTAGCATATGGGATCTACTTCCCTGATCAGGGATGGTACCCAGACTCCCTGCATTGGGAGTACAGAGTCTTAGCCACTGGACTACCAGGGAAGTCCTTCAAATTCATTTTTTGTATTTTAAAGCTGGACAGGCTAAAGTCCAATGTTCCTTTTCTTTATAGTACCTGTAGGTGTCTCTCTCAAAATTAGGCTTAGTGGTTTCTGATGGCCCAATAGGATGGATTTTTTACCTATTTATCTCCAGTTGTTTAAGTAACAGGACCTTAAATTGGATTGTGTGGATTTTTTTTTTTTTCATCTCATGTTGGACTTTCTTGGAGTTCTGTAATCAAACTAACACGATGTTTTTGATTGTCTTTAGCTTCTGACCCCAGGATGTTGACAAAAGTCGTGGCCAAGATAGACACAGTGTGATTGTCTGGGATCAGGCCTGAGTAGTCTTTCCATCTATTTCCTGGCCTGGCTCTATCATTGCAGATGGATTTGCCCCTTTGTTGCCTACCCTCCTGGATTTTAGACCAGTTAGTTTAAGGAGAAACATTCAGGATGGCGTCTAAGAGACATGCCCCAAAAGTGTAGGCTTGGAATATGCCTCAGAGGTGCTCTGGTTTGTTTGGAGATCCTCATTGACTAGGGTTCATTCATTTAATCCTTTTCAAATTAAAGAGCTGCAACTCCCCAACCGACCAGCAGATGGGCTAATTGATATAAATTGGGAAGACATGGAGCCTAAGCTCTAGGTACTAGCCTAATTTGTTAGTTGCTAAGTCGTGTCTGACTCCTTTGTGACCCCATGGACTGTAGCCCGCCAGGTTCCTCTGTCCATGCGATTTCCCAGGCAAGAATACTGGAGTGGGTTGCCATTTCCTCCTCCAGGGGATCTTCCCGACCCAGGGATCAAACCCACATTTCCTGCATTGCAGGCAGTTTTAAATTGGCTGCTGAATACCATCCTGGTTTTATGGGGCTCAGGAAAATCTTCAAGTTTGTGTAACTTCGAGTGTGACCAAGGTGTATAGAGAACTTGGGTAAGCGCAAGCTCTGATCGCTTGCCTTCAGCTCTAGGGCCAAAAGTCTGGGTGATAATGGGGAGCTAGGGCACTGGAGGACAGGGGTCAAAGGACAGAGGTTCTCTCAGCCTACAACCTTCTGGGTGAAGGTGAGCCTCAAGTCAGCTTAGAAGAACTGCCCCCAAAGACACCCAAGCTCATTCTAGGCTGCCCCACCCTCTTGGGCTCTCCCATTCCAGCCCTCCCCACTCTGGGTCCTCACTAGCCAGGAACAAGCCTGTCTCCCCCACTGGATGGTGAAGCCCCTGAAGGCAGGACCTGGGCTGGCTCGGTCACCACCGTGTCCCCAGCATCACCCCGCACAGTGTGACAAATGGATGAGCCAGCGAATGAGAGAAGTCATCACATCAACTTACAAGAAAATACCAACCACTGTGTATCGACTTTCTACCATAGACCAGA
The DNA here is from genome assembly GCF_032405125.1 of Capricornis sumatraensis. Taxonomy (NCBI): domain Eukaryota; kingdom Metazoa; phylum Chordata; class Mammalia; order Artiodactyla; family Bovidae; genus Capricornis; species Capricornis sumatraensis. Next base: position 59,124,375 of record NC_091088.1, read on the forward strand.
TGTGCAGTTAGTAGCAATAACACCAAATTATAAAATTAAACCATTAAGCCATGAGATTACTTGAGTTTTTGAGTTTTTCTAAATCCTTCACCCCTCCGATCCGATTCCTTCATCTCTCTTCCATTAATCTTCCCTCTCCTCTTTATGCTCTTTCATATCGTTTCCCTTTCTAGTCTTCCCTCCTGGCAGTGCTCCCTCCGTATATTTTTTTATCCGTTAGTTCTCCTTCCAAAACCCCTCTCCCTTCAGTGCCCCTCCCTCCATCCCTCCTCCATCCCATCTTTTTTCCAGACTCAATAATACGAGAGTGCGGTGTGGCCAAAGACCAAGGCCATAGGGCCAGAGATGAGTCCATTTTAATTGCTGGGGAATTAACTTTGGAAATAACCCCGGCCCCTGCCCCCGCCCCCGCCATGCCCCTCCCCCGGGGGCGTGTCCAACTTGGGCAGGAAATTGCTTTCCTTAGAACAGTTCATCACTGATAAGGTGTGAAGCGCCACTCTCCGAGCACGCAAGGACAGCATCACGAGGCAGCCAGAGTGGGAGCCCGAGACCTCAGAGGACACTGATGCGCTCGGCCAGCCCCTGCATCTCGTGGTCCGGGGGTGGGAGGGTCCCACCGAGCACCCTGTCGGCTGGCAGCCCCGGCCCGGGGAGTGGGTGCTCTGCCACAAACTGCTCCCAGCGCGTATCGTCACTCTCGTGCGTGATGTACCGCTCGCCCATCTTCCCTTCCAGTTCCCGGAGGTCCAGCCACGTCTGGTACTCCTGCGCCGGGGAGAACAGAGATTAGTTTCGGTACTGCTCCAAGGGCAGCCAATAGTTGACAGAGCATCACCCCCATGCGATCTGCCCTGCTAGTGAGAAGCTGGATACCAAGGACCGTGAAGCCACGCCCTTCACAACCTACCTAGCCAATGAGCTCCATCTCCTTCTACAGCCCAGCCAATGGGAGGCTCAGCCACATTCCCTGTCCACAGGAAATGTACCTACAACTTAAACTACCTTTGTATCCAATAAGAGATGTGGTTCCACGCCTTCCTCTATCCCAACGAATGACTCAGCCCCTCCCATTGGCTCTCAGCCCGCCCCTGAGTCACCTGTAACCAGGGGTGGCTGAGAGACTTGTCCACGCTGTAGCGCTTGCGCATCTTCACTTGCAGCAGGTTGTTGATGAGGTCGATGGCTGCACCGGAAGGAGAGAGACAGCTTAAATCCTGCAGGGTGAGGGGCCGCCCCTCCTTCAACAGGCACCCCACCCTACTCACCTGCCATGGGGGCCGTCCTTCAGTGCAGTAAGCCTCACCTGCACGAATCATTCTCCCACCTATTTCCTCATTAAACTACACATTTATCCCCATCCCTCACGTTGGGTCCTACATCTCCTCACCAAGTCTCATACCATAGGAATGCTTCCCCATTCTTAGGCCACCTTCATAGGTTTTGTCATACACAAGTATGTACAGGTACATCTATACTATATTTCACTTAGTATTTTTCTTTAAGCCAACTCATTTACCCAAGATTGCTGGGATGTGGACAAAGCAAGTTGGTTAAAAACAATATATTGTGTATAGCATGCTGCCACTGTGTAAAAGGAGAAATAAGAGAATGTATGTACCCATATCTGCTTGCATAAGTATATAGACTTGTAATAGACACTGCCTTTGGGAAGGATGTCAAAAGAATACGAGAGAATTTTCATTTTAGACCTTTTTGTACATAGAAAAACTCTGAACCATGTACATAACCCTTGGAAAATAGGTGGAATTTGGTTTGAAATCAATTCATTTTTTCAACTCACTTTTTAAGGTGAAAATACACAAATATTATATATTTATATATGTAATTGTATAAATATGTACTTCATATAAAATATAGGATGCAGAATTATATAAAATGGAAACTTTCCATCACCCTGGTCAATAGAAATCCTAAGATCACTTGCCAGGTCCACAAAAATAAAATGAAAAGAAAACAGTGTTATGAGATGCTAATCAGGCACCAGTTTCCTGCAGAAGACCCAGAGTTGGAGGCCCGCTCTCTATGAAAACGATTAGCAAGTGTCAGGCATTCAAGACAAGCTAGCACTTGTCCAAGGCTCCCTGCTTGATCATGAGCCTTGAAAGACAAGACCCCACTATGTAAATTCCTCTGAGTATAGGCCTTGTTCTCACAGGCTCCCTTGCACACACCCATCCACACTCAAATTCACTCGCATACACTGGAGGACACACTTTGACCGAGGGACTCCGGATCAGGTCCCAGAAGACAACCCCTCATACTGCTCCAGGACTCAAGTCAATCCACCGCCTCACTGCTCAGTGCTCATCTTTCTTGGGCCACCAACACCTTTTCCTGCACTGAGTAACCCCCTTTGCCTGCTCCATGAGGTCACATCCTCTATGCCCCTCCCCCTCCTCTTCACAGACCACTGGGCAACCTTCTTTCATGATCCCTTCTCTCCAACTGACTCCAGTATTCCCAGAACCTAGGACAGTCAGTACTAGGCACAAAGTAGACACTCAACACATACTTGTTGAAGAAACTCCTATGGATGAGCTTGTTTGTTTTTTTTTTTTCTCTGCACCTTGTTTCTTTTGGAATCTCAGTTCCCCGACCAGGGATTGAACCCTGGCCATGGCAGTGAAAGCACTCAATCTTAATGACTAGACCACCAGGGAACTCCCAAATGCTTGTCTTTTTAACTAACATCCCTCCCACACTTCTGTCTTCCTTAGCTTCTGATTTCAGAACCTGCCCTTTGTTCTAACTCATTTAAGGCATCTTCACACACCCCAGTATCTTAGCCTCACCCTTGGCTCACCCTCACACCTGGCTTTGCCCCAAAGCTGGGGGCCCTCAGGAGTTAAATTTCCCAGACCCGTCTCCAAGCCGGCAGGAGCATGACAAAGACCATCACCACCACCAGGCCACGATGCCAAAGCCCCTATATGCAGAGATCCCAATGTCCACCTCTGTCCTGTCCCCTAGCCCCGACCCCCATAGCCCCATGCTTCTCCTGACCTCCACCTGCTCCCAGATTCCAGGCCTGACTTTGGTTTCAGGATCAGTCCTTCCCTTAGAAGTCTGCAGAAACCCTCCATGGCCCTGCCCCTCCTGAGTGAAAGTGTTAGTCACTCAGTCATGTCTGACTCTTTGTAACCCCATGGACTGTAGCCCATCCGCCAGGATCCTCTGTCCTTGGGATTTCCCAGGACAGAATACTGGAGTGGGTTGCCATTCCCTTCTCCAGGGTATCTTCCCAATCCAGAGATTGAAGCCAAGTCTTCCACACTGGAGGCAGATTCTTTACCACCTAAGCCACCAGGGAAGCCCCCCTGCCCCTTCTCTAGCTAAGCCCCTAAATCAGCTCCCTCCATCACTGGATCTAATCCCAGGGCCCAGGCCCATCTTCATCCCAGTCAAGGCCCCAGTACCCGGCAAATTAGCCAAGCCCTTGTTCCTCAACCCTGCCCCCCCGGCCACTGCTTCTGCGGGGTTAATCCTTTTGGGGTCATAATCCCAAAGACTTCAGGCTCCAGCCAACACCTTGGGAAGACCTGTTCTTTCAATCCTGGCCATCCCAGCCCTTTGACTTTCTCGGGTCTAGTCCTTCTCCTGGTCTCGCCCTAGACAAGCCAAGTATTAATAGCCTCCAAGGTGGCAAGTGTCTTAGTGTTTCCAGGGCACTTCCTTTCCAACTCGCATAACCTAGTCTAGGCCTGAGGCCTCGGACCCGAGTTCCACACACGTGCTAAGTCCCTCCCCCAAAGTTCCAGGTCTCAGTGCCTCCCTTAAACAGAGTCTTCCGGGTGCTCTCGCCCCTTCACTAGGCTCCACCCTCACGGCCACTGGCCTTCTCAGGGCGGCCCCGCCCATTACCCCCACCACGCCCCCACCGCGGGGCCCCGCCCCTCGCCTGCCTCCAGGAGTCAAGCTAGCCGCGCACCTCCGGCCGAGATGCAGCTCCAAGGGCAGGCCGGGTACATGAATGCAGCATTCTGGATCTGGTCTTTGATGTCCTCGTCCTCGTTGAAAGGGAACGTGCCGCTGAGGCTGACGTACATGATCACGCCCACCGACCACATGTCCAGCGAGCGGTTGTAGCCCTGGTTGAGCAGCACCTCGGGCGCCAGGTAGGCCGGCGTGCCCACCACCGAGCGCCGGAATGACTTCTCGCCGATGATGCGCGCGAAGCCGAAGTCGCACAGCTTCACCTGCAGAGGCGAGGGGTAGAGGGTCTCAGGGCGTATGGAGGTCATACCTCCCGCCTCTGCGCAAGTGTATCGCCACTACGGTATTCCAGACAAAATCGGACGCTGGTTCGAATCCAGGCTCCTCTGCTCACTAGCTAACTGGGTGACCCTGGGCAGGGGGCTTCCTCTGTCTGGGCCTCCGTTTATTCATCTGTACGAGGAGGAAGATCGTACCAGCGCCTATTTCAAAGGGCTGTCGTGAGGATTATATGGATTTCATCCATCTAAAGTTCACAGGACAATAAATGCGCAACCTGCAGTGAAGCTCCATAAAGGCTCCCTGCTGCCATCCCTCTGTCACGTCGAACAGGTCTCAACCTTCTTCTGCCTCTGTCTCCTCTTTTGTACCACGGCGATGCTAACAGTCCCTACTTTAAAGGGTAGCTGTGTGAATTGAAAGAGTAAATACATGGGAAAATGATAGGAGCAGCGGCAGGCGTAGAGAGAGCGTCGGGGATCTCAGCTGAGGGACAGTAGTTCTCGAAGCCCCGTTTTTGTCATCCGGGTTGAGAATGTTAACAGCAGCTGCTGATCAGGCTTCCCTGGGGATTAAAGGGCACCCAGCATGTAAACAGCTAAGCACGGCATCCATGGTAATAGGTGTGAACCTACCTTGCTCTTGTTGGAGGCAGTCTAGGGTCATGGATAGGCTTCAGAGCCAAGTCTGGGTTCAAAGTCCTGTCTGCTGCCTACCAGTCCATAGGCAGCTGCCACCTCTATTCGTATACTGTCCCTCCCTTACTCAAAACCCTTCTCTGGCTCACTATTGCCCCCAAGCCTCTATTGCCTTCAAAAACAGCCACACCCCAACCCCTGACCCAGATCTCAATGTGACAGCCTTTTCCTAGGATCCTTTGCCTTTTAACAGATCTTGTAATCTTTTACTTTTCTGAGATCCACCCTTTTCTACCTATCTTATGATGGAATATTAAATGGCCATAAAAAGAAGTACTGACACATGCTGTAACATAAATGGACCTTGAAAACATTAAGGGAAAGAAGCCAGTCACCAAGGATGACATATTATTATTGTATATTCCATATATGTACACATGAAATACACAATATGGAATATACAATAATATAATATGTCATCCTTGGTGACTGGCTTCTTTTTCTTAATTGTTTTCAAGGTTCATTTATGTTACAGCATGTGTCAGTCGTTTACTTCTTTTTATGGCCGTGTATAACTGGCTTCCCTGTTGGTTCAGATGGTAAAGAATCTGCCTTTACCCAGAGTGCAGGAAACCCAGTTCAATCTCTGGGTCAGGAAGATCCCCTGGAGGAGGGCATAGCAACACACTCCAGTATTCTTGCCTGGAGAATCCCAGGGACAGAGGAGCCTGGTGGGCTATAACCCATGGGGTTGCAAAGAGTTGGACACAACTGAAACTACTCAGCACACACACACACACACACACATACACACACACACAGATATATAGAGACGTGTTTGTTTATTCCATTTATATAAAATGCTTGAACAGACAAATCTACATAAAGTAGATTAGTTGTTGTGGTTGGGAGGATGGTGCAATTGGAGGATGTTGGCTAGAAGTATGAGGTTTCTTTTGTGGTTATGAAAATGTTCCAAAATTGATCATGGTGATGGTTGTACAACTCTGAATACCCTAAAAGCCACTAAATTGTATACTTTAAAGTGGTAAATTGTATAGGATGCACATTATATCTCAATAAAACTGTTTTTTTTTTTAAAACTACACCACAGGGCCTTTGCACAGGCTGCTCCCACTGACTAGAACACTTGTCCCCTTCCCCCAAAAAACCTACTCTTTCTTCAGATAAATTTTCTCTGACCTTCCACTGGGCTATACAGTTTGAGCTCATAGAACGGTGTCACAGAACTCATCACAGATATAATTACATTCTTGTGACAATTACCAATATTTCATCTTCCCTCTTTGAGCTTTGCTGTCCAGTATAGTGGCCACATGTGGCTGCAGAGCACCTGAATGTGGCAAGGGCAACTGAGAAACTATTTTTTATTTAATTTTAATTCCTAGATTTTTTTATTGGATAGTTTTTAAATACGCTTGGAACAACTTGGGTGTATCAACCTACTTTCCCAACTGTTAACTTTCTGAGATCTAAGTGCAAAATCAAGTATTTCTCATAGAAATTTATTACCCAAATTGAGATTTACTTTAAGTGTAAAATACACACCAGATTTGGAAGACTTAGTAGGAAAAGAAAGACTATTTCAATATTCATGTTTATGTGGTTGATTACATGTTGAAATGTTAATATTTAGATATATTAGAATAAATATATTAGCAAAATTAATTTCACCAGTTTCTTTTCAGTTTTTAAAATGTGGCTTACTAGAAAATGTAAAATTATAGATGGGGTTCACATTATATTTCTTTTTTTATTAATTTATCTTTATTTATAAATTAAATAAAATTTAATTTATATGGGATCTCTGATTGTGACCTGTGAACTATTAGTTGCATCAGGTGGGATCTAGTTTCCTGACCAGGGATCAAATCCCGGCCCCCTGCATTGGGAGCACAGAGTCTGAGCCACTGAACCACCAGGGAAGTAAGTCCCAGTACATTATATTTCCAGTGGATATTACTGCTATAAGTTAGAGTTTCTCATACCCTGCACTACTGACATTAGGGAAAGATAATCTTGTGTTTTGGGGCTATCCTGTGCACTGTCAGATGCTTAGCAATCCCTCCATGCCAGTAGTAACGCTCCCCCTCAAACAGCTTGTGACAACCAAAAACATCTCCAGTGTTGTCAAATATCCCCTGGGGTGCAAAATCAGCCCCAGCTGTAAACCAGTGGGCATGGAGATGGGGATGTCTCTACTTACTACAGTTCCTAATACTCCAGCATGCAGCTTGGCACATAGTAGGCACACAATAATTTTTAGTTGATGACCAAAATGAACTTTTAAAATGAAATGAAATAGTCACAAAAGAGAAATAAGGAAGCAAAAACTTCACAGGGATGTGGAAGGGCTAAATGAGAAGCTGTGGCTAAATGAGAAGCTGTAGCTAAAGGCCCTTAACCACAGTGGGCACCCAATCAACTGTAGCTGTTATAATCATCACCCTTGCTCAATCTGGCTTTGCTCCAAGGGGATTCTCATCTAACCAGTCAGAGGCTCATCAAAATTGTTATCCTGGGACCGCCCTAGTGGACCAGTGGCTAAGAGGCTACGTTCCCAATGCAGGCGGCCTGGGTTTGATCCTTGGTCAGAGAACTGGATCCCACATGCTGCAACTAAAAAAGATCTCACATATGGAAGGGAAGATTAAAGATCCCACATGTGGCAACTAATAAATACTAAAAACAAGCAAAGAAGAACACCAAAAAACTGTTTTCCTAAGAGACCCATAGAATAAATTACCAGTCGCTCCCCTCCAATATCTGTTCTCTGCTTCTCCCCTTAATAAAAATTCTGGATTTTTAATGAGCCACACGGCTGCTCAGAATGAAAACTACATTTCCCAGCGTCCTTTGAAGCTCCACGTGATCAAGTCCTGGCCAATAGACTGTGAGGCGTGCCCCGTGCACGTTCGTAGTATTACCTTCGGGAAGGAAAGGGGTGCATTCATTTCTTCTACCCCGTTTCTTTCCTCCCCGACATTATCCTTTTACATTTGGGAGGCGGGGCAGCAGCGGCACAACATGGACCACGAAGACCAGGCAACGCCATAGAGAGGCCAGAACAAGACAGCAGGAGCTGTGGTCCCAACACCATTGGACTGCTTTTTCACCCTCAAAATGATTATGCTGGTCCCTCCATGAGTGAGAAGCAAGCCTCTGTCTCACTTAAGCCTTTATCTTGGGTCTCTGTGGCTGATTAATTATCTTGATTAACACAGTCCCCACCCACCGTTAGTGTTAGATGGACTTCCTCAAATAAGGAGGGGACATTTCTGACCTGAGGAAATGGGTCGGCTGATGACAGCAACACGTTTTCTGGTTTCAAGTCACAGTGGACGATATTCTTGAAGTGAAGGTGTCTCAAAGCCACCAGAATCTGAGGGGAGGAGATGGCACCAGTAAAATAGTTAGAAAAGTCCCTGCTGTGAGATTCTGCCTTCAGCAGCCAGCCCTCCAAACCCCATCCAAGCCATCACCGCCCCCCACCAACTCCACCCCCCACCCCACCCCGCCCCGGACCAGGGAAGGCATTGGAGCACCAAAGAAGAACCTCAGAACCCCAGAACCATTTCAGTCAAAGATAGAAGTTGGACATATAATTCTAGGGAGACTGAACTGGAGCAGGGGTTTTGGGAAGATCCTAACATGCAGATCCTGCTAAAAAAGAGCTATGAATAATGCAGCGGTTTCAAGGAGGTGCTATTGTGTGATTCAATTTTTAAAAAAATATTTTTCACGGATTAAAAACCTGAAATACTAAACAATTACAAACAATACTAATATGACAGAAATCAAACATAACACCCTTAAGAGGTGGGGTGTTATGTGGGTGTTAGGTTGGTTTGAGAGCCAGCCTTATCAAGGTAGCAAACCTGGCTCCACACTTACTAGCCTGATGCCTACAGCAAGTCACTTTACCTCTCTGGGTCTCAGTGTTCTCACCTGTAAAATGGGGGTAATAATAGAACCCATCCTCATGGGTTGCTGTGAGCTTTGAGTGAGCTGAGTGAGGTATATAAAATGCTTAGGGCAGTGTCTGGCACACAGCAAGCACTCCATGTGAGCTATTATTATTGTTGTTGTTCTGGTTATTATTCTTGTGATGGCCTGTTAGTGGACACCTTCCTGTGAGTGTTTCAAATAAAACTTTTCCTGCTGTAGCTGTTAATTTAAGAATATTCTATGATGGGAAGGTGAGCTGACTTAAACAAACAAACAAACAAAAAACTGTTGGTCTTCCCTAGTGGCTTAGTGGTAAAGAATCTATATGCTAATGCAGGAGACATGGATTAACTCTCTGATCTGGGAAGATCCCACATGCTGCAGAGCAACTAAGCCCGTGATTCCCAACTATTGAACCCGGTCTCTAGAGCCCAGGAACTGCAACTATTGAAGCCCTTGAACCCAAGAGCCTGCGCTCCACAAAAAGGGAAGCCACTGCAATGAGAAGGCCACACGCTACAACTAGAGTAGCCACTGCTCGCCACAACTAGAGAAAAGCCCAGGCTGCAAGGAAGACCCACACAGCCAAAAATAAATAAATGAAAAAAAAAAAAAAAAGACTGTTACCACTTGTAACTACTCGTCTGTGGAAGCCATGACGTTGCTTGATTCTATATAACTTAAACAAAATGTCAAATTGTCAAAAGTGTGACAGAAGCATGAAGCTGTAACATATATCTTAGAACGGAAATATTTGGACTTTTTCGTTGTTTTCAGTATGGAAATTCTATTTGAAAGCTACTGCTGAGGTCCAAGTTCCTCACTCTACAGACAGAGAGCCTGGAGGTCCAAAGCTATATATGGACATCCTCTCCTACATAGCTTCAGTGTACTGATTTTCCCAACCCCTAGTAAATATGGTGAACAAAGAGGGTAGATGGGAAACTGGACAGACCCAGGTTCAAACCTTGGCCAGACTGCTACCTGGCAGTGTGACCTTATACCTGTATGACCTTGGGCGAGACCTCAGTTTCCTCATCTGTAAAATGGAGATTATAGTAATACCTACCTCAAAGATGGTTGTGAAGTTTATAAGTTCATGAGGTATAGGGCCTAGCCTAGGACTTGGGGTGGGGCAGGCAAGAGGCAAAAAGCAAAAATCTGCAGAGAGAGGGAGAGAGAGCACAGACAAAAAGAGAGAACAAGATGAAAGACCAGAATGAAAGAGAAACGGCCTCAGTTGCTGAAGGCAGGCAGTTTTCTCTCCGCACCTGAAGTCCAGATGGGCCTCCCTCAGTGAGTTTCTATCCCCACCCCACAAGCAAGGCTGACAAAGGCAGACAGCTTGGGAGAGCAAGGGCGCTGGGCCTGGAGAAAGGAAGCCAGCACAGCAGACTTTTCAACTAACAGAGAACATGTCCCAGAATCAAGTGTGGGGCCAGCCAGGTGGGAAGATCTTTCCAAGAAGGCTGTGAAACCCCCAAAATGAAAGTAAACACCACAAACAAAATGAAGAGGAAAAGAAATACTGGGATAAAAGATGGAAACAACACAAGCAACAAAGATCCAGGGTCCTTCATACACAAAGAGCTCTTTACAACTCAATAAGAATAATACAACTGAAAAAAATGGCCAAAGAGCACATAAAGCACAGGTCAATAAACGTGTGAAAATATGCTCAACCTCACTTGTAATTTTTAAACCACCAAGTGAAGCCATATGAAGTATTATTTTTCCACCTTTAAGACTAGCGATTGTATCAGGAATTTCCTGGCAGTCCAGTGGCTAGGATTCAGCACTTTCACTGCCGTGGCCCACGTTCAACCCCTGGTCGGGAACTAAAATCCCTCAAGCCATGTGGCTTGGGGAGAAAAAAAGGACTGGTGAATATATTATCCAGAGTAAGGACTGAGAAAATAGACACCCTCAAACTCTGTTGGTGAGAATAAAGATTGAAAGAGGTTTTAGAGAATAACTGGGCAACACCTTTCAAAAAAATTTTAAGCACATTTCCTTAGGCTCGGGAGTCTACTGTTTGAAACATGTTCTATTGAAATCCTCCCACCAGAGCCTGTCGATGTTTGTAGACAAATGTTCACAGGCTGCTGTTTGCAGGAGTGGGATAGTGAAACCAACTACATGCTCAGCAACTGGAGAATTTAGTGATATTGTCATGGGATACAATTAAGAAAAAGAGACAGTTCTGCTAACTACATACTGAAATAGAACGGTCTTTCAGAAACAGTATTAAAGTGAAGAAAGTAAGAAGCAGAACAACCATGTTATATGTGATGTGAAATCAATTTAAATGTATGTACGTACACACACAGACAAATAACACAAATTAGTTTGACTTTTGGAGAAGGGAATGGCAACCCACTCCAGTATTCTTGCCTGGAGAATTCCATGGACAGAGGAGCCTGGCGGGCTACAGTCCATGGGGTTGCAAAGAGTCAGACATGACTGAGCGACTAAGACACTGTTTGACTTTACTCAGTAACAGCATGCTTCCAGGTTTAAATCCCACCAGCTGTGTGACCCTGGGTGAGTTACTTAGAGTCTCTGAGCCACAGTAAAATGGGAGTAGTAATAACCACTACCACATGGGTTGCTAGGAAGATTACATGAACTAAAACAGTAGCTGGCATACAGTAAGGGCTCAATGAAGGTTAGTGACCACATTGTTTATCATTCTCATTATCAGCACCCCGATCTCAGCCCTACCCACTCTGGGTGATCACTGTGCAGACCCAGGGCTATTGAAGTCACCGCTGCGTCCTCACACTGCCCAACATGGGGCCAGACAGTGTTTGTGTTTGCTGAACCATTTAATAAATGAATGAATGAGCTCCCCAGAGAAAGGCTTCTCTCTCCTTCCTTTTTTCTTCGTGAAGTCAGGCCCAGCGAGCCTGACTCATTATATAAAATAATAAAAGAAAAAAAAATAATAGTTATTTTCTATAATATTATTATAACTGCTCTATTATTTTCAACTTATTATGTATCTGTAGTTATTACTCTAGCTGTTATTCTACTGTTCTATCATATTATAATTTTTAAAGTATCATTCTAATACTTTTTCTGATCGTTATTACTCTATTACTACATTTTCTCTTATCTGCGATTATGATTCTCACCCAGTGTCTGCCTGCCCTTCAGGGCACACAGCACAGGTGCGTCTTCCAGGACAGGTGGGGAGCCAGGCTGGGGAGGCGGGCGGTGGGCGGGGCGGTGGGCGGGGCGTGCGCACCTGGGTGATGAGGAACTTGGTGAGGCGCTCAGGCAGCCGGCCCTTCTCGCTGGAGAGGATCATCTCCAGCATGTCCCCGTGCAGCTTCTCCATCACCACGAACACCTTCTCCGGGGTCTCGAACATACATTCCAGATTGACAATCCCTGGGTGCCGCAGGCTCTGGGGTGGGTGAGGTGGGGTGGGGGTTAGGATCCAGGTCGCCCATGAGCTTGGGACCCCAGAGGACAAGCCACAGGAGCGGGCGGACAACAAACAAGAGGATGTCCCTGGAGGGCCGCTCCCCCCGGGGGTGGCAGTGGGGGAGAGGAAAGGGTGTCCAGAGTCCCAGAGAGGACCACCCTTCCCACACCACCAGGTGTCCAGAAGGATCTTTATATCATGAAATTGTGGTGAAGGCCCAAGGTTGAGGGAGCAAGAGGGAAGGGAGCCTGAAGAAATGGGAAGAAGCTTTGCACATCTGTATCTTTTAAATCCCCGCCCTCCTGGCTCTTCCCCAACCCTTGCCTAGCTGAACCCCATCTGTTCACGCAGGTCCCCACCCAGCCTCCTCCCAGGGCCCCAGGCACCAGCCCCACAAACCTTCCGCCTCCCCTCCAATAGCAGCCAGTGGGATCTTTCTAAAGTTCACACATCTGACTGTGTCCCCCTCTTTGCTCAAAATCTTTCCATGGCTCCCTAGTACCCTCAGGAGAAAGCCAATAGGCTGGGACCCCACCCTGTTCCCTGGCCTCACCGCCTACCACCACCTTGCTTCACATAAACCATCTAGTAACCCTGAACCCCTTCAAGCTCCTCGAAGACCTTGTGTTCCCTCTCATCTCTAGACCTTTGCCCAGGCTGGTCCCTCTGCTCATAATACGTGCGCCACCCCTTCAGTCTCAACATGCATACCGCCTCCTCTAGGAAGCCTGCCCTGACCACCCCCAGACTGGAGGAAGTGGGAAGGGAAAGTCCTTGCAGGGTGGGGATGGGGGCAGAGCGGGAACACAGACTCCAGGGATCACCTGCAGAATGGCCACTTCGTTCCGGAGCTGGCTCTCCTGCTTGGTGGGGAAACGCAGTTTGTCGATGACCTTTACTGCCACATCCCGGCCTGTCTTCCGGTGCTTCCCTGGGCAGAGGGGAGGGGAGGTGGGGGATGAGAGGAGCAAGACCTTCCAGTCCTGGCAAGAGGAAGACCCCACTAGAGACACACAGCTAGAGTTGGGCAGAAGTGGATGAAAGGCCACCAGGGGGCCTCTGAGGGGCCCCCAGGAGTGATGTCAAGGGTGGGGGCCCCTAGGAATAAAGGTAGAATGAAGGAAGGTAAAGTCAGAGCTCTGAGGCGCTGTAACAGAAGAAACTAGATTTGTAACCAATCAGAATCCAGCATCTAGCTCTGTGGCCAATCAGGGCAGAGTTTACCTTCCCTATTAATAACGGGAGAAAGTCACTGGCCTTTCCGAGTGAGAAAACGCGAGCCTGCAACCATCTGCCCCCAGGATCCAGCTTTCTTAATCAACTAGAAAAGGAGATGAGCATGTGGCCAATCAGAAGGGGAGGTCTGGGGACTTCCCTGGTGGTCCAGTGGCTAAGACTCTGAGCTCCCAGTGCAGGGGCCCGGGTTCAATTCCTGGTCAGGGAACTAGATCCCACATGCCACAGTGAAGATCGAAGATCCTGTGTGCCATAACCCAGGGAAGCCAAATAAATAAATAATTTTTTAAATCTGGGGCCCAGAAACCCCCAAGACGCCTTTCTAGGTTGGCTCTTGAAACATCCTTACCGCCATAGACCACCCCAAACTGGCCAGAGCCGAGGACCTCATCTGGGAAGATCTGGTAGACAGTGGCGATGTCCTGCAGGGTGGGGAGAGGGAGAGTCAGAGGTGCACATGGAGATGGGGGGTGGTCAAGGAAGCTGGGAGGGTGGGAAAGCTGGGAAGTGGTTTGGGGGCAGGGGACGGGCACATCCTTGGGTGTGGGTGGGGTCTTACCACATTCTCTTGAATCTGGCTGTTGGACACAGAGATGCTCAGAGAAGCTTGTCCTGGGGAGAGGGGGAAGGCGGATGTGAGGAGACCCCAGGCTCAAGATCACCCATAACTCCACCCTCTGGGGCCAGTAGTTAGACTAGACTCATTCACTAAGAACCTCAGTTTTCTCATCCCGGAGAACGGGAATAATAAAAGGACCCCCCTCCTAGGGCCAGTGAGAGGAGGAAATGAGAGGAGCTCAAAATATGTTGTCATGAAGCAGTTCACCGAGCATTTCATTCTGTGATCTCAGCACCAAGGGAGGCGTGATGATCCCATTTTACTGAGCAGGAAACTGGGGCTCAGTAGGAAACTGACTCAGGCTTCTTCACCTGAATTTGCGCCACCTCCAACCCAGCCAAGGCCAGACATTTCCAAAGTCCTGACCCTTCTGCCATTTGAACATCTGTCCCCTCCCTGAGGCATATTCAGTCCTTGCTCCTTAGCCTCTTCCCTGGTCTCCCTGTCCTGTCTCCATCTCTCCTATTCCCCCTCCATAGGGGAGCCAGAGGGATCTTGCCAAAGCATAAGCCTAACTCTTGTCCTTCCCCTGCGCAAAACCCTGCCATGGGGACATCTCTGGTGGTCCAGTAGCTAAGACTCCACACTCCCAATGCAGGGGGCTGGGTTCAATCCCTGGTCAGGGAACTAGATCCCACAGGCTGCAACTAAGAGTTCCCATGCCCCAGCTAAACCTCTTGTGTGCTGCAACTAAGACCTGGCACAGCCAAATAAATAAATATTTTTTTAATTAAAAAAAATTCTGCTATGGCTCCCCAGTGTCCTGAGGGGGAAGGCCAAGTCCCTTAAATAGCCTAACAGGAAGTGTCTGGTCCCTCTGCCTCTTTGACTTCATCCTCTCCCTTGCTGTTGTGCGTTCCTGACACTCAGGCTTCCTCGCCAGGCCTCCCATACATCAAAGTCTCTCCTATCTCCAGTCCTTGGCACTTGCTCTTCCCTCTGCCAGGAATGCTCTGGGCTTAGTTAAATCCTCCTTGTCTCCCAGTCTCAGCTCACATGTCGCCCTGGGACCACATCGGATTCCTCTGGCACATGTTCTACATCCTACTTGTCATTCTCCCAGGAAGATTTGATGAACATCTGTCAGTTACCCTGGACTATGAGCTCCATAACATAGTAAACCAGGACTCTGATCATCCTTTGCCTCCGCCTGAAATGATTTCCCATTTCCTTTCTCTTTGTTTCACCCCTCCTTGACTTCCAGGTCTTAGCCTGGATGTTGCCTCCTCCAGGAAGCCCTCCTGGACACTCAGCCTGGGTTAGTCACCCCACTCTGAGCTCCCACAGCCCTCTTGCTCCCCTGTCCCAACCCTGCCTACTGTGAGTCATCAGTGTCTGGGGACAGGTCTGCCTTCCTTCTGGGACTGAGTCCCAGAAAAGCAGGTCCTGGGCTGTTTTGGTCACAGCTGGGCCCACAGCACTGTCTGGCACAGGCCAGGCACAAAGGAGCATTAATTAAAAAGTCTGAACTCACAACCTGAAGGAGTCTTTACTCGCCCCAGGACAAGACTCAGAAAGGGGAAGTGACATGCGAGGTCTGGGGCTTAATGATTTAGACTGATTTCTGCTGAGACCAGAAGCCACATTCTCCTCTCTGCCATTCCCTAGCTCTTCCCTTCTCCAGAGCCCCACCTAAGCCCTCCGAGACCCCTCTTCCCAGGGACCTGGAGTGGGGCCCTTACTGTGGGGTGTGTGGCCTGGGGCGCTGGGTGCATCCTGGAGGATGACAGGCATCAGGGCCTGGCGGATGGCTGTTTCCCAGCCCCGGGCAGTCTCGGCTCCCTGCCCACTAGGCCCTCCTGGGGCCCCACCAGGGGTTTCTCCCACAAAGTAGGTGGCATTGGCAGTGACAATCTCGAAGCAGTGTGGGTTGGTGCCTGGTGGGACGAGGCTGAAGTTCTGGGCTGGCTCCACAGTGAGGATTTCGGACAGTGGAATTTCCTGGCAGGACAGAGAGAGTATGCGTGAGGGCTCCGGGCAGACCCTGGCGCTCTCTACTTACTCAGATGAGCACACAGAATCCAGGTTTGGTGGGGAAGAGCCTGGTTTGCATGGAGTGGTCAAGAAAGGCCTCCTGGCGGAATTTACATTGAAGCAGAGATCAGAAAGTAAGAAGAGGCCCGCTGGTGGAGGAATGTTGGGGGGAAAGCATGTGAAAAGGTCCTGAGGTAGAAAAGGCTTGTGTTCAAGGGATATGCCATATCCCCATTA
The DNA here is from genome assembly GCF_032405125.1 of Capricornis sumatraensis. Classification (NCBI taxonomy): domain Eukaryota; kingdom Metazoa; phylum Chordata; class Mammalia; order Artiodactyla; family Bovidae; genus Capricornis; species Capricornis sumatraensis. Next base: position 59,140,717 of record NC_091088.1, read on the forward strand.
CATGGATGGTGCCTGGCACAAAGTAAGTATGCCAGGTTTGATGAATAAAAAAGGGAGATCAGGCTAGGGCCAGCTCTGCAGGGCCTAATGGGCCACAGGCAGGAGCCTGGGCTTTGTCTCCAGGGCCCTGAGGAACCATGGAAGGGTTTAGTGCAAGGCAGGGAGCATTTCTCTCTAGCTGTGTATGGAAGGTGAATGAGAGAGGATGGGACAGAGGAGACAAGGAGGGAGGCAGAGAAGGAGAGAAGGTGGAGGGTCTATGGAGAGGAAGAATATGCTTTGGCAAGTGTTGAAAGACAAAAGAAGGGAGGAAGAAAAGAAGGAAAGAATGAGAAAGAGAAACTTATGAAACCAATAAAGACAGGAGCCAGGACTTTACTGGGGGGCCAGTGGTTAGGACTCCGAGCTCCCAATGCAGGGGGCACAGGTTCGATCCCTGGTCAGGGATGATCCCACATGCCGCATGGCCAAACCAAACAAACCAGGAGATGGAGATGATGCAACAGGGATGGTGTTTTAGATAACATGGCTTGAGGAAGACGGGAAGGATGAGAAGAAAGCAGCCATGGGACAGGTTAGGAGGATGCTCCAGAGCAGGTAAACAGTGAGGTGTCTGGGTTTTATTCCAAGGACAGTGGGAGCCACTGGGAGGTTGTAATGGTTTTAAAGGACTCCTCTGACTGCTGTGTCGAAAAAGACAGTGAGGGCGAGGGCAGAAGCAAGGACCCGGGAGGAGACTCGCTGGAACCCAGGACTGGCATGGGAGGCACTGATAAATAAATACAAAGAAAGAATTCAATAAATTAACTATAAAGTAATAATGATAACACACTTGAAATTACTGGGAGTTTAATGGAGCTTAACATACGCCTGGTCCTAAACTAATTGCTCCACACAGATTATCTCTTTGAATTCCGGCACAGCCCTGAGGCAAGGACTATTCTTGGACGCCCTTTACAGGTGAGAGGCGCAGGGTGCAGAGAGGTGGAGTAACTTGCCTGCGTCCCCCAGCTGAAAAGTGATGGAGCCGAAATCAAACTGAGGGCACGGCGTCCACGTGGGCGACACTTGCTGATGGGAATGGAGTGTACAAGCAGGGGTTGGGCAGAGGGTGTGATTTGCAGGCATTTGGCTGAAGCAACTGAGAGAGGAAGGGAGAATACAGCGGACAAAGAGGAGAGCGCTGGGGGACCTGGGAGCCAGAAGACCCACCTTGTAGTATCTGTTGGTCGTGTTGTTCTGGAAGAGCGTGATGCACTTGCAGTCCAGGCGCCAATAGTGCCGCTTCCTCTGTTGGGAGAGGTGCTTGAGAGGGTGAGGTCGTCCGCCCCCCATACTACTGCGGCTCTGACTCGAACCCCAGCCAAATTCTAGCCCCGCCTCACCCCTGACCTTGCCTTAGTCCCGCCCCCAAACCCCGCCCCGCCCCCAAACCCCTAGAGCCACCCACTTCTAGCGCTGCCTCCAGCATGACTCCGCCCACTCCAAGCCCCAACCAGCCCCGCCCTCTCAAACCCCACCTCCTCCAACTCTAGCCCCACCTACCTGGCTCCCCGCCCCCACTCACCAGTGTATCCCTGTTGCTGTAATGAACCACCCAGCCCTCTCGAAGCGTCGTGCTGGATTTCCGCGTCGTGTGTCGCACTGACTGCACCACCCTCATTAGGGGGATGTACCCCAGGGAGCTGAGAGTCGGAGAGAGAAGGAGTGAGAGGTTACAAGCAGAAAATAACCATAGTGCCTGGGGCTACAGCAGGGGGAGGGGTGGGGAAGTGAGAGTCAATCTATGGGTAGCTAGGGCCATTTCGCCAGCACTTTTTTGCCTGTGTTTCCAGATTTACCATAAAGAGGAAGGCGACTCTTTGAGAGACCCACATTAAGAGGCTGGTTTCCAAAGTCAGGCTACCTGGCAAGTACTAATCTCTTCGTGCCTCAGTTTCTCCACCCAAAGGGGTTGTTGTGAGAAGTGAAGCCCTTCTTAGGAGCTTAACAGAGTGTTTGGCACATCGTGGGCCCCCAATAAGCGGTAATTAGTTCTGAACCCACTGATCGTGGAGCCAGTTGTGTGACACCGAGCAAGCGGCTCAGCCTCTGTGCCGCTGTGCACATCATGCTATTGTTACAGTGCAGAAATGAAGGCAGAGAAAAATTAAGTGACTGTGCAACTCCAGAGCCAACAATCTCTTGATCCCTCTGTGAGAACCTGGACTGGACTGACTGTGGCCACATCTCTTTGCCTCTCTGAGACTCAATTTCCTCATCTGTGAAATAGGCTGCCTCTCCCAATAGCCCTCTCTTCTCAAGTGCTTCAAGGTCCAGCTCTGATAGCTTATCACTCTGTTAATGATAGGAAAGACCTGGGAGAAAGGGATTCTGAGGTTCCAGGCGGCCAGAGCCGGTGGCACTAGGAGGAAACTCGGGGTGACCACTGTGATCTGAATACCCCACCCCCTCCCTGGCTTCACGTCTCATCCTTTTCCCCTCGTTCTCCCTGCGTCCACCACACCAGGTTGCTTGCTACTCCTGCAACAGGTCTCAGGAAACTGGGAAATAGAAAAGTACAGGGTGACGTCAACCCATGGTAGGGATGGGGAAGGGCCTTCGCTGGATGGGGCCCTGGGTACCTCTCAGATTTGCCCCCCTCGCCTTCCTCCTCCTCGCTGGCATGGAGAGCATTTTCCGAGTGGGAGCCAGGGATGAAACCAGAGTCATCTGGCTCATCCGTGAGGGAGCTCTTGTCAGCCTCGCTGAAATCAGTGGCCTCCTCCATGGGCACATCTGGGGGGACAGGGAAATCAGAGGGGCCTCCACCCAGTCCTGTCGTCCTTTCACTCAGCACCCTTAGCTTCTTACCTCCATTGATGAGTGCCTCCCCCAGACAGTCGTTAGGGACACGGGTGGCGCAGCGTTTGTGACAGTTGAACTTGCAATCTGGTGGTAGGAGGACAAGAAATGTGGAGATGAGTGGGAGCGGGAGAGGAGAGGTCACCTCTAAGGGTTGACCCTTGACCCCTAGCCCCCAGGCTCAAAGAGTCTGTTCTCGCTTTGTGGAGCAGGAAAGCTAACTGATCCTACTCTGGTCATCCTGCCTTTGAGACAAAGTCCTCAACTATGGAGTGGCTCGATTAAATGGAAGAGGGCCAGATGAAGTGTTCATAGCTTTACAGTCCTAGGACTCAAGCAGTCTAAATTTGGTGATTCTACACTTCTATGATTCTAGACTTCTAACCCTCTAGAATCTAAGAGTGTCAAAATTCTTAGGATTCTGTACACCCATTAACCTAGAACTTAATGTTTCTATGGTTCTTTAGCTCCAAACATCTAAGGTTCTAGAATTTGCTTGTTCTGATGAATCCTAGAATTGGATGGCTCTAACTTTTTATGGATCTAGACTTCTGGTATTCCAGAATTTGGTCATTCAAAGTTCTGGGATCCTAGATTTCTAGGATGCCTCCAAGGCTATATGGTTCTAGACTTCTCAGACTCAAATGTGTTGTTTCCAGGTTTCTATGATTCTCGCTTCCTATGGTTTTAAAGTTGTAACATTCTGAGAATCTTTTTTTTTTTTTTTTTTGCTTTAAAAACCCCATGTATTTGGAAATTAAATGCCCACTTTTAAATGATGGGTGTATCTCAGAAACCATAACAAGGATATAGAAAATATTTGTCATAGAATAGATATGAAAAGAGAATTTACCAGAATTTGTTGCATGCAGCTGTAGTTGGCTCAGTGCAATTAAATATACTGGGGAGTCTTGAATAAGGTATGAAAACAATGGACACCTGAGAATCTATAATTTGAGAGTTTTAATATTTCTGAGTCTAAGGTTCTGTGATTCATTCTGTTGACCCCTATGATCCAGAAGTCTTGAAACATGTTTCTACAATTCTCTGATTTGAGAATTCTCAAGTTCTACAGTTTTAGAATTCCATGCTGAGAGTCATAGGAATCTAGATTTCGCAGATGCTAGGATTACAAGTTTCTAAGGACTGAGGTTCTAGGATTCCAGAATTCCAAAGGTTCTAGAACACCAGGATTCAGAGCACTCCCCTCTGAGACCCTGTGCTTCTAAAGAACAGGCCAGAGGTTCTTGTTTCCAGCCACAAGCCCAGCTGAGATCCTAAGCCTCTTAGAGTGTGTGTGTGGGTGGGGGTGGATTCTGACTCTGTCCCCACCTCCACCCCGGGGGCCCTCGCTGACCTTTGCACTGCAGGCCCTGGCGAAAGAGGCCCTTGAGGAGTTTCTTGCAAGCCTGACAGACGGTGGGCCGTGTGTAGCTGTGGATGAGGAAGGTGTGTGGCACCTTGACCTTGGACAGCAGCATCTTATCCAGCTCGATGGGGCGACCAGTGTAGGACGAGGCCGAAGATGAAGAGGAGGACGAGGGAGGGCGGCGAGGGATGAGCTCGGTGGTACTACGGCTCTATCAGACGTCAAGAGTGGAGGGGACACTCTAGTGAGCCGTCCCCACACCGGAGCCCCCTCAGCCTCCAGCCGCTCACCCTCTCCATTCCCCCAGCCGCTCACCAGCTCATCAGGCATGCTGAGCAGGGACTCGGAGGTGCCCAGGCGCACCGAGTGGCTGCTGGCCAGAGATGTGGACGACAGGCGTCGCTTGCGCGCCCCGCTGCAGTTGTTGGGGATGCTGAAGGCGCAGCGCTTGTGGTAATTCAGTCCGCAGCCTGTGGGGGGCGCCAGACAGTCAGATTCATAGCCTCTACCGGGTCCGGGCTCTAAAGCTCCGCTCACCCCCTCCTCCTCCTTTTCTGAAGCTCTGGAATAGAGCAGATCCCTTGAGATACCTCTTCCTAGTGTAATTAACTTCAACGGAAAACTACAAAACCCAATTCAGGCAGAACTGCTAAGGGCTGAGAGACTGCAGGAATAAAGGTCTGGGGAATTCCCTGGCAGTCCTGTGGTTAGGACTCTGCGCTTTCACAGTTGAGGATGCCGTGCGATCCCTGGTTGGGAAAATAAGCTCCAAGATGCGTAGGGCAGCCAGAAAAGAGAGAAAGAAAGGTTTGGGCCACCACCCTGGGCAGGTGAGGTGTTGGCTGAGGGCGAGGGAAACATGGACCAGGCAGTGGAGAAGGAAGACAAGGAAGCCAAAGCCACGTGGCTAGCTGCAGCCCCGAGGACTTCACAGTTATGACTATTTCTTCCTTACTCTGTTATGAATACATGCGGATACCAAATATTTTCTTCTTCCCTCTTCTACCCCGTTATCCTATAACATAAGATATTAATAATAACTAGCTTTATATCATGGGCTTTCCTGGTAGTTCAGACAGTAAAGCGTCTGCCTACAATGCGGGATACCCCGGTTCGATCCCTGGGTCGGAAAGATCCCCTGGAGAAGGCAGTGGCAACCCACTCCAGTATTCTTGCCTGGAAAATCCCATGGACGGAGGAGCCTGGTAGGCTACAGTCCATAGGGTCGCAAAGAGTCGGACACGACTAAGCGACTTCACGTCACTTATATCATGATATGTAAGTTGTTGTTCAGTTGCTAAGTCGTGTCTGACTCTTTTGCCACCCCATGGACTGTAGCCTACCAGGCTTCTCTGTCCATGGGATTTTCCAAGGCAAGAATTCTGGAGTGGGTTGTCATTTCCTTCTCCAGGGGATCTACCCGACCCAGGGATTGAACCCTCGTCTCCTTCATTGGCAGGCGGATTCTTTGCCACTGAGAAAACTGGAGAGTCCCAATATCTAAGTTACAGGATATCAAAGGAGAAAAGGGACTATCACATGAGGGCATTGCCTTCTGGAGAAAGAGCACATTTTCAGTCCCACTCTGGATGGTTGTATCATATCAGGTGGAAGTGTGACTTTGTTCTTTCTTTTCTATTTTTAATCCTTGACCATGATAGAGTCAGGCTCAGCTTGTCATTTCCTACTGGACTTCCTGAACGCTTCTCCATACATCTCTGATAATTCCAGATGACTCCAGGACTGCCCTCTGGAGCAAAGAATCTTCCTTCAGGAACTCCCTTGCATAAGACTCCATGCTTTCCAATGCAAGGGGCCTGGGTTTGATTCCTGGTCAGGGAAATAGATACCACATGCTCCAACTAACAGTTGGAATCCTGCAACTAAAATCCAGCACACCCAAACAGATAAAGAAATACTAAAAAAAAAAAAAAAAGAAAGAAAGAAAGAAAATGTTCCTCCATCCTTTGGAAACTTTTTTTGAAACATCTCATGAAACCTGTCTTCTGGCAGCCTGCCTGTTACAGACTTTCCTGCTCAGCAATTCCTCCTCCTAGGCAGTCTTGAATGCATAATGTCACAACTGCAAATACAAGCCTCAGGACCGCTGTTGGCACTGCTAGGAGTTCCAGGATGGCAAATCGCACACAGGAACCATGTGTCAATTTGTCTTTAATCACTCACATGCTTCACAGAATTTCAGAAACTCATCTTTGACTCCTAGCACGAATACCAAAGTGGAGTCAATCTCCTGTAGGAAGGTTGTCACTAACATTAAGGACAGACATTTGGGCCTCTTTTGGAACATGTGTACTTGGACCATCATCTGTGATGCCAGGCCAATGAAGTCCACTTGGAGAATGGCCATTAGAACTTGACACCAGGAACACACCGTGATGAAGGTTATGCAAACCAAGACATCAAGAGTTGGATACGATGTGCGGACGATGGCAATATTGATAGCAGCTTTGAATGCACTAAATTGGCTTTTGCGGGCCTAATACAGCTATTATCTCTAGAGCCCTTAAATAATGCCACAAGTGTATTTAATTATGCTTTGCTTTTTGTTGTTGTTTTTTGGCCATGCGGCATGCAGGATCTTATTTCCCCAACCAGGGGTCGAATCTGTGTCCCCTGCAGCGGAAGAGTGGAGTCTTAACCACTGGCCCACCAGGGAAGTCCTCCACAAGAATATTTAGGGCTGCCATTGCTGCTCAGTAGCTTCAGTCATGTGCAACTCTTTGCAACCCCATAGACTGTAGCCTGGGCTTCCCTGGTGGCTTAGTGGTAAACAATCTGCCTGCAATGCAGGAGCCACAGGAGACATGGGTTTGATTCCTGAGTCAGGAAGATCCCTTGGAGGAGGGCATGGCAACCCACTCCAGTATTCTTGCCTGGAGAATCCCATGGATAGAGGAGCCTGGCGGGCTACGGTCCATGGGGTTGCAGAGTCGGACATGACTGAAGCGACTTAGCATTCATGCACACAGGCAGACTGTGGCCCTCCAGGCTCCTCTGTCCATGGGATTCTCCAGGCAGGAATACTGGTGTGGGTTGCCATGCCCTCCTCCTCCAGGGCATCTTTCTAACCCTGGGGATTGAACCTGCACTTCCTGCCTGCATTGCAGGCTGATTCTTTACTGCTGAACCACTAAGGAAGTCCCATATTTAGGAATGTATGATAAGAGTCCTCACCAGTGCTGTGGGCCTTCTGAAACATAGGGTATCAGGGACTCCAGATTTCCATATGAGCCTGACTGCCACAAAACTGGAGATCCTTAGACAATGGAACATCTGAGAATATTCTTTCATAGTGGGTCACAGTGAATAAACAATGGTGGTGCAGATCATCATCTCAGAATGGATGGTCCTCTTTTGCTGTATATAGAGCCCAGCTAAGCCAAGCAGTGCCGCCCTCATCTTCAGGGTAGGCGTAATCTCAGCGTTCCCGATCAGAAGCATCAAAGACAGAGACAGTGAACCTGTGGATCCCAACTCTTGGGCTTAACCTTAAGACAACTTGTCTCAAAGGAACACACTGTGTTCCTTTCTTTTTTTTAAAGTATAGCTTAAGGAGATGCGTAAGGTTGCTTGTTACGGACTGAATGCTTGTGTTCTCCCCCAGATTCATCTATTGAAGCCCTAATTGTCAATGTGACTGTATTTGGAGATGGGGCCTTTAAGGAAAGAATTAAGTTTAAGCGAGGCCCTAAGGATGGGGCCCTGATCAGGGGGACTGGGATCCTTATAAAAAGAAGAGACGTGAAAAATCGCCCTCTCCCCACGTGCTATGTGAGCACACAATGAGATGGTGGCCATCGGCAAGCTAGGAAGACAGCCCTCACCAGGAACCATATCTTGTCAGAACCCAGATCTTGGACTTTCCAGCCTCCAGAACCAAGAGAAAATAAATTTCCATTGTTTACACCACCCAGCCCATGATCTTTTGTTAGGACAGCCCTAGGAGAAGGAAGTGCTAAGTTGCCAAGAGGTGGACGCTGACGGTCAGCTTCATGTGTCGCATCCAGTTATCAATCTGCGTGTTACTGCGAAGGTATTTGGCGATGTAATTCAAGTCCACAATCAGCTGACTTTAAGGGAGGGAAATCATCCTAGTTAATCTGGGTGGGCCTGTTTCAGTCAGTTGAAAGGTTTAAAGAGCAACCTGAGATTTCCCAGGTGGAAAGACGTTTCAGCTCTTGCCAGAGCTCCAGCTTGCCCTTCCTGACGACCCACCCCGTGGATTTCAGAGTTGCCAGCGGCCACAATCCTGGAAGCCAATTCCTTCCCCCCAAATCCCTTAATATGTGCTCCCCACAGGTTCTGTTTCTCCCGTTGGTGCCTGACTGGTACGGGTTCCGCTCTCTTCTCCATCACCCCTTTTCTACCCCAAAGCCTCTGTCTCTTACGTCTCCCTCGGAGCTCCACCTCCCAGTCCCCATCCTCCACCCCCAAACCGAGTCCCACCCAGATCCCGCCCCCAACCCAGGCCCCGCCTCCTGCCCCACCTCCAGTTCCTCTCCCAAGCCCTGCCTCTGGGCGCTCACCTCGCCTTCCGAGCTCCCCCTCTTAGGCCCCACCTCCAGGTCCTGAGCTCTACCTCGGCCCCGCCCTCGCGCCCACGCCCTTCCTCTTGGCCCCGCCTCCAGCCCCCTCGGTCTCTCACCATCACACTTGAGGCCCTGGCGAACTAGGCCGAAGAGCATTTCCCCGCAATGGTCGCAGAAGGCAGGCGCTCGGTACGAATGCACGGTGAGGGCATGCGGGCGGATCTGGAAGTCCTCAAAAGTGGCCGAAGCTGCAGGCAGCAGGGAGGGGCGCATGGTTGAGCCGCGACCAGCGGTGGCCATTTCAGCCTCCGCGTTCCCAGGTTTCTCAACAGTCCTCCCGGCTGCAAGGTTTGATCTCTCTTTCAATCATTTACTCGCATCCTATATTCGACCTGGGTTCAAATCCCAGCTCCACCACTGGCCAGAACACCTATGTACCTATGCCAGGAGCTGAGGGGAGGGGGAATGGGGAGTTGTTTAATGGGTACAGAGTTCCAGTTTTGCAATATGAAAGCAGTTTTGGAGGCTGATTGCATAACAATGTGAGTGCGATTAACACTGCTAAACACTGGACTTTTAAAATGGTTAAGATGGCAGTTTTATCTTATGTATATTTCATCACAATTTTAAAATGTTTAACTAAAAGAAAATACAAATGCTTGGGTCCCACCCTCAGAGTTTCTGATCTACTTGATCTGGGAAGTGTAAAAAAAAGAGAGAGAAAGAGAAAGACAAAACAAAAGAAAAATACCTATGTTTCTCACTTTTCCCATCCGTAAAATGGAAATTCAACAAATAATTACTGGATATTGTTCCAGGGGCTGGGGACACTACAGAGAACAACACAGACAAAATCTCTGCCTGGCCTCTAGTAAGGGAGACTGACAAACAAAATAAGGAAGAGAAATACTCTCATTTAACAGTCTCTCAATCTAGCAGTTACTCTGTGCCAGGCGCTATGCTGAGTTGCTGTTGCTGTTTAGCTGTTAAGTTGTGTTAGAGTCTTTTGTGGAGTCTGTAGCCCGCCATGGGATTTCCCAGGCAAGAATACTAGAGTGGGCTGCCATTTCCTTCTCCAGGGGATCTTTCTGGTCCAGGGATCACACCTGTGTCTCCTGCGTTGGCAGGTGGGTTCTCTACCACTGAGCCACCGAGCCACACTGTGCTGAGTACTTTATAATATTAACAAATTTACCCTTATCAAGAGCCCACTGAGGTACATGATTATCCCTATTTTCTAGATGAAAAGACTACAGCACAGAGAGGTGAAGCAATCTGCCCGAGGTCAGTTAGCAAGGTGCAGAACTCAAATTCAAATCCAGGCCAGGTGGCTCTAGAGTGCATGCTTTTAACCCTGTACTTGAGAGTGTTAGTTGCTAGTCGTGTCTAACTCTTTGCGAGCCCATGGACCATAGCCCGCCAGGATCCTCTGTCTGTGGGATTCTCCAGGCAAGAATACTAGAGTGGGTTGCCATTCCCTTCTCCAGGGGATCTTCCTGAGCCACTACACATACTGCTTCTGAAATTTTTAAGCAATAAAATATACACTAAGTGAGAAGTCAGTAAATGCTTGGGAGAAAAACTAAGCAAAGAGGTTAGATAGGGAAGATGCAAGAGGTACCATTTTAAATAGGTGGTCAGGGGAAGTCCCTGGCGCTCCAGTGGTTAGGACTTGGTGCTTTCACTGCCTGGGGCTGGGGATCAGTCCCTGGCTGGGGAACTGAGATCCTCGAAAGCTGTGCTGCACGGCCAAAATAAAATAGGTAGTCAGGGAAGGCTTTCTTGAGGAGATGACATGAGGATATAGGCCTGAAAAAGGTCAGAGTCTGGGCCACGCAGGAATCTAGCACAGAACAGGCTCAGTATCTTTTTTCTTTAAGTATTTATTTGGCTGCACTGGATCTTAGCTGTGGGATGTGGGATCTAGTTCCTCAACCAGAGATTGAACCCGGGCCCCCTGCATTGCGAGCACAGAGTCTTAGCCACTGGACTACCAGGGATGTCTCCGTGCCCAGTATCTTAATACTATCTGCTTACAGTTCTTTTTTATGGGTTAAATGAATATATGGAAAGTTTTATTTTTTTGTTTTGTTTTGCGCCTTACCACATTGCTGGTGGGATTTTACTTCCCAGACCAGGGATTAAACCTGGGTCCTTGGCAGTGAGCTTGGAGACCTAACAACTGGACTGCCAGGGAAGTCCTGGAAACCTGTTAAAACAGTGCCTGACACAGAGAAAATGCTCAATAATATGTTAGCTATTGTTTTTAAAGTTTTGTTTTTGGACTAAATCTTGTTGGGCTCCCTACCCCCACCCCAATTTTTGTCTATCATTAAGTTACCTTTCTTATATTATGCAACTGAAAGGGGACTGGGTTCTATGTGCCAAGCACTGTTTACACACTCAGGATAAAGCTCTGAACAAGGGAGATTTTTCGCCCCACTCTCAGAGAGCATTCTTTTAGGAAAGAGACAAGAAACACACACACACACACACACACACAAAAAGAATAGGGACTTCCTGGTGATTCAGTGGCTAAGATTCTGCATTCCCAATGCAGGAGGCCCAGGTTTGATCCCTGGACAGGGAACTAGATCCCACAAGCCGAAAAAAAGACCTGGCGCAGCAAAATAAGTAAAGAAATGTTAAAAAAAAAAAAAACACACACACACACCAAAAGCCAAAACCAAAAACAAAACAGCAAGGGCAAAGGCCCTGAGGTGGGAGGGAGCTTGGCTTCTTCAAGGGACAGAAGGCAGACAACATGGTTGGAACAAAGAAAGAAGGACAGTGTTAAGAGATGAATTCTGGGAATTGCCAGGGGCCAGGTCATGCACAGCCTTGAGACCACATTGAGGAGGAGTTTGCATTTTTTTCTTCCAAGGGTACTGGGGGGCCACAGGAGGATTCTCAACAGTGGAATGTCATGAGTTGACTTAGGTGTTACTGCAATAATCTAGGCAGGAAGTGATGGTGGCTTGGATCCATGGAGAGAATAAGAAATGGCTTCAGGATGTAAATTAAGGGTGAAATCAGTAGGTCTGATGATGGACCAAGTAAAGGGGTACGAGAAAAAGAAGAGTCAGGGATGACCCAAGGTTTGGGGCATGAGCACCTGTGTGAATGGTGATATCCTTCACCAAGCTGGAGAAGATTGTGGGAAGGGAAGGGTTAGAAGGGCAGGGGACTTCCCTGGTGGTCCAGTGGTTGAGACACTGCGCTTCCACTGCAGAAGGCATGGGTCCAATCCTTGGTGGGGGAACTAAGATCCTATATGCCCAGCGGTGCAACAAAAAAAAGGAGGGAAAATCAAGATTTCTGTCTTGGACAGGCTATATCTGAGATGCCTGGAGGCACCCAGTGAAAGCATCAGGAAGACAGCTACATGAACAAGACTAGGGTCTGGGGGGAGACCAGGATGCAGATAAACATCCAATGGTTGTGAGACTCCAGGAGGGAGGTAAATCCAAACTTCTAATTGTCATCCATCCATCCAGCAAATTTTACTGAGCATTGCAGCACTCAGGGTGGGGGTGGAGGTGGGGGCAGGGGGGGACACACACCCTGAGTAAGGAAGGTGCTTCCCATCCACCTCAGCCTTTTCTGAAAGAACCAAGGGCTAAAGATTCCTCTAAGTGCTGAGAGCTTGCGCATCTATCAAATGGGAATGGCCAGTGGGTGGGCTAGATTTTGGCTGAAAATCCAGATGCCCGGGTTTCATCTCCTGCTGCAGAATCTGATTGAATTAAGCATGTCATCTAGAGGAGACACAGACAGCAAAACATTTTGAACTTTATATCAAGGTGACGCGTAGGTCTAGAAAGGGTCAAATCAGAAACACATAGCTCGATGAACCGTCAAACTGTTTACGCCGTGTCACCAGCGTCCTGATGGATAAATGGAAGTTTCAACCACTGTGACCCGCCCCCACCCCCTCGCCCACCGCAGCTTCCTCAGAGGCACCCACTCTCCTGGCTTCTGCCAAAATATCGTAAATGTCTTTGTGCTTCGTAAATGGCATGATTCAATGCCTAGCTTAGCTTCTGTCCTTTAAGCAAGGTGTGTGAGATCCATCCGGATTGCTCTGGCTCATTTACGTTCAGTGCGGGGCGAATTCCACAGTGTGCAAGGACCACATCTACCCATTCCGCGAAGCGGGAGTTTTTAAGAGCTCCCGCGGGGCTACTAATTTGCTGCCAGTGCTTAGAAACTGAAGAATTAAGTTTCTGGGCCTACCCCACCCTGCCTTCTACCGATGTCCCGCCCCCCCCGAGGCTCCGCCCCTAGGCGGGCCTCGGCCTCTCACCCGACAATACCACCTCCACCAGGTCGCCCTCCTGGATGTCTCCGACAGAGCGCACCAACTGCAGGAGGTTGGCCGACGTGGGGTCATGTTTGAAGAGCAGGATCTTGTCGTAAAGGCCGTAGAAGCCACATTCGGGGAACTGAGGGGGCGGGAGAGGGACGTGGTGACGGAAAAGCTCAGAGCAGCGGTCTGGAACCTTCCCAGGGCAGGGCGGTCTGTTTCCCCCGGAAACTCAAGAGACCCCGCAGCCCCTTGCTTCCTGCCAGTACCCTCCCAAACCCAGCTCGAGCCGAGCCGGGCAGGGTCCCAGAGACCCAGGTGTAGTGGGTGAGAGCTGCCTGCCAGAGTTGGCGAGGGAGATTGGCTCTGTGATCTTAGGGACCTAAAATCTTCTGGAAGTGAGAGGGGCACGGCTGAGTGAGCACCCCTTCCCTCATCTCCACACCACCTCCTGCTTCCGCAGCAACCCCCGCCTCCCCCCTCCTTGTCCCCTAACCACCAGTTTCCTTCCTGAATCTATTGTCCCTGTTACCTGGCTCCACGCCCAGCACTGGGGCTGGGCAATCTGGAAGGAGGAGATTTAAGACTCCTGGTTGGAGGGTGGGGTGGGGGGGTGCAGAAAGTCTAGGGCTCCAAGGAGTTGGAAGATAGGCAGGGTGCCCCCACCCAAAGCCCCAAGGACCCAGGTGCCCCGGTCCCCAGCTTAGGGAGAGGGGGGGCAGGAAATGAAACCTGTAGAACAGAAAGTGAAACCACCCAGGTGGAGCCGCTGGAAGGAAGGAAAGAGGCCCTACTACACCTGGACAGGGGGGCAGAAAAGAAAACTGGGGTGAGGCCTGAGGGGGTAGGCTGAGGACTTGAGCAGATAAAGAATCTTACCCAGGGAACAACTGATCTCCCCCCCAGCCTGTTTCCCCAAGGAGCAGGCTGAGTTGGGTGTGGGAGCTGGTTGAGGGGAAGAGGGGTTGGTGGCAAAAGGAAACTAATCTGTTCTTACTGCTGGGAGAGGGTCCCCAGGTGCCAGGACTCAGTCCTGACTGCCCCCGGGGGTCTTTCTCTAAGTTTCTTTGTCTGTAAAATGGGAGAGTTGGCCAGGTTCCTCGTGCTTTCTCTGAAGCCCAGAGAATCCATTCCCAGGAGTCTAAGAAGATTCTAGAATTTGACTATTTGGGGATTCCAGCATGCTCCTATGATAGGATTCATTTCTAGATTCCAACAAATTATTATAAGGTTTAGACTTTTAACTACTTAGATTAGCAGTAGCCTAATGTTTTCATGTTGTAGGGATCTGCCAAACTAAGATTCTAATATTTGAATATCTTAGTCTGAAAGATTTCGACAACCCAGGGTACCAAAATTCTAACATTTTAATGCTCTAGGATTCTAACAACATGGGAATCGAATATTCCAACATTTTAATGTTTTAGTATTTCAACAACCTCAGGGTCTAATGTTTGAACACTTCAATACCAGAGGAGTCGGTCACCTAGCAGTTGCATGTTCCAACAATGTAGAATTCTAACATTTTTAAAGTCAAAAATTCCAACAGTAGAGTAGCCCACTATTCTAACTTTCAGCGTTCTAGAATTCAAGCACTGTGTCCCACATGATTTTCCCCTTGACGAGATTCTCCAGGCCTCAACCCCAGTGACTGTGATGTCCAAAGCAAAGAGTGGGGTGGAGTGGGGAAGGCTCGTGTTGACAGGCCAACCTCAGAGCTGAAGGGTGGGGACACTGATCAGGAGCGGGGACAGAGACCTCAGAACCTCTGGGGATTCTGAAGAGGCGTGCCTGCCCCTCCACACACACCTCCGGCCTGGGGTAGGGCAGAAATTGGTCTCTGAGACCTCACTTGCCCCTGGCAGTTAGTCCGGTGTGCACCCACACCCACACCCACACATGTCACCCGATCGCCCAGGCCGGCCCGGCTTCAATTTCTCCTGTTTCCACCAAGTCGGAGGCTGGGGTGGGCCCAGGCAGGGAGGTCTCCCACATCTGGGGCTCCCGCCTGCTCCTTCTCGCCGCCTACACCTGGCCGGCCCCTCCCTTCCTCCCTGCTGTCTGCAGCAAACAACAACATGCAGGGACATGCAATTCGGGGAGGCCTCTGGGGCACCCCACCTCGGACCAGGCCTCTCTCAAAGGGGTAGTGGGTGAGGAGGCAACTGGGGGGCCAATGCTGCACCCTCAGCAGCCCAAGGCTTAGTCCACTTCTCTCCCTCTTCCTTATACTGGGCTCGAAACCACCTCTGCCAGCGCCCCCCCACCTCCCAGACATCTCCTAAAGCTGGGGTGGGGGTGGGGGGTGGGAAACCTGTGTGCTCACCTTCTGGTCAACGATGGAGCAAGCCAGCTGCTTCACGTGGGCCAGCTCAGAGGCGGCGGGCAACAGCACGAACTCGCGGGTCAGCCCGATCTGGATGTGGAAGGAGACCCCCGAGCCCGGGGCCGGGACCTGGGGCAGCAGCGGTGGCGGCGACTGCAGTTCCAAACCGCCGGAAGGCGAAGGTGACCCCGGCCCGGGAGAGCCCGGGAGCCCGGCGGGATGCGAGGGGGCGGCGGCCATAGGGCGAGGCCCGGGGTCCGCCGCCCGGCGCCCACCCCGGGATCCGGCTGGAGAAGCCTGAGCAGGGAGGCTCGGATCACAGTATCCCAGGGATCTTATAAGCGGGGATCCCGGGGATCCAAGAAGAGAACCCTGACTGGCAGGTTGAGAGAACTCGAGGATGGTGGGACCCTGGGAAGTTAGAGAAAAGGAATCCAGTGGATCAGACACCCATCCGGGGAATTAAAGGATCACAGATGATCAGAAAGGAGAAATCTAGTGCTTTGGGGGAGAGGGGCCAGCGATTGGGAGATACCAAGAAATCAAAGAAGGAAAGCTAGTAGGTCCGGGTCACAGCGATCAGAAGAGCCCAGGATCCAAAGGATTCGTGGAGAGAGAGGGGATTGGAAAGGGAGCAGGTGGAGTCGCGAAGTCAGTGGCTCTAGGAAGAGGATCCATTTAAGAAGGGGGCCAGAGGATTCACCAGACCTTGAGGGTGGAGAGCCGGAGCCTCTGAGTCGGGATCGAATGGATCCCAGGGATCCGATGGCGGGCCCGGGGATGGGCAGAGGGTTCCCGGGGGATGGGCAGACGGATCCCGAGGGCCGGGGTGCTAAGGAGGGAATCTCACGGGTCTCGGAAGTTGGAGAAAAACTCAGTCGGGGCCCGCGGGGAAGGCGGTGTTACCATCGGCAGTGGGGTGGCGGGGGGTGGGAGGGATGGGAAAGTCTCCCAGCGCAGGGAGCCGGTGGCTCTTTTTCCCCCTCCAAAGTTTAACTCGGCAGCGGCGGCCCAGGAGGAAGTGTTCAGAGTGACAGTTCAGTTGACCAATCGGCACCGGTCTTGGTGACGTCAGAGAGGGTGGAACCTGATGAGAGCCTGGGGGCGGAAGAGGAGGGCGGGCTGAGCGCGCCTCCAAGTTGGGGATAACACCTCCGCCGCTCAGGCCTGGGGACCTAGGGTGGGAGATGCAGGACTGGGAGGATAGACTGATTCCTCTCACCAACAAACCCTTGTCTGGAAAGTTGACTTTTCCCTCAGCTGGTGAGGGAGGAGCAAGCCACCCTCACCCCCACCACGGGTCGCGAGGCCGGGGCTGAGGAGGTGTCTGGCCCTTTAAGGAAGGGAGCCATCTCGCCTGGCTTGCATCCGGCGCCCACCACAGGGGAAAGGGTGGGAGACGGTGTCAGGTCCGGTCCGCTCTCCGGAATGAGCCTGCCTCTTCCCAGAGCGTCACCCCGTCCTCCCTCGCGACGCACCCTAGCCCATTCCACAGGTGGGAAGACCGAGGCCTCCAGATGGACAGAGATTCTTGCCTCAGGTCTTGCTCCAACGACCGTGGCCAAAGTGCCACGAACAGACTGGAGTGTCAGGGCTGGTGCAGCCGGTGCCGGTAGGGTCAGGCGCAGGGCCGGTGCAGAAGGGGCGTAGCTTCCTTCCTCCTGTAGTCAGCTTCCCACTCTGCCCCAGTCTTTAGAAGGGTGAAGAGCCAAATAAAAGCCTAGGGGAGCCTGGAAGAACCATAGCAACCAGGGAGGACCACACAGCCTCACCACCACACAGACGGAAAGCACATTGTTCTCCTGGGGGAGTGTGCACGTGTCTATCTCTGGGGAACTTTAGGTTGGTGACTTCTCCGCTCTGAGCCTGTTTCTCTTATCTCTCAGATGGGACAATTGGACTGACCCCCGAGGGTCTTTGTGGGGATTAATGAGACGGTGTAAGTGTGCCTAGAACACAGCAGAAGCTCAGTCCTGCTGGCTGTGACTCTAATGTGCTGAGATAAAGGCATGCGCACCTCAGACACTCAGGTGCTGTGGGTGGGTTTGCTCAGTCATTCAGCAAGTATGAATTGAGGCCCTAGAATGTGCCAGGCCTGTCATAAAACACCCCTTCAGGAGCCATTTGGACTTGATTTCTCCTCCCCAGCTAATAATAAGGGTGGCTACCATTTAGTTTACATACAGGAAGCTGAACCCTCAGAGAGACAGAGTGACTTGTCCAAGATCATCCAGCGGGTAGCTGCCGCCCATGGGCTGCATCGAGAGGCCAAGGCCTGGCTGAGCCCCAGAGGCACCCAGGTTGAGATGGGCTCCCAACCAGCAGGGCTGGGTGGGGGATGAGGACCTCAAGACGAGCCCCCTGCTGCTCCTAGGAGGGCTGTTGGGGGCAGCTGAGGTCGGTACAGTAGCGAATTTGCCACCACATCCGGAGGCTGGCTGGGGCTGGGGAAGGAAGTCTGAGGCTGGGGTGAAAACCTAAACCACCACCTGGGGAAGCAGCACGGAGCCTAGAGGGATGAGAGGGTGGGGGGGTGGGGTGGGGAGAATGAGGGCACGTGGCGCCCGAAGCTGGGCTCCTGTCAGCTTCACCTGATGGCCCTCTGCCCACCTGAACCCTCTGTCCAGACGGGCGGGCAACTGCCACTGTGAAGTCCTAACAGGAGTGTGTACTTCTCAGGGTTTCATCCTTCCTCAAGTGCACTTCACAGGCCTTCATCCTTAAGTGTTCACGGGGCCCTGACAGGAGGCAGGCCCTGTTCTGGGCATTGGGGTGCAGCCCTTGATAAGCCAGGAGGTGGGCATTACTGTCTGGCTCTTTCCTGGGGATGCTGAGGTCTAGAGAGGTGCCAGGATTGGCCCAAGGACCCGAGCAAGCAGAGGGGGTCCCCAGGGACTGGATACAAACTCTGATGACCTGCTGGGCCCTGAACAACCTGCGGGGCTGACTCAAGCCCCGGACTCCATCTCTCATCCTCTGCAACACGCGTCATGATCTGTCCTCACTCTCTGAGGTTGTGGGAACCCGGTGCAATGGCACCTGAAGAGCTTAAGCACAGGGTCTGGCTCCTGCTGAGGGAACAGCCAGCCACTGAGATGTGGCCACCTCAAGAGGGAAGAGGAATCCCAGCAGGGTGGAGGTGTTCTGAGCGGGCAGGCCCCAGGCCCTTGGCAGGCCCTACACCCCACGCAGGCAGGGAGGGAGGGAGGGTGCTCGGTACTCTGGGTCAGCACGCTGACTTCGCGACCAGCTTTTTGCTGCCATGCTGGGGTGGGCAGGGGAGAATCTTGAGCTGAACTGTCGCATCTATCGTCTATCATCAGCCAGTCAGGGCTCTGCCCCCCAGGCTGCTGCTCAAGCCCCTGGGGAGGGAGTGCTTAGGGACCCAAAGGAGGGGCACGGGGAGATTCGGTCCTGTGCCCCCACTTCCGTCCCTCCACCCACACCCGCCCAAGCTCTGCCCCCACAACCCTACCACAAAACCCCAACCCATCCTACCTCCTCTCTCCAAGCTCCACCCACCCCTGGCGGAGCCGGTGACTCCTCCCCGAAAGTCCCCGGTCCCCTCGACAGTCACCACTGCCACCCATCTTACTCCAAAGGGTTTATTGAGACAAGTTTCACGTACAAGTCAGGGCGGAGGGAATGGGACTTATAAACAGGAACCTGGGAGGGGGGCCTGGGGGCACAGGGAGGAACCCAAAACAGAGTGAAATAAATAGAGGAAGAGAGTGAAGGGTCAGGAGCGGAGACGGACAGACTATCACACAGTGATTACAACATGGGGGGGGGGGCTCCATTAAAATCCCATTTATTTATACAGATATACAGGGAGTTATGGGGGGCCCAGGGGACCCCACTCCACCCTCCATGCCCTGCGGAGGGGCAAGAGAAGGCTATCTCTCCCCCCATGGGTGACCCCATGGGGGTTTGGGGGGCTGCCCTTGGAGGAGTGTTGGGGGAGGTAGGGTCGGGCGCTCCCCCGAGGGCATCACCTGCTCCCCAGGCAGTTACTGGCCTTGGCGGCCCTGGGTAGTGTCTGGAAAGCTGTGCTGAGGGACCTGAGGGGAGGGGGATTACTGGGCACGCTGGTGGGGAGATGGGAGGCCCCAGCAGGGAGGACGATCTCAGCCTGTAGCTGGCTCCAGGGCCCCAGCAGACCCAGAGCAGGGGTTTGGGGCGCCTCCCGCTCAGCTCCCACCCGGGGCCAGGGAGGAGGAGAGGAGCGGTCAGGGGTTCCAAAAGAGAACCCGGCACCTTCTGGCATCTTGGAAAAGTTGAGCCCCAAGGACACCCAGGCCTGGATGTGCGGCTCCCGAGAAGGAAGCTCAGAGACCCGGAGTGGGTGCCAGGGTAGAGGGAAAATTCCCAGAGACCACGCTGGAGGGCGATTCCTGAAGGAGGCCACACCCGGTGGGAGGCCGTGGGAAGGGCCTCCTGGGGAGAGGGCCGATAGCACCACCAGGCCCCAAGGCAGGCAGGAGGCGGCTGGGCCTCGGGGCCTCCAGACGGAGGCCGGGGTCACCTGCGGGAGACAGAGGAGAGGGGAGGCTGGACCACAGTCTCCAGGGTGCCAGAGGTGAGGCAGTTCCGGCCCTTCCTCTGAACGCCGGGGGGCCACCCTGGCAATTCTCGCAGGGCATCCCAGCTAGGGTGTCGGGATTTGGCACCCTCCAGAAATGCCAGGCGGGAGTGAGGGTGCCCGGGGCTTCTGCCCTCCCAACCCAGCCTCCCTTCCTCCATCCCCTCACCTCAGTCCCACTGCCCGGCCCCACCCCCCAGCCAGCTTGGCGGCCTGGGCTGGAGGGCCAGGTGGGCATCATACGAAGACCTTGGCCAGGGCGTCGGCGCCTGCGCTGGCGATGAGGGCCTTGCTGGGGTGGCAGGCGACTGCGTGGATGGCCTCCTCATGCTTCTTGCGGTGGGCCGTGATCTCCTGGACACACGTCTTGTTGTCCAGGCTCCACAGACGCAGCGAGCAGTCGTGGCCTGTGCGGGTGCAGGAGCAGGAGGGGCTGTCGCTCAGCAGCTCCGGGTCCCCCAGCTCCCCGCCCAGACCTGCCTCCTGAACCCGGCCTCCCTGGAGACAGCTGAACCGCCCTGGGCCATCCTGTCAGGCCAGTGCCTCCTCCTCACCCCCCTGGGGAGTTTCAGCCCCTTCTCCATCCGCCCGAGTCCCAGCCACGCCATCGAGGAGCAGTCACTGGGGCTTGGTGTCTTTATCCACAAATGGCAGGTGCCCCACTGCTAAGAGTCCCCTGTCTTGCGGGGACTGAGAGTCAGACAGGCCTGAACGTCAACTCCTGCAACCCGCTGGGCTGTGACCAAGTGAAGTGACTTCTCTAGGCCCAGTTTCCACATGTGCACGGTGGGGGCTCCAGTACCAACCTCATTCAAATGCAACAGGGCCGTGTGGGAGCGCGCCTACCGTGGCTCCGGTATCCCCACCCCCGTGACCACTCTAACCTGCCACAGAGGGGCTCCTGAGCCCTGCTCAGACAGCACTCCCACCAGCGCCCCAGCCTCACGGAGCCCCCGAGCACTCCTCTCCGGCTCCTGCTGGGAAGGGCAGGTGCCCTCACTCCTGAGGGGCCAGGAGGCCCCTGACTTACTTCCTGACATCAAGAAGACACCATTGGGGTCCACGGCGAGGCAGGTGACCGCATCCAGGTGGGCAACCATAGAGTGCACCGATTTCCCTGCAGGGAGACAGGGGTGGGCAGCAAGTTACTTTTCCACTCTGTGCCCAGCCTGGAAAGGTGTAGGAGCTAGCGGGGACACTGAGGTTCCAAGGTAGACTGACCAATCTCCCCCTCTGAGCAGGGCTGACCCCGCCCCCCACCCGCACAGGTGAGCGGGGGCTGGGGAGGCTGGGCCTCACCTGTGCGGTTGTCCAGAAAACGGATGCCTCTGTCGTCATGGGCGGTGATGGTGAGGGGCTGGCTGGGGTGACTCACCACCTGGTTGATCTGGGTTGGGCCTGAACAGGAGAGAAAGCAGAAGTCAAGGGGGGCGGAATCAGGGAGACCAGGAGGAACAAAGACAAGAGGAGAACGGCCATCCCATCCCTGTCCTCTGCCGAGATGCCGAGCGGGGCTGGGCGCCCCAGCTGCTCCCTCCAGGGCCCAGGGTTTCTCCATTTGTGCTGTGGACGCTGTGTGGCCCCGGGGCGAGCAGGAAGGATGGCGACAGTGAAGGCAGTGCTTCTGCTCCACTGAGCGGCCCACAGGGGAGCCCCCGGGATGTCTCTCCCCCAGCCCTCCGGAGATGTCCGTAAGGGCACAGTGACTGGGACTTGATGTCCATCCTGCTCGGAGCCCCGCAGAGGGCAGGGCAGCCACTGTCCACTGACTGGGCAACAGGTCACCAAAGCCCCAGGAGAAACTGGGGCCCTGGAGGCATTCAGGCCTCAGCCCCTGGCCCTGGGCACCCCCTTACCACTGTTCCCCCGAGAGTCCAGCGTGAGGAGGGCACTGCCAGCCTCCAGGTCATACAGAACGGTGTCGCCAGAACGGAAGGAGGCCACGATGTGGGCAGGCTCGGTGCTGGTGAAGGCCACTGAGGTGGGGGTCCCGTGATCTGAAGGCAGAGGGGACAGAAGGCTGCCAACAGCCCCGCTCCTGCCCTGTGGCGGGAAGCCTGGGCCCCGGTCAGAAGTCGACCTCCCCTGGGGCCTCCACCCCCGGGGTGTCACAGCCCCCCGCCCCACCCCTCACCGCTGGCTGTGGAGAAGGTGCAGAGGCAGGTCGGGCTGCTGCTGCTGGGGTCCCAGATGCGGACAGAGCCGTCGGCAGAGCAGGAGGCCAGGCGCTGGGAGGCAGGGCTGAAGGCCAGGCCCCACACCGCGTCCCCGTGGCCCTCCAGGACGTGGCTCAACACGCTCGGGTCTGGACCCGCCAGAGTGGGGAGAGGGCTGCGTCAGGGCCTCTGCCCAGCTCCAGCTCGGACAGCCCAGCAGCCCCACTCTGCCGAGTCACCCTCCCCCTGCCCCGTCCTTGTGCCCTCAGAGCTGCTCAGGCTCCGACCACGGGCCGGCCGTTCTGTGAAGGTTTCAGGCTTTCAACGCCCCCAAAGTGGAAGCTCCAGAGGTAGGGATGATCTGGCTCCCTGCCATTCCCCCAGGCCCGTGACAGCGCCTACCACAAAGCCCTGCGCGGGACATAACTTTGAGGACTCAGTTAAGGGGATAAGGGCCGAGACTTCTGAAGCCTGGCCCCTGGAGTCAGCCCCACCCTCTGTCCCCGCAGTCTTTTCTTGCCCATTCTCTCCTCCAAAGCTCTGTGGTCATTCCCACCATGACCTCCCTGGTCACTTGGGTCCATGTGGGGTGCTCTGGCTGGGCCCTGCTGACACCCAATGTGTGACAGCCTGCCTGGTGAACAGCAGACACTGTCTGGGGCTGACCCCTGATCTTTGACAGGGTGAGACGATCGTGAGAGGAGACACAGATCCCCAAACTCTGCCCCGACATGCTGCGGCATGGAGCCAAGTGTGATCAAAAGCATTATCAAAAGAGGTGTCAGAGGGCAGGGACACGGACACTGAACCAAGGGGACGGTCCGCTCACTTCTCCACTTATCAGTAAACCCTGTAGCCCGGCCCAGCCAGCGTCTGCACCTCCCCGGCCCTGCCGGCTCCGCTCCACCACGCAGATGCAGGCGGAGACCGCGGGGTGCTGCCAGGGCCCACTACGCCTTCGCTTGGCTTTGCCCAAAGCTCCAGCCCAGTGAGCTGCTCTGTGCACCACTCACCCACCACCCCCTCGCTGCCTCGTTCATCTGACCCTCGGTCACGTGCTGAATCACCTGGGTCGTGGCTTCACCAGAGCCGGAGCCCTTGGTGCTCCCTCCCGAGTTCTCGAAGTGCGAAGCCTGGGTGCTAAGGAACCAAGAGGGCCCCGGAGGCAGGTGGGTTGGGGAAAGGAAGACGGGAGGGAGCTGTCCTCACCGTAACCGTCGTAGGGGTCCATGTTGAGGTCTGGAATCTTCCAGCTGTGGATGCGGGCGTCTGCCCCACCACTGTAACAGTATTCACTGTGGCTGCCCATGGCCACGGCCAACACGGGGCCCCTAGAAGATACCGAGGTGGGCTGAAGGGGGCGACCAGACACTCCGGGCTCGCCTCCTCCCCTCAACGAGACCGCTAGCGTGTTTCAAGGCTGCTGAAAAGGAACCCGGCATCTGGACCTCTGGTTGGGCCACCCAGGCTAGCTGCCCGCCCCCAGCCTCCCCCCACTCCTCTAAAGGCTGTGCCGAGAACTGGCTGCAGGGCACTGGAAGTCTGCAGGGCGCCAGGAGCGGGTGGAGTGTGTGCAGAGGGCCACGGGGACCTGGAGCCTTTGGCTGCCCTGCCGTCTGCCCTGGCCCCCAGGATGGCAGTGAGCGGGCCGGGGGCAGGCTGCCACGGGGGCAGGGGCGCTTCCCTACCTGTGAGCCCGGAAGGCGTGGATGGGCTCCACGTCTAGCGCAGCATTCCTGCGGGCAGGCAGAAGAGCCAGGGTCACCCTGCACCCCCATGCCCGGACTCCCCCACCCAGCCCTCCACCCCGGGGCTGCTGCCCTCACTTCTTGGCCG
Organism: Capricornis sumatraensis; assembly: GCF_032405125.1. Taxonomy (NCBI): domain Eukaryota; kingdom Metazoa; phylum Chordata; class Mammalia; order Artiodactyla; family Bovidae; genus Capricornis; species Capricornis sumatraensis. The sequence goes on from NC_091088.1 coordinate 59,164,686, forward strand.
TGACTGCCTTCTGCAGGTTCCAGAGCTTGAGCGTGCCGTCCTCAGAAGCGGTGAGCAAAGCCGACTGGCTGTGGTGGAAAGCCAGGGAGCGGATGCCATCGTAGTGAGAACGGAGGGTGAATTTGGGGTTCCAGGTCTTCTTGAAGGCGTCTTTGCTGTCAGACAGCTGGGGTGGGGGAGCTGCCTCAGGGTCTGCCCATCCCAGCCGGCGGTCCCCACACCCAGCCCTACATGAAGCGGCACGCGGCACACGCGAGCCTCCGGGCCGGGCCGCACCGCTTCCTTCTCGCCCGCCCGCAGTGCCCCCTCACTCGCTCTGGGAGTTCCTGCAGTGTGCAGGGCCCGTGCTAGCTTCTGAGGAGGCAATGGTGAGCCCAAGCCCTGGGCTATCCCCGTTCAGGGGGAGTGTGGGGGAGATGGTCAGAGATGGCCTCCATCACAGAGATGATTAACAAGCAGTGCTATGAATTTCAGATGCACTGAGAGGAGGCACCGGGCAACCCGTCCCCATCTGTGCGGGTCAGTAAGGCTTTCCTGGGGAACTGCCGTGTGACTAGATAAATGAAGGGGAAGAGGGCGGAAACCGAACGTGCGAAGTCCCTGAGGCAGAGGGAGCAAAGGCGGATCTCGAGCTGCGAGGAGGCCAGGGACGCAGCAAGTGAGGGAGAGCGGCAGGGGAAGAGGCCTGGAGGGCTGGCCCACACTCAGGAACCTGCTGCTCCTACTCAGGGACGGGGCGGGGGTGGGGGGGGCGCCCTCGGGAGGGTTTAGAGCAGGGGAATGGCCCAGGTTGTTCTGGCTGCTCCATGGCGGGGGCGCCGGGCTGGGCAAGAGGAGAGTGGCTGCAGAGAGAGGCGCGAAGAGGTCCCCAGGAAAGTCTCCCAGGGAGTGGTGAGGCAGACCTGACGCGGGGCGTGCAGAAGGCGACCAGCACACCCGGCGGGGAGAGACCGGGGAGCAGAGTCCACAGGCCTCTGGGGGAGAGTTCCCGAGACACCACCGAGGGCCTGATGGATCGTGGTGTCACTCTCGAGGTAGGGGACCCAGGGAGGGCCCCTGGGGAAAGGAGACGAGCAGACTGTCAGGCAAGCATCAGTGCCCTGCCCTAAGACGGGGTGCACCCCGACAGACCCCCACCTCTGGGCTCTGTCCCTTGAGGTCATCGCTTCTGCCACAGTTGTTCTGGACTAGAGGGTCTACCCCATCACGCGTATGTAGCTCCGGGGCGGGGGTGTCTTCATTTCATTTTGGGGGAGCAGAAGAACCCTGCATCTGCCTGCTCAAACTCTCCCAACCCGCCCCCTCACCCCCAGCGTGCCTAACCTGGCTGAGATCATCAACCACATGGAGTCTCGCTGGAAGCTGCGCTAAGCGTCCTACCACAGGAACAAGCTCACACGCGCCCGCTTCAGAGATGCCCGGGGAGTCCGCGGCCTGGCCACAGACCTCAGGTTCGGGACACTGGCCCTGAGGCCTCTCTGCACTCCAGCCCCACTGCCCCACCAGCCTCCACTCACACCAGATCAGCCTGATTTTGTTTGTGTTGTTTTGTGGCTGGAGGTCACCTTCCCGTCCACAATCCCTGCCTCCTGTACAGACTCCAACCCGCTCTGCCCCAGCCCAAAGGCACCTGCCGCCTCTGATGCTGTATTTGGACTCAGCGCCCCTTTGCCCCTGCTTTGTGCCCACGGTGGGTCCTGGATTTGAGGTGCATGGAAGCCTGGGGTGGGAGGGAGCGTCGCTGAGAGGAGCAGCCTGGCAGCGTGACTGAAACCCAGGCCCCAGAGCCTGCCAGGCCAGGCACCTCAGTGACCCCGGTAAGTCCCAGCGCCTGTCTGCATTGGCACCCCTGTGACACAGGCTGAGCTGGCGAATGATCTCACACCGTCCTGCTGAGCGAGGGGCTGGGTGCAGGTGGGCACCCGGCCAGAGCTCAGCCAGTCCCGGCGCTGCACCGGAGGCCTGGGGGGGCCTGCGAGGGGTGGGGCACCCCAAGGACTTACATCACAGCTGAGGTCGTTGTCGTTGGTGACGGTGAGATCTGCCAAGTCCCCCAGGCTCACCTCCCCGCCCCCGATAGTGTCCATGATGAAAACGTCTGAGGAGAAGCCAAAGGAACCTGGTAGGGGGAGGGGAGGGAAGGGGCAGAGAGGGGCCGGGGGAGAGAGAGAGAGACAGAGAGAGGCAGAGAGAGGTGAGAAGGGAGACAGAGAGGCAGGGAGAGGACAAGATCAAGAATCACAGCTGGAAAGAAAGAAACAGGGAGAGCCAGACAGACAGACAGGGCAGGACAGACAAAAAGAGAGGGAGACAGAGATAGACAGACGAACTTTTGGGACAAGGAGGCTGCAGACCAGAGGCTGGGCCTCGACCCTGAGGACACAGAAGCCCGGGGCTTAGCTTCTGCAGCCTCCCTCTGCCGTGGGCCCCTCAGGACTGGGCCAGGGTGCAGAGGCCGCTTACCTTCGTGGGGCCGGGGCTGGGGGGTGCCAGGAGGCGGGCCAGTCACTTTTGGGGGCAGCCCATCCACATCCCGAAGGTCAGCCAAGATCCCCTGGAGTTTGACCCGCCGGCTTTCTGCAGGCATAGGGCGCAGGCAGGCAGGCGTCACTGACCGGCCACTCAGCCACGTGGGGAGGGTGCTCTCCTGCCACTGTGGGGGGGCCGGAGAGCCCTGGGCTCCGAGTGGGGGTGGGGGACAGGCGGAGGAGACAGACGGAGAGGGGACCCTCCATGGCCTCAGTCCCCTGCCATCCTACGTGACCCCGGGGGCCTCAGAGTCACAGGACAGGAAGCGCTGCCCCCCTGCCTCCCCCGTGCTGGGTCTGCATCCTGTCCCCCCTCCCCTCCCCATCCCTGGGGGGTGGGAGGGCTGGAGGCCCTGCCTCAGGAAGAGCCGGGCCTGCCTGTGACCCCCTGAGATTTTCCAGGGAAAGGGAGAGGGCCTGGCCACAGTGGTGCAGCTGCCGGCTCTGCGGGGCCACTCTCCTCTCAGGAAGCGCATCCGGCCGGTGGGGACCCTGGGGCAGGAAGCAGCTGCAGGCCGCAGGCAGTGGTGGTGCCCGCGGCGAGGAAGGCCGGCGCAGACGCCCCAGCTCACCCAGTTCATGGTGGGCGCCCTCTGTAGCACACCGCCGCGGGTCAGGCGGGCCCTCCCCGTCCTCTCCCGAGCCCAGGAAGTCAAACTCGCTGATAGCGTCCTCCGAGTCGTCCTCCTCGTCTTCATCCTCCGTCTCAGGGGCCAGGGCCTTGGATGGCAGCTGGGGCGCGGAGACCAGCAGAGAGCTCAGGGCCCCAGCCCACTTGCTCGCCCAGAGCGGGGAAACCAGCGTTCCTGCCTGCGGCCCCCAGTCCCACAGCCTGCCGCCGTGCTCCCCCTACTGGAAGCCCTCGGTGGGGCGCCAGCCCCCAGCCTGGCTCTGGAGACCCCTTTCGCTGCTGCCCGCAGGGACCCCTACACAGGGCCCTCCTCCTTTCACTCAGGCTGGTCCTGCTCCCCCGTGCCCTGCCTCCCAGCCCAGTACACTTCTCATGAAAAAAAGTAAGATAATATGACAACCTGTTTTGGGGGCAAGGGAAGCTATATGTGGGTGTATGGGTGTGGAAGGAGACACTATAAAGTGAAATCAGATCCACGGCTACAACAGTAATGATGATGAACACTTACCACAGTGCCGGCCTCTCTTGAGTTACTCAGTGCACTCATCAGCTTCGCACATATGATTTCACAACCCCATGAACAGTTATCAGTCTTCTAATTACTATCCCCATATTACAGATTAAGGAAACTGAGGCTGAGCAGAGTGAAGCCCCTTGCCCCAGGTCCAAGCCATTCCACATACATCAAAGACAAGCTTTGGGGTGTGAGGTTACCTGGGGGTCTCCAAGTCTTCCTGATAACGTCCTATACTGGCTGCATTTTTATTTTCTTATATAACGAGCAGGAGCTACTTTTAGAATAAAAAAATACCCCAGTTCTTCCTTTCTGAGAAACAGAACGCTGGGCAAGTAAACAGAGTCTGCTGAGTTTTCCCACAGTCGGTCGTAACCAGGGTTGAAAACCAAACCCTCATTTTCCTCAGTCCATGAGCTTGGACCCCATCCCAGGCCTGTGAACTGAGGGGCAGCGTCGCACCTGCGTTTCCCCACCAGACACCTTTGAGACGCAGCCTCATGAAGTGACATCTCGCACGTAATCCTTCAGCCTCCCATTTCTTACGCATCACTATGTTTTACGTCAAGTGCCATCTGGGAGGGAGCTGTATGCTTGGCACTTCACAGACTGCACTTAGGTCGCTTAAAGAGAGTTTCAGAGTTTTCAAAGACCGTTTGGGTATCTGAGTTCTGCTTTCAGTGCTGGCTTAGGACTCAGCCCGCCCTCAGCACTGGGACTCCGGGCCCAGTGGACTCAAACACTACCTCTTCCAGGAGGCCTTCCCCCTCCTCAGCGTCCCCAGCCTGGACCCAGGTTCAGTCAGGCTGTGAATTCCTCCGGGGTGCCGGCGACTCCATCCCAGAGGCTCAGCACCCCAAGCTGGGTCTCGAGGGTATGGACATGGAGGTGGCTGCACTAGGGCATCTTGAGCGGCCAGCCTCTGGCCTGTGTGGGAGGAGCGGGGTGGAATGTGACTGCCTTCGCCTTCCTTTCTGGGAGAAGACCTGGCCTGCCCAGAGAGAGGACGGTAGGGCTCAGGCCCTGAGAGGGGCCTCGCTTCTCTCTCACCACCTGGGACCATCAGTGCCACGTGTCTACCCAGTGTGAACTCATTTATTTTTCAAACATACAGATTTTATTTACTTATTCATTTATCTTTGGCCCTGCCATGTGGTGGCTTATGGGACTGCAGTTCCCTGAGCTGGGACTGAACCTGGGCTGCAGCAGTGAAAGCGCCGAGTCCTAACCACTGGACTGCCAGAGAACTCCCAGGACTCATTTTAATAAATTCCTCAACAACTCAGAAACAGACTACCAGCCTCTGAGGCTGAAACCATGACAAAGAGAATCACGTGCCCCCGGTTATAGAACCAGGCCAGTGGCCACTCTGGGAGGCACTCATGAATCTCGGTCTGGTCACTGAAGGTCAGCTGGTGGAGACAGAGGCCTGGGGAAGCGTGAGACCCTGCACAGGGAGCCGCCTGACAGGGCGTGTGGGAGAGACGTGGGGAGCAGGAGAACATTCCTAACAGGAGTGCAGGGGAGAGGGGAGGTTTCCCAGAGAGGGTTGAGGGAAGCCTGAGAAAGGAGTGGAAATCCACCAGGGGGCAGGAGGGACCAGGCGCTCTGGACTCGGAGACACCCTGCTCTTCCTGGAACCCCAGGGCCAGGGCTCCGGCTCCGGGCGCTCTGTTCCCCTCAGTGTGGTCAGTGAGCGCCTGACCTGCGTGGGCCCCTGTGCTGAGCCATGGTGGGGGCCCGGGATACAGAGTGGAGGCCAGGACAGGCCTGACACCAGACAGGGAGGACCTAGGGTGGTCCCGGTCAGGATGGGGCAGCCCACAGGGGTGAGTCAGAGAAGGCTTCTTGGAGGAGGGGGTGTCTGAGGCGAGTCTGAGGAGGGAGGGCTGGAGTTCAGGTGGGAAGAGCTGCTCAAGAAAAGCCCCCGAAGCTGTCTCCTCTCCCCACAGGCGCCCCTCATGGGTGTGTGTACCTGCCCGTGACTACCTATAAGCCCACTGCTGGCCAAAAGCTCCTCCCTGCAGGGACCAGGCCTTGGGGTCTCCATGTCCTTGCTGCCAGCACAGAGCCTGGCCCACAAGGCCTACACTGACAGGCGAGACCAGGCCCGCCTGAGGACAGCGCCGTCACGACGGCAGGAGCACTGGGCTCCGGCAGTTCAGGAGCAGGGTTGAAACGTGGTGGGAGACCGACCTCCAGGCCAAGCTGAGAAGACCTGGACTCTACCCTGTGAGCAGTGTCCCTGGGCCTGGGTCCTGCCACCACCAGCAGACTGGACACTCGCATCCTACAAAGTGCTCCCAGAGCCCCCCCAACCTGACTCCAGGCTAAGCTGGGGGCTCGGCCACATCCGCTAAGGGTGCTGGGGAGGGAAGAGAAAAGACCCACACAGCCCCTGGCTTGGGGAGCTCACAGTCTATTGCAGAAGACAGAGCCGGGGGCGCGTCAGAACATTTCCAAGTCTCACTGTGGTCTGGCTGGCAGGAAGGAGAACTCGCCATGAGAGGGCGTCTCGGGGCTGGCCTGGCCTGGAGATTCAGGAAAGGACTCTTGGAAACGTCAGAGCCCAAGGAAGGAATGTGGAGAGAATGACGGGGGTACAGCTGGAGAAGGGGTTGCCCTGACGAAAACGATCGAGGCGCCTCGAAAGGAACCAGAGGCCACAGCATGGCTGGCAGGAGCCAGGGACGTGGGGAAGGGATGGAGCAGCCCTCAGAGGAGCCAAGCACGCCCCTGGAGGCCCTCTGCTACGGGGCTCCCCCTGGGGGGGGCGGCGCGCTCACCTTCACACGCTGCTTCCTGTGCTGCTGCGCGCCGTCCAGCTCGTCGTCCTCGTCACTGTCATCGTCCTCGCAGTGCTGCAGGAAAGGGATCTGCTCCAGCACCGAGCCGCCCAAGCGCTCTCTGCCGTCCTTGCCAGCCGCGTTCCTGCCCAGGACGGGGTGGGGGAGAGGGGGAGGGGTCAGTCCTGCCGGGCGACAAAGCTCAGCTGGGAGCGCGCGGAGGCTGGGGGCCGGAGCCTGAGCCCAGGGGAGCCTTGACTCTGACCCCGCAGGGGGCTTGTAGCCCAGCCTTGGCTGGGCGCACCCTGGCTGGACCCCTCACTGAGCTCTGACCCTCCCCAGAGCAGTTCCAGACCAGCCCGCTACCCTGACCACACATCCCCCGCGTGTGCCCAGTCAGACAGAGAGCTGGTCGAGATCGCTGCTGACTCCGCAGCCCCCGTCACCACGGCCGAACCACGCGCACAGAGGGCAGAGCATGCCAGAGACACACCCGGTGGCAGGGAAGCGGAACCGGTCACCCCGTGACCGCTCGGGCCCCTCACAGCCTGCACCCTCTCCACCGCCAGACAGCGCTGCCCATCCACCTCCAGGCCTGCTGTTGAGTGGCTCCCTTGGGATGGCATTTGCCACCAAACGTGACTCCAGGGCACAAAGGAGGGCAGAATTCGAAGTTCAGATTAAAGCAAACGGCCTCCCAAAAGGAGGCTGCCACTGGGCTGATACTCTAAGCGTTCTTGTCAGCTGCCCGGGCGAGACGGGTGCCACTTGGTAGAGACCTCCCACCCCTGGGGTGCCAGTCCAGTCCCCAGACCTCACTTCCCAGCCTCCCTGCCCCTCTGGGGGCCTCCACACGTGAAACAGGCTCCTTCCTTGGCACCATCTCCACACCCTCTGCCTCAGTGACTGCCCAGCCTCATAGTTTTCAAGCCCACCTGTGTGCTGGTGAACTGCAGATACATTTACGAGTCAAATGCTGCCCCTACCTTCGCCACGGGGGCTCACACAGACACCTCACACTCCACTCGACCTGAATGGCCCCCTTGAAGCCCCCCACCCAGGTCAGCACTGCTCCCAGCTGCTCAGACCCCACCCTCCAGTCACCCCAGTTTCTTTGCCTCTATCCCCACAGCCAGTCCTTTCGTTATCGTCAGCTCCTGCTGAAAACCTGCTGAGAAGCGGACTGGCCTCACCCCTCCACTGCTGACGTCCACTGTCTCTGGCCTGGATGTCTCCAGGAGTCTCTGATCGGCCCTCCCTGCTCCCAGCCTGGCCCTCGGTTAGCCTCTCCATCTCGAAGAAGACCAAGCCTATCAAGCCAGACCAAGCCAGATGATGTCACACCCTGGCTCGAAACCACAAGCCTGTCTCCAAGCTCCTCATCGTGGCCCGTGAGGCCCGCTGTGATCGGACTCTTGAGATCTCAGCCTCACCACAGACCGCGGCACCACATGCTGGCAGCGCTGCCGCCACGCCGGCCTCTGCCTGCTCCTGGGCATGCCAGCCCTCTCCTGTCCTGGACCCTTTACCAAGAACACTCCCCTCCCAGCTACTCCGCTGGCTCGGCCCCCACTCCATGCAGTTCTCTGCCCAAACGTCATCCTGTCCTAAGCAGTACTGCTTCTCCCATCTCTTTCTCGCTTAAATTGAGATTTTTTTTTTCTTTTTTGATGTAGATCGTTTTAAAAGTCTTTACTGACTTTGTTATACTATCGTGTCTGTTTTATGTTTGGGCTTTGGGCTGCGAGGCATGTGGGTGGGATCTTAGCTCTCGACCTGGGAAAGTCTTAACCACTGGACTGCAGGGAAGCCCCCTCCCATCGCTTTCTCACTGCCTTTCATAGACCTCTTCACGTCATCAGCAATTTAGTTATTTTCTGACAAACAACAGCTACTGATGAGAGAATGAACACAGGAAAGCTCCCCGGGGAACAGTGACCACATGTCGTGCTACGCTCCCCAGGTCCTGGTGTGGGCCCAGGGCTGCCTTCAGCAGGGACTTGGCGTTTGATGGGGAGCGTGCAGGCCGGAGCTTCAGGCAGGGCTGGACCGGAGGGGAACTGTGGAGTACATCAGCACGGAGGTGACGCGAGGGGAGGGCCACCCGGGGGGACCCAGGACACAGCCTGCACATCCTGTAAGGGATGGACAGAGGGTTCTGGAGCAGAGGAACCCACGATACACTCCAGAAAGGATGCGACCCCAGATCATGGACCGGCCTCATGGAGGGGGGGTGGTGGGGAGACACCCTCCAGAGCCCAGGGCTCACCTCTTGATCTGCTCCTCAATCTGTTTCACCAGCAGTGACTCCCCGCCGCTGAGCCCCCCAGGGGCCGGCGGGGCCCTAGGGCCCCCTTCGCTGGGCTCGGGGGCCCCGTTGAGCTCTAACGAGCGGCCCAGGAGGGCGCGCACGCGCTTGGACCGCATGTCCAGGATCGTGTCGGTGTAGCCGACCTCTTCCAGGTACCTGCGGGAGGCAGAACGAGGACAGGTCGGTGGGGGAGGCGGAACCGGGGTGGGTCAGGCACCACATGGCTCCTTTCTATATCGCAGGGGCAGATGCAAGCTGGGCCAGCCCTTTTGGAGAAGCAGCTGAAGGCAACACAGAGCAATCTCACATAAGCGTTCCCCTGACCCTGCTGCTTCCCCTTCGAGACTACTCCCAGTGGAAGCCTTTCTACGTGGGCATCATGCTGTCGCAGATGCTCGCAGAGACAATGTACATTTGGGGGGCCTAAAGGCAGGGGCCGACCCACATGTCTGCTGATGAGGATTGCGGAAGTAAACTGCTGGTGGGACAGTAGGCACAGGATGAACGCGGCAGAGTGCCAAGTGCTCACTGCGTGCTCAGTTGCGTCCGATCCCTTGTAAGCCCGCGGACCGTAGCCCACCAGGCTCCTCTGTCCAAGAATACTGAAGCAGGGTGCCGTCCCTTCTCCAGGGGATCTTCCCGACCCAGGGACCGAACCCATGTCTCTTAATGGCTCCTGCATTGCAGGCGGATTCTTTACCACTGAGCCACCTGGGAAGCCCAAAGAGGAGAGGGCCTGCTAAATAAATAGCACAACAGAAATTGTAAGTTAAGTGTTCCTTACAATTCAAGTGTTCGTAGGAAAAAAAAAGCATGTGCCTCTAAGGATAGACCACACACAAACACACATTTGCATCATGCCCCGCACCAGGCCTAGAAAGAAACGCACTGAACTTCAGAGCAGTGATCTCCTCTGCGGAGTGAGATTAGCGATGCCAGTAGGAACTTCTGTCATTTACCCTACACACGAGCATTTATTACCCCCAGGATTACAAAATCTGAAGCCAGCTGAGACTGGCCTAAGGGCTAAAAAAACGGAAAAAATTCAACTATGGGTATCTGTGGCTTCAAATCACTGGAGACAGGAATCCCTGGCTGGTCCTCAGGGGGCGCCCGCAGAGCCTTTTCTGTTGACCGTGACCTTGCCCCTTGGGCAACAACAGACACACCATCTTGGGCACGTGTGTGCCTGTCTTGAGGCTCCCCTGCCCCCACCACCAGGGAGAGGCAGGGGAGGCAGGGAAGGTGGGGTGCAAGGAGCTGGGCTCGGGGGACGGGTTCCTAAGATCACACGTCAGACCCTCCACTTATTAGCTGGGACCTTCTGCACAGATGCCCTCTCTTCACCTCGTTTTTTTCACCTGTGAAAATGAGGGAAACACTAGCAGTTACACTGCCCGGGGATTTCCGTGAGGAATCCTTGTGTGCCGGGCGTTTAGCCCAGTGCTGGGCACATAACAGGTACCTGGCAGGCGTCGGCTGGGACAATCCTGTCATCACTGCCTGCACGCCCTTTAAGCTACCAACTGCAACTACCCTCTCTGACGTTTAGCATAAGGAAATCAAGGATACGGACAAATAACTTCCTGGTGTTTGTCACACTGTCTATTAAAAAAATGCCTTCAACAAAATACACAAGAAGAGACTGGCCACAGGAAGTTATGATTATCCACATAACAGACGATTACATGGGTCTTGAAATGATGCAACATAACTAATTTACGCAGAAAAACGTTCAACACTTAAAAGCAATGCCTTATGAAACAATACAAAGGGGGAACCCCTGCTTTTATAAAACACACAGACACACAAATACATACATACAGAAGAGAAAGCCTGTGTGTCAAAATGTTTACAGGGGCATGAAATTCCCTGGGTGGTGGAATTATGGGTGATTTTTGTTCTTTTCTGTGTTTTCCTGTTTCCCAAGTTTTCTATAACACACATATCTCTCTAATGAAAAGCAAAAAAAATTTAACATTATACCCTGGGGGGGAATAAAGGGCATGTGGGATTGCTTTCCAAGTGTGGGGGTCCCCCAGGGCTGCCTCCTGCCAGGAGTCTTCCCGCGCTCCGCCCCCACAGGGTGAAGGGCCCTCTCAGCTGTGGCCAGCAGGGATCCTGAGAGCTCTCGGTCCCCACTGGGGACAGGAAGGACTGTGGCGTCCCCGGGCTTATCTCCCCGGCCCAGCCTCCACCCTGGCCCGGCGCGCACTCACTGTCGGAGAAGCTGCCGCCCCTCCTTCCACACCAGCGGGCTGTTCTCCAGGGTGACCGACTCCACGGGGCCATTGGAGACTGCGGGGTGGAGAGAAAGGAGGTGGGCTGTCTCGAGGGCACCACCCAGGCGCCCACCACCTCCTCCACAGGCCCTGTCCTCATCCTCAAACCCAAGTCGATCACTGCGGAGCCACGTGCCGGGAGGGCCTGGAGTCCCCCTCCCCCCTGCCCTCCTCCTCTCCGATCTCTTTGGGTCACTCCCCAGACCGTCCCCGGACTGTCTTCAGACCCTGTTCTGCTGTTTCCCCACACAGGAAACGGGCTGGGCTCTGAACGAACGGGCAGACAACTGGCCCGCCTCGGCCGCTTCCCGGCTATGTGGCCTGAGCAGGTCGGTTTACCCTCTGAGCTTCAGTTTCCTCATCTGAGAAACGAAGTTAACAATCACAGCACCACCTCTTGGGACTGCTGTGAGGACTGAATGAGGCAGCCTGTTTACTTTCCTCATCAAATATTTACTGGGCATCTATTATGTGGCCGGCTAGGTGCCTGGACTGTATCGGTCAACACAGACCCCTGTCCTTGGGGAAGGCGCTCTGGTCGGCGTCCGACATGAAGAACCACGGCCACCGTCAGCCTCACCTTGTGAGCACACCACTCTCTTCCATGTCTCCGCGCTCCTGGACACCCTCCCTACTGCCCCGAGTGTGGACTGATGCCTCTTTCTAGGAGCTCCGACTCCCAGAGGCCTCGTGTGTCTGTCTGCCTCAGACAGACAGAGGGACAGCGGGCAGGACTCCCAGGCCTTCCCTGCCCCCTGCCCCCCCAAGACTGGGCACCAAGAATGAGACCCGACCACTCCCGGTCCCAGCCAAGCTGCTCTCCGTGGAGCATTTGAGGCTTGGGGGTCCATCTCTGCTCTGTCATGCTAGGTTTGCAGGGGGCAGGCGTGCGGGAAGGATCAGGCTGGCGTGGGTACCTGGTTCCGACAGTTCTGGCTTCTTCTCCCCCTGGTTCAGGTCTGTCCCGAATTTCAATTTATGGTATTTGGCCCTGAAAGGTCAAATTATGAACGAATGAGAGGCACCGAAGCGTCGACAGAGCCAGCCCTCGCCTCCAGAATCCCAGAGCCTGGGTTCTCGCTTTCCTCCGCCCTCCGCCCTGCCCGACTGGGAAGCAGCCGTGGCGGAGGCGGCAGCACAGATGGCACCGTGGCGAGCCCGCTGCTGGGAGCCGGGCACACCAGGCTGCCGTCCCAGCTCTAGAGTCCTTGAAGAAGTCCTCTCCCTCCAGAAGCCTCACCTGCACCCATCAGGCCCCTGGAAGGGAGGGATGAGACAAGGACTGTGTGGCGTCTGCCACGTGGTGGGCCGCCGCCATGAAGAAGCCGTTGCTCGCGGTCTGCCCTGAACCCCACCCACGAGGGCCTACTCTGCCCCCCTCTCCTGGACCATGCGGTACTGAGTGATGGAGGAGAGGATGCTCCCAGGGGCTCGACCCCTGAAGGCAGGCAGCCGGGGCATGGCAGGGCTCACCTCTCCTGCTTCAGCGCATATTCCAGCATCTTGATCCGCCGCACCAGGTCCGTCTTGAGATTCTCCTGCCCCTTCCTCTCTCCCTGAAGGAAGGCCACCTGAGCCTGCGGGCGGACAGAAGAGGGCGGGGAAGAGCAGGGCTCAGGCTCACCGACCTGTGTCCCGTGCTCGCTCGGAGCAGGCAGCTCCAGCACCTCCACCCCCGGGACACACAGCAGCCAGTTCTTCAAGCGTGGAGACCCTGAGCCAGGGTTCAGCGGAGCAATGAGAGGGCGGCTGGATCTGTTTCCCTGTCACCCGCGATGAAACGACTGAAGAGAGACTAAATGGGAACAGCTTGGGGCTCCCTGGGCCCCCACCTTTGGGGAGAAGGTGGGGGCGGTAGGTATTAAGAGCCCTGGGCGCCTCCTCCCCCACCCCTAGGCAGGTGCCGTCCCCGAGGTGGCTGTGGGAGGTGGCATGGCACTGTTCAAGCAGAGCTTCTGTCTCTGGGGGGTGTGGGAAGCTGCTTCTGGAGTCTAGGGACAGGAGTGGGTGGCTTGGCTCAGCTCCCGCGCAACAGCTTCGCCGCCTGACCTCCATGGTGGGGACCAACCGTCCTAGGGGAGTCGGCCCAGAGGAAGGCAGACGTGTCACAGACATGACCCCAGGCCCCTGCCAGCCACTTCACACCGTCTGCTGGCCCGGTCTGTCCCCATCTGCTCTGGCCTGTCAACAGGCCTTTTGGAGACACCAATGGCCTTCGAGGCAGGCTCCTGGCCCCCGACCATGTTCCGGAAGCCCAGTGCCAGAGCCCTGAGTGCCGTGCTCTCCCCTGGCTTCCCCTCAAGTGCTCCTCTGACCCAGGCTGGGACCGCCCGAGCTTCAGACCTGGCTCGGCCACTTCCGCGAGGCACAATCTTCGGCCCTCTCTGAACCTCCCCTTCCCCTTCCCTCTCTGAACCAGCCCTCTCTGAACCTCCCCTTCCCCTTCCAGAAAATGGGGCTCCTGAGAGTGCCCCTCAGAGTGCCTGCCCCTCACGTGTTAGGTTGTTCTCAGTCCAAAGCCTGGCACAGACGAAGGGCTAACAAATGCCAGCTCCCACCTCTTGTTATTTTTATTCTCTCAAAGTACTTAATTATTTGGTTGCACTAGGTCTCAGTTCTGGCATGCAGGCATGCGAGATCTTTCCTTGTGGTCCACAGGCTTCTCTTGTGGGCTTAGCTGCCTCGCTGCATGTAGAATCCCAGTTCCCTGACCAGCAATCAAACTCGCATCCTCTGCTTTGGAAGGCAGATTCTAAACCACTGGATCACCAGAAAAGTCCCGGGGCTCAGTTCTTCACAGGAGCTAGGATCCCTGAGACCTGAGACCACTGAGCAGAGGTGTCTGTGGCTGACAGGCCTCCTGCCCCCCTGGCAGCTGCGTCGTCCTGGAGCCAACCCTCACACATCATGTGCTTGCTGAAGAACTTCCGCAGCTCCCTCAGGAGCCCCTAGACACCTTTGCCAGGCGGTGAACATTCCCAAAGCCTTGCTCCAGGACTGTCCGCGGTCAGTGGCCTCTCAGATACCCATGAACATGCTTCCTCCTCGGCCTGGGGCTTGAGGAGCCCTGACCTCCCTGCCCTGGGCATTTGTGCCCCACATGGCCCTGTGCCCAAATGCCTCCCATCACTGGCCTCCTGCTCCAGGGACCAGGTCTCTCCCTCAGGTCAGCAGAGAATCACATGTGGGCTGAGCACTGCTGAGCATGAGCCTGAGCGCAGGGCCAGAGGAAAAGGCATACTCAGACACTGCCAGCGGGCCACAAGTTCACAAACCCCTCCAGCGGGCAATCTGGCCATATCCACAAACATGTCAAATACACACTCCTTTTGTCTTAGCATTTCCACTTCTAAGAAGTTTACCCCATAAGTATAATTGCAAGGATAGACTTCCTTCCTTTGCGTATATTAACGCACAACAAAAGTATCTTTCATTCCCTCCATAAATGCTTACTATGCATCAGATACAATCCTGGACACAGAACTGAACAAGATGAAGCTCATATTTTAGAGGAGGGTGTGGGACCAGCAGTGAACAAATAAACACCTGTCGCAGGTGTGCTACGGAAAATAAACCTCACCTGTCCACTGAGAGAAAGGGACTCCTCCCAATACTTCTTTTCCCTACACTTTAAATCAACACATATGTACATAAAAATCCAAGACCAGACAGGCAGACATACATGTGATCAACATCTTCAGAGTCTGAATTTATGTCCTTCGTGGATCTTCTCAGCCACCCAAATCAATGCTGTCTGGAGTTTTAGAAGGTGATGGGAGTGGTGGAGAAGACGAGGTTGATCACCAAACACACGCCCCGGGTTCCCATCTCCCTGCGTCCTCGCCCCTCTGGGCTTCCATCCACAAGTTTCTGCTGCCAGGTGCCTCCCCTACCTGCTGAGCCCACAGGCGCTCCCCACTGGACACTGGTGACCCACCCGTGATGGGACAGGTTCAGGGTGCAGGGCAGGCGGAGTAACAGAGAAGATAAGCACCTCCTGCTCCCACAGAGCCCTCAGTCCAGGGCATGGGCCGGCACGAGCAGCCACAGCTGACACAAGACTCGACTCGGACCCCAGGAGGGAGCAGAGGAGGGTGGGGAGGAGGGACACCTAGGTGAAGAAGTGACAGTTCAGCTGAGACCTGAGCTTGGTTAGCAGGGGGCCAGGGGCGGAGCGCGCAGCTGGTAGAGAGCGGCAAACTCTAAAAAGGCCAGCATGGCTCCATCTGAGAATGCGTAAAAGGGTTGGTGAGGGAAGTCAGAGAAGCTTGTCAGCCTTACAAAGAATCACAGATCATGCAAACAAGTTTGAAATTCACCTTAGGAGCACAGGGGAAGCTATGGAAGGGCTTTTTCAGCAGAGATATCATCAAACTTGCTCAAATTTGGGGCAGGGAGAGGGCCAAGCCAAAGGCCTAGAAACCAGTCACAGAAGGAGGCAGATCCCAGGGAGAAATGACAGGGGCTCAAACCAGGATCAGGCAGGGGGGGTGAGGAGTGGGTTTAGGGTACTAAGGAGGTGGCCCTCACCTGTGGGGGAAGAAAGTGGAGGGGGAGAAGCAGGGTCAGAGTCACGCCCAGACCTCACACCTGCTCCCCCCCCACGGCCCCCCTTGCTCCCTGAGCGCCCATCCAGTGATGACGGAAGAATATCACTCTGCTCTGTGGTCCCCTCCCCAGTTCCTCCAGCAAAGAAAGGAGAAGGAGGACC
Organism: Capricornis sumatraensis; assembly: GCF_032405125.1. Classification (NCBI taxonomy): domain Eukaryota; kingdom Metazoa; phylum Chordata; class Mammalia; order Artiodactyla; family Bovidae; genus Capricornis; species Capricornis sumatraensis. The sequence continues at coordinate 59,180,449 of NC_091088.1, forward strand.
AGAAACACGTGGGTGAAGGGTCCTGAGCTGGTGGAATGCCACAGAGAGGGGAAGCGCTGGGGGCCTGGCCCTCCCACCCTGCGCACACCTGCGGTCACAGCCACATGGCTGCGGCTGCCTGACCTGCCAGGCCAGCAGGCAAGGCTGGGATCTGGAAGTTCTCTACCCAACCAGCACCTCCACCCACTGCCACTGAGACAGGGCGGCCGCCTCTCCTCCGGCTGTTCCCTCCCCATCCAGGCGGCACAGTAGGAACCTGGCTATCTCAGTCCTCCCGCAAGCCCTTGCTGACTCTCCCCATCCCAAGCTTTCTGTCCCACCCCTCCCGGTCCCTTCAGTACCATCTGGCCCTGTGTCTCCTGCACTCCACTCCCTCCTCCCCAGGCTCTGGCAGGGTTGAGTCCCTGTGGATCCCTCAGAGCTCCTTGTGAAGCTGGTGGGGGTGGGGGGTAGGGGGCGCAAGGGGCAGGGACCAGCTCCCCATCTTCTTCACCTGCAGCAGTGTACTCGCTGCCCCTCCTCATCCCTGAATGTCCAGTCAGACCCCGACCCCACCCCTCAAGGTTCCTCTTGTCCTCAAAAAAGCTCACTGCCCTTTGCAGAAGTGCCACAGCCACACCACTGAAACCTCAACTGCGTGTGAACCTCTGTAACCCCCTGCGCAAACCAGCCTTCTCTGTTAGCCTGGAAGTTTCGGAAGGGCAGAAACCTCACCACCTCCTTCTCTGAATCCCCCCACGATGCCAGCTTCCTGCTCCCATCTTCCAGGCGCCTCCTGGCAGGACCTCCCAAGAAGTTGCCTTTTCTGCCATTCCCCCACACTGACTGTCTGGTGCCAGGAGCAGCTGCACAAAGAAGCTATTTGGAGAAGAGGTATTCGGGGTTTATGGGGAAAATCTGACGCAGTCCAGGCCTTGAAGGCTCTCGCGGGAGAAGTCACACCTCTCTAAGTGATAAGTGCTCAAGTAAAAGTGTATAAAAAGAGGTGCTGCTGCGGGGAGTGTAAATGTGGGACAACTTGGCAGAACCAATCACCAGTTTATAAACACATCTATTCTACCACCGCACCCGTTTATTCTGCTGTACACTCACTCAGGAGGGAATATGAGGACAGTCCCTGCGGCCACTTCCAATGGGCAAAAAGTGGAAACTACCAACAAATCCATTAAGGGGACACAAACTAAATGAGCTGTGGCACAGACACTGGCGGGGTGCAGTTCCCAAAAATAATAAGCGCTCTATGTGCTCATATGAAAGAAACTCAAAGATATATAAGTACGTGAAAATAAGTCACAAAATGATGCATGTAATAGGATGTAAAAGGCAGGAGGAGAAGGGGACGACAGAGGACGAGATGGCCGGATGGCATCACCGACTCGAGGGACACGAGTCTGAGTAAACTCCAGGAACTGGTGATGGACAGGGAAGCCTGGCGTGCTGCAGTCCATGGGGTCACAAAGAGTCAGACACGACCGAGCGACTGAACTGAATAGGATTTCATATATTACACACACAGAGCTGAATTACTTTTATAGCAATAATAGGGTTTCGGGGAGTGGCTCTTTCCCTTCTCACTCACTTGGGGGTGTGTGTACATCTATACACACAGGCACTTCTGAGATCCTTGAAATGTACTAATGTAACAGAACAATAACAACAAAGGAGTACAAAGTAAATGACGCTGGAGCCTGGACACATCGTTCCTCTTGCTGGTCTCAAAGGTGAGGCAGCGTCGTGGTGGGTGCTGTAGGGTACCCTTGTCTGCTATGACCGCCTGGATGACCCTGGGAAGGTCACTGAGCTTCCCTGAAACAAGCTTGTCATCTGTCCTGGGCGTCAGACGGCTATGGGCTTGAAAGTCCACAGACCACCCCTGCCACCCACAGGCTATGATCCTTGATATACTACTGACCTTCTCAAAGTCTCCACTTCCTCTTTTATTTTTGAAAAGGAAGGGAAGGGGAATAACATCCCTCACCCTCCCAGAATGTTGCAAGGACTAAGTGATACCATGTATCTGCTGTGTCTAACACAGTGTCTCCCCCATAATACAAACTCAATAAACAGCAGCTGCTATTATAATTGCTAAATAAGGGCAACGTCCTTGGCCCTGTCTCCACAATGGGGGTCATTGAGAAGATCTAATAAGACGTACAGATGGGATATCATAGCAAGGGGTACTTACGTAAGGCTTTCTCTCCCACCCTAACCCCAAGCCTCAGCCACCACACAGTGAAGATCCCTTTGGGGGTGGGAGAAGTGTGGGATGCTCTCTTTAATCATCCTAGAGAGAAAATTCTAATCTGGTTATTTACTTGGGTCCCCACCTCAACCAGATATGAAACAGCAACTCAAAAGAGGAAAGACCAGATGCTAGAAGGAGATACCGACTTCTGCTAACAATGCCCCAACCCTCCAAATCCTCGCCACTGGGATACCCAGGCTCCTCAGGACACTCTGCCAATCGACCCACACTTCTCAAGGTCACAAAACCCAGCCCAGCTCCTCAGCCTCTTCCAAACATCTCAGGACACCTTCCTCCCTGAATCTACTCCACAAACCATAGGATCTTTTCCCAGAAACTTCCACAAACACCTCCCACCCCAGGATCCTTCTTAAATGTTTCCTCTGGCTGTCTTCCTGCTCTACAAAAAGGCTCCCCTTGCCATGCCCCAGGTTCCCCGATTCCTCTTCACTGTCTCCATCCCACCGCCCCTCTCCACAGCTGGCCAAGTTTGACCCTCCCATACTCCAGTTCGGGGGTTCTCCATCTGACATCCCACACACCTCACCTCCCACCTCACGGCGGGGGCCCCCACATCCCCAAAGAGTTTCGGCTCTCCGTTCTCTTCCAACACAGGCTCCTGGCTCACGTCCTGGCTCCATCCGTGCTTCCAACCCTGGGACCCCTCCCCTGCACTCGGAAGCCAGGCCTGCCAGGGCTCCCCAAAGTTTCCTCCTCAGAGGAGAGGACACACACCTTCACGCCCCCCACCTCGCGCCCGGAGACCCTGCTCCGCATCCTTGGAGTCCTCAACACCGCCGTCATTCAGTCCCTCCAGTCCAAACGCTCCGAAACACACACGCGTCCCGGGCTCCCTGACTTCCTCTCTCGACTCACACGGGCTCCCCGCCCCGCTCTCGCCCCCGGCTGATCCCAGTCACCCCCGACGCCCCCTCTGCCCCCCTCCCGGGGTCCATCGGGCTCCGCCTCCGGCGCGCACCTGGTCGGGGGCGGAATGGGGAGTCCCTCGTGCGGCACCCTGGGAGCTGCTGGCTCACTCGTAGGCAAGACCCCTCATCCCCTCCCAACGCTTCGCGGAGCTCTCCTGGGGCCCCTCGGGGCTCCGCGGCCGCTCTCCCAGGAACCTTTCCGCCGGCCGGCTCGCTCCCACTTCCAGCAGGCCCGCGTGCCCCGCGCCGCCTCCTCCCGGCGACCGCGCGGGCCGCCCTCCCGCCGCCGGCCGCCCCTCGGCCGGCCCCTCACTCCGGCTCCCGGCCGGTCGCCGTCCCCGCCCGCCCCCCCGGCCGTCCCGGCGGCCATTGCTCCAAGATGGCGGCGGCGGCGGCGGCGGGTGAGGCTGGGCCGGGCGGGCGGGGGCCGGGGGTCCCGGGGCGGTGCTCACCTGCAGCTCGGCGCGCTCGGCCTCCCAGCGGGCCTTCTCCGCTTCGAAGCGCGCCCACTCGTGCTGGATAAAGTGTAGGATCCCGGGCAGGCTCAGGGGCTCCGGTCCCGCTGCGGGACCCGGGCTGCCTCCGCCGCCGCCGCCTCCCTTGGCAGCCGGGCCGGGCCCGGGGGCGGGGGCGGAGACCAGGGCCGCCCCCGTCGGGCCGGGGCCCGCGCCGGAGCCCAGCGGGCGGCAGGAGGAGGCGGCGGCGGCGACGGCGGCGGCCGCTCGCTCCTCCATCATGGAGGCCCCGGGGCCGGCCCGCGCGCCCGCTGTGCCTCGCGCGCCTGCGCGGCCGCGCCAGCCCTCGCGCGCGCGCTCGGCGGGGGCCGGGGGGGCGGGTGACGGGAACGAAGTCGGGCGCGCGCCTCGCCCACCCGGGTCGACCCCGAAGGCGCGCGCGTGGGAGGGGGCGCGGGGCGGAAAGGGGGCGCGCGCCCGGAGGAGGGCAAACGCGACCCAGGCTCCGCGCGAGGGTCGCCCCTGGGAAACGCGGTACTTGGGGGGGGGGGACCGCTTTCTACCCCCCTCCTCCCGTTTCACCCCAAAGAAAGACTCTAGCCCTCTCCAGACCCAAATAGCACTCCTCCACAATCACTGTCACTCTTTGAGGGAAAGAACGACCACCAGGGGTGGTTTCAGCAATGGCCCCATCCTGATTTCTGGCCCAGGTCGGTTGTCATGGTAACTCCTCCCAATCTGGAACACCCTTAGCCTCCTCTCCCTTCCACCTTTGTGGTTATGGAGCTCCAACTCTCTCCTGGCCCTGCACCAGGAAGAGGTTGCTAAGGTAACCCAAGTCTCTGGTGGTCCTTATGCCCCTACCCACATCGGTTACTATGGCAACCTCACCGAGCACTCAGGTAGAAAGGACCCCAGCCCCAAGGACAGTGCTGAGGGAAGCAGCTCTTTCCCAGCCCCTCCCCCCAGCCACACAGTTTGCATTACCATGGTAACCATCTCCCCTTTCCCATCGTGGGAGGTCTGTGGACCAAACCAACCAGGTGTTTTTATTTAGAGGAGATGCTCTGCTGAGAAGTAGTTGCTATGGTTACAAGGCCTGGACCATCCCCAGAGAGGTGAGAAACAAGCAAAGCCAAGTCCTGGTTACTATGGTAATGGGGGCAGTCCCCCTTCCAGTGACCCTAGGACCCACCAAGGTAAAGGACATTTTAAGATTGTCTCTCAGGATGGAGTGGATCTAGGGAAGGGGTTGTCATGGTAACACCTGTCACTTCTAGTCTTACCTTGCTGGACACATTTATGAAAGAAGAGGTGGTTATACATTGCTATGACATCCTTCCCATCTCACTTTTGTAGGTGAGATGAAATTGTGTTCTATTGTGTGAAATTGACTGATTTGGGGTCTCCTGGTTTCTCCTTCCTCAGTGATGCAGCTGAGCTGGGCTGGAACCGCTCCCCTGAAGCTCCCTTATCCTGCAACCTAAAAGGTAAGAAATCTCTCAGTGTTACCAGCACTCACAAGGAAACTGCCCTTGTCCCCAAAGGTTTCTCCACACGTCAGATGTTTTCTTTATCCATTACATTACCATTCTACAGCTGCAGCCAGGTGAAGCCTGGCCTGAAGTGAGCATAGATCCCCTTACACTGTTTCGTGGGCAATGGCAGGACAGTCTCGGCTTAACAGTCCTCTCCTCACCTGACCACTTTTTCTCTCTCACACCCCCTTTTGTTTTCCTGCTCTATCTGTAAGTTGTTTGTAGGGATTTTGTCTGTCTTGCAACCTCTGGAAGGACGTGCCCAACCACTGTCTGGTTCATCCCGGGTCTCCAGAACACAGAGGACACTCAATAAATACCTGTTTGTTGAGTGACGAGTTAATTAATTAACGGGCCATATTCAGCTTTGAAAGCCTGTTAGGTGAGGACTGGGAAAAGAGGGTTGTCTCACTGAGGATGGGCTGAATTGGACTATCTTTGTGGACCCAACAGAGACAGCCAAGTTTATTGGCTAAAATCACAACTCTGAACCTAGCTTCCCAATCCAATCCTGGGTTTGCCACTTCCCCGCTGTGTGACCTGGAGCAAGTGACCTCACTTTTCTGTGCCTCAGTTTCCTCATCTTTTAATGTGATCAAATGTGAAGATTAAATAAGTTGATACTGGTAAAATGCTTAGAATACAGTCTGGCACATCATGAGTGGCTAGAATTGTTGATATTATTATGATCCTGTTATGATCTTTCAGAAGCCTCGTTTCATCCCCTTGGCCCCAGTGTTTTTGAGTCCTTACAGTTGGGGAAGCCAAGACTGACCTTGTCACAGAACAAGATGAGTCCTCTTTCTTCACTGGTCCCATCGCCTCCTCATTTGGCTCTCACACCACTGGTCTCTGAGAAACCAGCTCCTGTCCTGTGTTCTATTGGGCACCTCCTGGCCCAGAGTCAGCCAGACAGTGCCTAGTGAGAGTCAGGGCCAGGGGATGGAGACCTGGATTCTGCTCCCTCTGGCCTTCCTCTCTATGGGGCTCATGTTCCCCATTTGAATAAGAGGAATCAGTCATTCTTTCCACGCAAATTTATTGAGCACCTGGAGTGGGCAGGGTACTGAGCCATGTTCCGGGTATACAACATGAAACAGAACAGACAAAGCAAGACACAAGATAAGTCACATCTACATGAGAACTACTGGGAGAGGAAGAAAGACATAGGAAGTATGGGGGTGCTAGGGTGAGGCGCTTTAAGTAGGGTTGCCAAAGGAAGGGGCCAAGATCTGATGGCTGGCAGGGCGGGGTGGGGGGCATCCAGCTGCTGCTGGGCCGGGAGAGCGTCCAGTTGGAGGGAACAAGCTGCAGCTGAGTGGGAGAGGGCAGGGATCACGTGGGGCCTTGTGGGTCCCAGTGAAGATTCTGGCCCTCCATTTGAGTGAGTCTCCAGCCACAGAAGGTTTGAGAGCAGATGCAGGCAGGACAGGATCTAATTCAAGGTCGAACAGGATCCCTCTGGGCTCCGAGGGGGACCCAGACCATAGAGGACAAGGGTGAAGCGACAGGATGGTCTCTATTTTTTTGTAAGTGAAGCCAAGCGATCCTCAATTTTTCATTTTTACTTTTTGGCCACACGGCGGCACGTGCAATTCTCAGTTCCCTGACCAGAGATTGAACCCGCATTGGAAGCGCAGAGTCTTAACCACTGGACCACCAGGGAAATCCCAGGATGGTCTCTTTAGAATTGGTAGACGGTTCTGGAACCACCTGAGGGTCTGTTCTGTGCTTCTATGTACCTGAGTGCTGAAACTCTCAGGTCTTTAAGACCCCGAACATTCTGTGGTTTAAAGTTTCCTCCCCTACTGTAAAGTGCATTGTCCAAGCTTAGGAGTCTTGTCTGTCTTTTATGTTTCCACGGCTGGGTCCCCAGTGCCGAGGACAGTGCCCTCTATGTTGAAGAGTTCCACAAATAGATGCTGAAGGGTGAAAGGAAGGAGGGGCTCATGGAAGGTCCAGAAGGCAATTCCAAGGTCCTGAAGAATAACAAGTCACTCTGAAAGTGCAACGCAGATTCTTAAGCATCATCTGAATTGGATCAGAGAAGGACAAGCAGGCCTGGATGGCTGAAGGGGATGGGAGGGTGTTCCTGGTGGGTGAAAGAGAGGAGACAGGGAGACCAGGGCAGGGCCCCAGGTACATGGCCCCAGTGCAGCCCTGAGGACCTGAGTGGGCTACACAGACACACAGAAACCATGCCCCCGGTCATCATCTTTTCCCCAAATACATTTTTGGTGTCCAGCTGCGTGCAAGGAACACAGTGGTGATCGAGACAGCCCTGGCTCTGTCCTCTTTGGGCTCACAGTCTAGTGGGGGCAGACAGACCCATTCCCAGACAGTGGCAAACCAGAACGGGCAGCCCAAGGGCTCTGGGAGCCTAGAGGGAATTTCTCACTCAGCTGGTGGTTCAGGGAGGGCTTCCTGGAGGAGGGGGGCATTTGAGCTGAAGCCTGAACATAAGCAGGAGTTCTCCAGAGGAAGAGAGGCATGGGGAGAAGGTGTTCAAGAGAGACTCTTCCAGGCAGGAGGAACAGGATATGCAAAGGCTTAGAAATAAGCCTGTTTGGGAATTCCCTGGTGGTCTAGTGGTTAGGGCTCTGAGCTTTTACGGCTGTGAGCCGGGGTTCAATCCCTGGTCAGGGAGCTAAGCTCCCACAAGCAGGGCAGCATGGCCAGAAAAAATTTAAAAATCGTGTGTGGTAGGGGTGAATAAGACCTGTCAGAAGCAAAGCCCAAGATGGCTTAAGCTCAGAATTCAAGGAAGTGTGGCAGGAGACAGGGCTGGGCAGGCAGGTCACACCTTGTGGGACATTGTGAGAAACTTGGACGTTCTCCCCAGAGCACTAGGGAGCCATGGCAGATTCTGAGCAAGAGGAGGAGAGGTCAGGGTGTGCTCTCTGCAGACCCCTGTGGCTACCATGAGGAAGGGACTTGGTCAGGAAACCAGGAGGAGGCTGAGTGGGCATCTCGGTGAACCTGGACTGAAGCAGGAGCTGGGGGAATGAAGAGGAGGGGTCAGAAGTACTCAGGAGGGAGGAAGATTAGCTGGGTCTCTAACGTCTCCGCTTCTGGGAAGGATTGAACCTAAGATGATCCTTCGTCGGAAAACTGTTTCTTGAGTATCTGCTCAAAATGGGGCGAGTTAGTTACTCCTTTTATGCTGGAAACCCGCCCAAGCTTCAAGTTGTGATGAGGATAGGGAGACAGCGCCACCTGGGGGTTGCCTAGAAATGTGACCAGTGAACGGACCGTAGATGGTGCGCTGTGGAGCGCAGCCTTTCCTTTGATGCAGCCCACTCTACTTTTTTGGGGGTGGGGAGAGCGGCTTCCCAGGTGGCTGTAGTGGTAAAGAACCTGCCTGCCAAATGCAGGAGACGTAAGAGACGCAGTTTCAATCCCTGGGTCGGGAAGTTTCCCTGGAGAAGCAAATGGCAAACCACTCCAGTATTCTTGCCTGGAAAATCCCATGGACAGAGGAGCGTGGCAGGCTACAGTCCATAGGGTCACAAAGAGTTGGACACGACTAAAGCGATTTAGCATGCATGTACTCTACTTTTTAAAAAATGATTTTTTAATTGTGACAAAAGACACATAGCAAGATTTGTCATCTTAACAGTTTTCAAGTGTATAGTTTAGTAGAGTTATGTATATTCATACTATTGGGGAGGCAATCTCCAGAAATTTTGTCTTGCAAAACTGGAATTCCATTCCCATTAACTTAACAATTCCCCCTTTCTCCTTCCCCCATGGTCCCTGGCAACCACTATCTACTTCCTGTTGCTGTGAGTTTGACCCATTCCATTAAAAAAGAAAATTAATTAGTGGCCAACATTACAAATTGGAATTTCTGACTTAAAACTTCTAGCTTTTCTTGCAGAACCATCTGGCTGATCATCAGGAAAGAGATGGCCAGATGGCACAGGATTTGAGGCAGTGAGAAGGAGACGGCAGGGGAGAGGGGCTGGATGGCCACAGCTCTGACCCCAGGGCTACAGTGTGGGAGGGAAAGGAAGGAAAGATCTGGGGTAAGAGCAGGGAATGAAGGGGTCTGGGCATTTGTAACTGAACCCGAAACTGAAGAAGTTGACAATGAATAAAAGGGTGGGATTGAACAAGGAAAACGGGAAGGTGGTTCATTCGATAAAAACTTCCTGAGCATCTAGTGTGTCCCTGGCTCTGGGCTGGGTGGCCGTGGGGACCCAACAGGGACCAAGACAGGCTCTGGACCCCCCTCACACAGCTTGGTCCCTACTCGTAATGAATTAGAGTGGTAAGCTAGAGTCAGAGAACCTGGAGGAGGCTGAAGGAGACCAGAGGGGGTTGCATGACTCAGCCTGGGATCAGGGAGGGCTTCCTGTAGGAGGAAAAGTCAGAACTGAAAAATAAAGAAAGGGCTGGGAGAGGAAGACAAGGCTGAGGATGGGTGGGGGAGTTTCTGACAACCAGTTCCAGTCTCCCCTTTTATCACCCCAGGATACCCCGGAAGCCCAGCTAGGGCCTGACTTCAGCCCCATGCGGCTCACCCGCTGCCAGGCTGCCCTGGCAGCCGCCATCACCCTCAACCTTCTGGTCCTGTTCTACGTCTCATGGCTGCATCACCAGCCCAGGAGCTCCCGGACCAGGGGTTCCCGCCGTGGATCCGCCTCCGGCCCCCGTGTCACCATCTTGGTGCGTGAGTTCGAGGCCTTTGACAACGCGATACCCGAGCTGGTGGACTCTTTCCTGCAGCAAGAGCCCGCCCAGCCGATGGTGGTGGTGGCTGACACGCTCCCTTACCCGCCCCTGGCCCTGCCGCGCATTCCCAACGTTCGCCTGGCGCTGCTCCAGCCCGCCCTGGACCGACCCGCCGCAGCCTCGCGCCCGGAGACCTATGTGGCCACCGAGTACGTGGCCCTGGTGCCCGACGGCGCGAGGGCCGAAGCACCAGGCCAGCTGGAGCGCATGGTTGAGGTGCTCCGAGCGGGCGGCGCACGCCTGGTGGCCGCTCCCGTCGCTTCAACCAACCCGGCCCGGTGCCTGGCCCTGAACGTCAGCCTGCGGGAGTGGACCGCCCGCTACGGCCCAGCACCTTCCGCACCGCGCTGCGATGCCCTGGACGGGGACGCCGTGGTGCTCCTGCGCGCCCGCGACCTCTTCAATCTCTCGGCGCCCCTGGCCCGGCCCGTGGGCATCGGCCTCTTCCTGCAGACCGCCCTCCGCGGCTGGACGGTGCAAATGTTGGACCTGCCCTTCGGCGCGGCGCGCCAGCCTCCGCTGGCCACGGCCCACGCGCGCTGGAAGGCGGAGCGCGAGGGGCGCGCACGGCGGGCGGCGCTGCTGCGGGCTTTGGGCATCCGCCTGGTAAGCTGGGAGGGCGGGCGGCTCGAGTGGTTCGGCTGCAACAAGGAGACCCCGCGCTGCTTCGGGACGGTGGTGGGTGACACGCCGGCCTACCTGTACGAGGAGCGCTGGACGCCCCCGTGCTGCCTGCGCGCACTGCGCGAGACGGCCCGTTACGTAGTGGGCGTGCTAGAGGCAGCCGGCGTGCGCTACTGGCTAGAGGGCGGCTCACTGCTGGGGGCCGCCCGCCACGGGGACATCATCCCATGGGACTACGATGTGGACCTGGGCATCTACCTGGAGGACGTGGGCAACTGCGAGCAGCTGCGGGGTGCTGAGGCAGGCTCGGTGGTAGACGAGCGCGGCTTCGTGTGGGAGAAGGCGGTGGAGGGTGACTTCTTCCGTGTGCAGTACAGCGAGAGCAACCACCTGCACGTGGACCTGTGGCCCTTCTACCCCCGGAACGGGGTCATGACCAAGGACACATGGCTGGACCACCGGCAGGATGTCGAGTTCCCCGAACACTTCCTGCAACCTCTCGTGCCCCTGCCCTTTGCCGGCTTCATGGCTCAGGCGCCTAACAACTACCGCCGCTTCCTGGAGCTCAAGTTCGGCCCTGGGGTCATCGAGAACCCCGAATATCCCAACCCGGCACTCCTGAGTTTGGGGGGAAGTAGTTGAAGCTGCCGCGCCTGCTCCTGGCGTCCGGAGAACATTGGGGCACGGGGCGCTGTCCTCTGCTTGGTGCAGCTGGCGTTTGGTGGGCGGGACATTGATGCGAAACCGCCCAGCCACGGATGTCAAGGATGTGCCCTACCCAAGAGTTCCAGAACCGGGGCTCCGGGGCTGGGACAGAGTTTTGGAAAGAGAAGGAGAATATGCGTGTAGGTTATGGGGTCAGACTGTCTTGTTGCAATTTTTCTGTGTCTCGGGTTTCCTTCGGTATTCCGCGCAAATCCTCGGAGTCCAGCGCAGAGGCCAGGACGCTTGGCTGTTGGGTTGCTTTCGCCACTAGAGGGCCCCCTTGTCCTACCTTGGAGCCAAAGCGACTGTAAGCCCAGGACCTGTGTTCCACTGGCTTTCACGTCTTTTGAGCCTTTGGCTTCTCTCTCTCTGGTCTCTTGCGCCTGGCTGGACAGGATAACAAACCCGCACACCACCACCACCCTTTTTTTTTTCTTTCAGAAAATGACCTCCTTCCCTCCTGGGCGAGCCCTGGGGGGTGCATGCTGCTATTCACCCCATCTTGCAGAGAAGGAAGCAGGCTCGGAGCTCAGAGACGCAGATATGGTTCTGGATGCCAGCCCCAGGCCACTGAACTGTTACCTCGTTATTTCAGCTCTCTGTGCCTGTTCGCCCACTCGCAAGGCAGGGTGAACAGTCCTCATAGCTCATATTTACTGAGCACTTACTGTGTATCAGGCTTCGTTCTCAGCATTTCACACGGGGTAACTGACTTACCCCTCACCTCCACCGTCTGAGGTGAGAGCTGCTCTTATTTTCATTTTACAGAGGAGAAAACTGATAAAGTCACTTGTCCAAGGTCAGACAGCTTGGGAAGTGTCAGAGTCGGGGACTCGAACCCAGGCTGTGAGTCTGGAGACTTCACTGCCGTTGCCCACATCGTCTTTGCAGATGTGGTACCCCAAGGTGGGGGCTTGGGGAAGCCAAACCACTTAGCAGGTGATGCAGTGGCAGCCTTCCTCTGGTGATCGGGTGCCTCAGAGGAAATCCTGTTTGGCCGTGTACCTCCAATATGTGTATTTATTGATAAATTATATCCAGGCATACTAGCATTCTGTGTATTAGTAATACAGCTCAAATTATTCCATTTTTAAATAAATAAAGAGAGGGCTTTGTTGACCAGCCTTATCCCAGTGACATGTCCTGCACACCCCTTGGGTATGTGCACTTGGCTTTGAGAGCACAGGCTCTGAAAAGGGAGAGGCCTGGGTTCAAATCCAAGGACTGCTGCGTCCTCCTACTATGAACTTGGGCCACGAGGGACTCTGCTTCCCTGCACCTCAGTATGCACCCGAGAATTAGGTAACGGTGATCCTCAACCCGCAGGAGTAAAGGGATCTGTGAGTCAGAACCAAGTGTGGCTCTTGTCTTTCTTTGTGACCTTAGGCAAGTCACTGCTTCTCTGAACGGGTGTGAAGCCCTTGGAGGAGAAGGCTTCACCAGCAAGAGAAGCTAAATGCCACTTCGGCCCAATCTCCAGAGGCTCAGACATCCCAAGCCTGACTTCTTATAATGCAGCCTCTGTTTCTAACCACTGAACCTGCCAACTGCTGGCAGTCTGTTGGGTTCCCAGGGAACATTCTGGAAACTTATGGAGATGATTCAGGTTATCGATGCGGTTGGACAGTGTTCTTGGCTCTCTGCACAGTCCAGGGAAATGTCTTATATGCAGGGCACCTGCACACAACGAAGCAGGGACCCTTGTCACATACTGTTTCAAGATGTCCCATCAGGCATTCATGAAGGACTGGTGATATTCAAAATATTTTGCAACTGGTATGGTAATATAAATATATAAATCAATATATGCATCACATTTTAAAAATATTTTTTAATTCTCAAAATGATCAAAATTATCTATATATCCATACTTCTTGTTGCTAAGGACGTAACTTGAAGCTCAAATCACTTAAATTATTGTAATGGTTTTGTTTCATTTAGAATTTGTTAGTGTGACTTCTTGATTGACACAGCTGTATATGCATATATACATAAAATATATGTACATATATATTTAAAACAACCTTTTCTTAGCTGTGGTTTGAGAAAGGAACCATATCAAATGCTTCTAGCAACTTTCCATTAAATGAGAATCATTAGAAACTTGAGATCTCAGTAGATAAAGAATTTCTCTTAGACTCAAACTTAGTGTGTTGGTGTTTTTTTTTTTTTTTCGAATTCTCTGTTTGCAGTTCCTGAACTAATAGCAATTACATTTGAGACTTTTCTAGCCCTTAAAATATTGTGTAATCACTTTGTCTGTTCAATATCTTTATATTCAGCTAAGTAATGGAATGACAGAAAACCCATCACAACTAACTTGAACTAATAAGTTTGTTGCAATTTGTCTTTTTGAATTTTACTGCTTTCTCAATTACTCTTATACTGTTCACCAGCCAGAACAGAAGCTTTTTCAATATTTCAACAACCAGCCCATCCACATTAGCACAAATGAACGAAATTTTAGCCCTACTTGGAAAAACCTTGTTAAGAATTATCCAAGCCCAGAACTAGACTATCCTTGGGCAAACACAAAGTCCTTTTTGGACGGCTTTCACTAGTTCTGAATTTTCCAGGAAGTGCAACTACCATGAAAGATGAGGGAAGTATCAGGTTTTGTTCAAAGCTTGGCCAGGAATTGTCAACAATATCAAAAAATCATGTTCCACCTGGTTCTCAGTAACTCGACACCTACATTGCGTGTTTATAGCCAACTAGGGAGCTGCCTACTTTACAGGTGTAAATGTTTGGTTTCTCTCAGCTTCTGGGGAGGTGGCCCCACATATCTGCATATTGAAATACACATTATAAATTTTTATCGTTTTTTCTAAGTTGTTATTTATTTGCTATTTTGGCTGCACTGGGTCTTCCTTGTGGTACACAGGCCTCTCTTATTGTGGAGCATGGGCTCTAGAGCTCTCGGGCTTAGAGTTAGTCACTTAGTCGTGTCGGACTCTTTGCAACCCCTGGCAGGACTGTAGCCTGCCAGGCTTCTGTGTCCATGGAATTCTCCAGGCAAGAAGCTAAGGTAGCCATTCCGTTCTCCAGGGGATCTTCCTCACCCAGGGATCGAACCCTTGTCTCCTGGATTGCAAGCAGATTCTTTACCATCTAAGCCACCAGGGAAAGAGGGCGGCCTACCGCAATGTGGGATCTTAGTTCCACAATCAGGGATCAAACCCATTTCCCCTGCATTGGAAGGTGGATTCTTAGCCATTTGACCACCAGGAAAGTCCCAAATTCCTATTCTTTTATTTCTCCTTTTTCTTTCAGTTTGGGCAATATGGGATTATTTTGTGTGTGTGAAAGGATTTGCTTTTTAAATTTTTATTTCTGATCCAAATATAGTTGATTTACAATGTCGTGTTAATCACTGCTGTGCAGCAAAGTCATTCAGTTGTACACACACACACACACACATTCATTTCTGTTGTGGCTTATTGTAGGATACTGAATCTAGTTCTCTGGTGCATAGCAGGACCTTGCTGCTTTTTGGAATCATTTTTAATATCAGGTGTGCGTGGGTTATATTACCTATGAACCTCATTTGAGGAGAACCAAGAAGTCTTCCCTAGAGCTGACATGCAAGTCAGCACAAGCACTGGTGTGGCCCTGCCTGTGGTTTAAACACAAAAGCATTAACTTGCAGGTTATTAATTCATTGGTAAATGGTCCCTGCCAAGAGCCCCTTTTGTTTACTTTAGTTTTTGTGTCCCTGCGCAGCATGGGGGATCTTATTTCCCAGACCAGGGATGGGACCCATGCCTCCTGCAGTGGAAGTGCAGAGCCCCGACTGCTGGACCACCAAGAATCCCCTATTATCCTGGCTCTCTGGGGACCCCCTCCCTAGATCTCCCCCTGACCCAGCAGCCCAGGGTTAACACTAGGCACGGTGGGAGGAAACGTCTCAGTGGCTGTCAGACGGGCCAATGCGTTTACTAAGTAGCATCTCTTTTGTAGTATCACTACTGGACATTACAGAATATTTGGTCTGAAAAGCGAATGGCACACAAAGACATGTTTACAGATGCACTTTTATGCCCGGCAACTCCCAACTGGAAACGATGCGATGTCCTTGAACACATGAAATAAGCTGTATACATCATACATATGTATACATACTTCTCTGTGATTAAGGTGGACGGGGGAGGGATGAACTACTGATATGTGTGAAAACATGACTACATTTCTAAAGCATTATGCTGAGTCAAAGGAGCTGATGCAAAAAGCTCCATACCGTACAATTCTGCCACTGTGAAATTCTAAAAGAGACAAAAGGAAATCCTTCAGGATCAAAAGCAGATTAGTGGTGGTTGGACCCGGGGTGAAGGAAGGAAATAACTGCAAAGAAGCATGAGGAAATCTGGGGAGGCAGTGGGAATACTGTGTTTTGTGGTGGTGGTTTTTCACGAGTGTAAGTATCTGTCAAAACTAATCCTTCAACTCCCCCGGTGGTCCTGAGGTTAGGACCCTGAGCTTCCACTGCATGGAGCACGGGTTCGATCCTTGGTCAGGGAACTAAGATCCCACAATTCTCAAGGCAAAAACCAAACCTCCTCCCATTGTGTGCTTTGATTGATGCAGTTTATTGTATGTAAGTTAAACTCAATAATGTTGACCCCCTCCAGAAAGCAGAATTTGGCCACTACATATTCTTTCTATGTACATGTAATTTCTCCATAGATTGTATATGCAATTTATTACATGTGTAGGTGTTTAAACAGCCATCCCTCATCACCCAAATCCAATCCATTCCCCCAAAAGCACAAAATAGAAAATTGGAGAATAAATAACTGTTTCCTTTGAGGAAAATAAGACATCTCTTTCTCCACCCAAAACCCCCAAATGATTTCCCTAAATATCATTCAACACTCTTATCAAACACTTCTATAACTACCCACTGAGGATTTTGGCATAATAGAAAACATTGAAAACAATTAATTTTTC
The DNA here is from genome assembly GCF_032405125.1 of Capricornis sumatraensis. NCBI lineage: Eukaryota > Metazoa > Chordata > Mammalia > Artiodactyla > Bovidae > Capricornis > Capricornis sumatraensis. Next base: position 59,196,629 of record NC_091088.1, read on the forward strand.
AACTCAATGGACTCATTAGTGGCTATGTTTGTGCACAATACAGTTTTGCACAGAATCAGATACGAATCTTTTTTCTGGGTCACACAGCAATGATCAGATGTAACTAAATAGCTCCCCAGAAAGGTCAAAGTTACAAGATAACATTTATAATTGGATCCATATTGGTGGTGCCTCCAGGCACCTGCAGTCTACATAGAAACCCAGGGAGGGGAAGAGAATATCAGTCATGAGTAATATGCTTCAACAATGCACAAGACAGGATCCTGTTGGAACAGGTGAGTCTTGATTGCTATCTTCCGCATCAGGGATTCAAACAGGACTGCTAACAGTTACACAGCAAGTTTTTGATTCAAACAGCAAATTGGGATTTTTTAAAAAAAGAGCAAGCCATTGTTTTAGGGTAATGAGACTTAAGATATCAAGAGGTAGGGACTTCCCTGGCAGTCCAGTGGTTAAGACTTTGCCTTCCAATGCAGGGGATGTGGGTTCCATCCCTGGTTGGGGAGATAAGATCCCACATGCCTCAGGAGCCAAAAAACCAAAACAGAGGCAGTATTGTGACAAATTCAGCAAAGACTTAAAAAAAAAAAAAAAAAAGATACCAAGAGGAAACTGCATTACTCTGGAGGTGGTTACAGTGGGAAAGGAATTTACCACTGGTGGTACAAAACTTTTAACTAAAAGCTAACATACCTAGGAGAGAATACCCACGTATTGTGTACCAGTTAATGTTTTTCAAACTGTTTACATCTGTGTAACCATCAGTCATATCAAGACACACATTTCCTGTCATAGAAAGTTGCCCTCAACTTTCCTGGTGGTCCAGTGGTTAAGACTGCGCTTCCAAGGCAGGGGGTGCAATTTCAACTCCTGGTTGGGAACTAAGATGGCATATGCCCTACAGCTTGTTTAAAAAGAAAGTTCCTTTCTGCCCTCTCCAAATGGATAGATCTTCATGTGAAAGTCACTCAGCCATGTCCTGCTCTTTGGTCATGCCCTACTCTGCCGGCCACAGTCCATGCAATTCTCCAGGCCAGAATGCTGGAGTGGGTAGCCTTTCTTTTCCAGGGGATCTTCCCAACCCGGGGATCAGACCCCGGTCTCCTGCATTGCAGGCAGATTCTTTACCAGTTGAGCCACAAGGGAAGCCGAAGAACACTGGAGTGGGTAGCCTATCCCCTCTCCAGTGGATCTTCCTGACCCAGGAGTCAGTCGCCGCTGTTCTGAGCTCTCTCATTATAGACCAGTTTAGCTTGCTCTAGACTTTCATGGGACTTCTCAGGCGGCACTAGTGGTAAAGAACCCACCTTAGGTTCGATCCCTCAAGAAAATCCCTGGAGGGCATGGGAATCCACTCCAGTATTCTTGCCTGGAGAATCCTATGGACAGAAATGCCTGGTGGGCTGTAGTCCATAGGGTCGCACAGAGTCGGGAATGACTGAAGCAACTTAGCATGTAGACTTTCATATAAATGGAATTATAAGGCACTTACTATTTCTGGTTCCATTCACTCAAAATGTTATCTGTGAGATGCATCGCATTGACTGTATATATATATATTTTGTTTTGTTTTGTTTTTGTTTTTGCTCAGGAGCCTTCCATCAAATGATGATTGTACCCAGTAATCCAGTTGATGTTTCTAAGTTTTGGCAATTACGGAGAGCAACTCTAAACATCTGTGTACCAGTTTTTGGGTGAATAGGAACTTTCCTTTCTCTTGGGTACATTCCCAGGACTGAGACTCACAAGCTTCCTGGTTAAGTAGATATTTTAATATATGCTTTGACATTAAAACACCCCATTTTCATAGTCACCCAGTGATTTTCCAAAATGACTAGACCATTTTGCATTCCCACCAGCAGCAACACGGGCTCTATCCACTTCCACATCCCAATTGGCACTTGGTATTGTTTTTGATCACTGCCATGCCAAGTGAAGTGGTATCTCATGGGGGTTTCCAATGGTGTTTTTCGATAAGCAGATATTTCATTTCAATGAAGCCCTATTTGTATTTTCTGTTGTTTTCTGCATAGCTAGCATTTTTAGTCAAATTTTTACAAACATCTGATGAGATAGACTGGACAGTTTTATTATAAACCTCCTCAGAGTAACAGCAATGTGTTAGCAGTCTCCCTTCAGTTTCCCCAAGGAGTGTTTGCTATTGTGGAGGAGACAGAGGGCCCGGGGACAGGGTGGGATGTACCGTGGAGAGTCACAGAACACACACACACGCAGCCACAGCCACCAAAATAACCAGCAAAAGAGCCAGCAACCTGTCAGAACATCCTTGCTCTCAGAGAGCAGAACTTCCCATGATGCCCTGTGCCCTGAGACAGGAAGGCCAGGCAGGCTGCCAGGACGGGGTGTGGAGGCCACGTTCCCTCTCCATCTTCTATGGTTTCCTAGCCTTAGGTGGGGCCTGGGTAGACTTGGAAACAGTCACTCACACACACACACACACACACACACACACACACACACTCATTCACACTCAAGCAGCATACACCCCAGCAGCGAGGCCTCCCGGATCTGATGTCAGGGAGGGAAGCTGAGGCCCATGGCTCCCGAGTGTGTGGTCAGGGCCCTCCAAAAGGCCTTGTTTGTCCGTTCATCCATCCCCCGTGATTCCAATGTCCAGAGCAACCCCATGGCGCAGGGAAGGTCTCTACAGGGATTCACATGACTGATTCCTTCTCACAGGTGTCAGCATCCCCAGCAGGTCCCGGGCAGCCTTTGAGGAGAGGGTTCCCCTCCTCGCTGGGGACCGGCAGCGCGGCCAGGGGCATTTCACTCTTCACCTGGATTAGCTCCGGCACGGAGTTGCTTTTCTCTGTGCGATCCAGGTAACTCTGGAGGAGTCCCGCCCCAAAGGCGTCACCTTCCACGTTGAGGATGGTACAGGACCGGTCCCTGAAGGGGGAACAGTGACAGGGAAATGAGTGGGAGGGGAGAGGTCAGGCCCCAGCCCCACTCCCCTCCCCCTAAATCTTCATAATCCCAAGGGCCCCATCATGCAGTTCTCTGCTTTAGAACCTCAAAGATCTCCTCCATTCTCCCTGGATCCCCAGCAATCCTCCTTCCAGTAAAATACAAGATTCGTTCCTTCTGGAACCTCAAAAAATCACCCCTCCCTTTCCTGGGGGCCCCAGAAGACCCCTCAATGCCTCTTTCTCCTTCTGAAATACTACATTCTCCCTCAGGCCCCTGAACTCCCTAGAACCCTAAGGATCTTCTTCCTTCCTCTTCTTATACATTTTGTGTGGGTGTGTATGCTATTAAACAAAATTGAGATCTAATTCAGATATCATAAAATTCCTGCTTTAAAAGCATACAACTCAGTGGGTTTTAGATTTTTTTCAGAGTTAGGCAATCACCACTATTTAATTCCAGATTATTTTCATCACGGCAGAAAGAAACCCTTGTATCCATTAAGCAAGTATTTCCCATTTCCTCCCACACTGCAGCCCTAGGCAACCACTAATCTACTTTGTCTATACATCTGCTTCTTCTGAACAGTTCATATAAATGGAATCATATACAATGCGGTCCTTTGTGTCTGGTTTCTTTCACTTAGCATAATATTTTCAAGGGTCCTATGTTATGTATGTTTTTCTCACTGCTTCATTCCATTGCATTGCTGGGTGATATTCCATCGTATGGACATAGGACACTTTGCTTATCCATTTATCAACTGATCAGTATTTGGTTTGTTTCCACCTGTTTGCTATTATGAATGGTGCTGCCATGAACAGTCATGTACAAGTTTTTGTGGCCATGTTTTCAATTCTTTTGGGTTTAAACTTAGGGGTGGTATTGCTAAGATACATGGTAACTCTCTAAGTTTTGAAACTAAACTGTCTTCTAATCTTTTAGGTTCTAATGCTTCATCATGATAGCTAACAGTGATGTAGCACTTACTACTTACCGTTATAAGAAAGCTGCTTCTATTACATTATCTAATCCTTCAGGAGAAACTAATCTCATTTTACAGATGGAGAAACTGAGACACAAGGAGATTAAGTTTTTATGTGTGATAAAGTTTTTGTGTGTAATATTATGTGTAATAACCTTACACATCTTATGTCCAAGGTCATAATAGCCAGCAACAGCTGATCTGGGAACCTGACTGAAGAGTCTGCTCTATTAACTACTCTGGAACCCCAAAGATCCCTTCCTTCCCTCTGATTGGAATACTCTAGATCCTTTCCCTTTTCTTCTAGAATTCCTTCCTTCCTCTCCTCTTCTGCTCAGAGGCTATCAATGACCCTCTTGCTCATTCCCTTCCCCAGGAGTACCCCTGAGCAAACCCTGAAATCCCAAACCCACACTCACACTAGCCAGTCCACGGCCAAGATCAAGGAGATGTCGTGAACCGGCAGGTTGACCGCCTCGAGGATGATGGCCAGAGTGAGCACCGCTCCAGATGGGATGCCCGCCGCACCCACACTGGATGCTGTGGCCGTGACCCTGGGGGAGGAGAAGGGAGGTCACAAGGAGGTCCCTGGGTAGTGGGAGAAGCTGCGGGGGGGCGGCTGCTCTGCCCAGGTTTTCTCTGTTGTCAAGGGAGGGGTCAGGTGGTCGGGGGTCCCTGCCGCAGCCACCCCACACTCACAGGATGGTGATAATCTTCACGAAGTCCAAGGACCGGTGGTTGAGCTGTGCAATGAACACTGCAGCCACACACTGGAAGAGCGCGGCACCGTCCATGTTGACCGTGGCACCGATGGGCAGAATGAAGCGGCTGATGTGTCTGGCCACTCCATTCTTCTCCTCCACACACTTCATCATCAGCGGCAGCGTGGCGGAGCTGCGAGGGACCACAGATCAGAGTCAGCGTTCGCTCCCTAGGCCGGGCCAGTCGGGACCCGCCCACTGCCCAAGCCACGCCCCTGACCACCCTGGGTCAGGCCCCGCCCACAGCGCCTCCCCTGGGGCACAAGCTCGGCTCACCAGCTTAGACCCCCCTGCTTCCCACACCCCCAGCCCTCCCCAGCCCTCCATGCCTTTCTCTTCCCAGAGAGAGAAGGCACTAGGGATCCCATAGAGTGAAAACACTCCAAAATATAGAGTCCAGGACCCCCAGGGAGAGTACCGACCACTACTCGCCAAATACACATAAAGACTCATACCTAAATTCTGAGTGCTCGCTGACTCACAACCCTTCCCTCTACCTATAACAGACCTCGACTAAGCTGCTGTAGGGAGGGTTGGGTTCCGAGGGGACAGGGCCAGCAGATGGACAAACTACCCAGGAGGGGTGGAAGGAGATTTAGGGAGGTTGGATCCAGGGTCCTAGAGTCCCTCAAGGGCAGGCCTGGGGGCGGGGAGAGCTTCTTGGAAAGGGAGGAATAAATCTCCAAGACAGCAGTTTCTTAAGAAGAGGGGTTTTCCAGGACCTTATGAGAAACATACCGAAGTATGGCCTCTGTGCCCAGATCCCATGTCCCACAAACAAACTTCCAGGGCTTTTTAGACATCAGATGCCCACTCCAGATCCCCTACTCTTAAAAATCCTGTCCTGGTCCACCCCAAGGTCATACCTGGAGGAGGTCCCAAAGGCAGTGGCCAGCGGCGTCATGATTCCCCACAGGAAGCGGTAGGGGTTCTTGCGGGCGAAGAGGAAGTAGATGAGGGGCAGTATCAGGAGCCCGTGGATGGCGTGGCCCAGCAGGCAGCACAGGATGTATTTGCCGAGACTGGCAAAGAGCAGCCCCACGTCCTCCATCTCCACGATCTTGCCGGCCACCAGGAACAAGATGCCCACAGGGGCGTACCTAAGTACCCAAAAGACAGATTGCCACCTCTAATCATGTGCTCACCCAGTGCCAGGCACTGTGCTGGGCACATCTCAGCCTTCCTTAAAGTCAGGAAGTGCCCACTGCATCGTGGGCTGACGTTTGGACACCTCCCCTGTCATCTGCCACTCTCTCCCCTTGAACATGGTGCTGGTGGGATGTAAAAGAAGTCTGGATGGTTCCATCACCACCTGGAGTAGATTCACCCACCAGATCTGCACTTAACACATGACCAGGAAGGAAACACCCACCATGCATACCATTTACATTTTCTGGGGTTTGTTACAGCAGCTGACATGACTTAAACCAATATACTGTCTCTCCATGAAAAATAAGGATTGTGACTCATGTCTTAATGACAGCTCCCAGGAATGAAGCATTTATGATGTGCTGAGCCCTTGAAGAGGATGGAATCTTCACCACAACCCCAGGAGGGAGCTTTTATTTTGAGACTCTTGCAGCTATCATTGCATTAAGCAAAATCAAATCGGTCTATAAAACAGGGACCCATAATGCTACCAACTTCACAAGAACTATGGGAAGATTAAATGAGATGCCAGTTGAAATGAGTTGACAGCTTTCTGTGCCCAATAAGTGAAGTCTATAGACTTCAGCTAGGCTTCCCTGGTGGCTCAGTGGTAAAGAAGTTGCCTGCCAATGCAGGTTCGATCCCTGGGTTGGGAAGATCCCCTGGAGGGGGATATAGCAACCCACTCCAGTATTCTTGCCTGGGAAATGCCATGGGACAGAGGAGCCTGAAGGGCTATAGTTCATGGGGGGTCTCAAGACTCCGACACGACTTGGCAACTAAACCACAACTAGACTTCAGCAGGGATTTATTCTAACTCCTGGAGTGAAGATCCCAGGGGTTGCTCGTGCCTCCCTGCCAGGAGGGCTCCCATCATCACCTCGACTGTCTGATCACTATAGCTACTTGTTTTCAAACCCTTTTTCCTCTACTTTTTTTTTTTTTAAACATTTATTTGGCTGTGCTGAGAGTTAGTTGCAGCATGTGGACCTAGTTCCCTGACCAGGGACAGAACCTAGGCCTCCTGCATTGGAAGCGTGGAGTCTTAACCACTGGACCACTAGGGAGGTGCCCCCTTTCTCCTCTTTAGTAACAGAAGAAAAGCACCATTTCCCAGCCACCCGTGTACCACGGTTTGGCCAAATGCCTGAACTTTAGCCACTGGGATGTGCCCAGAAATTATACCATTACTTGACAAATACTAGCTAAGCTCATTTACTGTAGGCACGCTATGGGTCAGGCACTGACCCAAGAACTTTACACATATTAACTCACTCACGCCCAGCACTATCAATTCCATTTTCCACATGGGCAAACTGAGGCATGGCAGGATAAATAACATGTCATAGGGCACAGAGCTGGGAAGTGGCAGCACCAGGATGGGATCTAGGCTATCCAGCTGCAGAGCCTACTCTGACCCAACCACCAAGTGTTTTCTACTGGGTTTCCCAGGTGGCTTGGTGGTTAAAAAAAAAAAAAAAAAAAAACCCGCTTGCCAGTGCAGGAAACACAGATTCCATCCCTGGGTCAGGAAGATCCCCTGGAGTAGGAAATGGCAACCCACTCCAGTATTCTTGCTTGGGAAAATCCCATGGACAGAGTTGCCTGGCAGGCTCCAGGCCATGGGGTTGCAAGGAGTCCGACACGACTGAGCGACTAAACAACAAACTTTTTCTATTAGTTCCAACAGCAGCTTTGTAGATGTCAGCTACACTGGAATCAAGGTCAGGGAGGGAGATTGGGTAAAAACGCAGCAGCCCTAACCCACCTCCTGATTTCTCTTTTTTTGGCCATGCTGCATGGCATGTGGGATTCTTGTTCCCCAACCAGGGACTGAACCCTCACCAGCCTGCACTGGAAGCACAGAGTCAACCACTGGACCGCCAGGGAAGTCCCCCACCTCTTGATGTCTGACCTTCTAATCTAGGATGGGGGCTAGAATCAACGTGACACCATGTGGAGACACGGCAGAGGGAGGTGGCAAGGGTGAAGCCGAAAGCCTCAGCATGTGTTGTTTTTCCTCATTATCCGAGGCCATTTAACAGAAGCTCATACATATTAATAATAATCGTAGCTGACATTAAGTGAATGCTCAGTAAGTGCGAGATATTTACAACACTTTCTAAGTGCTTTCCTTACACCCCAGTCACTCGTTTCATCTTCATGATAACCCTATAAAGCAGGCACTATTCTCAATCATTGACCCAAAGGCAAACATTTGATGACACTGAAATCCGGAAAACTGAGATGCGTTAGCCAGGCTGTGGCCACAGCCCGGCTGTCTTTTTGTCACCTTCCAGTGCCAGGTCATGCTAGTGGTAAAGAACCTGCCTGCCAACGTAGGAAACATAAGAGACTCAGGTTCAATCCCTGGCTTGGGAAGATCCCCTGGAGGAGGGCATGGGAATCCACTCCAGTATTCTTGCCTGGAGAATCCCCATGGACAGAGGAGCCTGGTGGGCTGCAGTCCAAAGGGTTGCAAAGAGTTGGACACGACTGAAGCGACTTAGCAGTAGGCTCAAGAAGGTTCTGGGATCAGTCTTAGCTCTCATGGAATACAGCACTGTCGTCTTATAGATAAGAAAACTGAGGCACAGAGAGAGTAAGTCACTTGTCCAAAGCCACACAGCCAGGGAACAGTCAACGTGAGACTTGAGTCTAGATGATCTGGTTTGAAGGGACAGAGGTCCCCACTCCCATCACTTACCACATGATCCAGGACACCAGCACCATGGTGGCATCATTGAAGGAGTTGAAGAAGCGAATGAGCAGCTCTCCCTCGGGCCCCAGCTTCCGCAGGGCCACGCCAAAGATGATGGCAAACACCACCAGGCCCAGGATGTTCATACCCTCAACCTCGCCCCCAGTGGGCACCTTTGGGCAAGAACAGATGGGGTCAGGAGGGGCCATTCAGTCAACCTGCACAGGGACTGGGGGCCTGTCCTGAGCACTGCTGGGACCCAGCAGAGACAAGATCATTCCCCAGGCCTCTTCCTCCAATGGCTCATAGTCCAGGTCCAGGGACCACCCAGAGTGGGCAAGGGAGAACCCAAGGGAGTAGGGGAACTGAGGAAAGCAGTGCTGCCAAATTCAGAGGAGAGGGATCAGGAGGACTTCCTGGAGGAGAGGGCGAAGACTTGGAGACTGGGGTGAACAAGGTAAAGTGGGGAAGGGGTAGAAGGTTCTAGAGTGGTAACAATACGCAACAACCTAGAAATGACTCTAATTCAGGCATTCAAAGAAGAGAAAGAAGCTGGAGTAGAATGGGCTGGGCAGTGTCACAAGATGGGGCTGGGTGGGTGGATGGGCAGGGGTGGGGCTTCACAGAGCCCGATGGACTATGGCGAGGAGCCTGGGCTTTCTTCCGAGGGCGCTCAGGAGCATGAGAGGGCTTTAGGTGGAAGAGAGGAGAGGTCAGGTTCACGCTTTGGAAAGCCAGGCTGAAGGGGGGTGGGGGTGAGAATAACAACCCAGATCAGAGCATGGCTGTAAGGAGGAAGAAGGGCAAAAGGGGGATTCCAGAAAGTCAGAAAAGACGGAAATTGGGGAGGGGCTTCAGAGAATTTAAAACAGACTGCACCCCAAATGCTAGAAGACCCTGAGGGCAGACAAGACAGGGGTAAGAACAAAATGAAAAAATCCACAGCAATGGGCCAAGGTGCAGCCCCCCGCCCACCCCAACCCTTCCCACCTCTTACCTTCACCAGGCTGCCGTTGAACAATATCTCCTTATAGGAGGTAGTGTACTGCAGGAGGGGTTGGGAAGAGTCAGGATCAGTTGTCATTGGCAGTTGTCATCGAGGCTCCCCCATCCGACCCTGGCTCTGTTAATACTCAAAGCCCCCCATAGGCATCCCTTATACTGATTTTGTTCCATCCCACCATCAACCCCACTGCAGTAGGACCATTCATATCCCCAATTTCCAGAGGTGGACATTGTGAGGCTTACAGAGGTAAAGGCCCTTGCTCAGGGTCACCCAGCTAGAATTAGAACCCAGACGGGGCTCAGAACCCATATTCTCATGAGAGACGTGGATGGGTTTCATTCATAGGTCATCTGGGAGCCCTGCACTATGGCTATAAATAGGTAGACATCTGTGTTTTTCCAGGTGCCACCCCAAGTCAGGCATCCAGCGGCTGAGACTGCCTATCTCCCTCCCTGCCCACCCTCCCAACCGCTAGGGACACCCCTGAAGACTCACTGAGCGGAAGGCTGCAGACACCAGGTTGGAGGGGAAGATATTTCTGCAGAAAGAAACATGGGCAGGGTTGGGGGGGAGGGGGAGTATTAGATAAGGCAGGAGATCAGGGGGTATCAGGGTTACTGGGTTGGCTTCTTGGAGTGAAGGGAACCTTAGCGGCCCCATTTGTATCCAGACGTGGTCCCCAACCGTGCCTCAGCCAGGTTCAGCCAGGCAGAGATGGACCTGGCCCTGCACATTTTTCCAGGGTGTGGGGAGTCTGAGCTGGACTCCTGGGGCCCCAGGAGACTAGTGTTCTAGCCCCAAGGGAGTGTTGATTAACACTGAGGAATGCCAGCTTCCCATGCTGGCTGGGGCAGGGTTACAGGACCTGGGCTCCACCCCTGTAGCAGCCTCAATACCCAGGACATCTTGCATCAGCCACTTCCTCCTTCAAGCCTGAGGAAGGGCTGGCCCAGGGGGCTGCCTGGCAGGTTGCAGGGTGTGGGGAAGATCTGGGTGTGTTGGTGAGAAAGTGACAAGGATTGGCTGTGCTGTCCTGAAGGCATCTTTGTTTATACGACCACTCTTGTGTGAGGGTGTCTGAGCGTGATTAAGGGTACAGCGGCATGCATTAAACCCCATGGAGTGTGTGAGGGAGTCAGACAGCGGCCCCCTGTCTCTCAGGTTAAGACAAAAATAACAGCCAAGGCAACTATGGGCGTTGGACTAAGTGGTGTATATAAATCAACTCATTTCATCCCCCATTTGACAGGAAAGTAAACTGAGGCACTGACAGGTGAAGAAACTTGCAGGACCAGCAGAGCTGGGATTTGAGCCCTGCTGGTTGCTTTCACAGTCCCAACCACTTGGTAACCTCAGATCCTCCGTCTCACCAAAGCCATGGGTACGCAGCTGGTGGAGGGGGGGGGGGTGGCACGGGTTAGTGTCTAGAGATGTGTGACCCTGAAGGTGTATGTGAGTGTCTATGAGCTGTATTTAGGCAGTGTTTCACACGTTGCTGTGATCAGCAGCATCAGTGAGTGGCTGTTTGTGCTAAAAAGGTGGGAGTACCCAGTGTGTGTAACGGTATAAGCCCACATGTCGGTAAGATGGCACAGCCGCGTGTCTGTGTGCCTGTGTCCAGCTGTGTGTCAGCTGCTTATAAAGCTGGGTGGTTCTGAGATGTTCCAGGTCAGTTGTCGAGTGACTGGCCAAGTGCGTTACGTGGATCTGGCACAAGAGCAAAGCTTGTACACATAAAAACAGCCTTCAGGTGGCTGTGCCTGTCTGCAGGTCAGCCTGTACTCAGCCAGGCCAGCCAGGGCTGGGTCAGGACGCAGCTATCTGTCTGAGCCAGGAGGTGCCCACCCATGTTAACTTCTGGACACCCAGCCTTCCCCCAATATCAGCCTGCGTTGATGCCAAGAGGCCGGGGGGAACACTGTTCCGTGACTCATCATTTCCTTCTGCCACTTCCGGGAAGTCCCCAACCAACCTGGAGATACTGAATCAGCAGCCCTCAGAGGCAAGGCCGTGTGGACCCAGCCCGTCCGCCCTCCTTAAAAGGGAGAAGAGCTATTCTTGAGGAGCAGGGAGCAAAAGCCCAAAGGAAAAGAATTTGCCCCCTCTCTGGGCAGCTTAGTGCCAGCGGAGGGCAGCCGGGGCCAGACAGAACAGGAAATGGGATGGTAAGGCTGCACAGGTGGCCGCGTGCATGGTCCAGCACCGATGAACTAGGCGTGGAAGAGAGGCTCAGAAAAGGACCTGGCTTGTCTGCGTGACACATGGTGGGGGAACCACATGGGAAGAGGGCCTGGTTGGGGGAGGGTCCCCTCCAATCTCCTCAAGTCCTTCAGGGCCCCCTGATGCAGAGCTCCCCAAACTTTTATCCAGACAGGGGACTTAAATCTTTATCCAGAAATCTCATCCTGGGGCCCTCCAACACTCAAAGATTCCCTTCCAATATCCCCTCAGCATCCTCCCCTTTAACAGCAGAGACCCTCCTAGGCCCCCCCCCCAACACATCCTCCCCACCACCCCGGCTGCCAAGCATCACTCCTAAGACTTTCATGCCTATCACTGTCCTGTGGGGTCCCCTTTACGCACCCAAGCCCTCATATTTAGAAACCTCCAGGAGTGCGTCCTCATCCTCCTTATCCTGACCCTCCCCAGAGCCCCCCCAACTATCCCACCCCGTTTTCCTGAGGCCCTGGAGATGTCCTGGGCCCCCCACCCCAGGACCCCAAACCCCTCTTCCGTCCACGTGGCGACTCCCCTTCCCACCAGGCTGAAGCACCCCTATCCCCCACCCCTCCACCAGATAGGGCGGACTCTGACCTCACAAGATCCAGGAACGAATCGAGCACCTCCTTGGTGGGGGCCTCTTCCACCGGCCCCATGGCCCCGACCGAGGTGTTGATGGCGGCGAAGGCGGCGCCCGGCTGCAGCGCGAGCGCCAAGCCCACGCCGAGCGCCGACGCTAGCAGTGTGGTGACAAGGAAAAAGAGCAGCGCCCAGGCGCCCAGGCGGCCGAGCGCGCTCGGATCCAGGCTGGCGGCGCCGCCGACCAGGCTGCACACCACCAGCGGTAAGATGATCATCTTTAACAGGCGCAGCAGCAGCTCTCCCGGAAAGGAGAAGGCTTCTAGGCGCGCGGGGCCCAGGGCGAGGGCGCCGCCGGCTCCCGAGACCCCCAGGCCCAGTGCCACGCCGGCCACCACGGCCACCACCGTCAGCAGCACCAGCAAGTTGGCGCGAAGGCAGCGACGCACCTGATCCCTGGAACCGCAACGGCCGCCTTTTACCGAGCCTACGTCCTCTATGGGGACCAACGTCGAGACACCGTTGGCGGTGGGTTCCGCCGCCGCGTACCCTTTGGGGTCTCCCTTAGGCGGATCGGCCACCATGATGAACGCCCCTGGGGTTCCTTAGCGCCTGCAAGCTGGGAGGGCTTGGGGTTCCTTCTCAGGACGCTGACGTTCCTTAAAACTTTAACAGAGTCCGGAGGCCAGAACTTTCAAGAATTCTTTGCAGTTGTGAGTTCACAGCGCTCAAGTTCCTTGGCTCTTAGAAGCTGAATTGTTTGAGAGTCCCTTGGGTGGGCGCTGGGGTTCCTCTGTTCTCGGTCTGTGCCCGGCGCTGAAAGCTGGGAGGTGGGAGCGCTGGCGTTCTTGACCGTAGGGGTTAGGAATACGGGAGTTTCTCGAAGTGGGACCCTGGGGTCCTCGGCTCCGGAAGGGTTGAAGACGTCCGGGCGGCGGCGGTCTTCAAGAGGCTAGGTCCTGGTGGCTCAGATCCGGGACGCCTGGATCCGGGAGGCGGGAACCTGGCGATTGGCGGGGTCCTGGAAACAGGGGGCTGGGGAGTCTGAGTCTGGGGGCCAGAAGACGGAGCTCCGGGAAGAAGGGAGCCAGGTTCTTGGGTCCAAGAGGAGAGATTCGAGCCCCGGGATGCCGAAGGCGGTGGCCCGAGACCCCGGGAGTAAACAGCTGCTAGCCTATACCAAACCTCCCGAGAGCGCCGCGTGGCTCTGAGTGGCTTTGGCGGAAGCTGGCGGGACTAAGAATCCCGGGGCGAGGCCTGAGAGAGCCGGGGACGAGAGCGCCGCTGGCGATTGGCTCTCGCGCTTATAGGGCGGGACTTAGGGCGGGGTGGGCCCAAGGCACCCCGAGGGAAGGCGAAGTAACAGAGTTTGTATTCAGCGGCAGGGGCAGGGTCTGGGTGGGGCGTGGGGGGTCCGCAGGGGCTGGGCGTTGGAAGGAGGTTTGTTTTTCCTCCTAGAAAGGCTAGGATTGGGGGCTTTAAACCACAGAAGTCCCTGGAGCCAAATCATCTAGAAAGTGCCAGGTAATCCGCGGGGGGCTTATCGTGTAAATCTGTTTAGCTCCTGCCGCCCTAAATTCCGGTTTTTTTTTCCTCGTTGCCAATTCCTCGATGTCGAAGTAAAATACAGATCCCTCACTTGATTGGTTAAGATTTAAATAAAATGGAGTGATTGAATGATGTCAATAATTTTCAGAATAAAGGTTCTCAGTTCAGAGCCCCACACGTGTCGATTAATGGCAGAATCGATGCGTTTGAACGGTGGTGCTGGAGAAGACTCTTGGGAGTCCCTAGGACTGCAAGGAGATCCAACCAGTCCATCTTAAAGGAGACCAGTCCTGGGTGTTCATTGGAGGGACTGATGCTGAAGCTGAAATTCCAATATTTTGGCCACCTCAGGCGAAGAGTCGACTCATTAGAAAAGACCTTGATGCTGGGAGGGATTGGGGGCAGGAGGAGAAGGGGACGACAGAGAATGAGATGGCTGGATGGCGTCACAGACTCGATGCGCATGAGTTTGGGTGAATTCCGGAAGTTGATAATGGACAGGGAGGCCTGGCGTGCTGGGATTCATGGGGTCGCAAAGAGTCGGACACGACTGAGCGACTGAACTGAACTGAAGATTGTAATCCACTTCCCCCAGGTACGTAATTTGCAATTATCTATTTTAAATGGTAATTCAGTTTAATCTAAGGCTTTTGCTTTCACCAAATATTTTCCTCTTTTTATTATGAACATTTTCAAGATACAAAAAAGTTTAGAGGATTTTACAGTGAACATCCAAATAGCCCAGACCTAGAGTCTAGAGTTATTTCACCATACTTCTATATACAATTTCTATACATTTATCTATCTCTAGCCATCTACCCATTCACCTTCTTTGGATACATGTCAAAGTAAGTTGCAAATATCAGCGCCCTTTCCAAACAATTAAGGATGCATTTATTAATCACAGTTCGATATTTGTACGCAATCCTCTTTATTTATTTATTTTTTATTTTGGGGCCATGCTGACTGGCTTGTGGGATCTTAGTTCCCTGACTAGGGCTTGAACCCACATTTTGGGCAATGAAAGTGCTGAATCATAACCACTAGACCACCAGTGAATTCCCTGTACACAGTCCTTTTTCACAAAATGCACAAACCATTAGTGACGCCTGCTGGTTTTTGACAAATGCATATGCCTGATTTCACCGGAATCTCCAAAACTGCTTGGTGAGGTTGGGTCCACTAATATACCCATTCTCCAGATGGGCAAAACTGGGCCTTATGGCCAGAGGAAGTCACTCACCTTGAAGCCACACCTGAAGGGAGCTGGGAGTTGCAAGCCTGCCTCTCAAGACCCTACCCTTAAAGGGAATCAGTTGTGATCTCCTATTTCTCCTGGCCATGTTGAAATCCAACTTCTTTCCCACCTGGACTGTTCTCTGATAACGTATCAGGTGTTCACACTTGTAAAGACTATTGATAGTGATCATCTCAGAGGCTTCCTTCTGAAGCAACTGTGGGGCCTTGGGCAAGTCACCACCTCTATAAGCCTGTTTTCACTTATAAGTCTGTAAAATGGGGAGAATAATAGTAGCTCAGACCTCCTCGGGTACTGAAGCTCAAATGAGACCCTAGATGCGAAGTATTTAGATGGAGTACAGGTTAACCCCTAATAAAGTTAACTATGACTACTCTTATTGTTGTCACTATCTTTCTAAAATATTTGTTGTTGCTGTTCAGCCACTCACTCATGTCCAACTCTTTGCAACCTCATGGACTGCAGCATGCCAGGCTTCCCTGCCCTTCACTATCTCCTGTAGTTGGCTCAAACTCATGTCCATTGGGTCGGTGATGCCATCACTCCCTTCTTCTGTCCTCAATCTTTCCCAGCATCAGGGTCTTTTCCAATCAGTCGGCTCTTTGCATCAGACAGCCAGAGTATTGGGGCTTCAGCTTCAGTATCAGTCCTTCCAGTGAATATTCAGGGTTGATTTCCTTTAGGGTTGACCACTTTGATTTCCGTGTTGTCCAAGGGACTTTCAGGAGTCTTCTCCAGGACCACAGTTTGAAAGCATCAATTCTTTGGCTCTCAGCCTTCTTTATGGTCCAACTCTCACATCTATACATGACTACTGGAAAAACCATAACTTTGACTGTTTGCCGTCACTTTGTTGGCAAAGTAATGTCTCTGCTTTTCAATACACTGTCTACATTTGTCATAGCTTTTCTTCCCAGAAGCAATAAATAAATAAATATTATTATTGTATTAAAATATTTTAATATTTATGTCATTTATTTGGCTGCACCAGGTCTTAGTTGTGGCATATGGGATCTTTGATCTTCCTTGTGGCGTGTGGGATCCTAGTTCCCTGAATTGATTTGAACCTGGGTCCCTTGCATTGAGAATGCAGAGTCTTAGCCAGTGGACCACCAAGGAAGACCCTATTGTTGTTATTGTCATTATTATTGAAGAACATGGCCTTGGGAGTCCCCAACCAGCTCCAGATGGTGTTGGCCCCTGGTGGTGAATTATTCCTCCTGGTCACTTGGTCTCAGCCAGCCCTAGCCCTCGACCTGCCTGGACAGGAACTTTGAGAGCTTATGATGACATCTGGCAGGAACTGAAGGGGCCAAACCGAGCAGAGAATTTGCCCACCTCCCAGGCACAAGTGGCCATTATAGACCTCCTTCCTGGGTCTCTTGGATGCTCTCCCTCCCAAATTCTCCCAGATTCCACGCCTCCTACTTCAGAAGGCCCCCGTTTCTCACCCCACCCTCCGAGTCTAAAGTTGTATTCATACGACACCACTTTAAACTCCTGCATGCTTGGCACTCTGCTAGACACAGAGAGTGGGCCCTAAAGCCACACAGACTGGTTTGAATCCTGGCTCCACCACTTATCAGCTAAGCATCAGTTTCCGCATTTGTCCTAGAGTCACTGTGAGTGTAAATTTGATGCCGTACACAGAGACCCCTGATGCAAAACACAAGGGAACAATTCCTCAGCACTCTGTTCATTCTACAAATACTCTCGGGCCATTACTAGGGGCCAAGTGCCGTTCAAGGGGCTGGGGATTTCACAGTAAGGAAAAAAATTAAAAATAAAGCCCAGGAAATATATTCATTATCTTCTTGGGGGGAGGGGCGGGTCATGCCATGTGGCTTGCAAGATCTTAGTTCCCCAACCAGAGGTTGAATCCGGGCCCTGGCAGTGAAACATGAGTCCTAACCATTGGACAACCAGGGAATTCCCTCAATATCTTACAATAACCTCTAATAGAAAAGAACACTATATATATATATACACATCTGAATCATATACACATATATCTGAATCACTGTTACAGATCAGAAACTAGCGCAGCATTGTAAATCAACCATTCTTTAATAAAAACTTTTTAAATAAAATTTAAAAATAATAACTCATACAAAACTCCTCACTAGCATTCTGGCAAGGGGAGATGAGGAAATGAACTTGGGTTGCCAGGTGGGGATAAGAGCTGGAGAGAGAGAAACCGTTCATTGCCCAGCAGATACAGAGAGAACAGTACAGGATGGCCCACTCCGAGGAGGTGACATTTGCCATGAAATCTGAATGACAAGGAGCCCACTGGGACAATCTGGGAAGAAATCTCTCTTTTTAAAATATTTATTTAATTAACTTATTTGGCTGCCCTGGGTCTTAGCTTCCGCACATGGAATTTTTGATCTTCGCTGTGACCTGTGGAAACTTTTCATTACGGCAAGCAGGATCTTTGAGTCACAACATGCTGAATCTTTGGTTGCGGCACATGGGATCTAGTTCCCTGAGCAGGGATCGAACCCGGTCCAAACCTCTAAGGCAGCAGGAGGGGTTTCTGCCCTTGTGTGGATGCTATCAAAGGTTTTCAGATCTTCACTAATCTTTGAGATCAATCCCATTTTAGTGACTTGGAAGCAGACAGGGTAATGAGGTTTGTTGTGGCCCCACCCCTACCTGGGCAGGAGATTTGAACTCAGGTGTCCTCACCCCTTATCCGACACCTCAGCTATCCTACAGTTGGTCCCCATCCCAAGCAGAGCTATTTCCTTCCAGGGACCATCATTTATTCTGATCACAGCTTTGGGCCCTATGATAGGTGGTGCCAGGGATCCAGGAATGACCAAGATAATCCTAACCCTATCCTCTGGAGAATCACAGTCCAGAGGGGGTGACAGACACATCCTCCAATTGTGACAACACAGAGGGAGCAGAGCTGGGTTGAAGGAGCCCAGACGGAATGCTTGATCCAGACTAGGGGTCAAGGAGGGCTGCCTGGAAGAGGAGGCATCCCAGTTGGGATAGGGAGGGGTTGGACCAAATCCAGGGAAAGAGTGAAGGGACAAGTACATGAGAAGAGCCTAGAATGTTCAAAAGCACAGATCTAATCTAGTCACCCCAGTGACTTCTCTCAGGACAAAGTCCAAGCTCTTTAGCCAAGCATCTGTCTATTCAGTAATTCATTCCTTAAATCATTCAACAAACTATATCCACTGAATGGAACATTTTGTTGTTATTGTTTAGTCACTAAGTCATGTCCAACTCTTTGCGACCGCATGGACTGTAGCCTGCCAGGCTCCTCAGTCCATGGGATTCTTCAGGCAAGAATGCTGGGGTGGGTTGCCATGCCCTCCTCCAGGGGATCTTCCCAACCCAGGGATGGAACCCAGGTCTCTGGCTCTGGCAGGCAGATTCTTTATACTAGTGCCACTTGGGAAGCCCTCCTGACCCACTGAGAGGCACCAGATAGAATGAGGCAGATGGGGCTCTGGGTGGAGGGCAGGTTTCAGTACCAAATCAGGTGGTCAAGAAATACTGCTAAGGAAATAAAGGTCAGATGCAGGAGGAGTATATAAGACAGGGCACCCTACCATCTGTGGGGAAAAAAAGCAATCTATATAACAAAAAATATATATGCATACGTATAATAATATGTATATAGGGACTTCCTCGGTGGTCCAGTGGTTAAGAATCTGTGTTTCCACTGCAGGGGGCTTGAGTTCAGTCCTGTTAGGTAGATGAGAACTAAGATCCCACATGCCTCCCAGTGACGTAAAAAATTAAATAAAAATAAATTTAAAATATATAACAAAAATTTTAATAAATAAATTAATTAATTAAAATATTTATAAAAATAAAATATGTAGACAACATATATAGGAGTCTTGTTTTTGTATCCATTCAGCCAGTCTTTGTCTTTTGGTTGGGGCATTCAACCCTTTACATATAAAGTAATTATTGATAAGTAATTAAATAAAGTTAAAATAAATAACTAAAATAAAAATTTATCTAAAATAAATAAAATATATAAAATGAATTAAATAAATTAAATTAAGTTTCCTCTGCATTGACTGTCTCTGCAAGAATTCACAGAAACTTCTCAGAATGGGAACTTACAGGAAGGAAGTCTGTCGCTTTGTAGTACCGCACCGCACCATGCAACAGTCATCTTCTTGTCTCATGGCTTAGCAGCTGAATGACCTCCAGCAAGTCACTCAGTCCTCCAGCCTTAGTTTGCATGACTGTGAAATGGACTTAAAGGGTATCATCTGCCTCCAAGGTCATGGAGGGTGAACCAAGATCATGTGTGTAAAATGCTTGGCTTGGTGTCTGGCAAATCATAGCCTCATGGTATTTTAAGCTCCGATGACTTTTTGATATCGACATTATACCTAAGGGTGAAAGTAAAAAAAAAGCTCTCTGTGAGTTCCCACAGACTCACGGACTGGTGCTTCTGCCCAGGAATGTTCAGGGCCCAGGAACCACTGAGCAAAAGAGCCTGAGAGGTCCCAGGTGGGACCCAGCACCAGGTGGCCAGGCTGGGGGCCAGCAAGCTGCTGGCAGCCTTCCTGGTAATCAGAGCCCCTGGCAATGGAGAAGCAACCCAGGCCAGCTGGGCAACAGGAGTGTGGGCCAGGCTTGGTCTAGTCATTGGCCACCTACAGGGGTGCCAGACAGGGAGGAGAGGAAGGGAGAAGGCTCCAGAACTCAAGGGATCCTGGAATCCCAGAACTTTCAGGAAGTACAGAGTGGGTCCCAGCCATGAGGGCAGGGTTTGAGGATTTGGTTCAGGATTGGCCAGGAATGTCCCACCCCTTGTCCTCCTCAGGCTTGGAGAGAAAAACAGACAACTGGTCTCGGCCAGCTTTCTTGCTATTCAGCCAAACCTCCTACCCAGATTCAGATTTCATCATTAGGAAAAAAAAAAAGACTCTGGGAAGGAGGTGAGAGGGCCCAGGAGAAGGCTGGGATGAGAACAAGAAGGCCCTTTTTGGTCTCAGTTTGTTGCCTGTGAAATGGGCATAGTTCTGAACTTCATCCTCCCTGAGAGGACTAGGTGTCTGACCTCGGGAGGGACTGAGTAAACTCCAGGGCTTCAGCCTTCTCCATCAAGCCTGTGATCAGGCCTCTCCTCCTGCTTCAGATTTGCATTCATGCATTCACTGGACCTTTTCTGATTGCCGGGAGAAATCAGACCTTTTCAAGATTGCCGGGAGAAATATCAATCACCTCAGATATGCAGATGACACCACCCTTATGGCAGAAAGTGAAGAGGAACTCAAAAGCCTCTTGATGAAAGTGAAAGAGGAGAGTGAAAAAGTTGGCTTAAAGCTCAACATTCAGAAAACGAAGATCATGGCATCAGGTCCCATCACTTCATGGGAAATAGATGGGGAAACAGTGGAAACAGCGTTAGGCTTTATTTTGGGGGGCTTCAAAATCACTGCAGATGGTGATTGCAGCCATGAAATTAAAAGACACTTACTCCTTGGAAGAAAAGTTATGACCAACCAAGATAGCATATTGAAAAGCAGAAACATTACCTTGCCAACAAAGGTCCGTTTAATCAAGGCTGTGGTTTTTCCAGTGGTCATGTATGGATGCGAGAGTTGGACTGTGAAGAAAGCTGAGCGCCAAAGAATTGATGCTTTTGAACTGTGGTGTTGGAGAAGACTCTTGAGAGTCCCTTGGACTGCAAGGAGATCCAGCCAGTCCATTCTAAAGGAGATCAGCCCTGGGTGTTCTTTGGAAGGAATGATGCCAAAGCTGAAAGTCCAGTACTTTGGCCACCTCGTGTGAAGAGCTGACTCATTGGAAAAGACTCTGATGCTGGGAGGGATTGAGGGCAGGAGGAGAAGGGGACGACAGAGGATGAGATGGCTGGATGGCATCACCGACTCGATGAATGTGAGTTTGAGTGAACTCTGGGAGTTGGTGATGGACAGGGAGGCCTGGCGTGCTGCGATTCATGGGGTCGCAGAGTCGGACATGACTGAGTGACTGAATTGAACTGAACTGGGTGCCCTGTGCTAGGTGGCACTAGGGACCCATCAGTGGCTGAGACAAGCCTAGTTCCTATTCTCCTGGGGTTCAGAATCCAGTGGGATAGACAGACAGTGATGACCCAGAGTGAGTAGGGCTGGAATGGAGGAGCTCAGAGGGGAAACCCAGCTTAGGAAATGGAGTCAGGGAAGGCTTCCTGCAAGAGGGGACATTTGAGCTGCATTTGGAAGGATGTCAGAGCCAGACAATGAAGAGAGGAGGAAACGGGAACAGGCAGAGGACGCAGCAAGGGCAAAGACCTGGAGACGGGAAATTTATGAAACCAAGAGTTCCATCCAGCCAGAGTGGAAGAGGGAAATCACTGAGAACTGAAGCTGGAGAGGTGAGCGCTATCAGTCATGTCCGACTCTCTGCAACCCTCTATCCATCGGATTCCCCAGGCAAGAATACTGGAGTGGGTTGCCATGCCCTCCTCCAGGGGATCTTCCTGGCCCAGGGATTGGACCCACATCTCCTGTGGCTCCTGCAATGAAGGCAGATTCTTTACCGCTGAGCCACCAGGGAAACCTTAGACCAGGTAGACAGAAATAAAAAGACCAAGTTAAAATCATTGCTTGAACACATGTTATCTAAGCACCCAGCTCTGCGCTGGGTCCTTCTGGGGCCTGTGCAATGGCCAAGGCAGATTCTGCCCTGTCCTCTCGGAGTTTATCACTATGTCACTGTTTCTTAAATTTCCCAAGTCTCACAGCTCCCGTTGTCTGTTAAAATGCAGATTCCTGGGCTTCAAGGCTATCTTTCAAAGGGAGGTAAGTACAGTCCCACCATGTGCCCAGAGGGATAGGAGGATGGGAGAATCCTTGAGCTGACCTAAGACATCACACCTGCTGATTCTAGAATTCCCCTCCTTTGATTGGAGTCCAGGTGTTCTAAGCACAGCCTGGACATCTATATTTTCAAACCCCAGTGTTAACCTATTAATAGGGCATGAAATAAAGTAGCGGGTTCCAAGCAGTTAATTTTTCAAAATGTCAAAGAGAGGAGGGGTGTGGGAGGGAGGTTCAAGAGGGAGAGGATACACGCATACATATAGCTGATTTACTTCGTTGCACAGCAGAAGCTAATACCACATTGTAAAGGAATTATACTCCGATTAAAAAAGTGAAAAAAGGTCAAATAGAACATATTGTACAAGTCATTACTGTTTCGTGAAATTTGAATTTATTTGTGTGTGTGCGTACTTGTTCATACACTTACTGTGTTACATGCAAAATAAACACTTTGTGGGGTCTCTAATTCAAAACAGCTTAGAAAATGGTGGCCGAAGGAGCCCTGCATGATCTCCCTCCTCAAATTTTTAGTCCTATTTCCTCACCTCTTTTTCTCACATGCTTTTCCCTTCAAGTCACTAAGATCTTCAGATTTCCCCTCAGGCATCCCCGGAGTCTCCATGACCCTGAGGCCAGCTCAGGTGTCCCTCTAGTCTCCACCAGCACCTTGGACATCCTCATCCAGCCCTGCCCACTCTGGGTGGTCACTCTCGGGGGTTGAGTCTGTGCCCTCCCTTGGACTCGGGTGGGGACCTTCTCAACCACTGCTGAATCCCCCCAGGCATCGCCCTGCATGGGGCCAGGCACACAGTAGGGACTCGGGGAGTGTGGGTTGAGTCTTTAAGAAATAGGAAGGAAACGAGGAAGCAGAACCCTTGGGTCTATCAGGGCCAAGAATCATGGGGACTTCATGCTTTCTGGCCTGGCTGGGAAGCTGCAACTGGGGGTACTGGAGACGGGCCCAGACCTTCCTTTCCTACCTCTCTAGTTATTTATTTAAAAGCTGGCTTGTCTGGGTTGCTCTGCCCCACCTCCGTTCTCTTACACCCAGCTGTAGGCTGTCCGGCCCCTGCGGCTTGTGGTACAACATGTAACTCAGGTTTCTTGAGGCTCAGAGCGGGGAAAGTCGGACAGTGCCCTTCGCCCAGATCAGCCAAGGCTGTAGGAACTGTTTTCCAAGGAAGTCGACCCTGCCACCACTCCAGGCCCTGCCCTGGGAACCCACAGGTGTCCAGGAGCTCAGGTGACCTGCAGAGAAAGATATTTGATGCTTCCAGGGAGATAGGCTAAGATGATGGACTCGTTGAAAAAGACCCTGATGCTGGGAAAGACTGAGTGCAGGAAGAGAAGGGGACGGCAGAGGACAAGACGGTTGCGTGGCATCATCGACCCAGTGGAACGGGTCTGAGCAAACTCCGGGGGACAGTGAAGACAAGGAAGCCCGGCGTGCTGCAGTCCATGGGGTCATGAAGAGTCAGACTCGACATCACGACTGACCGACAACATTAAGTGGTCAAAGGCAGAGGGGGCAGGGCCAGAGAGATGTGCCTGCCGACCCCTTAGCTGACCTTGGACAAAGGATTCCACCTCCGAGCCTCAGATCCTCTGGTCTAAGACAGGATGAGTGGAGTTTCCACCCCAGTGGTGTGAGAGAACGGAACAAAACCATGTGAGAGGGCACTTTCCTGGCGGTCCAGTGGTTAAGACTGTGCTGCCCCTAGAGGGGGTACAAATTCAGTCCCTGGCCAGGGAATTAAGATCCCACATCCAGCAGAGCACAACAAAAAACAAAACCAAAAAAACAAGAAATGAACAAATGGCGTGACCAAAGTCCTTCGCACGGGTCTGGACAATGTATTAAGAGGCAGTATGTTGGGGAAGCTTTTATTACTGCAATTATTAGCTTTTCTCTTTAGAGAGCCCCGGTCAGAGGCAAGCCAAGCCACAGATGGGGGGAGGCCGAGGGGACGCTGGGCTGCCCTGGGCCTGTAAAGGAGGAGGCCCTGTCAGGAACCAGTTCTGAGGGCGGATAACCACACAGTTTGTTCCTGTGACCGTGTGGGCACCATCTCTGAAGGCGGCCAGCCCGAAGGACCAGGACATTGTGAGTCTGCAGACAATGGTCACCTCTGACTGCCTGGGGCTAGAGACCTGGAGTGCCCGGTCCCTCCCATCACTGTGTGCAGCCAGCTGGATCCCGGGAGAAAAGTCCAAAGAGCCCCGGTCTCCCTTTCTGAGAAGAGTGAGGAGCAAGTGGCCTGACTACAAGAGGTGTTAGAGTCTGCAGTCCAATATGGGGGGGGGGGGGCGGGTGTCTGAATGCTGATTCCCAGGCCCTGTGCAAAATCCTGCTAGAGCTGGAAGAGAGTCTGCATTTAGAGGGGAAGGGTAGGGTGAAGGGGGTACCACCTTGTTGTTGCTGTTGTTCAGTCGCTAGTTTGCTCAAACTCACATCCATTGAGTCGGTGATGCCATCCAACCATCTCATCCTCTGTTGCCCCCTCTTCTTCCAGCCCTCAGTCCTTCCCAGCATCAAGGTCTTTTCCAGTGAGTTGGCTCTTCGCATCAGGTGGCCAAAGGACTGGAGCTTCAGCTTTGGCATTGGGCTCAAGTAATGCCTGGGCCTGTGAAATCTGAGGACACGTTGGAAACCAGTGGGTCTGGGGAATTCCCTGAAGGTCCAGTGGTTAGGATTCAGCTCTTTCACTGCCATAGCCCAGGTTCAATCCCTGGTTGGGGAACTAAGCTCCTGCAAGCCTCACATGTATGCATGCATGATGCTCAGTCCCTCAGTCATGTCTGACTCTTTGCAACCCCGTGGACCGTAGCCTGCCAGGATCCTCAGTCCATGAGATTTTCCAGGCCAAAAAACTGGCGTCAGTTGCCATTTCCTTCTCCAGGGGATCTTCCCAACCCAGGGATCAGACCAGCGTCTCCTGCACTGGCAGGGGGACTCTTTATCACTGAGCCACCTAGGAAGCCCTTGAAAGCCTCACAGCATGGCCGAAAAAAAAGGGAAACAAATGGGTCCAAGTCCCTCTTGGTACAGACAAGGAAGCTGAGTTCCAAAGACCCACAGCTAATTATTGCAGGGGATGAGTTGTAAGCCGAGTCAGCTGGAGTGGTTTATGAGTCCCTGGAAGAGAGAAGGGCCTAATCCATCCAGGACCATGAAGTCTCAAGGCTTCGCAGCCTGAGAAGGACATCAAGATACATTCCATCCATTTTTTTTCTTTTTTCCAAAGTACTAATGGAAAAGAATTTTTGAGGTAAAATTTACATAAAAACCAACCATTTTAAAGTGTTATACACTGCGGCATTTAGTAAACTTCACAATATTGCACAACCATCGCCTCTAGGTAGTTTCAAATCATTCTCATCGCCTTCCCAAAGGAAACCCCACGCCCATCCAGCAGTCACTCTGCATCCCCTCCCACCGGATCCTGGCAACCGCTCGTCTACTTTCTGTCTCTAAGGATTTGTGTATTCTGGATGTTTTCAGACAACTGGAATCCTACAATATGTGACTGTGACAGTCTGAGTATTTGCATCCCCTCCCCCCGCCCAATTTCATCTACCTTGCAGCCCTGTTCACAACAGCCAAGACATGGAAGCCACCTAAATGTCCATCCACAGAGGAATGGATAAAGAAGGTGTGGTATATTTATACAAGAAATATTACTCAGTGATAGAAAAAAAAAGAATAAAATCATGTCAATTGCAGCAACATGGATGGACCTAGAAATTATTGTACTAAGTGAAGTCAGATAAAGACAAAGATCATATGGTATCACTTACCTGTGGAATCTTAAAAAATAATACAAATGAACTTATATACAAGACAGAGATAGGAAAAAAAAACAAAACCGATGGTTACCAAAGAGGAAGGGGGGAGAATAAACTAGGAGTTTGCGATTAACATACGTATGCCTGCGTGCTCAGTCAGTTGTTGTGTCCCTCTCTGCAAACCCCATGGACCTCTGTAGCCCACCAGGCTCCTCTGTCCATGGGATTCTCCAGGCAAGAATACTGGAGTGAGTTGCCATGCCCTCCTCCAGGGGATCTTCCCAACCCAGGAATCAAACCCGCGTCTCCTGAATCGCAGGCAGATTCATTACCACTGACGCCACCTGTATATGAGGGAAACCACAGCGTGCATGCATGCACACTCACACACACACACACATATATACATAAAATAGATAACCAACAAGGGCCTACTATACTCAGTATCTTGTAATACCCCATAAAGGAAAAGAAGCTAAAAAAATATATGCATGTAAAGAAAAAAAATATAACCCCCGAGATGACGATGTTAGGAGGTAGGGCCTTTGGGAGATCAGTAGCTCATGAGGGTGGTGCCCTAAGGTTGGGATTATTGCCCTTATAATAGAGGCTCCAGAGAAGTGCCTCACCCCTTCTACCCATGTGAGGAGGATACAGTGAGAAGTTTACAACCCAGAAGAGCACCCTCAGCCAACCATTTACCCTAATCGTGGGCCTGCAGCCTCCAGAACTGTGTGAAATACATTTTTAAAAAATAAATTTTCTTGGCCACGCCACTCAGCTTATGGGATCTTAGTTCCTGGACCTTGCCAGGAACTAAGGGAGTTCAAATGCATGCCCCTTGCATTGAAAGAGCAGAGTCCTAACCACTGGACTGCCAGGGAAGTCCTGAGAAGTGCATCTGTGTTGCTCACAAGCCACCCCATCCGTGCTTTTTGTTCAAGCAGCAGCCCGAACAAGCTAAAGCAGTAAGCTCTTGCATCTGGCCTATTTCACAGGGCCATCCACCCAATGTTTTGATATAACCATAAAAACTAATATTTACTGAATATTTAACTAGATCCCAGGTACTACCCCAAAGACTGTACATGTGTTAATCTACCTGAGGCTCTAAATAAGCAGGTGTGGTAGGTGGGGTCCTATTATTGTCTTCATTTTATAGTCCAATAAACAAGAGTACAGAGAAGTATGGTGTGCTCCAGTTTATGGAGTCAAAAAGAGCTGGACACGACTGAGCGACTGAACAACAGAGAAATCGTATGTTGGTAAGTGGTAGAGTCAGGCTTTTTTTCCTCTTTGTGTTTTTATTCTTTTTTTTTTTTTGCATCGTCAGCCTCGTTACTTTTATACTATGGTAAAAGATACATAACGTGGCAGTGACTCTGTCAACCATTTTCAAGAGCCCGGTTCAGTGGCCTTGAGCACAATCCCAGTGCTGTGTAACCATCGCCCCTACCTGGTTCTGAATATTTTTCATCACCCCGGGATTTGAACCCAGGTTTTCTACCTCCAGAACCCAAGCAGCTCTTCCTACCCTGCCTCTCAGTTGAAGAATTTATTTATTTTTCTCAAAACATATATTTATTTCTTTATTTGGCTGTGCTTGGTCTCCGTGGAGGCTTCCCAGGTGACGCTAGTGGTGAAGAACCCGCCTGACAACGCAGGAGATGTAAGAGACTGGGGTTCGATCCCTGGGTTGGGAAGATCCGTTGGAGGAGGGCTTGGCGACCCACTCCAGTATTCCTGCCTGGAGAATCCCCATGGACAGAGGAGCTCGGCGGGCTCCAGTTCATAGGGTGGTGAAGAGTCGGACACGCCTGAAGCGACTGAACACACACACAGGCACATGGGATCTTTAGTTGCAGCATTTGAGATCTAGCTCCCTGATGAGGGGTTGAGCCCAGGCCCTCTGCACTGGTAATGTGAAGTCTTAGCCCCTAGATCACCAGGGAAGTCCCCTCAGTTGAAGAATTTAGCATGGAGGCAAGAATTCGTCTTCTCCTTGGAGTTCGCCCTGCAGGATGTTATGAACCTATCAGGTTATCCACCACGCCCAGTCAGGATCTGGGTTTACGAACACCAGTTCTGGGCTGTTTTCTCTGCCTAGAACCTTCTTTTCCATCTCTTAACTCTTTGCCTCCTCTGACCATGAGGGAGTTTTCTAAAGGTGTGCATGTGTGCATGCTCATTCAGTTCAGTTGTGACCGACTCTTTTGCGACCCCATGGACTGTAGCCCGCCAGGCCTGTTCATGGGATTCCCCAGGCAAGAATACTGGAGTGGGCTGCCATACCCTCTTCCAGGGGATCTTCCTGACCCAGAGATCGAATCCACACTTCCTGCATCTCCCTCATTGCAAGTGGATTCTCTACCTGCTGAGCCACCTTTCTGAAGGCAGGGGTGCCAAAGGGTACCGATGTTGAAGAGAACAGAACTGACAGGCCAAGACTGGCTTCGTGGAATCATCGAAACTCCTGAAACCAGCTATGCCTGAAACCAGTTGACTCGATGATTTCTTTACTCAGATGAGCTGATCAATTCCCGACTTTGCAGACGACAGTTACCCTGGGGTTTTCAGCCTCTTGAAACAAAAAGGGACATAATTGGGACTTCCTTGGCGGTCCAGTGGTTAGGACTTTGAGCTTCCACTGCATGGGGCATAAGTTCAATCCCTGGTTGGGGAAATAAGATTTTGCATGCCGTGAAGCGTGGCCAAAACTAAAATAAATGATTTTTTTTCTTTTAAAAGGACAGAACCGATGGAGTGGGAGTTACCCAGGTGATTAAGATGCTGGGAAGTAATTCCCAGGGAAGGGACAGGCATGAACAAACAAGAGTGGGTGGGAACATGGCCCATTTCGGGGGACAAACAGCAGATGATCAAGGTGACTGCAATGTGGAATTTACGAGGGGTCACAGTGGGGTCATGGTGCCACCCTCCACTTGCAGAAAGAAAAGGACAAGGCTTGATGATGAGCGGCCTAGACCTTGGGAAAAACCCAAAGGCTTTGTCCTGGGAGCAGCAGAAGTCATCTAAGGATTTAAACAGCAGAGTGACACAATCAAATCTGCGTCCTTAGAAGAAGCCTCTGCACTCTGACCCATTTGCTGGAGGCTGTGGATATTGGTACAGCCTCCATGGAGACGTATTAGGCAAGAGGCATTCACATTAGAAGGTCCCATGGCCTCTGACACAGCAGTTCCTCAAGGAGTCGATTCTATAGTTATACGCACGCACATAGGAAATCAACACTGTCTGTGTGCGTAAGAGACTGGATGTTAGTCAACTGTCAGGAAGGTGGCAGGAAACTACGCCATGGCCCATGTGTGCGTTGGAGTACTATGCAGCTTTACAAAAGAATGAGCCACATCTCTATGCATTAAGTTGGGTGGGCTGGTAAATGTTTAACTGGCAGGTCTCTAGGGGAAGAAACAGTCCTGACATGTAGCGTTTGCCAGTGTCTGTGGCACTAGTGGTAAAGAACCTGTCTGCCAAGGCAGGAGACATAAGAGACGTGGGTTTGATCCTTGGGTCGGGAAGATCCCCTGGAGGAGGGCATGGCAACCCACTCCATTTTTCTTGCCCAGAGAATCCCCATGGACAGAAGAGCCTGGCGGGCTACAGTCCATTGGGTTGCAGAGTCAGACACGACTGAAGTGACTTAGCACATAAGCACGCACGGAAGTGTTAATACTTCCATCACAGCTGATTGTAAGCTACCAATGTGGCCTCATTGAAGGCAGAACTTGGAAGATCTCCTCAATAACTCACCATGATGTGAGATTTTCATAACCTTTAGAGCAAAGATAGCAGTAAGATGTAGTATAACAGCTGGTGTTGTTCAGTTGCTCAGTTGTGTCCAACTCTTTGTGACCCCATAGTCAGAACCACGCCAGGCTTCCCTGTCCTTCACCATCTCCCGGAGCTTGCTCAAACTCACGTCCATTGAGTCGGTGATGCCATCCAACCATCTCGTCCTCTGTCATCCCCTTCTCCTCCTGCCTTCAATCTTTCTCGGCATCAGGGTCTTTTCTAATGAGTCGGCTCTTTGCATCAGGTGGCCAAAGTACTGGAGCTTCAGCTTCAGCATCAATCCTTCCAATAAATATTCAGGATTGATTTCCTTTAGGATAACAGTTAAGAAGCGATAAATTGTGCCTACTTATCATTGCACATAATAGAATTTTTTGAGGTTTTTAGTCGTTAGGTCATGTTTGACTCTTTGCCGCCACATGGACTGTAGCCCACCTTTCTCCTCTGTCCAGTGGATTTCCCAGGCAGTGTACAAACTTACTGAGTTGTAAATTTTTATAATTTAACTTGTAGTAAAAGCTATCCTTAATGACAGGCTTGCACAATTCTGGAAGTTTAGCAATCAGCCCTCACAAACTGTTATGAGTTGGCACCCACACACCATGGAACAGTTTCAAGATGAAACAGCAAAGCCAATTTATGGACAAGGCTCTGCAGGACTGTATCTCACCCCCCACATATACACATGCCCTCCCCGTTACTTCTCCTTTCCAGGATAGGTCTGGAACACTTCCGGCTCACACCTACCTCAGGGCCTTTGCACTTGCTGTTACCCCTCTCCCACTCACATAACCCACATGACTCACTTCCTCACCTCCTTCAGGCTTTTACTCAAATGCTACCTTTATCGAGGCCTTTTCTGACCACCCTGTTAAAAAAATAGAAACCTTCCAGCCTCCTCAACACTTCACCTTCTTTGCTTGCCTTATATTTTAGCAACAGCACTGACTGTGCCATCCAACCTACTATGTAATGGTAAAATGTATTAAGACCTGCCACGGCTTCCGTGGTGATCCGACCGTTAAGACTCCACTCTTCCCATGAAGGGGGCGTGGCTTCTATCCCTGGTCTGGAAATTAAGATCACACATGCAGGGCTAAGACCCCACATGACCCTGCAGCCAAACAAAAAAAAGTACTTGCCAGTTGATTCGTTGACTGTCTGTCTCCCCCGCTAGAATATTAGCTCCTTGAAGGCAGGGGGTTCTGTCTGTTTTCTTCTCTGCTTTAACTCCAGTGCCTAGAAGAGTGCCTGGCATATAGGGTGCTCAATAAGTATTTATTGAATAAATGAGTATACACTTAGGTAAAAAAATGAAGCATAGACTATTTACAATGGGCAAGACATGGAAGCCACCTAAGTATCCATCAACAAATGAATGGGTAAAGAAGATGTGGTACATAGAATAGAATACTACTTAGCCATAAAAAAAAGAATAAACTAATGCCATCTGCAGCAACGTGGATGGATCTAGAGGTTATCATACGAAGTGAAGTCAGACAGAGACAGAAAAGTATCGTATGATATCGCTTATATGTGGAGTCTAAAAAATAATCCAACAGATGGGGAATTCCCTGTGGTCCAGTAGACACGAGTTAGCAACTGAACAACAACAATAACAACCAGTGGGCAGGACTCGGTAGTTTCACTGCTCAGGCCTTGGTCAGATCCCTGCTCGGGGAACTAAGATCCCACAAGCCTCACTGTGGCCAAAAAAGATTAACTTATTTAAAAAACAGAATCAGACACAGAAAACAGATTTATGGTTACCAAAGGGGAAAGGAGGGAGGGATGAATTAGGAGTTTGGGATTAACAGGTACAAGCTATCATATATACAATAGATAAATAAGGACCTATTGTATATAGCACAGGAAACTCTGTTCAATCTCTTCTAATAACCTATAACCTGGGCAAACTCTGGGAGATGGTGAAGGACAGGAAAGCCTGGCATGCTGCAGTCCATGGGGTCGTGCAGAGTCAGACATGGCTTGGCAACCGAATAATAACAGCGACAATAACCTAAAATGAAAAACAATCTGAAAATAGACACACGCATATATGTCTAAATCACTTTGTTGTGTATCAGAAACTAACACAACATTGTAGATCAACTCTAGGTCAGTTTTTAAAAAATGAATTAAAAAATTTGTTTTAAATAAGCTGCAGAATGGTGTAAATAACCTGAATAATATTCCCCTAGCTGTACTTACATATGACAGACAGTCTCTGGGAGAAAATCCAAGAGACTGCCGGCCTCGCAGGAAGCGCTCCGGGGGAACGGAGACGAGAAAGGTTTTGCTGTATCCCTTGCGTACCTTTGGAAATCTGTGCCATGTGCCTTTAATTACCTATTAATATTTTTTTTCAAGTGTTCTATTAAAAGTACTGCCACAGGCTGCCGTGGGGAGCTGGGACACTGAGGAGAGCAAGCCTGAGCCAGGAGGCCAGGGCAGTGACCCGGGAGCGGGGGCGGGATGCGGCTGCCAAGCCTTCATGGGGTGTTCCAGAAGGGCCGGCTGTGGAATGTTCTCCACGAAGCCCTTAGAAGGCTCTGGGAGGCCAGGCCTGTCCCTCAAGCCTGGGGTTTTTGCAAGCCAGACAGGCGGGTCTCCCAAAAAAAAGGCAGCTCCGCCTCTACATAAAAAGATCCCTGTAAGAGTCCACTTTCCCCAGCCGGCCAGCGTCAGCGGATAAAAGCTCCTCTCTCTTGCTCTCCCTCTGCCTTCCCACTCATCCTCTGACCTCCTCCTCTCTCCCCCACTCCCTGCTCCTCTCCCCGCCTCCTCCTCCCGCTTCCCTGCTTCCCTCATCTGGAGCCTCCCTCCAGCCACACACCACCTCCCCAGCGCCTCTGAAACACCAACTGCCTCTCCAAACGCCCCGTGCCTTTGTCCCTTCTGTTCCCTCTGCCTGGAACTCCTTTCCCCTGCCTCTTCCCTGGACCCTGGTTTAGCCTGGAGGTCTTAGCTTCCTTCCTTCACGTCACAGAGATTTACCAAGCATCACGGGTTTGTCAGGCGCCCTGCCAGGGGTCAGGGAGCAAGCGCTGAGAGGCCACATCCTAGCTGGGAAGGGCAGGAAACAGAGGAGTCAGTAGGAACTAGAAACAGGAGAATTCTTTAAAAGAACTAAGTGGTCTGCAGTCTGAATGAGGAGAAGGAGTTCACCTGGTGAAGAACTGGGAAGAGAGAATCAGGAGGAGGGAACAGCAAGTGCGATGGCTCAGAGGATGAGAATGAGCTCAGAGAGTTGTGAAATCAGAAAGAAGGCCAGTGTGGCTAGATTCAAGGGACTGAGGGAAAGTGTCATCAGAGGCAGCCGGAAAGGTAGGTTTACATGAGGGATGTCAGAGACTCTGCAAGGAGCTGGGTGTCCCCTCCTCCAGGAAGCCCTCCTTGACTGCATCAGGCTCCCTCACCCTAATCCTGTTCACTCTAGGTTGTAGTTCCCTGGTCACAGACCTGTCTTCCCTCTGTCCTGCAAAGTCAGAGCCAGTCACAACTGTGTCTCCAGCACTACCCAGCATAAGCCTGAGTACACAGCAGGTGCTCATTAAATGCCCTCGTCATCACCAGGAAGGCCTGCCTTCTCTGCCTCCTGGCCTCTCTTCTGCTTATGCCTCTTCCTGACCCAGCCCAGCCTCTTTCATCCCATCCTCAAAGGATCCTGTGGGGAGGATCCCTAGCCTCTTTCATCTTATCCTCAAAGGCCCATGTGGGGAGGATTCCCAGTTTTAGCCACCTCTGACGGGCTGCAGGCCCAAGATGAAGGCTCTGAAGTGGTCAGATCAAACATCTCTAGAGCTGGCCTTGGGCTGGGCCAGCGTGGGGGAGGCTCAGAGGAGATGCAGCTTCCCAGGCAGGAGTGTTCTAGAATGGAGGATGGGGGGTTGAGGAGGAGGGAGCATGTGGAGCCAGCCAAGGGGCCCATTTGTTTCCCCATGGCCATAAACACATGGCTTCTAGTTGCTGACTCATTTCATGCCAGGAGCTGGGCTAATTTTTAAAACATTGTCATTTATTAATTTAAATGGATAAGATGTGGTCGGGGTGCCAAATTCAGAAGACTCGAAAGGCCTGTGGGAGGGGGATTTCCCTGGGGGCTCAGGGGTAAAGAATCTGGCTGCCAGTGCAAGAGACAAGGGTTCAATCCCTTCCAGGAGGATCCCACACGCCTCGGAGCAACTAAACCCATGCACCACAGCTACTGAGACTGTGCTCTGGAGCCCAGGAGCCGCAACTGCTGAAGACTGTGGTCCCTAGGGCTCGTGTTCCACAACAAGAGAGGCCACCGCAATGAGAAGCCCGTACACCGCAGCTAGAGAGTAGCCCCTGCCTGCTGCCACTAGAGAAAGCCTGAGCACAGCAACAAAGACACAGTGCGACCAAAAAATAAAATCAATCAATCAATTAAAAAAAATTTTAAAGTCTAGGAAGCAAACCAACTGACATAAAAAAATGAAAGGATGAACAGAAACACAGTATGTCTACACAATGGAATATTATTAAGCTGCCATCTTTATGTGCCACCATTATGCTGGCATGAATGACCAGGATGAAGTTCTCGAGAGCATCAACAAGGCCAAAGGGAGAGGCAGATGCCAAGTTCTTGTTAGGCTATGTTCCAAAGTCATTTTCCAGCTTTTAATAGTGATGATGAAGCATGATTACACTGGAAAATTTGAAAACACTGACGATCACAGAGCAGGGTGAATTGTTGTGAACCTCACAAGCCCATCCGGTCAGTTTAGCTTCATTGTTCTGACGACCACAACTGGCATCGGGGACTGAGAGGAAGCGAGACAGAAACATACAGGAGGGACGGTCCTCAGATTCTTTTTTCTAGAGATATAACAAGACATACAGATAAAATACCTCAATGGAAAACAAATTGAAGTGAAATTCTGACACATGTTAAAACACAGAGGAACCTTGAAAATCTTTTGCTAAATGGAATAAGCCAGACACAAAAGGACAAATATTGTACTGGTTCACGTACACAGAGTACCTAGAATAGGTACATTCACAGAGAAAGGAGAATAAAGGTTATCAGGAGCTAGGAGGAGCAAGTGGGGAGTTATTACCTAATGGGTACAGGGTATCTGCTGGGGACGATGAAAGAGCTGTGGAAATGGATAGTGGTGATGGTAGCATTACATTATGAACATGCTTAATGATACCAAATTGTACATGCTAAAATGGTAATCTTTAAAAAAAAGACTGAAGTATGATTGATTTTGTGCATAAACTTACTAGCATGCAAAATGAATGCAATTGTTCAGGAGTTCGAACATTACTTGGCACTACCCTTCTTTGGGATTGGAATGAAGCCTGGCCTTTACCAGTCTGTGGCCACTGCTGAGTTTTCCAAACTTGCTGACATATTGAGTGCAGTGCTTTAACAGCATCATCTTTTAGGATTTAAAAACAGCTCAGCTGGTTTTCCCAGTAGTTATGTACGGATATGAGTTGGACTATAAAGAAAGCTGAGCACCAAAGAATTGATGCTTTTGAACTGTGGTGCTGAAGAAGACTCTTGAGAGTCCCTTGGACTGCAAGGAGATCAAACCAGTCAATCCTAAAGGAAATCAATCCTGAATATTCATTAGAAGGACTGATGCTGAAGCTGAAGCTCCAGCTCCAATACTTTGGCCACCTGATGCAAAGAGCCAACTCATCAGAAAAGACCCTCATGCTGAGAAAGATTGAAAGCAAAAGGAGAAGGGAGCAGCAGAGGATGAAATGGTTACATAGCATCACTGACTCAATGGACACGAATCTGAGTAAACTCCAGGAGATAGTGAAGGATGGTGACTGCGGCCATGAAATTAAAAGACACTTACTCCTTGGAAGAAAAGTTATGACCAACCTAGATAGCATATTCAAATGTAGAGACATTACTTTGCCAACAAAGGTCCGTCTAGTCAAGGCTGTCGTTTTTCCAGTGGTCATGTATGGATGCGAGAGTTGGACTGTGAAGAAAGCTGAGCGCCGAAGAATTGATGCTTTTGAACTGTGGTGTTGGAGAAGACTCCTGAAAGTCCCTTGCAAAGAGATCCAACCAGTCCATTCTGAAGATCAGCCCTGGGATTTCTTTGGAAGGAATGATGCTAAAGCTGAAACTCCTGTACTTTGGCCATACTCATGAGAAGAGTTGACTCATTGGAAAAGACTCTGATGCTGGGAGGGATTGGGGGCAGGAGGAAAAGGGGACGACAGAGGATGAGATGGCTGGATGGCATCACTGACTCAATGGACGTGAGTTTGAGTGAACTCTGGGAGTTGGTGATGGACAGGGAGGCCTGACGTGCTGCAGTTCATGGGGTCGCAAAGAGTCGGACACGACTGAGCGACTGAACTAAACTGAAGATCATGGTTTTTAAACAACTGGTGGACCACTGGACCAAGTCCACCAGAATGGGTTCTTTGGAATGATTGCATAAGAATTCACAGAATGGGCCTCCCTAGTTGTCCAGCGGTTAAGAATCCGCCTGCTAATGTAGGGGACACAGGTTGAGTTCCTGGCCTCGGAAGATACCGCGTGCCACAGAGCAACTAAGGCCCTGCATCACATCTACCAAAACCTGTGTTCTGGAGCCTGGGAGCCACAATTACCCGGCCCACGCTCCGCAACAAGAGAAGCCACTGCAATGAGAAACCGATGCACCGCAACACAAGAAAGAATAGCCCTCGCTTGTTGCAACTAGAGAAAGCCCACAGGCAACAATGAAGATAAATAAAAATAAATAATTAACAAATAAAAAATTTTTTAAAGATTTCACAGAGTGAGGAGACTATCATTTATTCACCCCCAGAATAGGTTTCATCTTTGATTCTCAGCTTCTAACTACTGTGCTGTTGTCTATTAGCCAACCAGTCGTGGCTGATTCTTTGTGACCCCATGGACTGCAGCACACCAGGCTTCCCTGTCCTTCACTGTCTCCCGGAATTTGCTCAAATTCATGTCCATTGAGTAGGTGATGCCATCCAACCATCTCATCCTCTGTCACCCCCTTCTCCTCCTGCCCTCGATCTTTCCCAACATCAGGGTCTTTTCCAATGAGTCAGCTTTTTGCATCAGGTGGCCAGAGTATTGGAGCTTCAGCTTCCGCATCAGTCCTTCCAAGGAATATTCAGCGTTGATTTCCTTTTGGATGAACTGATTTGTCCTTGATGTCCAAGGGACTCTCAAGAGTCTTCTCAAGTACCACAGTTTGAAAGCATCAATTCTTTGGTGCTCAGCCTTCTTTATGGTCCAACTCTCACATCCTGTAGTGAGCACCCAGCATATAAGCCCTTACCTCCTGGAGGTTTGATTTCTATGGCATGTTTTCTCAGCAGTAGGGTTGTTAGGTCAAGGGCAAAATGTTTTTCTTTTTTTAAGAACTTTTTTTATGTGGACAATATTAAAAGTCTTTATTGAATTTGTTACGATATCACTTCAGTTTTGTTTTGTTTTGTTTTGTTTTGTTTTGTTGGCGGCAAGGCATGTGGGAGCCTGGATCCTTGATCTGGCATGCCGGACCTCAGTTCCTTGACCAGGGATCAAGACTGTAACCCCGAATCCATGTATCCCTGTACTGGAAGCAGAGTCTTAAACACTGGGTTGCCAAGGAAGTCCCAGAAAGACACATTAAAAACAAATTTGTACTGGGAATTCCTTGGTGATTCAGTGGTTATAGGGCCCAGAAATTTCTCTTCTAGGGCCCAGGTTCGATGGCTAGTGGGAGAACTAGGATCCAAAAATTCATGCAGTAGATCCAAGGTAGAAACCAGATTGCATGGGGAGGGGATGAGGTGGGGAAGGGAGATTTGAAAGAATTCTGGAAGGCTTCTTAGAGGAAGAAGTAAGGCTGGTAAAAGAAGGAATCCCAGGCAAGTAAAGGTCTTCCAGATAACAACATTGTCCAGGATATGAGACTGGCTGTTTCCTTGGAGTTGGGAGCCAGATCTCATCCTCTGGCCCAAAGGGATGGAGACATTGTCACCATGGCAACCCTGCATCCTCAGGACAGCGAGGTCTGTTCCAGCCAGATGCCCTTTGGGTGGAATTAGAGTGATAGGGGATAAAAATAGCAGCTTTCAGTTCAGTTCAGTTCAGTCGCTCAGTTGTGTCCGACTCTTTGTGACCCACGGACTGCACACCATGCCTCCCAGTCCATCACCAACTCCCAGAGTTTACTCAAACTCATGTCCATTGAGTCAGTGATGTCATCCAACCATCTCATCCTCTGTCGTCCCCTTCTCCTCCTGCCCTCAATGTTTCCCAGCATCAGGGTCTTTTCCAATGAGTCATCTCTTTGTATCAGGTGGCCAAAGATTGGAGTTTCAGCTTCAACATCAGTCCTTCCGATGAACACCCAGGACTGATCTCCTTTAGGATGGACTGGTTGTATCGTCTTGCTGTCCAAGAGACTCTCAAGAGTCTTCTCCGACACCACTGCTCACCTTCCATTTTGAAGCTCAGCAGTCACTCTACCCCCTGCTGCGTTGGCTGGTTGCAACCAATGGTGGACCCCAACCTGTCTGGCCCTCAGTCCTCTAGCTTCTCTCACTCTTTCCTGTCCTAATTCTTGGGCTTTTCCAAATGCCCAGAGATGACTGTCATCAGCACACTTGCTCTTCAGTGCCTTGACCTCTTCTCCCCCAGAGATCTGGCCTTCCACTCTCTCTCAGCTCCTCCCTCCCTCTTCAGATCAGAGAAGACAACTTGTTACAACCAAGCACCACAGTTTGCTCTCTCCACAGTCTCAGCTTCAAACATCCTTCCCCCGCACCGCCACGTGAAACTTTCCTGCTTACCTATCTGTTATTATCGTTTTAGTCATTGAGTTGCAGCCAGCTCTTTTGCAATCCCAGAGTCTGTAGCCTGCCAGGCTCCTCTGTCCATCAGATTTCCCCAGGCAAGAATATTGGAGTGGATTGCCATTTCCTTCTCCAGAGGATCTTCCCAACCCAGGGATCGAACCTGAGTCTCCTTCATTGGCAGGCAGATTCTTTACCCACTGAGCCACCAGGGAAGCCCTACCCAACTCCGAAATTCCTTCAACTTCCCCAGGACTTCCATTCCATTAATCTGATCCTTTTCAGCTGTCTCCGTTCCCTTGATGACTACTCTGCCCTCACCCAGCGTAGAGCCTGTGGCTGGTCATTGCAAATTCTCTTGATTGCCCTCAACCTTTGGTCCCTCTGACTTATCAGTCTCAAGGAGAAGACCACCCCCCAACACACCCAGCAACTCTCCCGCTATGGTGGGCTGTCCCTGAAAGCATCTTAGTGGCTCTACTCTTACTTCAGGACCATGAACCTCTAGGGGGCGCTCATGTTGTCCAGCAACTCAGATCCCTAGGCCGCTGGCTCCTCCAGTACCTGTAAATATATATTTTTTTAATTGTTGTTAAAAATACATAAAATAAAATTTTACCATTTTATGCTGGACAGGGTGTGGAGAAGAAAGAATCCTCCTATACTGTTGGTAGAAATGTAAACAGATGCAGCCACTATGGAAAACATTATGGAGGTTTTAAAAATAGAGTTACCACTTGATCCAGTAATCCCGTTCCTGGGCATATATCTGGAGAAATGAAAACTCGAGTTTGAAAAGTTACATGGACACCAGTGTTCATAGCAGCACTGTTTACAATAGTCAGGACATATAAGCAGATGAATGGATAAAGAAAATGTGGTATATATATATATAAATATATATGTGTGTATAGCATGGAATACTACTCAGCCATAAAAAAGAATGAATAATGCCATTTGCAGCAACATGGATGGACCGAGAGATTATCATACTAAGCGAAGTGAGTCAGAGAAAGACAAATATATCACTTCCGCATGGAATCTAAAAAATAATACAAAGGAACTTATTTATGAAACAAACAGACTCACATAGAAAACTAAATGTTGGTTACCAAAGGAGAAAATTAGGAGTTTGGGATTAACAGATACGCACTACTTGATATAAAATAGATAACAACAAGAATTTACTGAGTAGCACAGGGAAACTATGTTCAATATCTTTAATAACCTGTAAAGGAAAAGAATCTGAAAAAAATCTATATGTATATCTGAGTCACTTTGCTGTACACTTGAAACTAACGGAATATTGTAAACCAATCACTTGTTGTTGTTGTTTATTAAGTCGTGTCCGACTCTTCACAATCCAATGGACTGCAGTACACCAGGCTTCCCTTCCCTTCAGTTCAGTTCAGTCGCTCAGTCGTGTCCGACTCTTTGTGACCCCATGAATCTCAGAACGCCAGGCCTCCCTGTCCATCACCAACTCCCGGAGTTCGCTCAAACTCACGTCCATCGAGTCAGTGATGCCATCCAGCCATCTCATCCTCAGTCATCCCCTTCTCCTCCTGCCCCCAATCCCTCCCAGCATCAGAGTCTTTTCCAATGAGTCAACTCTTCACATGAGGTGGCCAAAGTACTGGAGTTTCAGCTTTAGCATCAGTCCCTCCAAAGAACATCCAGGGCTGATCTCCTTTAGAATGGACTGGTTGGATCTCCTTGCAGTCCAAGGGACTCTCAAGAGTTCTTCCAGACAAGAATACTGGGATGGGTTGCCATTTCCCACTTCAGAGGATTTTCCCAACCCAAGGATCAAACCCAACCCTCCTGCATCTCTAGGACTGTCAGATGGATTCTTTACTGCTGAGCCACCTGGGGAGACTTATATACAAATATGTATTCATATTTTCATGTATTAATATTTCCAAATAACTCTAATCTTCCTATATATATGTAATACTCCTATATATGTTTCTATATGTAGTATTTATGTGTAATACACGTCTTTTTACATATAATAGTAAATATATATAGTATTTGTGCCTATTAATAAAAGTTTTCCTAATATATCATTTTACCATGTATATTCTTTTTTTTCCCCATGTATATTCTTATAGCTTATATAAGGTAATGGTACATAAAATATTCTTAAATATAATATTTATACTTGCTTACTACTACTGCTAAGTCACTTCAGTCGTGTCCGACTCTGTGTGACCCCATAGACGGCAGCCCACCAGGCTTCCCTGTCCCTGGGATTCTTCAGGCAAGAACACTGGAGTGGGTTGCCATTTCCTTCTCCAGTGCATGAAAGTGAAAAGTGAAAGTGAAGTCGCTCAGTCGTGTCTGACCCTCAGCGACCCCATGGACTGCAGCCTTCCAGGCTCCTCCATTCATGGGATTTTCCAGGCAAGAGTACTGGAGTGGGGTGCCTTTGCCTTCTCCGTTATACTTGTTTATATATATGCTATTCCCACATACCATTCATAAATATATTTATATTAATATATTATAGCCCTCATATGTTTCTCTATATAATATTCCTATATAAATATTTCCATATGTAGAACATTTCTAAATATATTCATATATACATAATATTATTATACATAATAATCCTACATACAGCATGTTTTTGTATTTCTATATACTATATTTCTACTTAAGTAATATTTATTATATATATAACCCCTCCCAAGTCACCGCATCCTGGGTCTGCCTCTCTCTTTGGACTGAAGAGCTTCCAGGCCTTCCCCTCTTTCTTTCTCATCCTTTTATACGGTGTCCTAAAAATTTAACTTCTCTGGTAGCACAGACGGTAAAGAATCTGCCTGCAGTGCAGGAGACCTGTGTTCGATCCCTGGGCAGGAAAGATCCCCTGGAGGAGGGCATGGCAACCCACTCCAGTATTCTTGCCTGGAGAATCCCATGGACAGAGGAGCCTGGAGGACTGAAGTCCATGGTGTCGCAAGAGTTGGACACAACTGAGTAAACCAACCATCACCACAAATCCAGCTCAATTCTGACCACCTGAAGGTTTTCTAGAGAGGTGCTAGGTAGACAGGTACTTCATTCACTTGGAGATAACCTCTAATCCCACAGGTTAAGGCCTCAGTCCCACTAGACCACCCAGTCACAAGCCCAGGTGGTCATTGGTGCTTCTGACCAAACAGCTATAAATCAGCCCCTTCCTCTGTCGGATCATTTGTTAGCACGACCCGTGAAGCTCGGGGAAACGTTAACTTGCATGGGCCAGTTTGGTGGTTCAGATGGTAAAGAATCTGCCTGCAATGCAGGAGACCCAGGTTCCATCTCTGGGTCGGGAAGATCCCCTGGAGAAGAGAATGGCAACCCATTCCAGTATTCTTGCTTGGGAAATCTCACGGACAGAGGAGCCTGGCGGACTAAAGTCCATGGGGTTGCAAAGAGTCGGACACAACTGAGCGACTAACTCTTTCACTTTTCACCAGTTTATTATAAAGAATATTATAAAGGATACAGAAGAACAACCAGGTGAAGAGATGAACGGGACGAGGTCCCGAACGGTCCCAAGCATAGGTGCTTGTGGCCCCACAGAACTGGAATATGCCATTTCCAAGCACGTGGGTGTGTTTACCAATCCGGAAGCTCATCAGATCTTGTTGTTCAAGTTTTTAGGGGGTTTCCCTGCTGGTTCAGTGGTAAAGAAGCCACCTGCCAATGTAGGAGACACGGGTTCCACCCCTGATCTGAGAAGGATCCCACGTTTCAAGAAGCAACTAAGCCCAGGCACCACAACTATTGAGCCTGTGCTCTAGAAGCCGGGAGCCCCAGCTACTGATGCCTGCGTGCTCTACAGTCTGTGCTCCACAACAGGAGAGGCCACCACAGTGAGAAGCCTGCTCACCTCCGCCGGAGGGCAGCCCCTGCTCTCCACAACTAGAGGAAAACCCACGCAGCACTGAAGACCCAGCACAGCCAAAATAAAGATAAATAAATAGGTTGTTGTTGTTGTTTAATCCCTAAGTCGTGTCCAGCTCTTTGTGATGCCGTGGACTGTAGCCCGCCAGTCTCCTCTGGCCATGGGATTTCCCATGTAAGAATACTGGAGTGGGTTGCCATGCCCTTCTCCAGGGGATCTTCCAGACCCAGGGATGGAACCTGGATCTCCTGCTTTGCAGACAGATTCTTTACCATTTGAGCCACTAGGAAAGCCCTAAACAAATAATTTTAAAATGAGTTTTTATGGAAATGAGGACTAACTTGCAATGAAGACAATAAAATATTTCAGAGGAGCATTATGCGAGGATATCAACACATCCCTGAAGTGAATAAACTGCTACAGTTAGTAAATGTTTGTGACAGAAAAGCCACATATTCAAGGTTATACATCTGTCACTGTTCAACAAAATTTTGTTTTCACATGCAAAAATCCTTGCTAAGACTTGCAGAATCTAAAAGCAAGATGCCATTCATCACATGGTTCTTGTAGGAAGAACATTGTGAAATAAAAGGAGCGGCAAATCCTACCCACCAACCTCGGAAGTGAAATTAACCGTTAAAATTCACCTTCAAGTACAGTCTCTGGGCATGATGCAAGCAAAATCGTTCAGAAGGTACATCCACAGAGACACAGAGCTAGAATGATTAAAACTGAACCAATAACTGAAATCACAGAGAACTTCCTTACTGTTTTCAGCTCCATACAATGCCCCACTAATATTACTACCACTCACTTCTCCTAGACAGTGAAAGTGAAGATGGATTCACAAGTGGAGTCTAGAAATGACTCTTGCCTTTCTTTTTACCAAATCCTCAATATAAAATTTTAAAGGAAAGCAGGGAATTCCCAGGTGGTCCAGTGGCTAAGACTCTGTGCTCTCAGTGCAGGGGGGCCTGGGTTGATCCCTGGTCAGGTAACTAAGATCCCACATGCTGCAACTAAGACCCTGCACAGCCAAATAAATAAATATTTTTTAAAAAAATTTAAAGGAAAGCAAACAAAGACCTTAAAGTATGGGGATGCAGACACAGAGAACAACAGAACTGTGGACACAAGTTGGGGGAAGGAGAGGGGAGAATGGATGAATGGAGAGGGTAGCATGGACACATACGCACTGCCATATGTAAAACAGGTGGCCAGTGGGACCGTGCTGTATGACCCAGGGCACCCACACGGGGCTCTGTGACAACCTAGGCGGGTGGGATGAGGTGGGAGGGAGGTTCAAGAGGGAGGGGACATTTGTATGTATACCTATGGCTGGTTCGTGGTGATACATGGCAGAAACCACCACAATATTGTAAAGCAA
The DNA here is from genome assembly GCF_032405125.1 of Capricornis sumatraensis. NCBI lineage: Eukaryota > Metazoa > Chordata > Mammalia > Artiodactyla > Bovidae > Capricornis > Capricornis sumatraensis. The sequence continues at coordinate 59,240,268 of NC_091088.1, forward strand.
TCATTCTTCAGTTAAAAATGCATACATTTAAAAACAAAAGCTGTAAATTATGGTATTTGTGATTAGAAAGAAAAAAACCAAACTGACAGAAAATTCACTTAAATTAAAATGGAGGGGACTTCCCCGGTGGTCCAGTGGTTCAAACTTCAGACTTCCACGGCAGGGGACATGGGTTCGATCCCTGGTCAAAGAATTAAGATCCTACATGCCAAGGGGTGTGGCCAAAGAGCTAAAAAATATAAACAAATAAATACAGTGGAAAGTAGTCCAGGGGGGGATAACTTTTATAAAACTTTCATCTCCAATCCACTTTCCCTCCAACTTTCCAGAGGTGGACAAGTGGGGCTGAAAGTTCCAAGCCCCTAATCAGTTGATTTTTCTGGTGAGCAGCTCCATCCGTAGACTATGAGGTGACTCATGATGTTACCTCATAGCATAAACTCAGGGATGATCAAATGGGCTCCTTATGGATCATAAAAGACACTTCTATTGCTCAGGAAATTCCAAGGGATTTAGGGTCTCTGTGCCAGAAGCAGGGACAAAGATCAAATACATGTCTTATTATAGCATAATATCCTCCTTTCAAGTCAAGGAGCTCAATTGCCCTCCCTTTGAGTGAGAGTTGAATTTAGTAACTCACCTTGCCATGAATAGAATATAGCACAACCAAAGGCATGTCACTTCCTGGATTGGATTATAAGAAGATTGTTGTTTCCATATTGGGTCCTCTCTCATCACCTGCCCTGGAGGAATCCAGCTACCGTGTGTTAAGAGATAAACTGAGGCATATAAATTTTTTTAACAGCTTAATCAAGCAAAAATTAATTCCAAGCAGGCAGTACCAAATTGGAAGCAGCTGATGAAAGTGAAAGAGGAATGAAAAAGTTGGCTTAAAGCTCAACATTCAGAAAACGAAGATCATGGCATCTGGTCCCATCACTACATGGGAAATAGATGGGGAAACAGTGTCAGACTTTATTTTTGGGGGCTCCAAAATCACTGCAGATGGTGACTGCAGCCATGAAATTAAAAGACGCTTACTCCTTGGAAGGAAAGCTGTGACCAACCTAGACAGCATATTCAAAAGCAGAGACATTACTTTGCCAACAAAGGTCTGTCTAGCCAAGGCTATGGTTTTTCCAGTGGTCATGTATGGATGTGAGAGTTGGACTGTGAAGAAAGCTGAGCGCCAAAGAATTGATGCTTTTGAACTGTGGTGTTGGAGAAGACTCCTGAAAGTCCCTTGCAAGGAGATCCAACCAGTCCATTCTGAAGGAGATCAGCCCTGGGATTTCTTTGGAAGGAATGATGCTAAAGCTGAAACTCCAGTACTTTGGCCACCTCATGTGAAGAGTTGACTCACTGGAAAAGACTCTGATGCTGGGAGGGATTGGGGGCAGGAGGAGAAGGGGATGACTGAGGATGAGATGGCTGGATGGCATCACTGACTCGATGGACGTGAGTTTGAGCGAACTCCGGGAGTTGGTGATGGACAGGGAGGCCTGGCGTGCTGCGGTTCATGGGGTCACAGAGTCAGACACGACTGAGCGGCTGAACTGAGCTGAACTGAGGAGCACTACACTGTCAGGAGCTCGGGAAAGACTTCTGTGGAGAAGATCCAGAAACAAAGCAAGAAAATTATTTGATTGGCTGTAGCTTAAGCATTTGCTTTATTTGGGAAAGATTCATTGGTTGTGATTGGTTGTCCTTGTATTTTGATTCTTACTTCTGGCAAAAGATATTGCCTGCCATTTCAATAAATAATGAATGTTGCCTACCGTCAAGCCATCAACCACTGTCGCCACCCCCAGGAGCCCTGAGGGGAATTCAGGATGGAGAAAAACAAAATATTGGCCCTAGATAGTTAAGATTCGCATCTCAGGAATATCAATGATCCCAAACTCTTGCATCTTCCCATAGTTAGAAAAGCAATAAAATCATTAACTTGGCCTGTCTGGTTTTTGTCACTAGCAGTAATCTTTTGGGTACATGTTAGGTTTTCTTTTTCTAGCAAAAATTCTTATATATTCTGGCTCTTTCCTTACCTCTTCAGAGCAGTTCCTCAGAGCTCTCTGAGACGCTGTCTCTTGGGCTTAGTCTTCATTCAGTAAGGCCCCCAAATAAAACCTAAGTCACAATCTTTATGTTGTGTGTTTTCTTCAGTTGACGTTACCTTGAGGCATTTATGGGCTTATGTTTGGGTTCACATACGTAGGCTGCTAAGGTATTTGAGCCGCCCTAGTCTAAAGTCTTCCTTGTTAATTAATTTAACACAAGTCATAAGGACTCTCAGGAGAAGCCCACAGGTCCAGCCAACAGCCAATGAGGTCTCCTGCCAATCTCCAGCCCCACTTGAGTCTTCGAGGGACTGAGATCTAGCAAACAGCATGACCACAAGCTCTTAAGGAACCCAAAGCCACAGATGCCTGGCTCTGTTGCTTCTGGATTCCTTGCACCCAGAAAACGTGCAAGGTAATAAACACTGTGGACCGCCCTAGCAGTCCAGTGGTCGGAACCTGCCTGCCAGTGCAGGGGACACAGGTTCAATCCCTGGTCCAGGAATCCTGCACATGCTGCAGGGCAGCTGAGCCCCTGTGCCACAACTACTGAGCCCACACGCTGAAGCTACTGCAACTTAGCACGAACGCACGCATCATGGCCTCCGACTCCACTTCTCCTTGTTTACTCCTTTGGCCCCCCTCTTCCCCTGCCTTTTGCACTTGCTAAAACACAACATCAGAGTTAAAGGCCAGAGTCAAAGTCAGATGGCCTGCAAGTGATTCCCAGATTTGCTGCTCACCAGTGATATGACCTTGGTGGAATCACTTACCCTTCCCTGTGCCTCTGTTCTTGCAGCTATAAATCTGGCCCTCCTCATAGTGTGATGGTGAGGCATGAATGAGTTAGCCCATGCAAAGTACTTAGAACCAAGCTTAGAAATTAGTAGGTGCTTTTTAAAGTTTTTGCTATTATTATTTTCATAATGTTGCAGTCACAAAGAAATACAGTCATTTCCCCCAGATTATGCCATGTGCCTTTTTTTTTCTTCCCAGCTGTGCAGAGTCTTGGTTGAAGCACTCAGGATCTTTCTTTTGGTAGGCAGGTTCTAGTTTCCTGACTAGGGATCAAATTTGAACCCCTTGCATTCAGAGTACAGTGTCTTAACCACTGGACCACTAGGGAAGTCCCATATGCCACGTGCCTTTTTCTTCCTGGCCTTTGCACATTTGCATCCCACTCCTAAAACTCCTTCCTTACCCTGCTTCCTTTGGGTTGGTCTTTTTTTTTTTTTTTTAATCCTTGCTAGTAGGAGCCTGGTAGGCTGCAGTCCATGGGGTCGCTAAGAGTCGGATACCACTGAGCGACTTCCCTTTCACTTTTCACTTTCATGCATTGGAGAAGGAAATGGCAACCCACACCAGTGTTCTTGCCTGGAGAATCCCAGGGACGGGGGAGCCTGGTGGGCTGCAGTCTATGGGGTCGCACAGAGTCGGACACGACTGAAGCGACTCAGCAGTAGCAGCAGTATGGCTCAACTAAGATCATGGCATCTGGTCCCATCACTTCATGGGAAATAGATGGGGAAGCAGTGGAAACAGTGTCAGACTTTGTTTTTTTGGCTCCAAAATCACTGCAGATGGTGACTGCAGCCATGAAATTAAAAGACGCTTACTCCTTGGAAGGAAAGCTACAACCAACCTAGATAGCATATTCAAAAGCAGACATTACTTTGCCAACAAAGGTCCGTCTAGTCAAGGCTATGGTTTTTCCAGTGGTCATGTATGGATGTGAGAGTTGGACTGTGAAGAAAGCTGAGCGCCGAAGAATTGGTGCTTTTGAACTATGGTGTTGGAGAAGACTCTTGAGAGTCCCATGGACTGCAAGGAGATCCAACCAGTCCGTTCTAAAGGAGATCAGCCCCGGCTGTTCTTTAGAAGGAATGATGCTAAAGCTGAAACTCCAGTACTTTGGCCACCTCATGTGAAGAGCTGGCTCATTGGAAGAGACTCTGATGCTGGGAGGGATTGGGGGCAGGAGGAAAGGGGACAACAGAGGATGAGATGGCTGGATGGCATCACTGACTCGATGGACGTGAGTTTGAGTGAACTCCGGGAGTTGGTGATGGACAGGGAGTTGCGATTCATGGGGTCTCAAGGAGTCAGACACAACTGAGCGAATGAACTGAACTGAACTGAACTGAGTGTGGTTCAAATGCCCCCCGTCCACCAGGAAGCCCTCTTTGATTTTCCCTTCCACCTTAGATGCAATACCCACCTGGGATCCCTCAGTGGACCCGAGCTCCCCTCTCCCAGTCCTGCCCAGTCTGGGAAGGGTTTATTTCCACCACTGGATGTCAGTCGCATGAAGGCAGGACTGGGAATATCTTGGTCACTGCTGGGTCCCCATCATTGCCTACCACAGGGTAGACACACAGGAAGCACTCGGTGAAAAGATAGATAAATCTCCAAACTCAACCAGGGTATGTTTGTATGTATGTGATGTAGTGATTACAAAAGCTGTTTTCAGTATTACAGGCTAGCATGCTTTTTTGGGGGGCCCAGCTGCACAGCATGTGGGATCTTAGTTCCCCTGCAAGGAATAAATCCACACCCCCTACAGTGGAAGCACAGAGTCTTAACTACTGGATCACCAGTGACGAACCATAGCATGATATTTGTAATCACCACAATAGCAGTATTTTGGGCTTTGGTTTTTCTTGGTAATCGGACATTCGCAACCCAGAGAGTTGCAGACTATTTCATAGTTTCAGAGGAACTGAGTTCACTCAGTAAGAAAGCTTTCTGACCACATACCTTACTCTCAAAGATCTTCCAAGTATCTTACTAATAAAGGTCACTTTCCCTGCCTCATCAGAGGGGCCAAGCATTGCATTCTCTCTCTTTTTTAAATTAAACTTTTTCTTTTGAGATAATTGTAAATTCCCATGCAGTTTGAAGCAATAATACAAAAAGATCCTTGTGTGCCTTTTACCCAGTTTTCCCCCATTTTATAAAACTACATACCAGCTGATTCTCCTTACTGAAGCCCGGTGCTCAGTCATGTCTGATACTTCATGACCCTTTAGACACGACTATCGCCTACCAGGCTCCGCTGTCCATGGGATTTTTCAGGCAAGAATACTGGAGTGGGTTGCCATTTCCTCCTCCAGAGGATATCCCCCACCCAGGGATGGAACCCATGTCTTCTATGTCTCCTGTAATGCAGGCGCACTCTTTACCCAATGAGCCATCAGAGAAGCCCCTTACTGAAGGCAGTTATGTTCTATAGTGTGACCACAAACACTGAATTCTGGGGAACACGGGGTTAGGTTCCCCAGAAATTTCTGGTGACACTTCCTGAACCTGTCAATATATAAGTTTTATGCGTCTTCCTGTTTAAAGATACTTTCTGTAAAGTACACTGTTGATTTGCTCACATCGAGCTCAGACCAACAGCACTGCAGTGGCGCCTAAAGGAAGCTTATAGAGCAAATATATTCTAAAACTCTTTTGTATTTTCTTCGCAAGACACACCACGGCTTTCTGGCTCCTAAGGGAACACTGTGCAACACTTCAGCCCTAGGGTTTGGGAACCATTTTAAACAGCAACATCACCAACAAAAAGCAGGAAAATGTGAAAAACGTGGCACCAAACAGACGGTGAAAGGGACCCTTGTTTACAGTCTGAGAGCAGAACCGAGCGGGCAGAGTGAGGCTCGCCTCGTTCGACCACGGCTCAGAATGCGCGTGTCGGGCAACTCGATTTCTTGGGCCACTCTGTGCATGCCTGGAAGTGACCTCGCAATCCTACTAATTTTAGGGTTTCTCTGCATTTGCTTTCACAAATAGGAAATCCGCAGACAATGAGGACTGGCTGTTCAGTAAGACATCCCGGATGCTGACACTGATGTGGTCGAAACAGAGGTTTCCCGCCTCCACCCACTCATTCTCCTTAACCCCTGGGGAACACTGATCTGTTCTCCATTTCTAGACTTTTGTGACGTCAAGAATGTTATATACGTGGCCTATATCACGTAGTCTATATCATTGGGGGATCCTTTTCAAGTGTACAGTTGAATGATTTTTATTATACTCACAGAGTTACACAATCATCACCACAATCCATTTTAGAACATTTCTTTACCCGCCAAAGAAACCTCACACTGCTTGGCCAGCAAGTCCCTTTCCCTCCATCCTTCTCAGCCCTTAGTAACCACCAATCAATCAAATTCCTGTCTCTATCGATTCGCCTACAGTGGAGATTTCGTGTAAATGGAGTCATGGGGAACTCCCTGGGGTCCAGTGGTTAGGAGCCTGCACTTTGACTGCCGAGGCTGAGGGTTCAATCCCTAATTGGGGGAAATAAGATCCTGCAAGACACAAGCCCCAGCCGCCAAAAAAAAGAAAAAAGAAAGAAAGGAATCATAGGCTGTGTGCTATATGGTCTTTGTGTATGGCTTCTTTTTTACGAATTGTATTTGTTTTTAATTTTTTGGCTGTGCTGGGTCTTTGTTGCCGCAAAGGCTTTTCTCTAGTTGCCGAGAGCGGGGCGCAACCCTCTAGTTGTGGTGCTCGGACTCTAGGGCGAGTGGGCTTCCGGAGTTGTGGGCGCACGTGCTCAGTAGCGCAGCTGCTGGGTCTAGAGCACAGGCTCAACAGTCGTGGCGCATGGGCTTAGCTGCTCGGTGGCATGTGCGATCTTCCTGGACCAAGGGTCGAACCCGTGTCTCCTCCGTTTCCAGGCAGATCCTTTACCACTGAGCCACCAGGGAAACCCACGGCGTCCTTCACCTGGAGTTACTTTTTCAATATGGTAGAACAGATCGGAACTTCATCCTTTTTTCAAGGCCGAATACTAACTACTGCATTGTATGGGTCCACTACATTTTGTTTATCCATTCATCAACTGATGGATCGGGCTTGACTCTTTGGTGGGAAAGAAGTTGGATCCCAAGCATCTTTTTTTCTTTTTTTCAAACTAAATAGCATTTTGGTGTTTTTCAAAACATGTACCAAAATACTGGTTTAGTCACAGGAAATTGTGCAGTGGTGTTTGTTTTGGATGATTGCTGGGAGTTTTATAGCTCAAGGATTTGAAGCTTCAAAGACAAATATTTGACCAAAGTGCCGGTTCTAAGTATTGCTGCATATTCACTCGTTTAACCCCCTGCAACAGCCCTGTGTAGTAGGACTGTTATTATTGTGCCCCCACTTGACAGTTGAGAAAACTGAGGCTCGGTCCCCAGGGCTGCTGAAGCCAGTGAGTGGGGAAGCTGGCTCTGAACCTGGGCCATCTGGCTTCAGTGGCCTCAGTGTTGGTCACAGCTCTCCGCAGTTCCACAAAGTCAGTCAGCAGAGAGGAGCTCATGGTATCACGTCTGGAGGCTGATCGGTCTGTCATTTCAGGATTCTTGTGTTGGAAGATTTGGGAATTCTAAGGTGGCCTGGATATCAAGGAATGTGCCATAGATGATATAGCTTCTGGGATTTGCTTCCAAAATAAACACAGGGGTGAGTACTGGATGGCACAGAGAGGGCCCAGGGTGAGCCAAGGACTTGATGATGAAAAGCAAATACTCAAAACAATAGGTGGTGACATGAGGACACTTGATCTTTTTTTTTTTTTTCCTTAATTTTTTGAGCTGTGTGATTCTTTTTTAAAATTTTACTTATGCATTTAATTTTATTTTTGGCTGCACTGGATTTTTGTTGCCGCGAGGGCTTTCTCTGGTTGCGGTGTGAGGGCTTTTCATTGTGGTGGCTTCTCTTGTTGTGAAGTACAGGCTCCTCAGTAGTTGGGGAGTGTGATCTTAGTTGCCACTCAGCATGTGGCATCTTCTCGGACCAGGGATCAAACCCACGTCCCCTGCACTGTCAGGCAGATTCTTAACCACTGGACCACTAGGGAAGTCCTGCTGTGTGATTTTGTTTTATTTCATTTTGTTATATTATGGCCACACCATGCAGCACATGGGATCTTTGTTCCCCTACCAGGGATTGAACCCATGCCCCCAGCATGGGAAGCGCAAAGTCTAAACCACTGAACCATTGGGGGAAGTCCCGAGGGTGCTTGATCTTTTGATAGAGGCTTTGGCACAGAGACTCTCCAGCCTATAAAAGTGAGAGGGTGGCCCTGGCTGCAGACAGACCTCCTTCCCTCTCGGAACTTCCTGGCTGTGTGCCTCCAGCTAAGTGACTTCATGTCTCTGAACCTGGGGCCCCTCACCTGCCAAGGAGACAATCCTGACTTCCTTTGAGAGCCTGAACGTCCAGGGCTGACCTGCCACAATAACTCATCAAGTGGGAAGTTCATGGGTGGATGACTTCACCTTCAATCTTCTCATCAGCAAAATGACATAGAGTACCCACTTTTTACAGCGGTCTGTTTATTCATTTACGTACTATTTATTGAGCAGCTATTAAGCATAATTACTGACCATCTAGGCTTGGAGTAGAGCAGTGAACAAGATACCTATCCTGGGGCTTCCTTGGTGGTCTAGTGGCCAAGACTCCATGCTCTCAATGCAGGGGACCCAGGTTTGATCCCTGGTCAAGGAATTAGATCCCATATACCCCAGCTGAAAACACTCTGCATGCTACAACTAAGACCTGAAAAAAACTATCCTTGCGCTATGGAACTGACACTCTAGTGATGACCTGTTTATCTATCTATCTGTTATGTTAAGTGGTATTAATAATAAATGTGCTAGGAAGAAATCAAGAAATAAAATAGGTTCTGAGATAAATGGTGATACCATGGAGGAAGAGAAAGATAGCTATTTTCTTTGGTGAGGTCAGGAAGGCCCAACTGAGGAGGTGATGTCTGAGCAGAGACTTGAAGGAGGTGAGGAAATGAGCCACACGGAAGTCTGGGGAAGAGGGGGTCCCAGGCAGAGAAACAGCAAGTGCAAAGGTCCTGAGGCAGGACTGGGCCTGGTAAGGTCAGAGCAGAGCAAAGAGGCCAGTGTCTGGGATAGAGAAAGCAAGGGGGAGAAGGAGGGAAATGAGCTTAGAAATGGGATGGGGGCCTCGTGGGTCCAGCTGAGTGAGGCAGAAGCCACAGGAGGAATTTGAAGAGGGAAGTGACATCATTCACTTCCTGTAAAAGGATTCAGCTAGCAGGCAAGGAAGGACCTTTCTGTTGGAGGCAAGGGCAGACGCCAGTGAGGAAGGGAATGCAGCAGTCCAGGTGGGAGACGCTGGCAGCTGGACCAGCGTGCAGTGTGGCAGTCAGACTTTGGACACACATTGAAGGTCAACCCAACGGGATCTCCTGCTTGCTAAGATGCGGGCTGTGAGAAGCAGAGAAGGGGCATGAATCCCTTCAAAGTCCCTCCTGCCAGAGCAGCTGCAAAGATGGTAGTTTCCATATTGCGGAAGGAAATAGGGTACTCAAAGCGCCTAGCACACAGCCACACCTGGGAACATGCCTGACCTGTACTAAGTCAGTTTAAGAGGATGTTGTCAGCCAAGTGTTGGATTGCATCACAGGGAAGGCAAAGCAAGGCTGACCCAACGTTGGCAGACTCCTCGGGCAGGTGTCAGGCACAGAGCCAATTTTCCACCCTAACCCTCTCCCTCTGGGCTGGGCCAGCCTCTCCCTTCCCTGGGCCACAGAGAAATAAGCTCTCCCATCTCCACCTTGAATTCACTCTCAGCCAGGTTACTGAGACTCCTTCTTCTTTCTGCCAGGCCTGTCTTCACTCAGGCCACTGATAGCTACTACTAATAGCCCACACTGCAGCTGTTTCGTGTGTGTGTGTGTGCATGTGTGCGTGTGTGTGTGCGTGCGTGTGTGTGTGTGTAGCTAGAGACAGCGATCCAGTCTCCCGCCCCATGCTCATGGCCTGCCCCCTTCCCCCTCTTTCAGGACTCCTGAAACTGTTTTCTCCTTCTTCTTTTGCACATTTTCCCCTTCCACTTTCTTATTTTTTGACCACTCTCCCACTCCAGTACTCTTGCCTGGAAAATCCCATGGATGGAGGAGCCTGGTGGGCTGCAGTCCTTGGGGTCGCTGAGAGTTGGACATGACTCAGTGACTCCACTTTCACTTTTCACTTTCATGCTTTGGAGAAGGAAATGGCAACCCACTCCAGTGTTCTTGCCTGGAGAATCCTGCGGACGGCAGAGCCTGGTGGGCTTCCGTCTATGGGGTCTCACAGAGTCGGACATGACTGAAGCAACTTAGCAGCAGCAGCAGCCGCAACAAGTGGGATCTTAGTTCCCTGACCCGGGATCAAACCCACATCCCCGGCACTGGAAGCACTGGACCCCTTCAGGGAAACCTCTCTTTGTCTTTTTCTCTTTTCTTTTATAATAATTTACTGTTTAGAAGATTGATTGATTGATTTTTGGCTGTGGCGGGTCTTCGTTGCTGCGCACGGCCTTTCTCTAGTTGCAGGGAGCTGGGGCTACTCTTTAGTTGCAGTGCACAGGCTTCTCATTGGTGTGGCTTCTCTTGTTGCAGAGCCCAGGTTCTAGGCACTCGGGCTTCAGTCGTTGCAGTCTATGGGCTCGGTTGCCTGACTCTAGAGTGCCGGCTCAGTAGCTGTGACACACGGTCTTTGTTGCTCCCAGGCATGTGCGATCTTCCCGGGTCGGGGATTGAAGCAGTGTTCCTTGCATTGCCAGGCAGAGTCGTAACCTCTGGAGCATCAGGGAAGTCCTTATTTGCATTTTTGTCATTGATTTGTAGGAGCTCTTTATATACTGTGGATATAACACCCTTTGTCAGTCACATGTGTCCCAAACATCTTCTCACAACTTGCAGTTCATCTTTCCGTTTTGTTGATGGGATCTTTTGATGCCCAGAGATTTTACTTTTAATGTAAAATCAATGGTTAGTACTTTTTGTATCCTAAGAAATCTTTCTCTACCTCACACACTGCCATAAAAAGGAGTAACAAAGGTTTTTTCACATACTCCTTGGGAATCATCTCCAAGGTGAAGAAACTGTGTGATCAACAAGCCATTGTTTGCATTAAGAGAGAGGGAGAGGGTGTGTGTGTGTGTGTGTGTGTGTGTGTGTGTTTATATTGCTTCTCCAGGTATAAGGTATATCAGCAAGATAACAAGTAATTAGTTATACCAGTTGACTCCAAGGAAGGGAACAAGGTAGTTGGGGGAATCAAGGTTGAGAAGGCATAAATCTTGAAATATAGGAAAGCATTCTTTAAAAACGGAATCAATTACAATTTTTTGGACCACATGGCATGTGGAATATGAGTTCCCTGACTGGGTTTGAAACCCATGCCCCTCCAGGCGAAGCACAGAACCCTAACCTCTGGATTGTCTGGGAAGTCCCATAATTACAACTAGTCTAAATGCAGAATCCTTCTTAACCTCAAGGTCATAAAACTATTCTCTCATGTTTTCCTCTAAGCATTTTGTCTTGCAACCTACTTGGGATGACTTTTGTGTATGATACAAGGTAGAGATTGGATCTCCCATCCCATGTGGATAAGCCACACCCTGCCCCATGACCTGCAAGGCAACCTCTTTTTTGTATCCAATATCCCCGGATGCGTGGGTCTGTTTCTGGGCTCTCTGTACTTTTTGGTTAATCTGCTCATCTAGTCTTATGTAAATATCATGTTCCCTTAGTTGCTAAGGTTGAATAAAACTTATCTGGATGACTGCTGAGGCCAGCCCTCTTGTATTCCTCCTCAAGATCCTTTGGCCTTTTCTTGTCTCTCTGTTTTCCAACATGAACTCGTTACCTAGGGCTGCTTGAGGGAAGTCCCACAAACTGGGAGCTTACACAACAGAAATGTGTTGACTCATGGTTCTGGAGGTTAGACGTTCAAGATCAAGATGTGGCAGGATCGGATGTCTCTGGTGGTCCAGTGGTTGAGACTCCACACTTCCACTGCAGGGGGGCACTTTGGCCACCTGATGTGAAGAACTGACTCATTGGAAAAGACCCTGATGCTGGGAGAGATTGAGGGCAGGAAAAGAAGAGGTCGACAGAGAATGAGATGGTTGGATGGCATCGCCACACTATGGACACAAGCAAGCTCTGGGAGCTGGTGATGGACGGGGACGCCTAATGTGATCTCTGGCTGGGGAATTTCAACAAACTGTGCAATGTGGCAAAAAAAAAATAATAATAGTAATAATAATGCTTATGAGGGCTGGAAGGGAGAATCTGTTTCAAGCCTTTCTCCCAGGCTTGTATATGGCCATCTTTCCCCTGCGTCTCCTCACTTCGTCTTTCCTCTCAGCCTATCTCCCCTTCTTTTTTTTTTTTTTTTTGGGCTGGATAGAGCGGTTGCAGTATCTTAGTTGCCTGAACCGGGTCACAGCAGTGAAATCGCTGAGTCCTAACCACTGGACAGCTAGGGAACTCCCCAAATCTTCCCTTCTTAAAGGACACCTGTCCTATTGAATTAGGGCCCACCCTAATGGCCTCATCTTAACTTAATCACCTCTGTAAAGACCTGATGTCCAGGACTTCCCTGGTGGTCCAGTGGTTAAGAATTCTTCTTCCACTGCAAGAGGGCGTGGGTGCCATCTCTGGTAGGGTAACGAAGACCCTACATGTCACTGTCGTGGTTCTTCAGTCGCTCAGTTGTGTCCAAATCTTTGAGACCCTATGGACTGCAGCACCCCAGGCTTCCCTGTCCTTCACTATCTCCCAGAATTTGCTCAAACTCATGTCCATTGTGTCGGTGATGCCATCCAATCATCTCATCCTCTGTGGTCCCCTTCTCCTCAGTTGGGGAAAAAACAAGAGAAAAGAAACCAGAACCCCCAAAATCTAAAAATAAAGTTATATTTTGAAGTGTTGGTGGGGAGGACTTATGTTTTGAAGGGGGGACACAATCCAACCCATAACACTACGTAAACTTGATAATCAGTTTCATAAGCAGGGAAAGTTTTTTTTTTTTGGCGAGGGGTGGGGTGGCTACTGAGTGGAATTACATTCTCACTGCGTCTCATAAATTGTTTCCTACTTCATTTCTTACCTTTTGGGGGATCCCTCACAAACATCTGTCCTCTTAAAAAGAACAGAAGCATCCTGCCTCCAGCATTCCAATCTCATCTCACTGTGTGTCTTTGGGCAAGCGGTCTTCCCTCTGGGAACCAGAATTTCCTTATCTGCATAGAGAAGCTCTTCCTGGCAGCAGCAGTGATAACGCCAACATCTACTGGGCAGCCTTGTTCTGAAGATTATAGGAGGATGTCTTTAAAAACGTTGGAACCTATGGGGGTCAAGAGCAGGCCAATCACATTTCATCAGCTTGCTTTCCTGACTTTTCTCAAGTTCCTCTTTGTTTTCGTTAAACACTAGACTTCCTCAAAAGCCCATGGTTGCTTCAGTCCACTTGCACCAGGGACTGCAAACACGTGGCTCTGACCAGTCTGACCGCTGGACGTGTTTTCTTTGACCTAGTGTATTAAAAAAAAAATTTTTTTTTTAAGCAAACAGTAAAACAGAGAGGACTTCACATTTAAATTAAAAAAAAAAACAACTCTAGGTTGTTGTAAATCAATTATTCTTCAGTTTAAAATTTTTTAATTAAAAAAAAAAACAAAAAAAACCTCTAGGGATTTCTTGGCAGTCTGGTGGTTAAGACTCCACAGTGCCAATGCAGGGGGCACAGGTTCGATCCCTGGTCGGGGAACTAAGATCCCACCTGCCAAGTGGCATGGCCTCCCACCCCCAGAAAACAAAACAAAGAAACGAAAAACACAAAACCGTCTAGACTGTCAATGTCCCTTGAAAAAGCAGGTACAGCCACACTAGGCCCACATTTCCACATGGCAACAACCAGCCTCTGTGTCAGGCTTCTTTCACTTGCTGCTACTGCTGCTAAGTCACTTCAGTCGTGTCTGACTCTGTGTGACCCCATAGACAGCAGCCCACCAGGCTCCCCCATCCCTGGGATTCTCCAGGCAAGAACACTGGAGTGGGTTGCCATTTCCTTCTCCAATGCATTAAAGTGAAAAGTGAAAGGGAAGTCGTTCAGTCGTGTCCAACTTAGCGACCCCATGGACTGCAGCCTACCAAGCTCCTCCATCCATGGAATTTTCCAGGCAAGAGTACTGGAGTGGGGTGCCATCGCCTTGGCATTATGCTTTCAAGGCTCATCCATGCTGTAAGCATGCATCGGCACTTCCTTCCAATGGCTGGCTAATATTCCTTTGTAGGGAAATTCCAGGTCTTATTTACCCATTCTTCAGTCGATCAACATTTAGACTTCAGAAGCAATTTTGTTGGATGATGGGGGTATAACGTGCATACAAAATTCACCCTTTTTAAAAATATATTTATTCGGCTGTGCCAGGTCTTAGGAGAAGGCAATGGCAACCCACTCCAGTTCTCTTGCCAGGAGAATCCCATGGATGGAGGAGCCTGGTGGGCTGCAGTCCATGGGGTCGCGAAGAGTCGGACATGACTGAGTGTCTTCACTTTCACTTTTCGCTTTCATGCATTGAAGGAAATGGCAACCCACTCAGTGTTCTTGCCTGGAGAATCTCAGGGACGGGGGAGCCTGGTGGGCTGCTGTCTATGGGGTTGCACGGAGTCAGACATGACTGAAGCGACTTAGCAGCAGCAGCAGCAGCAGCAGCCAGGTCTTGGTTGTGGCATGAGCGATCTTTAGTTGTGACACGTGTATCTAGTTCCCTGATCAGGGATGGAATCCGGGCCCCCTGCATTGGGAGTGCGGTCTTAGCCACCGGACCACCAGGGACGTCTCTAAAACTCACCCTTTTGATGGACAGGTCCATGAGCTTCGCTCAAGGCAGAAGGCCAGACAGCCCACGGTCACAGTGGAGTCACGGAAGAGTTCCATCGCCCTCAGAAGTCCTCTGGTGCTCCTCTGTGGTTCAGCCTCCAGCTCGCCTACCAGCCCCTGGCAATCCCTGATCTGTCTGTCCTCAGCCGCTTCGTTCTTAGAACAACATTGTGGGAGTTCCCTAGTTACCCTAACGGTTAGGATTCCGGGCTTTCTTTGCTGTGGCCCAGGTTCAATCCCTGCCAGGGGAACTGAGATCACATTAGCCTCGCAGTGCTGTTTAAAAAAAAAAGACTTCCCTGGCAGTCCGGGGGTTGAGATTCCCTGCTCCAATGCAGGGAGCATGGGTTCAATCCCTGGTCGGGAACGAGGATCCTTCCTGTCCCATGGCTCCGCCAAAAAAACAAAACCAAAAATAATAATTTCATAGTGCCGTGTACCCTTCTGGGTCTGGCTTCTCTTCCTCAGCAAAAAGATGTGAGATTTGAGATTTATCTACCTTGTAGAGTTGTATCAGCTACTCGTTCTTGGCCCATGCTGAAGAAAATCCATCCATCGCCTGGAGGGATCACAGATAATTATCTATTTACTTGTTGAAGGACATTTGGATTGTTTCCAGTTTTGGGTGGTTAAGAATAAAGCCAGTATAACAATAACACCTGGAGGGGGGAATGGCGGGGGTTGGGGTTTGTTTTTCTGTTTGCCACTGCAAGATGAAATTTATTTATTCAGTCATTAACAGCATTGTTGCTGCTGCTGCTGCTAAGTCGCTTCAGTCGTGTCCGACTCTGTGCGACCCCATAGACAGCAGCCCACCAGGCTTCTCTGTCCCTGGGATTCTCCCGGCAAGAACAGTGGAGTGGGTTACCATTTCCTTCTCCAATGCACGAAAGTGAAGTGACAGTGAAGTAGCTCAGTCATGTCCGACTCTTAGCGACCCCGAGGACTGCAGCCTACCAGGCTCCTCTGTCCACTGGATTTTCCAGGCAAGAGTCCTGGAGTGGGTTGCCATTTCCTTCTCCAATGCATGAAAGTGAAAAGTGAAATCATTTAGTGGTGTCCGACTCTTTGCCATCCCATGGACTGCAGCTTACCAGGCTCCTCCGTCCATGGGATTTTCCAGGCAAGAGTACTAGAGTGGGGTGCCATCGCCTTCTCCAGCACCGTCTAGCTATCAACCCCCAAATACCAATACCTCAACCATTCTCAATCATTAATCTGCTCTTGTCTACATGAACTGGCCTAGGGCTTCCCGTGTGGTTGAGTGGATGAAAATCCACCTGCCATTGCAAGGGATACAGGTTTGACCCCTAGTCGGGGAAGATCCCACATGACACAGGGCAACGACGCCCATGAGCCACAACTGCCGAGCCCTCTCTCGAGAGCCTGTGCTCCGCCACAAGAGAAGCCATCGCAACGGGAAGCCCCTCCACCACAACTAGAAAGTGGCCCCCTCTCCCTGCACCTGGAAAAACCCGCACACAGCTACGAAGAGCCAGCGCAGCCAAAAATAAATAAATAAACACACACAGGAGTTTCAAAACAAAACATGGCCTATTCTGGAAATTTCCTATGATACAGAATCATGTAATATGTGGTCTACCACTGTCTTCTCTCAGTCATCATACATTTTCAGAGTTCATCCATATTGCAGTACGTATCAATGTTTCATTCTTTTTACACAGTTAATAATCATCCAGGTAGACACAGAATATCTTATTTATCCCTTCATTGGTTGACAAGTCTCTGGGTCGTCTCCATCTTTTGGCTAAGGCAAGTAATGCTGCAGGCTTCAGCAATACACAAACCGTGAACTTCCAGATGTTCAAGCTGGTTTTAGAAAAGGCATAGGAACCAGAGAGCAAACTGCCAACATCTGCTGGATCATCAAAAAAGCAAGAGAGTTCCAGAAAAACATCTATTTCTGCTTTATTGACTGTGCCAAAGCCTTTGACTGTGTGGATCACAATAAACTGTGGAAAATTCTGAAAGAGATGGAAATACCAGACCACCTGACCTGCCTCTTGAGAAACCTATGTGCAGGTCAGGAAGCAACAGTTAGAACTGGACATGGAACAACAGACTGGTTCCAAATAGGAAAAGGAGTACGTCAAGGGTGTATATTTTCACCCTGCTTATTTACCTTATATGCAGAGTACATCATGAGAAACACTGGGCTGGATGAAGCACAAGCTGGAATCAAGATTGCCAGGAGAAATATCAATCACCTCAGATATGCAGATGACACCACCCTTATGGCAGAAAGTGAAGAGGAACTCAAAAGCCTCTTGATGAAAATGAAAGAGGAGAGTGAAAAAGTTGGCTTAAAGTTCAACATTCAGAAAACGAAGATCATGGCATCTGGTCCCATGACTTCATGGGAAATAGATGGGGAAACAGTGGAAACAGTGTCAGACTTTATTTTTTTGGGCTCCAAAATTACTGCAGATGGTGACTGCAGCCATGAAATTAAAAGACGCTTACTCCTTGGAAGGAAAGTTATGACCAACCTAGACAGCATATTCAAAAGCAGAGACATTACTTTGCCAACAAATGTGCATCTAGTCAAGGCTATGGTTTTTCCTGTGGTCATGTATGGATGTGAGAGTTGGACTGTGAAGAAAGCTGAGCACCGAAGAATTGATGCTTTTGAACTGTGGTGTTGGAGAAGACTCTTGAGAATCCCTTGGGCTACAAGGAGATCCAACCAGTTCATTCTGAAGGAGATCAGCCCTGGGATTTCTTTGGAGGGACTGATGCTGAAGCTGAAACTCCAGTACTTTGGCTACCTCATGGGAAGAGTTGACTCATTGGAAAAGACTCTGATGCTGGGAGGGATTGGGGGCAGGAGGAGAAGGGGACGACAGAGGATGAGATGGCTGGGTGGCATCACTGACTCGATGGATGTGAGTCTGAGTGAACTCTGGGAGTTGGTGATGGACAGGGAGGCCTGGCGTGCTGCGATTCATGGGGTCACAAAGAGTCGGACACGACTGAGCGACTGAACTGAACTGAATGCTGCTATGAACATTCACGGACAAGTTTCTGCATGAATCTACATCTTCATTTAACTTGGGTTCATGTAGAAATTTTGTACATCAGTTTTTATTTCCCTTGGGCAAACAATTAGGAGATTGCTGAGTCATAAAGTAAATGTAATGTTTAACTTTATAAGAACATGCCAGATCCTTCCAGAGAACCCGCCCTGTTTTCCATTCCAAGCAGCAATGTATGAGTTCTGGTTGCTCTGCAAGCTTGCCTGGCACACTCTGCATTCTTTTTAAGTATCTATTTTTTATTTAACTATGCCAGGTCTTCGTTACGGCATGCAAACACTTCGTTGCGGCGTGTGGGATCTAGTTTCCTGACCAGGGATCGAATCTGGGCCCCCTGCATTGGGAGCTTGGAGTCTTAACCACCACACCATCAGGTAAGTTCCTTTGCACTTGGTATATTTAATGAGCCATTCTCATAGAGCTGTGGTGACCTCAACAGCATTTAACGTGTGAATACTCTTCCTGAGCACGCTTTTTTCTCTGATTCCAGGGTGCTGCAGTCCATGAGGTCGCGAAGAGTCAGACACGACTGAGCGACTTCACTTTCACTTTTCACTTTCATGCATTGGAGAAGGAAATGGCAACCCACTCCAGGGTTCTCGACTTGAGAATCCCAGGGACGGGGGAGCCTGGTGGGCTGCCGTGTATGGGGTCACACAGAGTCGGACACGACTGAATCGACTTAGCAGCAGCAGCAGCAGGTTGACTCAGGGCTGGGGCGGGGGGAGGAGGGGATGGAGGGATTGAGGGGTGATAGCTAAGGGTACAGGTTTCTTTCAGGATGATGAAATGTTCTGGAAAATATTTTTAATTTTATTATTCATTTATTTAGGCTGTGCTGGGTCTTCCGTTGTGGCTCTTGGAAATGACCTCATCTCCCACCCTGTATCACCCAGCTGCAGATCCAAGCCACAGCTGGCTGCCCTCCACCCATGCTCTCACTCCTCACGAGTGATCAGAGTCCTGTTGGTTTAAGCCACTCAGCTCGTGATAGCATTACAGCAGCAACAGGAAACAAATACACTGTTGGAACAATTTATCTATAAAAAGAATTCACCTCCCCAAGCCTCAGTGTCCCAAGTGAGATGAGGATGGTTATGTGTTCACCATCCACGTTTATAGGCGTCGTCTCTCATAGGGCCGAGCACGCAGAAGGCACTTAACGTCTGTGCAGTGAATGCGTGCCGACCGATGCTAGGTACTACCCAGCATTAATTCATTTACTCCTCAGGGACACTCCATGAGAGTAAAAACTATAGTCGACCCACTTGCCAGGTGAAGAAACAGAGGCAAGAGGTGTTAACCGACTGACCCTGAGGTTGCACAGCGTGCTTGTGACTGAGCTGGGACATGCCTGCCCCCTGCAGGTGGGAGAATGACATGAGGCTGGGTCACATTAGTAGGAGTGGGTGCCGCATGCCTGCCGTTCTCAGCTGGCGGCCACCACTCTGTTCTCAATGGGCAAGGGGGGAGGGGGCACAGCTGCTCCAGAGGGCACTAGACACAGGTGTGGGGGAATTCCCTGGTGATCCAGTGGTTAGGACTTGGCGCTTTCACTGTCATGGGCCAGGGTTTAATTCCTGGTCGGGGAACTAGGATCCTGCAAGCTGAGCAAGGTGGCCAAAAACAAACAAAATGCGCAGGAGTGTCTCCTGTTGCCAGAAGGGCTGAGGGCCACTTGCTGCTGGCACCTGGCAGCTGGGGGCGGGCAGGCCGGCCACGCCCGGGACAGCCCCACACAGTGACGGCCTGAGGGCCGGCCGCGGCTGGGAGCCACTGCACACGGACCCGGAGCCTGCACCTCGGGCCTCGTGTCAGAACCAGGACTCTGCAGCCACCTGCCTGGGCTCAAAACCACCCTGGTTCAGGACTTCCCTGGTGGTCTAGTGGTTAAGAATCCACCTGCCAACGCAGGGGACACAAATTCGATCCCTGATCTGGGAAGATCCCATGTGCTGTGGGGCAACTAACGCTGTCATGAGGACTGAGCCTGAGCCTCACAGCGAGAGAAGCCACTGCGGTGAGAAGCCGGTGCCCCCCCCACTTGCTGCAAGTCCCTGCGTAGCCACGAAGACCCAGCACAGCCAAAAATAAAATAAACAAGTAAAATTTGAAAAAAAAAAAGAAAAAAACCTGGTTCAGCTGCAGACTCACTCTGTGACCGTCTGAGCTGAGTGAGCCCCTCTAACCATCCCTTCCGCATCCTCTTGTGAGGGTTAACAAAGGCACGTCACGGCTTAGAACGGCCTGAGCGATGTCGGCGTTGGCTCTGAGTGTCATTATTTTAGGAGCGAGAGCTCAGTGTCTAAATCTGTCACCGTTCCCAGTCCCCCGGGGCCGTCTGCGGGCAGCAGCAGGTATGAACGCCCCTGCCCCCACCCCGCTCCCTCACTCAGCCCGAGGTGTGCTTGTTGACTGACTATCCGACGTACCAACAGCAGGGCCCCTGGAGCTGCCTGTGGTTCCCAGGCAGGACAGGCAGAAGCGCAAGGACACAAGGCCAGGCGGGGACCACAGGTTTATTGGGGGCTCCACGCGCACGCTCACGGCATCACACGAGGACGGCACGGTTACACGGTACACTCGAGGCGGCCTCTGCCCACAGCTGGGGCCCCGAGGCCGTGGGATGTGGCCTCCTCGCCTCGGCCCAGACCCAGCTGGGTGCCTTCCTCCTGGCCAGCTGAGGGAGGGGGCCACTGGGGCGGACTCCGGGCCGGAAAGGGGAAGCGAGCAGGCTAGTCCGGGGAGGGACTGGGGCAGGAGGGGTCGGCCGCCCTCACTCCAGGGACTGCAGCATCAGCAACTGCTTGAGCACCTTCGTCTGGCTGGTCTCACGGATCTCGCCGGCCAGGAACATCTCATCCACGACCGTGTAAACCTGAGGGAAGGGAGGGTGTGGGGAGACCCTGGGGTGAGCAGTGGGGGGGACCCCCAGGGAGCTGGGGAGTTCTGATGCCCAAGAACCAGCAAACAGACCCCAGCGGAGGCACCAGGGTGGCTGTGGGCTTCTGGCCCCCCACTGACCCCCTCCTCTGGCTCCCTCCTCCTCATCTTCCCCAGGAGCCCACCTTATAGAAGTTGAACACCAGGTCCAGTTCACAGACGTTATGGAAATATTCATTTAAGACCTAGGAGAAGACAGAGGTGCTGCAAGATGAGCAAGGACACACACACACACACACACACACACACGCAGAGGCATCAGAAAGAGGTGGCACAAAAATAAGGCAGAGGGGACTTCCCTGGTCCAGTGGCTAAGACGCCATGCTCCCAAGGCAGGGGGCCCGGGTTCGATCCCTGGTCAGGGAATCAGAGGCCACACACCACAACTAGGGATCCTGCATGCTGCAATGAAGATCGAGGATCCCAAGCACTGCGACTAAGGCCCGGTGCAGGCAAAATAATTAAGTAAATAAAGAAACAAGGCAGAGAGAAACTGAAGGGAAACAGACACCAGAGGAAACATCAAGGTGGGCAGAGAAAGACAGTGTCCCCTCCCCCAGGCTGAGGGCCCCGCACCCTAACAGAGGGGATCCAGACGGCGCCCGCCGCCCACCTGCCCCCAGCCCATGCACCTCCACAAAGTTGTGGATGGCCTCCAGGTAGGCCAGGTTGTTGTCGTTGACGTCCACGCAGATGCAGAAGTAGAGGCCGGCATAGCGTCGGTAAATGATCTTGAAGTTCCGGAACTGCGGGGCAGAGAGGTGGGCGGTCAGTGACAGGGCGTACCCAGGACCCCACATACTGGGCAGGATGGTACCAACATGTGCAGTCCTGCGTTCCACACATGGTCCCGGAGGCCCTGCTCTGTTGTCTGACTCTGCGCTGGGGACAGAGGGGTGGCCTGGTTCTCCCTGCCTCGGGCTCACAGTCCAATGGAGCATGATCCTTAGTTACCCCCTGAGTGGGCAATGAGGGGCTGTGGGTGCTCAGAGGGGACAAGAGGCTGACCCACCCTGGGAGTCCAGGAGGGCTTCCTGGAAGAGGGGGTATCTGCACTGAGATCTGGAGGATGAGCAGGAGTGATCAGGCAGGACTGCTTTAGGCAGAGGGAACAGTACCGGGAAAAAGCCCAGAGCCAAGAGGTGGGGGTGCTCCAGGGTATCCATCTCCCCCTTTCCGTGACCCGCTGTTGCCTCTGGAAGGAGTCGAACTCCTCAGCCTGGAACTAAGCTAGCAAATTCTTCCACAAACACTGCCTGAGCACATGCTGTGTGGCAGGATTTGTGCTGAGCAGTACAGGCTCACTGCCTCCTGTAACCAAGACAATCCTAGTCCTGCCCTTAACTGAACCATAAGATAAATATTCCTACCATAACGCATAAATACAACCCAGGAATAAATATTCATGAGCCAGGGACGCAGACTCTAATTTTATACCGTGTGTAAGTAGATAAAGCCATAGACAGAGATCCATGACGTCCTGCCGGGCAAAGCAGCTGAAAAGTCCAGTCCAGAGTGTGTGTGTGTGTGGCGCCATCTGCTGGCAACTGCAAAAGCCAACTCAAGCCCCTGATTTTTCTTCATTTTTTTCCCCCTAGCTTATCTTTATGAATGCCTATACTTTTGATCTTCACGGCCAAGATAATCATGATGGTGCGATCACTCACCTAGAGCCAGACATCCTGGAATGTGAAGTCAAGTGGGCCTTAGAAAGCATCACTACGAACAAAGGTAGTGGAGGTGATGGAATTCCAGTTGAGCTATTTCGAGTCCTGGAAGATGATGCTGTGAAAGCACTGCACTCAATATGCCAGCAAATTTGGAAAACTCAGCGGTGGCCACAGGCCTGGAAAAGGTCAGTTTTCATTCCGATCCCAAAGAAAGGCAATGCCAAAGAATGCTCAAACTACCGCACAATTGCACTCATCTCACATGCTAGAAAAGTAATGCTCAAAATTCTCCAAACCAGGCTTCAGCAATACATGAACCGTGAATTTCCAGATGTTCAAGCTGGTTTTAGAAAAGGCAGAGGAACCAGAGATCAAATTGCCAACATCCGCTGGATCATGGAAAAAGCAAGAGAGTTCCAGAAAAATATCTATTTCTGCATTATTGACTATGCCAAAGCCTTTGACTGTGGGGATCACAATAAACTGTGGAAAATTCTGAAAGAGACGGGAATACCAGACCACCTGACCTGCCTCTTGAGAAACCTACATGCAGGTCAGGAAGCAACAGTTAGAACTGGACATGGAACAACAGACTGGTTCCAAATAGGAAAAGGAGTACGTCAAGGGTGTATATTGTCACCCTGCTTATTTAACTTATATGCAGAGTACATCATGAGAAACGCTGGGCTGGAAGAAGCACAAGCTGGAATCAAGATTGCCAGGAGAAATATCAATCACCTCAGATATGCAGATGACACCACCCTTATGGCAGAAAGTGAAGAGGAACTCAAAAGCCTCTTGATAAAAGTGAAAAAGGAGAGTGAAAAAGTTGGCTTAAAGCTCAACATTGAGAAAACGAAGATCATGGCATCTGGTCCCATCACTTCATGAGAAATAGATGGGGAAACAGTGGAAACAGTGTCAGACTTTATTTTTGGGGGCTCCAAAATTACTGCAGATGGTGACTGCAGCCATGAAATTAAAAGACGCTTACTCCTTGGAAGGAAAGTTATGACCAACCAAGATAGCATATTGAAAAGCAGAGACATTACCTTGCCAACAAAGGTCCGTCTAGTCAAGGCTGTGGTTTTTCCAGTGGTCATGTATGGATGTGAGAGTTGGACTGTGAAGAAAGCTGAGTGCCAAAGAATTGATGCTTTTGAACTATGGTGTTGGAGAAGACTCCTGAGAGTCCCTTGGACTGCAAGATCCAACCAGTTCATTCTGAAGGAGATCAGTCCTGGGTGTTCATTGGAAGGACTGATGCTAAAGCTGAAACTCCAATACTTTGGCCACCTCATGTGAAGAGTTGACTCTTTGGAAAAGACTCTGATGCTGGGAGGGATTGGGGGCAGGAGGAGAAGGGGACAACAGAGGATAAGATGGCTGGATGGCATCACGGACTCGATGGACGTGAGTTTGAGTGAACTCCAGGAGCTGGTGATGGACAGGGAGGCCTGGCGTGCTGCGATTCATGGGGTCGCAGAGTCAGACACAACTGAGCGACGGAACTGAACTGATTGAACTGATACGTTTGCAGAGAAGGCAATGGCAACCCACTCCAGTACTCTTGCCTGGAAAATGCCATGGACTGAGGAGCCTGGTGGGCTGCAGTCCATGGGGGCACAAAGAGTCGGACACGACTGGGCGACTTCCCTTTCACTTTTCTCTTTCATGCATTGGAGAAGGAAATAGCAACCCACTGCAGTGTTCTTGCCTGGAGAATCCCGGGGACGGGGGAGCCTGGTGGGCTGCTGTCTATGGGGTCGCAAAGAGTCAGACACGACTGAAGCCACTTAGCAGCAGCAGCATATTGAGCTGTTGTTGTTTAGTCCTTTAGTCCCTAAGTTGTGTCCAATTCTTTTGAGACCCCAGAGACTGCAGCCCGCCGGGCTCCTCTGTCCATGGGATTTCCCAGGCAAGAATACTGGAGCAGGTTGCCATTTCCTTTTCTAGGGGATCTTCTCCGGCCAGCGATCGAACCCACATCTCCTGCATTGGCAGGCATATTCTTTACCGCTGAGTCACCAAGGAAGCCCAATATTATTACAGTAGCTCCTGCACATAATCCATGGATTAGTAAGAATATATCAGGATGTTAACTCTACTTAAAAAAAAAAAAAGGTTCACGATCAAATGATTGAAGGCCCCTGCTCTGGAGGGGTGGGTTCGAGACAAGAACCCACGAGGGCAGGAAGACTTGAGCTGGAGAAGTCACCCACCGGCCGTCACAGCTGGTGTGGCCTTGGCAGGCTCTGACCCTCAACAGTGCTCTTTTCTCTCCTGCTGTCTCCTGCCTGGCTCCTTTCTGTCACCGCTGTGTCACCAGTGATGCCCTGCATAGGGCTCCAGTCTGGAGTGGGCCTGGGTCAGGAGCAGTCTAAGATGGTCTGGCCCCCTTGTGACGTTCTCACCTGGCATCAAACCTTTCTGGCTCCTCCTAATCCGCCTCCCTGCCCACTCCGGGTCCCTCAGCTGCTGTCGTTTCCAGCACTCAGCGTGGGGCCGGCCCTGCGCTGGCAGCATGGTGCCCCGGGAGAGCCGACATCCCTTATGCTCCGGCTCCCCTCCCTTCATCATCCTGCCCCCCACATCTCCACTGGGTTGGGAATGGACACCCCACTGCTGATCTTCCCCTCCGCCTGTTCTTTGCTAAATCAGCCCATCTGGGAAAATGACAGCGCCCCCTACTGGCGGCTCCATTCTCTTTCCCATACCTCCTCCAATCTTCGGCCCTTCAGTTGGCTCTCCTTTCAAAATGCTTCTCGCCATCCCCACTGTTTCCATGACTGTGAAAGTCACCAGCCTCTCTTACCTGGGCCGCAGTGGTCACCTCCTGAGCAGTCCTCTGCTTCTGCTCCTGCCCCTTAGAGAGGGATCCCTAAAGCCTAAGCTAGCCTACCTCCCTCCTCAGCTCAAAAGCCTCCTGTGGCTCCTTTCTTGCTCAGAGTAAGGGCCCAAGTCCTCATGACAGGTCACAAGGCCCTGAACCTCCTACTTCTGTTATATCTTCAATCTCATCTGCTCCCACCTTCCTCCCTGGCTTACCCCACCTCAGATACACTGGCTTTCTTGCTATTCCAGGAATGCCCTTGTACGCCCTGCTGCCTCAGGGGCCTTTGCACTTATTGTCAGATATCATCTCCTTCCACTTCTCCATTCCTTCAGGTCTGGGTTCAAACGTCCCCTGTTAAATGAAGACTTCCTGATCAAACCATTTCAACCCACGTTCCACTCCCCACCCCCCACTGTATACATCCTAGCCATTCCATCCCCCACAGCTGCTTCCTTTTTCTCTCTGGCATCTATCATACCTGATACACTATATCTTCATTATAACAACCTCCCATCGACTAAAACTAAAAATGTCAGCGGTCAGCTCTCTGAGGGAAGGGGCTGGGTCTGTTTCATTCCCTGCTGTATCACCAGTGCCTAGAACAGTACTCGGCACATAGTGAGCCGCCAATAAGTATCTGTTGAACTCTACACGGACAGAGGAGCCTGGCGGGCCACAGTCAACGGGGTCACAGAGAGGCAGACACGACTGAGCGCACATACACACACACACGACAATCAACCTGGTCTCTTGACAGGCTAATACCGTGGGAATTAAAGCTAGAAGCATCTCAATAAAGAGACCAAAACCAATGCCAAGATCCTTGACTGGCTTTGGAGAATCAGTTTTGATGATCTGTGCTATGCTAAGTTGCTTTAGTCATGTTTGACTCTTTGTGACCCCCTGGACTGTAGCCTGCCAGGCTCCTCAGTCCGTGGGATTCTTCAGACAAGAATGCTGCAATGGGTTGCCATGCCCTCCTCCAGGGGATCTTCCTGACCTAGGGATCGAACTTGCATCTCTTATGTCCCCTGCATTGGCAGGTGGGTTCTTTACCACTAGGGTCACCTGGGAAGCCCTCTGATGATCTGGGGGAAATTTAGATATTGATCGGGTTTAGAGTACTATTAGTAAGGAAGTATGACTCCTTTTATCAGGCCTGATGATACTGTGGTCATGGAAGGCAGTGTCTTTTTTTCCTGAGATGTACCCTGAAATGTTTAGAGATGAAATGTCATTATCTCTATACCTTTTTGTGACTGCAATACATGGCTTATGCAATCTTAGTTCCTCAACCAGGGACTGAATCTGTACCTTTGGGAGTGACAGCACCCAATCCTACCCTCCAGACCGCCAGGGGATTCCCCCATGATCGCTCTAACTGAACTGAAAACACGACCGCCAGGGGTGGTTCGGTACACCATTGTCTACGCTTATGTGTTTGAGCATTTTTGTAGTAAGTTTTTAACAGGCATCAGGAAAAAAAAAAAAAAAGTTATTTGGCCAAAAAAAAAGAAGAGAGGAAAAAAAGAACAAAAATGCAAACTCTTAATACTGATGAAATCTGGGGGAATTTTCAGTTGATGTCTCATTGTACTAACCTGTATGTCGGAAAATGTTCACCCTGAAAAGTAACCCACTCTCCTCAAAGGAAGAAGACGGCAGGCAAGTTGAATAAATGAATGGCGGGGAGGAAGGAGAGTCTGAGAGGTTATCGCCATCTGAGGCTGGGAAGGGGGGCATCAGAACAAAGCAGGGGAGTGTGGGAGGCACTGGCGGGGGTGGGGGTAGCTGTCACCTCCACAAAGTTGGTGTGTTTGGCGTCTCGGACAGTGACCACGGCATGCACCTCCTCGATCAGCTTCTGTTTCTCGTCATCATCGAACTGCATGTACCACTTGGCCAGGCGCGTCTTGCCTGCTCGGTTCTGGATGAGGATGAAGCGGATCTGGGGATGGCAAGAGGAGGCGGCAGGGAGAGAGGTGGGGTGGGCGAGCCAGTGCAGGGCGGCCCTGCCCAACAGCCCCACCCTGCCCATGGGGAAGATAGGGTCCACGTGTCCCGGCTGCCTGCCTTCCAAGGGTCTCCGCCACTCCCCTGAGCCCAGCCAGGCTGACCTGGCCACCTGCTCCGGTCCCAGGTCCCTCCAACACCCCGTGGAGTGATCTGTCGTCCACTGGCCAACTCTGCAGTCCTTTCTAGGGCGCTGAGTCCCAAGCTCCACCAAGTCTTGTCTCCCTGACCTTGGACAAAAGATCCGCCCTTCTACGCCTCAGTTTCCCCATGGTGAAACAAGTTTTCCTTAGAAGACCCACCTTGTCAGGGTGTTTTGAAGGTTAAATAAGTTTATAAATTTAGTCAGTGGCTGGCACTAATAGGCAAGCCAGGTGTCAGCTGCAATTATCATCAGTGATGCCTAGGAGACCTGAGGTGTTTTTAAGATTTTGAAACGCCAGCTCAACTGTCACACCGAACTGTGAACACCGAACAAGTTGATCTTGGAAGTGTTTTGTATAGTCCCATTTATATACTGAGTGTTCAATAAAATTAACTATTATGACTGATGCATTTGACCAAGTGGCTAAAAACACAGACTCTAGAGCCCGAATGAATCCTGGCACTGTTGGCTGTGAGTCTGTAGGCAAGTTACTTCACCTCTCTGGACCTCAGTTTCACTGTCTGCACAATGGGTATAATGAGAGCACCTCCCTCATGAGACCGTTGCACGAGTTCATGAACACAACAGGGATAAAACAGTGACTAGCACATACTAAGCATTATACAAATATTAGTTCTTAGTGATATAATTCATTGTTATTTGACTTTAAGAAAATCATGGGCCAAGTGCATGCAGCTAGGAAGCCTGTCTTTGAGCCCAGTTCTGTTGGAGATGGGTGTGCTCATGTCCATTTTATAGATGAAGAAATCGAGGCTCAGAGAATGGAAGTCTCACAGCCAGAAAGCAGAGCTGGGAATCCAAAGGCTTTGCTCTGAATCCCCTTATCCTGACTTGTGGAAGCCTCCACCGGGTCATGAGAGGCTGCTCTCTTTCGTAAGCCTCATTCTCCACACACTCCATCCCTCCTCCCCCAACTCATCTGAGCTGGACGGGAACAGGATATTACACTCTCCTTCCAAGAACCCCTTCTGCTGAGCCAGGGAAAACCACTTCCTAGCAAGGCAGGGGTCCTGGCAGGCAGGCAAAGGGCATGGGGTGGGGGTGGGACCCACACCAGGCAGCCGCAGCCTGGGGGCCAGAGCCAGAGATAGATGGAGTAGATAGGGAGGAGAGATGGGAGCAAGGCTATAGAACTAAGGGAGAGCTCTGTCTCTGAGTCCTGAACTCCCTCATACACCTCTTCCTGTTTCTCCTCCCAACCAGAGTCTCTCCATCCCAGGGAATCCACACTGAGAAGTCCCATCCTTTCTGTATCCTCGCCCCTCTGATGTCCCCTCTCAGTGCCCACCTCCCCCCCGCCCCCCGCCAGCCTTCTCTACCTCCAAGTTCCCCCGGCCCCCCCGGAGTTGCTCTCTTTGACTCCTGCTTTCCCAGTTTCAGGGCTCTCTGTCAGGGTGCCCCATCCCTGGGGATTGGCGCCAGCTCCAATGCCCAGTCCTTGTTCCCCAAACCCCCTCTCCACCTCTCACTTCCATGCTTACTCCCTACCCTGTGAGAACTCTCCTCTTGCAGAGACCTGTTCCATTGCTCCCCATTCATGTGTAGTATTCACTGCCTACTCCAAGCCTTCTTCCCTCTTACATGTAGCACGCTTTTCCTAACTCTAAAGCCCCATTCCCTACAGTACTTCCTGTCTCCAGGGTCCAGTCTCTTATCCTTGAGACTCTCACCAGCAGTATCCCACCCAGTTCCAACATCCTCTCTCCGCCTGCAACATCGGTTTCCTGCCCCTAGAGACCCCCTCTCTCCTATCTCAACGTCTCCCATTCTTCTCCAGCTCTTCTGACGCACTCCCGGAAAGCCCTCCGCTTGGGACGCCCCCTCCCCACCTCCAGTTCCTTCTCCCAGCTTCTGAGATCCTGCCTCGTGAGTAGCCTCCCAGTTTCAAAACCCCCCAACCATCTCGAATGTCTCCCTCCGGCACAGCCCTCTCCCCTGGCACCTGGTCTTCAAAAGCTCCCCCCTAGCCTCGAGAACCCCAGTACACACTCGCGCCCAGAACCACCCCCAGTTGCCTCCTTCGCCGGCCTTTGATCGGCCCCAATCCCGAGAGCCCGCGCCCGGCCCAGACCATCGCACCGCAGCAGGGGCGGCTTGTCAGTATCCCAGCGAGCCTGGAGTACCTGCACGTGGACCCACCCTTCGCCCGTCCCCAGCGTAGGCGCGCCCTCGTTACCATGGCGACCCCCGTCCGGACCCCAGCGGCCCCGGTCCCGCGGCTTCTGTGTGGCTCCGGCTCCGGCAGCTGTTGGGGGACCCAGGCGTAGAAGCGGACTTCCGGCAGAAGAACTCGCCCGCCCTCTCGCGCACAGCCCACTGGGAATTGTAGTCCTGAAAAAAAATAGGCTCGCTCGTCGGGGAGGCAACCCGGGAAAAGAGCCGGTTGCGCTTCCCAGCATGCCGCGCGACTGGGCTTTTCCTACGCCAAGGTTCAGGCTCCAAATGCATGTTGGGAGCCACGGGTTATTATCTCCTCGGAGGACTACAGTTCCCGACATGCCTGACAGCCAGCGAGACGAGAGTTGCATCCTGGGAAAAGTAGTTCCGTCAGCCCTCCCTCCACCTCCCAGCCTAGGCGAGAAGGACATGCTGGGAATAACTGTTTTAAATAAAACAGCGTTGGGAAATGTAATTATGTTTCCGTGCTTACCTAGTGCTCTGTTTAAAATGTGTTGAGTGTTTCTCTGGGAGACAGACAGTGGTTTAATAGCATCAATTTGGAAGTCAGAACTGTGTGCAAATCCTGCCTTCGCATTCCCTAGCTCTGTGACTTTGGGCGAGCAGTTTCATCTCTTAACTCAATTTCTTCATCTGTTAAAGAGAAGTGATCAAGGGGACACCTCACTGGGGTGGTTTTAAAGCTTCAGCCAGTTTCCCAATTACTTAGCACAGTGCTCGACACATGGTAAGCACTCAATAAACGTGAGTTAAAATCATGAACGTTCACTGTTTATATCATGTAATAGGGGTCTTCTTGCTTCCTATTCACAGGTACACCTGTCTTCTTACACGGCCCAGCTGTTGGGGACCCCTTACTAGAACACGGTGGCACATAGTAAGCACTCGATAAAGGTATTGCTACTGAGGGCAGATTTGCCATAATAAAAACAAAACATATCCTGGATGTAAATTAAAAGTGTGGTATTCGCAGAAGAACTAACACATAGGTGTTGAATAACTGTAGGGGCAAAAAGAGGTAAGATCATTTTCAGTTCTTGCACTCCTCTATCATCTACAGGGTTGGGACCAGGATAAAGTAAGCAATGTGCCCAAGGTACAAAAATTTAAAAGGCACTCACTCTTAGATGTTGACCCTTGCAAGGGCCTGAAAGTGAGCAGCTGGCTTGCCTCCCCTTGGTCCAGCCCTGTTCTCTAGCACTCAGCTAAGTGCCTGGCACAAGTCTGGTGTTTGACAAACTTCCTGAATGAATGAATAGGAATCAAGGAAACAGACACCGTTAAGGCTAAGTAAAAGAAGTTTTACAGGAATGAGTAGTTAGTATGTAATTTGTTTGAATGACCATGAAGACCAAAGTTGGTAAAATTGATCTATGATGTAAAAACAGGAGCAGTGATTATCTCTGTGGACAGGGGGCTAGGAGGCAAGGGTTATGCTGGATTTGGCATAGTAATATTCTGTATCTTGAAAGAGGTTTTAGTTATATAGATGTAGATACACACCAAAAATCAACAAACAATACACAGGATTTGTGCATTTCATATTACATAAAATTTACCTAAGGGGTTTCCCTGGACTGCGCCCCCACCCCAGAATTTTTTAACTGAACAAAAAAAGTCAAAAATATTGAACCGTAGTTGAAGATATGCATGCTGTTTTGTTTTCTGTATTTTGGCTGTGCTGCACAGCATGCGGGTCTTAGTTCTCAGACCAGGAATCGGAACCATAGACCCCCACAGTGCAAGCGCAGATTCTTAATCATTGGACCGCCAGGAAAGTCCCTGCAATTAACCTTTAAATACATCAGAAAAAGAAGTCAGATTAGTGGATAGAGAGATTAAAGAATAGAGAGGTGAAAAATAACCAAAATTATAGACTCTAGACACTGAGTATATGGGTATACACTGTGTAAAGCGCCTTGGAAGGAAACTTATGACCAACCTAGACAGCATATTAAAAAGCAGAGACAGTACTTTGCCAGCAAAGGTCCATCTAGTCAAGGCTATGGTTTTTCCAGTAGTCGTGTATGGATGTGAGAGTTGGACTATAAAGAAAGCTGAGAGCAGAAGAATTGATGCTTTTGAACTGTGGTGTTGGAGAAGACTCTTGAGAGTCCCTTGGACTGCAAGGAGATCCAACCAGTCCACCCTAAAGGAGATCAGTCCTGGGTGTTCATTGGAGGGACTGATGTTGAAGCTAAAACTCCAATCCTTTGGCCACCTGATGCGAAGAGCTGACTCATTTGAAAAGACCCTGATGCTGGGAAAGATTGAGGGCAGGAGGAAAAGGGGACGACAGAGGATGAGATGGTTGGATGGCATCACCGACACAATGGACATGGGTTTGGGTGGACTCTGGGAGTTGGTGATGGACAGGGAGGCCTGGCGTGCTGCAATTCATGGGGTCACAAAGAGTTGGACACGACTGAGCGACTGAACTGAACTGAACTATGTAAAGCTTTCAAACTTTATGCTTGGAAATTGCCATAATAAAAAAAGGAAAAGTAAAGAAAACAGACACCGTCCCCAGCCCAACAGCATTCATGGTCTAGCAGAGGAAATAGACATATGCAGTAGACTTATGCATATAGGCTTACATGACAATATGGGATAGACTTAAATGACATTGCAAATAAACAAAAAATTGCTGAGCAAACAACGATAGATATTTCTTATCTTCCGTGGATTGGGAATTTGGAAGCTGCTTACCTAGGTGATTCCGGGCAGTGTCTCTCCCAAGGTTGCAGTCACGATGTCAGCGGGGTTTGCAGTCATTTGAAGACTTGACTGGCACTGAAGCATCTCCTTCCCAGGGGCTCCCTAACAGCGTTGGCTGATTGATGCTGGCTGTTGGCAGGAGGCCTCAGTTCCTCGCCAGGTGGCCCTCTCTGTTAGGACACGTGAGTGTCCTCACGTGACAGTGGTTTTCCCCCAGAGTGAATGAGCCAAGAAGGGGCAGGTCAATAGCTGCCCTATTTTTTATGACCTGGCCTCAAAGTCACACCCTGTGATTTCCACAATATCTTATCAGTACACGGAACTGCCCTATCCAATGTAAAGGGGGACCTGAATACCAGTGAGAATCAGTGGGGGCCATCTTGGAGGCCCGGCTACCACAATCGTTTCAAGTAGAAGCACCTGGCCCAGATGAGGTGTTAGGGACAAAGCCAGGTGGGTGTGCAGGGAGGGAACAGACTTTGTCTCTGCTCTCAAGAATCTCATGGCTTGGGTGGTTTGGAGTGTGAGTCTGTCTATATGTATATAATATGTGTGTATGTGTGTGCATATATATGTATACATATATCTGTATGTATACATACGTATACATTATACATATATAACAATATGTGGGGGCTTCCTGATGGCTCAGTTGGTAAAGAACCCACCTGCAATGCAGAAGACACTGGAGGCTTGGGTTCGATCCCTGGGTCAGGAAGATTCCCATGGAGAAGGAAATGGCAACCTGCTTCAGTATTCTTGCCTGGAAAATCCCATGGACAGAGGGGCCTGGGGGGCTACAGTCCATGGGGTTGCAAAGAGCCGAACACAACTGAGTGACTAAACACAAGCACATAACAATATATATGTGTATATATTACTATATATAACAGGCATCTAACAATATATCTATGTATTCTGTAAATATAGACAGAAATCTGTCTAGAATATATATCCATACTCTGTTTTTTAATCTTTTTTTTCTTCTGCACCTCACAGCATCTGACATCTTAGTTCCCCAACCAAGGGTTGAACCTGCACTCCCTGCGGTGGAAGCATGCAGTCTTAACCACTGGGAAGTCCCTATCTATTTTCTATAGCTATAGACAGAAAGGGCCAGCCCCAGCCCTTCCTCTTTAGAACCGAGAAGGATCCTTTCCTTTTGATCCCATTACAACATGCTTGCCATAGAGAGAAACTGGAAAGAGACAGAATGCATGTTGATAGGGGGAGAGTCAACCAGTGCATATACGGTCACAACAAAATACTCGCATTCAGGCAAATATATAGAGAAGTCTAGAAGAAAACACATTTTGGGAGAGGCAAGAGGATGGGGTTGGGTTGCCCAAGGAGCTTCCATCTTAGCTGGAGTATTTTTTTCAAGGATGAGAAATTCATGTATTATTAGGTATTAAAAATAATTTAAAGTATACAGCAACAGTAAAATGGGCAAAGATTTGAATAGCATTTCACAAAAGCTGCTATTCAGATGGTTCATGTATATAGGAAATGATGTTCAACCTCATTAATCACTGGGGAAAGACAAATTAAGATCACAACGACACCACTACACAGCCATTAGAATGGCCAACATTAAAAAGATTGGACAGTATCAAGTGTTTGGGGAAACATGGAGCAGCTGAAATTTTTCTAAATGTCTCTAGGAATATAAATAACATCCACTTTGGGAAACTGGTTAGAGTACTCATGTACACCTTATGACTAGCAATTCCACTCTTCGGTACATACCTAGCAGGAATGAGTACACATATTTACCAAAAGACATGCACTATTCATAATAGCCAAGAAGTGGAAACTACTCACCAACAGTAGAATGAGTAAGTACATTTTGTGTGTGTGTGTGGGGGGGGGGTGCGCATGCGCGCACACATGTGCTCGCACTCAGTCATGTCTGACTCTGCGACCCCATGGACTGGATGGCCTACCAGGCACCTCTGCTCATGGATTTTCCAGTCGAGAATACTGGAGTAGGTTGCCATTTCCTTCTCCAGGAGATCTTCCTGACCCAGGGTTTGAATCCGTGTCTCTTGTGTCTCCTGCATGGACAGGTGGATTCTTTACTAGCTGAGCTACCGGGGAAGCAAATACATACTGGAGCCTTCGTTCTGTGGAATACTACCCAGCACCAAGAATGAACAATCTCCATTTATTTAAAATAATATGGGTAAACCCAATGAGCTATGTTGATCAAAAGAGGTAACTTAATTCACTTTAAGTAAAATATTAAAACAGGCAAAACTAAAAAAGGCATAGAAATCAATGACTGGAGAGGGACATGGAGGGAGGTCTTCTCAGAGATTGGTCATATTCTTTTTTTTTTTACCTCGGTGCTGGTTACAGGGGCGTGTTCTTTTGGAATATTCATTGAACTGTACACTTGTGATTTGTGTTCTTCTTAGTATGCGTGTTATCAGTTCAGTTGCTCAGTCGTGTCCGACTCTGCCACCTCATGAACCGCAGCACGCCAGGACTCCCTGTCCATCACCAACTCCCAGAGTCCACCCAAACTCATGTCCATTGAGTTGGTAATGCCATCCAACCATCTCATCCTTTGTCGTCCCCTTCTCCTCCTGCCTTCAATCTTTCCCAGCATCGGGGTCTTTTCAAATGAGTCAGCTCTTCGTATCAGGTGGCCAAAGCACTGGAGTTTTAGTGTCAACATCATTCCTTCCAATGAACACCCAGGACTGATCTCCTTTAGGATGGACTGGTTGGATCTCCTTGCAGTCCAAGGGACTCTCAAGAGTCTTCTCCAACACCACAGTTCAAAAGCATCAATTCTTCTGCTGCACTCAGCTTTCTTTATAGTCCAACTCTCACATCCATACATGACCACTGGAAAAACCATAGTCTTGACTAGACGGACCTTTGTTGACAAAGTAATGTCTCTGCTTTTTAATATGCTGTCTAGGTTGGTCATATTGGAGAAGGAAATGGCAATCCACTCCAGTGTTCTTGCCTGGAGAATCCCAGGGATGGGGAAGCCTGGTGGGCTGCCGTCTATGGGGTCGCACAGAGTCGGACATGACTGAAGCGACTTAGCAGCAGCAGCAGCAGGTTGGTCATAACTTTCCTTTCAAGGAGTAAGCGTCTTTCAATTTCATGGCTGCAGTCACCATCTGCAGTGATTTTGGAGCCCAGAAAAATAAAGTCAGCCACTGTTTCCACTGTTTTCCCATCTATTTCCCATGAAGTGATGGGACCGGATGCCATGATCTTCGTTTTCTGAATGTTGAGCTTTAAGCCAACTTTTTCACTCTCCGTTTTCACTTTCATCAAGAGGCTCTTTAGTTCTTCTTCACTTTCTGCCATAAGGGTGGTGTCATCTGCATATCTGAGGTTATTGATATTTCTCCCGGCAATCTTGATTCCAGTTTGTGCTTCATCCAGCCCAGCGTTTCTCATGATGTACTCTGAATATAAGTTAAATAAGCAAGGTGACAATATACAGCCTTGATGTACTCCCTTTCCTATTTGGAACCAGTCTGTTGTTCCATGCGTGTTGTATTTCCATTTTAAAACATAGGATCTATCAAGACTTTCCCTGCAGGGTGCACTGGTCTGGAACATGCCATGCCTCAGGACTAAAATAAATAAATTGATTAATTAAAAGAGAAAGACTTTTAATAAGAAAAAAATAGGATCAATCTTTTCTTTCTATTTTTTGGCCACGCTGTGTGGCATGTGGTGTCTTAGTTTTCTGACCAGAGATCGAACCGGCGCCCCCTGTAGTGGAAACGTGGAATCTTAACCGCTGGACTGACAGGAAAGTCCAGGATCTGTCTCTTTTTAATTTTATTTTTTAAGTTTTAAAATTTTATTTTATTTTTTTGGTCCAGCGGAACGGCTTGTGGGATCTTGGTTCCCTTATCAGGGATTGAGAGCGCCAGGGAATTCCCTCCATTGTAAAGCTGATAGAAATTGGGATGTTCATCATCGATCTTTCCATCAGACGTTTATCTTGTACCCACCATGCTGGGATTTTGCGGTGAATCCCTGCATCCCCGCTTCCTGTTCCTTCCTCGTTATTGGCTGCTCTTCCGGCCAATGGCAGAAGAGTTCACCCTTCTCGGACATCCCTAGAAGCATCAGCTAGCTGCAGCTTCCCCAGTTCGGTTTGTAGGCGGCGCTGTGAGCTCACTGACTCTGGTCAATCTGAGACCTGGTCCCCACCCCTTTGATTCTTTCAGACTCGGAGGAATGGAGAGAATATGCCCTAGCATTTACACTCTCTGCGCAAAACTCTTTTGCAGACTTTTCTATCTGTGCATCTCTTGAATGCGGATCTAGATTCTCGGGTCCCTCTTCTGACCTACTCCAGCTCCACGATTAGTGGGGAATCCAATCCCAGCTATCTGGGCCTCTAGAGCCATGCTGGGGAAATTTTGACAACTTGACAACGGCCTGCGTTGACAGTCGGCACCTCTGTCAGCTAAATGTTTTCTCGCTTATCTGTTTATCCTGCAGTGGAGGTTAGCTGGGTGCGCGGGAGGCGACTGCCCCCAGGGAAACCTGCTTCCGGTGGTTGGCTTGCTTAGCTAACACCCGCTCTCTTGTGCACTGGAAAGAAATGCAGAGCTGGGAAGGCCCTCCTTGATGGTTCCCTTCCTTCATCCACGGAAACACTGCCTGAGCCCCTGCCTTGTGCCTGGACAGGTGCTAGGAACATTAGCATCAATTGAGATAGCCTCAATTGAGTCCTGTCCTCATGGGGCTCACAGTCTGGTGGGAAACACCTATCAGTATATTGGAAACCCAGGGTGGTCAGGGCTTGGTTGGAGGACCCAAAGGTGCTGTGCAAGCCTAGTTCAGTGGCTCAGTGGTGTCTGACTCTTTGCGACCCCATGGACTACAGCACATGGGTTTGCCCTGTCCATCACCAACTCCTAGAGCTTGCTCAAACTCATGTCCATCGAGTAGGTGATGCCATCCAACCATCTCATCCTCTGTCATCCCCTTCTCCTCCTGCCTTCAATCTTTCCCAGCATCAGGGACTTTTGTAATGAGTCAGTTCTTCACATCAGGTGGCCAAAGTATTGAAGCTTCAGCTTCAGCATCAGTCCTTCCAATGAATATTCAAGACTGATTTCCTCTAGGATTAACTGGTTTGATCTCCTTGCAGTCCAAGGGACTCTCAAGAGACTTCAACACCACAGTTCAAAAGCATCATTCTTTGGTGCTTGGCTTTCTTTATGGTCCAACTCTCACATCCATACATGACTACTGGAAAAACCATAGCTTTGACTACATGGACCTTTCTTGGCAAAGTAATATCTCTGCTTTTTTTTTTTTTTTTCAGTAAACAACTTAGTCTTTCATTTGCCCAAGGCCAGTTGTTGCAGGCACTGAGGCCCCAAGACTTGCAGGAGGGATGGGGGAGGGGGCAAGCCATCCTGCCTCCCAGGTGCTGCCTGCCCCATCCTGCTTCCTGCAGGAGATGGGAAAGTAGATAAAGTGTACCCTTGCACCATCAAGCATCTCCTCAACTTTGTGTATGTATCAGTCACTCAGTTGTGTCTGACTCTGGGACCCCATGGACTGTAGCCCACCAGGCTCCTCTGTCCAAGCGATTCTCCAGCCAAGAGTACTGGAGTGAGTTGCCATTTCCTTCTCCAATGTCTCTGCTTTTTAATATGCTGTCCAGGTTTGTCATAGCTTTTCTTCCAAGGAGCAAGCGTCTTTTAATTTCATGGCTGCAGTCACTGTCGGCAGTGATTTCATAGCCCAAGAAAATAAAGTCTCTCTCTTCCAGTGTTTCCCCATCTATTTGCCATGAAGTGATGTGACCTGATGCCATGATCTTAGTTATTTGAATGTTGAGTTTCAAGCCAGCTTTTTCCACTCTCCTCTTTCACTTTCATCAAGAGACTCTTCAGTTCCTCTTCGCTTTCTGTCATAAGGGTGGTATCATCTGAATATTTGAGGTTATTGATATTTCTCCTGCCAATCCTAATTCCAACTTGTGCTTCATCCAGGCAGCATTTTGCATGATGTAGTCTGCATATAAGTTAAATAAGCAGGGTGACAATATACAACCTTGACTACTCCTTTCCCAATTTGGAAACAGTCTGTGGGAGGGCGTCTTGGAAGAGGGGACATCTGAACTAGTATCTGAAAGAGGATTAGAGTTAGTTATAAAACAAGGATTGTGTCTTGGCTACCATGCCCTCAGTGCCGGCCATCACTCCCTTTGTTCA
Organism: Capricornis sumatraensis; assembly: GCF_032405125.1. NCBI lineage: Eukaryota > Metazoa > Chordata > Mammalia > Artiodactyla > Bovidae > Capricornis > Capricornis sumatraensis. The sequence continues at coordinate 59,278,809 of NC_091088.1, forward strand.
CCACTGGATTCATTCATTTATTCATAAGCAAGTATTTAGTGTGGGTCATCTTTCAGACTGAGAATCTAGCCAGAGTTCCTGGCTTCAAAGGGTTCCCACATAATATGGTGATGCCAATACAGAACTTCAACCCCTGATGGAGTGCTATGAAAAAGAACAAAGTGTGTGACTATCTGACCCCTGTTGTCTGAATTTAAATCTCACATTTGCCACTCACTAGCTGTGTAACCTCTCTGTGCCTTAGTTTAGTAGAATAATAACAACCCCAAACTACTTGTAAAGTGTGAGGATTAAGTGAGTTAATATGTTTGAAGTGCTTTAGAATGTTGCCTGCATAAAGTGCCCATTTTTATAAAGTATGAGGGGTCAGGTCAAATCTGGGAGGCCACCCAGAGGAAGTGACCTCAAGCAAGACTTGAATAAGGCAGAGTTGATTGATAGGCTCCAAAAGAAGGGAAGAGGGGCATCTGGATCCAGAGTGAGCCCAGGCTTCTCTCTTCTCTAGGTGCTACCAGTTCAAAAATTTCCCAATATTCAAAGGACCTAGAACACTGCATTGGAGTTATAAACACATATTAATTTGAGGTAGGGGAATCCGATGTCCCTTCTCCCCAGGTTTTTCTGGTTTTCTCAAGTGATAGATTTCAAAATCGCTTACAAATCAGGGCTTGCAGTGACATGTAGAGAAAATCTGGCCCAGGCACTGGATTTGTTTCACCCACAATGCTAGAAAACAAACTTCCACTAATCAGAAAATCTTTATTAGTGAGATGCTTTAAAATTTGAGCGCATCTAGCACAACATTGTAAATTAACTATACTTCAATTTTTAAAAAGCAATGACCTCCAAAAAAAAAAAACACCCCACCGAAAAACAAAAGGCATGATTTTCAGCACATGTAGAATTCATTCAATTCTCCCAACAAATCTTACTAAGAGATAAGATTGTCATTCTACTTTTAAGATGAAGAGACTGAGCAAAGAAACGAAAAATGCAATAAGAAACATAGCTTTTCTTCATGCATTCCTTAAATATTGACTGGGTTCCCAGAACACTCATCTTCCACGATCCGTACTTCCGGAGGGCTCCCAGAGGAACCCCTCTTCAGTTCAGAGGAAGGAACTCAGGGGTTACAGCGGTGCCCCTTCCCATCACTACTATTTCCCCTCTGGGCGCCCAAACTGACATTTGATTTGCAGTCATTGGCACAATGTTGACTTGGAGGCCAGGGATGTATGCGGGACCAGGCCCTCTCCCGTCTCCCGAGATTTGGCGATCACGGAACCCAAAGCAACTTGTAATAATGCGCGCGTTGCCTGCAAATTTTCTTCGCTGCCAGGGAAAAGAGCACGCGCTTCGCAGCCCCGCCCCTTCTTCCGGAACGACGAATTTCGAGGCTCCTATTGGGCTGGGGCGGGCCACGCCTCCCCGTGTCCCCCAATCAACTCCCCACTGGGTGCACTCCCTCCTCCTCAGCCCCGCCCCACCGCCCCACGTTACGTCGCGCCTTCTCTCCTCCTCCGTTATCCCGGGGGCTGCGCTCGCGCGGCAAACCCACCTCCCCTTGCCTCTTATTGGCTGGTCAGGTCCCGCGCGAGCGGGATCGCGCCCTTCGCCCCCGCCCCCAAAGCTCGGCCATGCCTCTCCCCTCCCGCTTTCTCCAAGAGCCGGCGCGAGAAGGGTTTTGGCTGCTTCTGGTGCGCGCAAGGGTGCGCGCGCCTCTCGAGGACCACTCCCTCCGCCTCGCGCGAATAGCCGCAGCAGCTGGCAGCCCTACCCGCGCACGCGCTCTTGTCCACTCCAGTCCTCTGCTCAGTCGCAGGTCTGCTCGCGCTCTGTCTGGCGCTGCAGCCAACCGCAGTAGCGGCATTTTGTGTGTGTTTTGCGGGGGGGGGGGGGCCGGGGGGAGAGAGCGCACGCGCACTGCGCCCTCCGCGCCCGTTCCCTGGACGCGGCCGCTGCGGTGGCAGTGAGTCCCTCGGGCGCGCACGCGCTCTCGCTTCTCCCCGCCACGCGCCGGTTATCCCCTCGCGGCGCGCGCTTCAGGGGCCGTTATCCCCCTGCAACGGTCCCCGCGCCACGCACGCGCAGTAGCGAGGGGAGAGCGCGCGCGGGAGCGGCGGCCGCAGGAAGGAGGCGCCGCCGCCGCCATTGCGAGGGAGGGAGGGAGGGAGGGAGCGAGCGAGAGAGGCTGGTCCGCCCTCCCCCTGGTTCCCGCCCCTCCCCCCTTCCCCTCCCCGCCCCCCCGCCCCGAGGGAGAGCCGCGGAGCGGCGGGAGGAGGTGGAGGAGGCGGAGGAGGGAGCCCGCGAGGGAGGGTCCGCCCGGCCCCCCGCCGCCGGAGCTGCCGCCGCCGCCGCCGCCTCAGCCGCCGCTGGACGAGGAGCAGCAGAACATGGCGCCGGGGCCGCCGTCGCCGCTGCCGGGATCCCGAAGGCCCGGGCGGCGCTGAGGGCGCCCAGCTGGTGAGTGCGCGAGCTCGCGGGCCCGGGCGGCGAGGCCGGGCGCCGCCCCGCTGCGGGGTCCAGGGGGAGGCGGGGACGGCGGGGACGGCGGGGCCCGGAGCCCGCGAACAATGGAGGAGCCGGAGGGGGAGGGGAGGGAGCGGCCCCCCAGCCCCCGGGCTCCGCCGGCCCCGCCGCCTCGCGCTGCGGCCCGGCCAGCCGGGGCCCGCCTGCCCTTCGGACTTGCCCCTGCCCGCCGCAGCCCTGCTGTCGCCGCGTCTGCCCCCACCCTCCAATCCATTGAGATCTCCGTGTCTGCCTCGGCTTCCCCCCACCCCCCGACTCCAGCCACTCTGCTCCCAATTCTGCGCCTCCGCCTTCTCTCTTCCGCCCCTCAGTAATGCCCTTCGCCCCCCCCCCCCAGACTCTGCAGTGCTATTGGGACCCTTCCGCACCCCTGAATTCTGGACCCCCACGGTCAGATTGGTGACCCTTCTGCCTCCTCCGATTCCGCTCTCAGCACCCTGGGTCCGTCCCCTATGTCCTGTTCCCCTCCGCTGATGCACCCCCAGGAGCTGTCCGTCTAGGACCTGCGGTTCCACCTCTTCGGTGATTCATCCGAGACCCTGTTCATCTTGGCACTACTGCCCCCAGGTCTTCTCCTTGGGCTTAATTCCGCGTCCCTCTTGGGCCCTACTGCCCGCTGACAAAACCTGCCGCCTCCTCCCGGCCCCGCTCCCCATGGGATATCCCTGGACTCTGACCCCTGCCGATCTCGATGCAGTCCCCTGCCCCCTCTTGGACTCCAACGCGCCATGCTCGCCGCCTCCCCTCCGATCTTACTCCATTTTTTGCCATTCAGATCCTTGCCTCTCTTCCAGACCCTTTTGCCTCCCCACTCTGCCCCTCGTCCAGTCTTAAGATCTTGCGGTGCCCTCCAACCTGCTTGTTTTCTGACTTGGCTTTCCTTGAAGCAGCCTCCACCCCCTTCTCTGACCCTGCAGCTCTCTCGTTCCTGCCGTTCAGTTCTCTGACCTTTCTCCCTAACTCAGCCTCACCGCAGCCTGACGCCCTGCAGTCCCCGGTTGAGGTTTCTTCTCTCTCCCACCTCCTTATTGGCCCTCTTTGGAGCCGTTGCATTCATTTGTTCCTGCTTCCTTTGCCCTGTCTCCCCTTCATTTCTTCTTTGCTGAAGACCTGCTTGGCAGCCTGTTTCTCCAAGGCATGTCCTCTCTATTTGGGCCCTTACTGAAAGACTGGGAATTTCTCTCTGATCCATCACCTCCCTTCCCTTCCCATTCTGCATCCCAGACCTGCCCCAGATCCTTTTTGCACCTGCTCTTGGCACTTGTTCAATTCCACCCCATCCTCTCTGTTTTCCTCCCAGCTCTGCCCCTTTGGGAGCTGTCCACAGTTGTCCACCTATGTTTTGGACCCATTTTAATTTTCCTACTGCTGTCTCCTCTTGAAGTGGTCCTCTTTAAGTCTGGTTATCTTGTGACTGCCTCACCTCTCTGTTGCCTCTGAATTCTAAGTTTCCCTCCTGATCTTCTCCTCCCACCCCATTTTGATTCAGCCCTCAGTCTCCACTCTCCTGTCTTGAATGGGTCCTCCCCCTTTTACCCTGCCTCTTACCTCGTTTTTTGAGTCTCCTTCCTCTGGGTCTGCTCAGTATAGAGATGTTTCCCCAAGCCTTCCTACCTGTCACTCCCCCCAGCCCAGCTTCCTCTTGAAGCTGTCTCAGTTCTTGACTAGAATCTCCGTCCCTTTTGTGATCCCTCTCGCGGTTCTGGTCTTCACTGCCTGGGTTTCTCCCTCATCTTTTCTTTCCTGTTGTATCTTGCTAGACTGTTTCTCTTCCCTTGTAGTTCCTATCAGATTTGCTTCTCCCAGCTCCCCTCTTGACCTGCCTGTTCCCCACCGGGTTACTTCACCTCTTCAGGTATGCCTTTCTCTAGTCTCCATCTCACAGCTTTGGGGAGGAAGGGACTGGGTTGGGCCTAGGATGCTTATGTTCACATTTAGATTACAGATTCGCTCAGCACTCTGACTCTGAGGGTTTTATCTCCAGGGATCCTGTGAGATCTGGGTAAATAGCTGGGGTTGGTTGATTAAGAAGTGCTCTCTCGAGTCGGGGAGTGTCGCCCCTATTTTCCCCCACTTTTACCGAGCGTAGTGATGGTGGAGGTAGTTCTCTTTCCATTGCCCCGCTTTTCTTTCCCACTCCCATTTTGCTTCCCCGTCCCTTTGAGTCCTGAGGCTTTGCAGTTTTGTGTCCTTTGGAAAAGGAGAATGCAGCTGCTCACAGGTCAGTCTTCTGTCTCTCACTTTGCCTCCCTCCTCCTCTCAGCTATCATAAAGAGGCAGTTGTACCCTCTCCCCCTTTCACCTCCAAGCCAGCATGTTTTAGGAGAACTTAGGAGTGTGTTTTTTTGTTTGTTTGTGTTTTCCAGCTGACAAGTCCTATTTTTATTTCGCCTTTAGCTGGAGAAATGCCAGTTCTCAACTTCTCCCCAGCCCCACAGAGGTTATGGCCACACTTGGTGTTTACTGTTCTGGGTCTGCAGAAGCTGCCAGTCTTGCTTGGCTTCCTTGATGGCCTCTGGTTTGCTCTGTGACCTTTGGGAAGGGTTGAAGGAAGGTGGGCTTGTTTCTTTTTCACCTCTGCCCCAGGAAGGATTCAGCTTCCTGGTCTTCAAAATGGTGAGGGCCTGGCTTTGGAAAGCTCTTTGCGGTTGTTTGTTGAAACAGAGAGTGCCAAGTGTCACTCAGATTTCTGCCCTCTGGTATTGCAGGCACTTCAGCTGCAGAAGCTGAATTCCTCTAGGTAGCTGCATGCTTGGGAGAAGGAGGGAACTCATTGGTGAACCAGGAGTATGTGGATGGGCCCTGACACTCCCAGGCCTTCTGACCGCCGTGATTTGGTAGAGAAATGAGTGCCAGGGACGGGCTGATATGATTGGATTTTTGGTTTATTACCTGAAAAATGTACCTTGCTGCCTTTCCCTGAGCTGTTTTCTCCAGTGATCTTCTGTTGGAGGTGGAATATAGGAAATTCATTCAGAGGAAGAGGTGGTTTCACAGAAAACCATCCAAGCATTCTCCTTCCTTAATTTGGGAGAGGGAACCTTTTGCATGTTCTAGGTTTATTTATTTTATTTCTTAAGTAGATCAAAAGCCTGATTCCCCCCCCCCCCCCCCCCCGTGGCCTAGGGCAATTGCATATTAAAGCAGCCATCCAGCTGTGAAGGAGCATTTACTGGAAGGACTTTCTTAACTGAACTATGATCAAACTTTGTTTACTTCACCACTGAAATTTAGAAATAGTTCTGTATGAATACATGTGAAATAAAAACCATTCGTTGTCATCTACAGAATTAGACCACTGACTCATCAAACATTAGGGCATTTGTATATGAGACAGTGAGAGGGAATGAATAGTAGATCCTTGTGGCTCCTTTTGCCTAAGTTCTCAGGACTTTAAATTTTGTGACAAGCAGAATCTGGTAAATTATCTTTGACATTTGTTTTCATCATTATTGACTTTAAGGTTTTGGTTCATTTTTGTTCATTTCTGTTCGTTTGATGAAAAGAATTCTGATGAATTCTCTGAATTTATTTGAGTTTTTATGTTGCCTATGTTGGTGTAAATAGTTGTTTTGGTTTTTATTCTTAATGTGCAAGTGACAGCTAATTAAGAATAAAAACAACTGTGTATGCAATACTCCTTAAATTTGTGTTCCAGGTTTTCAGTTCACTGGCAGCATAGGAAGTTTCTGCGTGCCCAGAGCCTAAGTTTACATAATAGGAGGAGAGGAGACAGAAGAACAAAGAGCTGTTTTTCTTCTGAGACTGGGAACTGATGTTCCAGAGATTGTCAGATTTCTCTGATGGTGACAGAGGCTCCAACCCCTGTATCAGCATTTGTTTTCGTGATGGAATTGGGTGCTGCAGAAATCTGAGGTGATAGCCTTGGCCTTCTGGAACATTTAATGTGCCAGTTGGGGGTGGGGTGTGGAGTGGGGGCAGGCAGTAGGTGACTGTTTTCAACCTAGTAATGTGTTTTCAAGGGCTCTTGCCCTGCTTAGAAAATCTTTGTTATTACTGGCCTGATTAGGATTGTCTTCATTTTTTTATACTAGGCTTAATTTTTGGCTATGTCTGCCCTCCCTTATCTGTTGCCCCTTTTTTCTTGCCATGATGAAGGCCAAAGATTTAGGACAATAAAAGGATCAGAAAATAGTCATTCCTGGGATTCCCTGGCAGTCCAGGGGTTGGGATTCCACACTTCCACTGCAGAGGGGTGCAGACCCCTGGTTGGGGAACTAAGATTTCATATGCTGTAAGGCCTGTGGCCACACACACAAAAACAATCATTTTTCTTGGTCCTAGACGCATGGAAGGAGTTGTCTGTGTGCATATCCATGGACCTGATGGTGACTTGTTGACAAAGGACAGTCTGGAGAGTGTGAAGGTTGTATAGGTGACTGTGACCTACAGCCTCACAGGTGTGGTCAGTCTGTATATAAGGAGGAAGTGGATTGGGCCAGTGCAGTTGGAGATCGAAAAGGTGAGCCTGGTCGTCTCCCTCTAGTCTTGCCTGCTTTCCCCTCCTCCATCTGCTGTGCTGTTCTGAGAGGTGCTGGGCCTCCTGTAGGGCCTTTTGGTGGATGTGCTCTGACTGTTGTCATTCACCCACTGACAGTCTAAACAGTATGTTAATATACCCAGTCTCTGTGACAGTTCATTGACCTTCTAGTTCAGTCACTTAAAATTTCTTTTCCACACTATATGAAATAACCTTGGAGAGTCTCTATTTGAAGAGGGAAGTGACCAGCAGAAACCCCTTGGCTTTGAAACAGCAGTTTGAAGATCAGTGCCTAGTCTAGCCTCCTCAGTTATATTGGGGAAATGGAAAGCTTGCAAGGGGCATGATGACAAGGCTTCCTGTCGTAGCTAAAAGAGTATCGGACATACAGGTAGGAGACCTGGTCTAGGCTCTAACCTGTTAGATGGACTCTTGGACAAAGTGCTTTACCTCTCTGGGCTTCTCATTCCCAGCCTGAAGTCTTGTGTGCCAACCAGCTCTAATTGTAGATTCTTGTTCTGGATCACAGACGACAGGACACCTGGGATTGTCCTCTTGGTACTACTCTTAACCCCCCACCCCCCACCCCGTCCTGCCCCTATCAAATCCTGTGACCCAGAATGGGCCAGGCAGTGGTGGGGCAGGGGGCTCTTTCCCCAGGGGATACAGTAAAATGAATTGCGTTATCTCTGTTGTATGCTTTTTCTTCTCTTTTTAATATTTATTTGTTTTTGTTTGTTTGTTTATTTGGGTGCATTGGGTCTCAGTCACGACATGTGGGATCTAGTTCCCTGACCAGGAATTGAACCTCTGGCCCCCTGCATTCAGAGCTTGGAGTCTTAGCCACTGGACCACCAGGGAAGTCCCCTGTTGTCTGTTTTTTCAAATATAAAATAAACACTTGCCTCTTTTTCAGCCATTTACATGAAGATAGTTTATAATTTGGGGAGAAAGGAGCATCCAGATTGTATTAACTACATAACTAAAACCATATACCTCCTAAAAAACAGTATGAAAATTTTCAAGCTGAGTCATTGTTGACCTAGGCTCTCAAATAGCAGTGGTTTGAATAGCACTTGAATTGCTGGTATTAAGAAATGCAAACAAATCTTTCATGTTCATCTTCTCCCAAATTTATTTCTATTTAATTTTTGATAGAATGCTTTATCAGACTTCGTCTATGAAGAGTTCTTGAAAATGGTATTGGACATGTGTCAGTCTCGTCTTCATTGCTTTGCTTTGCTAATGTTCAGAGACACCATTAGTTTGATGTACTAGCAGAGAACCAGCCATGAAGCATCCTCACAGGAAAGTAATATTTGTTTTAGTCAAAAGTAGGCAGCCTTGCCTGTCTGCTTTATCTTCCTTTAATGGGACGGACACGTTGTCATTTTGTGAAATTTGCAGCAGTTGTGACGTTGCATCATGTATCTGTAGGTACTTCAGACTGTTTCTGCTTCCTTAGTGTCTGCATTCTTTTTTGGAAACTGTTCTCTTGCTGGTCACCATTGTAATACTTGTGCTTGGTAATCAAACTTGAATAATTGAAAGACAGCTTCCTATGGTAAAGAATGTTGAACTGATCATGAAGAAACCTGGGTCCTAGCCCTGGCTCTGCCGCTTACCAGCTGTGTGACTGTAGCCAAGTCATTTCACTTCTGGGCTGCAGTTTTTTCATGAGGAAAATGAAGGGATTATGCTAGTTGGTTTCCATCATTTCCAGTCATACCTAAATACCTGTGCCCTCACTACTGCTGACTGAAGCCATGCTGCTGCCAAAGACTTTTTTCTTCTTGGGGGGCATGCCTGCCGCTTAAAGAGTTTCAAGCCTAAAAGTGGCCATTACGGTTAGTATACACATCTCCCCGACGTTTTTGACATGCCCTCCTGCTCAGCATTTAATCCCTATATACACACACACACACAGCCACACACATGCACACATATCATAAATGTCTTGACCAGGGCTACGCAACTAATATATGATCTAATTTATGGTAAGCTCATGTTACGAATCCATATCTGTCTGACTCTAAAATCTGTCTTTATTTTATTAGACTGTCTTGCCTCTCTGGGCTATAAGAATAAGCTGTAGTTCAATTCCTTGAGGAATTGTAGTCAGTTATAAACAATTAACTATATATGTAATATGGGGTGGGGTGAGGGAAGTAAATGTTGAATAGACTATTCTTACTAATTTCTAGCTGTTCCGGAGGCGGTCCCATAGTAATCTGAAAGATTCTCATATTCAGTGACTGAGCAACATCAGGTTCCATATCCCAATATTTTAAAAGGAATCCCAGCCACAAGTACCAGCTTATCTTTGTAGTCAGTATTGAAGAAGTTGAGCATTTTATTTCTGACCTGGATTCACACCTGAGGTAGCAAAACTATAAGTAAATTTATCTAACAGAAATAAGGTAGAAATGTTTGGTTGTGAAGTGGCCTTAAATCCGTTTTTTCTTTGGCAAATAGAAAAGTGTCTGAATAGCTGCTAATTGAGAGATTTTATTCTGAGAAAACTGTCTGTGCAGCTAGAAATGTATAGATGAAAATATGCTTTGCCCCTTGACTTTATTTGTATGGAGCTCCCTATAATATATATTTTTTTAAATTCCAATTCAAAAAGTTCTTAAACAATGTTGAGGTGCAAGAATGTTTCCCAGCTACAGCTAATAGCCCCCTGAAGTGTAAAATACTATTGTTGCATGGTACTTCTTCCGATCTCCATTTAGAGATAGAAAGGTCAAAACCAAGGCTTCTCTATTTCAGCCTGCTCTACTTAAGAGTAAGATAAAGGAAAATGATTACTGTTAATTGCCACGGGCAATTAAAAAGGATTCTTTGTTCAGTACCAAATTGATTGTGTACAAATGAAAGTCAACACTGCATTAATACAAGATTATTAGATTCTTGAAATCAGCATCTTCAGCCGGAGTGGCTTTCACTTCAAGGGAATTGTTTCACTGGGAATAGTGTACCTAAATGCTTGGTCATTTAAAGTATCACTAGGTCTTTAGTTTTCAAAAATGCTTATTAAGTTTGTTGGTGGAAGACTGATGGGTGCCTCTCTTGTAATACTGTTTTTAATGGACTGATATCATTAAATACTTTAATGCTACTGACATATAGGGAATTTATTCCACTTTGGGCAGTCAGTTGAAGAATGCAGATAAAACCTTTGATAGATGAGGAAAAGGGCCTCTTAACTGCTGCGGGAGTGGGCTGTTGGCGTATGCCTGGTGTTAGTAGCCACAAGGCTTAAAAATGGCCACTTTAGCTAAAGTGGTTATAATTTGACGTGTATACAAGGAAGATGTATTTTCTTACATACATGTTGTGGGCTTCCCTGGTGGCTCAGACCGTAAAGCGTCTGCCTGCAGTGCGGGAGACCCGGGTTCGATTCCTGGGTCTGGAAGATCCCCTGGAGGAGGAAATGGCATTCCACTCCATACATGTTGTACAGACCCCTTTTTCATATGCTGGGGCATAATTTTCTTTTTCACAGATTTTCTTTTCCCCTATTCAGTTCTTCTTTTTTAATTTTATTTTCTCCCACACAGTTCTTAATAAATTGAAAACCATTTGAGTGTCTCTATCTGTAAGGTACTTCTCAGGACTTTAATATACAAATGCGAATGTGTGGGATCATATTTTTAACTTGTACAAGTTTGTTCACAGTCACATACCTGATGATGAATGGGTTACTAGTGATCTCATACAAATTAGAAGTGTCAGAAGCATCTTGTGCTTACAGATCTTTTCTATTTGTGTTATAGTTGCAGATTTTTGGGGTCTCTGTTTACTTGGAATTAAAAGAAAATAGGTATGGTCACTGCTCTGCCTTCACGATGGGACTGGCAGACAGGCAGACTGGGGCAAACTTTCTGGAAAACAGTTTGGCAAGAGATACAATCATTGGTCTGGTTATAGGTATCTGTATTGACCAAGAACTGGAGATGAGGACCAAAACTTGACATGAATATGTTAATTATAGTGATGCCTATTGGGGGAAAAAAGAAACAATCTAAATGTTTTAACTTTATGGGAATGGTCACTTTATGGAAAAGTCTGAAGTCATAAAAAAGGATGCTTTTGGAGAATTCTTGACATGGGAAAGTACACGCAAAATGAAGTTAAGTATGAGAAAAAAGCAGGATATAGAACTATAAACAGTATGATTCCAGTTATTTTAAAACATATATGGGAAAAAGTGGAAGAAATATGCCTGCATGCTATTAGTATTTGTCTCTGTGTTGCAGAAATTTGAGTGATTGATTTTTTTCTGAGTTTTCCCAACTTTTCTAAAATGATTTGCTATTTTTGATTCAGAGAAAAAAGATTAAAAATATTTTTTTGCAATGTGGTTGTATTATGTTTGGTTTTTCTTGAAAACATGAAAGAAAAATTGAGCTGAACAGCAGGAACTCAGTAATGATGAGATCTGTTGGAGTTTAGTACCTTTGAAGGTAAAGGCAGGTACACGTCTTAGAGCAGTAATTGAATTAATGATAGCAGTATAGCCTTCCTGGGTGCGCTAGTGTTGAAGAACCCACCTGCCAATGCGAGAGATGCGGGTTTGATCCCCGGGTCAGGAAGATCCCCTGGAGGAGGAAATGGCAACCCACTCCAGTATTCTTGCCTGGGAAATCCTGTGAACAGAGGAGCCTGGCGGGCTACGGTCCATCCATAGGGTCACAAAGAGTTGGACACGACTGAAGCAACTTAGCAGGCATGCATGCATAGCAGCATTACCACGTAATAGCAACAGTTGCTTCCTGAGTGCCGGGAGGTTCCTGTGTGTTCCCTCATGTCCTCCTCACCATAATCCTCTGCCCTGAGGTAGGTGGTAGAACAGTGCGGGGACTGAGGCTCCCTAAGGGCACTTAAGGCCACCAGGCTGACAGGTCAGCAGTCTGGTTCAGAGCTTTTGCTTGGAGCCCTTCCTTACATTCTAGCACTTTCTCTGGTTTGCCATATACTTTACAGAACTGATTTCACCCCAGAGATGAGAAGAATAAAAGTCTTACTTCCTTACTGATAGCTATACCCTAGTCACTCAGTCGTGTCCACCTCTTTGCAACCCCATGAACTATAGCCTGCCAGGTTCCTCTGTCCATGGAATTCCCCAGGTAAGAATCCTGGAGTTGGTTGCCATTTCCTCCTCCAGGGGATCTTCTTGACCTAAGGATCTAATCCAGGTCTCCCGCACTGCAGGCAGACTCTACCATCTGAGCCACCTTGGAGGCGCTGTTCTCTTCAGCATGATATCCCCCTGCCCTCAGCCATGCTTGTTTTAAAGGAGCCATTAGTGTATCACTTCTTTCTTTTCTCGGTCACAATCAGGAATAGACATGGAGCTAGTTATGTCCTCCTCTTTATGGGCCAAAAATCTTTAAGAGTTAAATTGTTTCACATATGATTAATTGTACTATTAAAATAAATTAAGGACTGTAAAGCAGAAGAGGAAAAGAATAGGGAACATACTAATTCTTTGTAGCTCCAGCGGGTAGAGGTGTAGGGAGACGAGTAGTTTTCCTTTATCCTCCCCGTTGGAGCTATACCATGTAGAGTACCAGTTGTATAGAACAAGCCTTCTCTCTGAGACTTGGCACACCGTTTATAAAACAAAAGCAGTTTTTCCCTTATAGGTAACACAGGGAACGCCCTGTTTCTGTACCAGAAAGTAAAAAATTTAGAAGACCAGTGGCCTAATTTTTTTTTTTTGATCTTATCTTGTGGAATTAAGTGTGACTGAACATTCAAACACAAGAATGCATTGACCAGGAAGGTAGATGTCATCTTATTATGAGAAAGAAAGTGATCTAAGTTCATGTTTTGTTTTGAATAGGGAATAATTTGGAAATTTAAATTTTCACCTTCTTTGTATTGTTGTTGCCAACAAGACATTTGCACACAAGACACCACCCTTATGGCAGAAAGTGAAGAGGAACTCAAAAGCCTCTTGATGAAAGTGAAAGAGGAGAGTGAAAAAGTTGGCCTAAAGCTCAACATTCAGAAAACTAAGATCATGGCATCTGGTCCCGTCGCTTCATGGGAAATAGATGGGGAAACAGTGTCAGACTTTATTTTGGGGAGCTCCAAAATCAATGCAGATGGTGACTGCAGCCATGAAATTAAAAGACGCTTACTCCTTGGAAGGAAAGTTATGACCAACCTAGACAGCATATTCAAAAGTAGAGACATTACTTTGCCAACAAAGGTCCATCTAGTCAAGGCTATGGTTTTTCCTGTGGTCATGTATGGATGTGAGAGTTGGACTGTGAAGAAAGCTGAGCGCCGAAGAATTGATGCTTTTGAACTGTGGTGTTGGAAAAGACTCTTGAGAGTCCCTTGGCCTGCAAGGGGATCCAACCAGCCCATCCTAAAGGAGATCAGTCCTGGGTGTTCATTGGAAGGACTGATGCTGAAGCTGAAGCTCCCAATACTTTGGACACCTCATGCGAAGAGTTGACTCACTGGAAAAGACCCTGATGCTGGGAGGGATTGAGGGCAGGAGAAGGGGACGACAGAGGATGAGATGGCTGGATGGCATCACCGACTCGATGGACGTGAGTCTGAGTGAACTCCGGGAGCTGGTGATGGACAGGGAGGCCTGGCGTGCTGCGATTCATGGGGTTGCAGAGTCGGACACGACTGAGCAACTGAACTGAACTATACTGAACCTATATTTTTACTGGCCGTTCTTTGTTTCACCAGGGAGAGCACTGAAGACCTGATGTGCGTTTGTAGTGGGGGGGTTGACGGTTAGGTATCAGGAAGAAATTGGAAAACGGTTCGGAAGCTCCACAGGACTTTTCCTTTTGTTCTCTCATTTATTCTGTGAACCCATCGCTTTTATCCTAGAACAAACACGTCAGTAGGAGCACGGTATTTGTTGAATTAAAGATAGGACTTTTGAGAGAAACCAGGAAAACTAAAGCCTCTGAAGTCTTTCAGTCCTTAGACTCTTGGGTTTCCTCTAGTGACGTAAAGAACCCTTTCTTTTCATTTTGCTTCTTACCAGCTTTTGACCTTGGACGTCATTTATCTCGCGTTTTTATGTGTAAAATGGGCCTCAGTACTATTCTGCCTGCTGCAGAGACTTTTTGTGTTCAGATTTTATTTTTTTTTTGAGTGCTAAATGCCAGCAGTGGATGTGGAAATTCTGTCACATTGGACAGCCTTTCAGTTTTCTGGGAGGATGAAAAGGAGCAGTGTGATTAATGAAGCTGCTTAGGTAAGCCAGCATGTTTGAGTGCCTCACGAGAGCCTGGAGACGTTTTTGGATCCGTGGAGCAGCAGTGCTGTTGATGGGCATCTTGTAATTGCGACAGCAGCAGCCAGTTTTGGGGTCTTCCCAGGGTCTCACCCATCTCCATGCTGTAGGTCACAGGCCGCAGAGCAGCATTAGGACTGAAGCCGCAGCTGCTCCTCCCGTGGTGACGCGTGACAGCGGCTGCACCCTAGTCCTGCCTCCTGGCAGCTCTGCCCCCTGACATTGTTGCCTTCGGGCACCTCGTCCGTAAGAAGGGGGAGCAGTGTCTGCTCACAGGTTCACTGTGCAAATGAAACAGTGCCTGGCCACAGTAAACGCTTTGTAATGTCATTATTTGTGCCGTGGTCTTGACTTTTACAGGTCAGTTGACAATATGGTGGTGAGGCAGAAAAAGTGTTCATTTACCAATTTTTAGTTTTGCCAAGGAGGACATTTTAAAAACGGGCAGGGGGGAGCTACTCACTATATTTTGTTAAAAGAAAAGGGTCCACTGTCAGAGTAAAAGATTGCCATTTTCCTTTTTTGGCAGGAGGCACACTTCTGGCTTGCAGGATCTTAGTTCCCCGACCGGGGATCAAACCCTGGTCTGCCTGCAGTGGAAGCATGGACCTCTATCCCCTGGACCACCAAGATTGCCCAAAAGATAGCCTTTTTCAAGGAAGTTGGCAGCTTTACACAGACACACACAGGTGTATGTTTCTAATTCTCAGTTTTACATAGACTGGGGAAAACTGCCACAGGCCAACACCAGTTGTATGTAGACAGGCATTAAGTAGATTCCTGTCCTAGTTCGTCCATTTATTGTCACCTTAAATAAGCTCTTTGACTTCTCTGAGCCTTCTTTTTCTTGTGTAAAATAAAGATACCAATTGCTATCTCACAGGGTTGTAAGAAACCAGGGGAACTTATGAAAAATGTGTGGCATATAGTAAGTGTTCAGTTGATAGAGACTGTCACTCTCAAATGGTTGGTTAAGTATTAAGCCAGGTAAGCGAAATCCCCTGTGCTTTGTGCCACTGGGAATTCCAAGAAGTAGGGTGTCAGGCTCGATGGCAGAAACGTCTACAGGGGTGTCTGTCTCTCCATTCTTCCCTCTCTCGTTTATTCTCAGCAAGCTTCTGGAGACGCTAAGCAGAACCTGACTGTTAAGTCCAGATCACTGGTGTGGTCTTGTGTATTCCTCTACGGTTTGGCCATCCTGCCTTCCCAGCCTGGTCACTCTTGGTCTCCAGAACACACTCTGTTCTTTCTCTGCCTCTGTTTTTGGTGAAGCTGGTTCCTCTTGAGAGTTCTTTACCTTTCCTCCAATTGGTGAATTTCCTGCTCACCCTTCCACATCCTCTCAAGTGTCCGCTATTCTGAGGCCTTTCTTCCAGGGGTTTTCCTCAGCTCTGTTCCATTAGCACTTTGCTGGTGACGTTAGACACATCCCTTGTTTCGTGTAGTGATGTGTTTGTGCAGTTCTGAGTCAGCAGTCACAGAACACCCCTGTTGTTTCCTTACCCCTGCGCCGCCCCCAGCCCAGCCATACAGTTGTTCTCTTTGGAGACATCAGTTTTCTACTAGGGTTTTCTTTTCCCTTCCAGAGTTGCTTTTTGCACACATAAAATAGAAATGATACATGCATTCCAGTAGAAGCATACTGTGATTACTGTTCTGCATCTTCCTTTTTTTCACTTAATATTTTGGGAGATGGTCAGTGTTAACACAAAGGAAGCTTACTTGTTCTTTTTCAACAGCTTCATGGTATTCCACCATACAGATACACTGTAATTAGCTAATCTCCTAGTGATGGACATTGGATTTGTTTCCAGTTCTTTGCTTTTGCAATCAGTGCCGTAGGGGAAACTTGAAAATAATTTGCACAAGTGAGATTATTCCTGGAGGTGAAATTCCTAGAAGTAGAAAAGTTCTTCTCTTTTGGCTGAATGGCTTGTGAGATCTTCGTTCCCTGACCAGTGATTGAACCCAGGCCACCGCAGTGAAAGCGCTGAGTCTTAAACACTAGACCGCCAGGGAATTCCCGTCTCCTACCTCTTCCTTTTTTAAGAAATTTCTATTTTTGGCTGTGTCGGGTCTTTGTTGCTGTTGCTGCGCGGGCTTTTCTCTAGTTCGATGAGTGGGGGGCTTCTCATTACGGTTGCTTCTCTTGTTGTGCAGCACGGTCTCTAGGGCGCACAGGCTTCAGTAGTTGCTGGTAAGCCAAGATGGATTTTTGAAAACCATTTTGATACCCTGAGTCCTGATATCAGGGATGTGTGGCTAGATCCTAAAGCTTGCTGAAGTTCTGGCAGCAGTCCCCCATGGCTTTGGGTATTCTGATGGCCCATAGGACACGGTTGGAAGATGACTGTGTAGCTCACTCAGCTTGGGACAGATTGGACTTTTCAAAAGCCCCCTCCCCACGTGACAGTCAGTACAACATCCCTTTCCCCTGTGAGCTCACTCCTGGGGAAATCCTTTTACCCTTCACCAAGTGAAACTAGGTCCTCGGAGACTCCTGCACTAATAATAGTCAGTACTTCCTTAGTCTTGTGTATCCTAAGCACTGTCTTACGCATTTTACATGTGTTAACTCAAGGAATCCACCTAACAACGCTCAGAAATAGGTGCTGGTACTATCTTTGCGCCGTTTTACAGATGAGGAAACTGAGGCATCTTGTGTTTAGGTAATGTAGATAGATTCGGAGAAAAGAGAGTAGGAAAACACCTGCCTTTAAAAAGTGCCCAGTTGCACTTCAGTTTTACCAGACTGGTTTTGTGTGTGTGCTGTTTTCTCTGTCTCTGCAATTTCACCTTAATTGTTGACCTTGATTATTGGGAAATGTTTCTCCCACTGAAGGGTATTTGGATGAGCATAGTGCATTCTTTTGTTTGTCCCCTTGATCCCTAGTTTAGCTTACCTGTTAAAGATTTCCAGAATGATCTAGCAGTTAATTCCACTTCCGTTTCCCACTCCTTTTTAGTGAGGTCCTAACTGGACTTTATAAGCCAGTTTTTTCATCAAAGCTTATCTTAGCAAACTACAGCCAAAGCTTGTTATTACTCAATTCTTTCTGTAATGCCGTCTTGAAACAGTTTGCTTTTGGTTTTGGGGGAATAGCCCTGGAAATTCTGATATTGCATGATGCTCAAGGGGAGGGCCAGCGGCATGTGTTGTGTGTCATCAGCCAGCCTGGAATGCTCACTTTAATAACCATGTCAGATGCCTGTCTCCCCAGAAACCTTTCCCCGATCCTTCCTCTGCTTCCAGGATCTGAATTAGCATCAGGTCTTCTTTTAGATCAGCCCTGTCTAGTCAGTTTTGTCCTTTATGACAGCTCCTAGCCGCATGTTTCTACTTGACATGCGGGACCAAGAAACTGAATTGTTAATTTTACTTAATTTTGATTAAACTTTAAATAGACAAAGTATCAGGGAGTGCAGATGTAGACAGTATCCTCCACAAGGGAGAGGTTTTTCTTTTTCTACTTTTAATTCTGACACAAAATTTGACGAACGTTTGATCAATAGCCCTCAGTGGCTGAAATACACAAGGGAAGTTAAAATATTCCTTAAATTCTACTTCCTAGGGATAGCCATTTTTACAAATTGTGTTTTAGTTGTATAAAAAATTGCCAGTTTTCATTGACATTTCAATGATTTTTGCACAGGATTCATCCTTACTTCTAGTAATTGACATTAATCAGGGTTGTTTTAGGTTTAGGAATTTTAGGAGATGGAGACTAAGAGTAAATGTAATAGAATGGGTCAGAAGTTTAATAGAAGTATGACTAATATTGGTCAGGTAGCTTTATGAAGATTGTTGTGATATAATGGAATTCTGTCCTCAGAATTCTGTGATTCAGGTCCTTAGTGAAAGTCTAAGAGGATAAATCATCATTCATCTTTCCACTTCCACTTTCTACATGATTTTGCTGGCATTTTGTTTTATTTTTATTTATTTTTTTTTTGAGATGCTAAATACTCTTTATTTGATGCTATACATAAACCACACTAAAATGCCTTTCATTAAGTAGAAGGCTAAATTTTAGATAGAGAATTTTAATTAAATTGGCATAGTTTATGAAACCAAACAGATAAAGTGGACTTTGTCAGTGTATTTTCAATCCTTGCCTTAACAGGCTAATGAACACAACTTGAAACACGTGTGAATTCTCCTCTGTTCTATGAGACAGTGAAGGGACCTTTTCAGTATTTAAATATATTAATATAACCAGTTATAGAAATCTAAATATAAAACCAGTCTCTTACAGGTTTTGAGAAGGAATGCACCATCTCCCTAAAAAGTTTCATATTCCTTATTCAAGTTCAATCATCTCTTTAGAATGGGAAAAGTGACAGTACTTGTTGAACCAGAATTACTATCAAAATTTAAAAAGCTGACCATATTTGTTTAGCCACAGACCAATCTTATTTAAATTAGGACTGTCCAACAGAATTATTCCATCAACCATTCATGATCTGAATTCTAGTGTATGAGATCAATTTAAATATGGTACACATAAAAAGTCATGAGACACTGCTGTTTCATAATAAATAAGGCAGTGGCCAACTATTACTCATTGGTAGCTTTTTTGAGATAAGCTATCAAGTCCTCCCTCTCTCCCTTCTTCTTAATGCCAGCAAAGATCATCTTGGTTCCAGGGATGTACTTCTTGGGATTCTCCAAGTACTCCATCAGCGTCTCCTCTCCCCAGGTGATACCTTTGTTTTTGTTGGCATCTGTGTAAGAGAATCCAGCAGCCTGACCTGTCTTTCGTCCAGACAGACCGTGGAGGTTTGGCCCAGTCTTGTGCTTCCCTCCCTTTTCCACAGTATGGCCCTGGGCACACTTCTGAACAAAAATCTTCTTGCCCTTTTCAACATCACCCATTTTAAAATTGTTCTTTTTCTGTGCGCGACCGAGAAGTTCCCGCTCACAAGCCGAACGTCCCGCTTTCTATCTGGCATTTTGTTTTAAGGATAAATTGGATGTTTAGGTGTTTTGGCTTGACTCCTTGGGGTGGTTGGGCTCTTTAGAGAGAAAGGTTAAAGGATTCATGACTTGGTAGCAAGACTAGAGAAGCAGAGGTGGGTCTGCTAGAATTTCTCTTGTCTTTCACAGTGGGAGCAGCACCGCAGGCCAAGTTCTTTTTGTAAAGGGGAGGATGGAATGTGCTTCTTGCCCGTGTAAAGCTGTCACTGATTTAGTTTTTTATTACATTTCTTTGAATCCCTAATAGTTTTCTCTAAATGATTTGTTTTTGAGAACTTCTCTTCTGAAATGATGTTGTATTTACATTCTTAGTGGGCTGGTGATGTTCTGGCATAGCAAGGCATAGATAAAAACGAGTAATGAAGATTGGCAAACTGGTGCTCAGAAGTAAAGGAAGGAATTTTATAAAAGTCTTTGAGTTAATGGAATATGGCATTGAATCCTGGAACAGAAAAGAGAATTAATGGAAAACTGAAATCCAAATAAAGTCTGCAGTTTAATGTTTTTGTACCAAAGATGATTTCTTTGTTTTGACACGTGTACCTTGGTTACATTAATGTTAGGGGAAGCTGGGCAAGGGCATATGAGAACTCTGTAATATCTGAAGCTTTTCTAAAATTATTCCAGACTAAGTTTTTTTTTTTTTTAAGAAGCCCGGAAGAGCTTGAGCATTTAGGGCTGTGACTTCATTAAGGGGGTGGGGTCTGTATAAATTTAGATTATATAAGGGCCCTCTGGGAGCTCTGCTTGTCTCCCCACTTCCCTCCTTAAACTCCGTGTTGCAGCCACGTTGGATGCCTGCAGCTCTCCCAGAGACCCTTGCTTCTGACTCTTTATGTACTGTTTTCTCTCTTATGGTATGTTTTCCTGCTACCCCCAACCCAACCAAAAATAAAATAATAAAAACAACTCCTAAAAACAAAAAAAAAAACCAAAACAACCCACTTAACTAATTCCTGTTAATTCTTTAGGTCTGCCTTATTTTTCTCAGAAAGCTGCCCCTGACCTGCAGTGGTCAGCCTCTTGCCTGAGTTTATTCCTAACGTGGTACTTACCATTCTGTATTCTAATTGCCTCTTGTCTTTTCTCTTTATCCAGCTACATTTTAAACACCTTAAAAAGACAGGGGCTGGTATGACCCAGGAATATAGGCATCATTGATGTTCGGGAAATATTTCTTGAATAAATATCTTTACAATGAGAAGCAAGACACCTGCTCACATCCCCTCAGACCTCTTCAGTGAGGCAGTTTCCCTCGCTCCCTTAGGGAATGGTGGCTGTAGCTGGCTGTATGCTGGCATGTATACCATAGATGGCTAGATCCCTGCCAGAAAGAGAAATCAGGACTATGGAGATGAGAAAGTCCTTTTTTAACAAACTTAGTCTTTTATTTCAAGCTCCCAGGAGTCCAATTTAGGAGAATATTTTGTTTTAAAATCTGCTAGTTATGTACCGTGTTATCTTTTCCTGTACTACGTTAATTTATATCTCACTTTACAATAAGAAATAAGTGTAGGTTATTTTAAATCTGTTCTTTAAGTAAACCATTATCTAGATAATTAAGACTGTCAGATATGGACCTTGTTCTTGAGTTTTTTGCATTCTATTTGGAGGAGAATAAGCATGCTTATATCACAGTTTACTGCTGTGGCGTAATAACAAGACGCAGGTGGTGAGATGAGCAGGGGCCCTTGGTTGTGGTGGGCAGTGAGACAGTGCCAGGGTAAGCGGGTGCCTCTGTCTTCAGTTCCCTTATGTTGGTGTGACCTCTGATGGACAGAAAGGCTGATGAGTTGGGGTTGCCTCTGGCACAACTTCCCTGAGGGCTTCCCTGGTGGCTCAGATGGTCAAGCGTCTGCCTGCAATTCTGGAGACCTGGGTTCGATCCCTGGGTGGGGAAGATCCCCTGGAGGAGGAAATGGCACCCCACTCCAGTACTCTTGCCTGGAAAATCCCTTGGATGGAGGAATCTGGTAGGCAACAGTGCATGGGGTCGCAAAGAGTCGGACATGACTGAGCGACTTCACTTTTCTAGCACAACAGGGATTAGACATGCAGATTCTAAGGAAAAGTTATGAACTCAAGGGTCTATGGACCCTTAAGTGATTGAAATGGGGGAGTGCCCATGATAATGTCAAGAGTATGTGCTGAATTTGGTTCTGTTTATTTTCTGTGAGGAGAGGATCTGTAGCTTTCATTTAGTTCTCAAAGGGAATCCATGACCCAAGAAAGATTAGAACCCTCACTGGTTTAGAGTAACAGAGACCCATGACCTCATTTTGTCTCTCTTTTGTTTGACCATTTTAGCTGGAGCACTGCATTTTGTTTTTCCCTGATAGTTATTTGGAGGAGTCAACTGTTGAACATCTAAGGGAGGCGTGTGTAAATTTTCTTTTTGGAAGCTTGGCTTATGGCTCTTAAGCCTTCATCTGTTCTCTCATGGTTTAGTAAAAATGGCTTTGTATTTGAAATATGAGCGCTGCTTTCCCAGCTCTGAGTAGCTGAGCAGTGGTCATGTGAAGATGAAAATGACTGATGTACAGTGTCAGTGCTCTGAAATGGGAGCTGGTAGTCTCCTGGGAGCAACTCTCATGTGGTGTCATGGCCACAGTCTTGGAAGATGTGCAGGGTGGAATAGGACATGCGGGAAAGGTTATCTTGACTTTGTTTCATTGAAATTTCACTGTTGATTTATTTCATTACCTCACTGGTATTTTGCAAACGTTTGCATGCGAGGCTGTAACGTAGCTGAGGTGCATAGGGTCACTGACAAGCCGAAGAGGCCCAGTTGGAAATACAACAGTGACTGAGGTCCATACGGCAACACACACATTCATGTGGCACTCTTAAAGACTGTTGCTGCCATTTCTCCCTTCTGTGCACAGGGCTCTCATCGCCCTTAGTCACTCAGCAGGTGCTTATTGGCCAGCCGCAGGGTGTGTAACGCTGGACTGGAACCTTGGACTGGACTGTTTACTTACCTGGAGATGGCAGTGTCTTCTGGTTGCTCCCCGTAATCAATATGGTGACAAGGTCCTTTTTGCTGGGAGGCAATATAGATGGACTTTGGAAGTCAAAATGCCAGAGTTCTAACCCTAACTTTGCCATTTTTCAGTTAAGTAGCCTTGGAATCAGGTCAGTTGACCCCTCTGAGCTTCTGTTTCCTCATGTGTATACAGAGATATAACTATTATATAGGATTTTTTATTATATACTGCATATCAACTGTTTTACAGAGGACCTGTCATATATCTGGGCCCAATAAGTGGAAGGTATGTTGTTGGCTGATGGGCATTGTAAAACTGGAGAAATTCTCTCATTTTATTTAGTCAGTAAGGATAATTACTATGTCGTTCGAAAGAAAGATTCTGCATATGTGAATAGGGAGAACTGGGTACTCCTGGTTAGTATTAGAAACAGTGGTGATGTCTTTTTTTTTTTTTTTTTGGTTGGTCTTGTTTATTCCATTATTTTTAGTAGGGAAAGGTTCTGGATTTGGGTTCCTGAATTTTTTTGTGTTAAGTGCAATTTTCTGAGAGAGGGTCCATATTTTCATCAGATTGTCAAAGAGATCCTTAACTGTCAAGTGATTGAGAATTAGTTAATTGACCTAAGTCACAGTCAATACCCTTGATCTGAAATTATCCATTAAAGTAAGAACTGAGAGAGAACTTCTCCACATAAAAAGAATGTCATGAGGCTACATAGTGAATATGCAAAAGCTTTTATGTGCTGCTCTTTTTGATTTTTTAGGCTGGGAGGAAGTGGGACCGGTAGGGAGGGAAGAGAGGTGTCAGGGAGTAGTACGGAACCCCCTGAGGAATTAAATGCCAGCCTCTCGCCCGCATATTCCCCAGACTGACTCTAGGTTGTCGCTCAGCCTCCTCTCCCGGTACTCTAACTTCCGATCGGACTGGATCACTTGCTTTCTTCTGAACATGCTTTAAAGTTTTACCTCATGCTGGCCCCTCTGTCTAGATCCGTTCTCCTGTAATTCGCTGGTCCAGTTCTCTGTGCTTCAGAGCCTCTTTCTGATGCTGCCTTTCTTAATTGTCATCAACTTCTAAATCCCTTAAAAGCACTCACTCATTCATCTTTTGTCCATCAGAGGGACAGTTCTTTGCGTAGAGTTAGGCACTTAATAAAAGGGTGTGGAACTAAAGTGAAGAATGATGCCTAAGATGGAACTAAGTCCGTGACCCCACGGACTGTAGCGTGATAGGCTCCTCTGTCCATGGGATTCTCCAGGCAAAAATACTGGACTGGGTTGCCATTTCCTTCTCCAGGGGATCTTCCCGACACAGGGATCAAACCCGGGTCTCCTGCAGATTCTTTAGCATCTGAGCCACCAGGGAAGCCCATAGGTTAAAATGATTGAAAACAAACAAAAAAAATGATCAGACGCCAGTGTGAGTTCTCAGTTCTGGGAGAGAGTTTGGGGAACCTTTTTATAGTCTCAGTGACAGTCTGGCTACCCTGAATTAGGAAGCAGGAGTGTGGGGAACTAGTAGCCAGCATTATAGCCTTGGCCAGGTGGTATTTTTATACTGGGGTTACCTTCCCTGGAAGGTGGGTTGGACTTTTTGAGTATGTAATAGCGATGGTGTTGATGAGCATCTGCTGTGTACCAGGTGCTGTGAGAGTATCATAGGGAACAACCAGGCAAGACCCCTGCTTCTATTCCAGGAGGGGATATTGGCTAGGCTAGTCCTTCATCAGCCTTTAAATTCTGTGATCTGGAGAATGGGGCACCAGCCCCTGCTGGGGATTGTTGTGAGGATTAAATGAGAAAGTGCTTTGAAGATTATATAAAGTGCTCTTATTTATTTTGAGTACCCTCCACCCCCCCCATCACATTGGCAGCATTTTTGTATCGGCCAATCCCCAGTGAGGTTTTCATGCCATATTGTAAGCACATTAGCATAGGAAGATTGGTAGAAGCTTTTTGCACCAGTAGGAGTATGAACTAATGATCCCAGGGTTTAAGTAGATTCAGACACTTAATTCTTTCCATTATAAGTGAATCCCTTAACAGGATTGAGGTACAGATTTGTAATACCATCTTCCCCCAACTCTGAGGAGTACATTTATTTATGAATGTTTTTGGCTGTCTCTTAAATTCTTAAATGCAATTTCATGCTGGTGAAGGCTGCGTGTTGGGGAAAACCAAACTTCTTTACTAATTTGGGGCTTTTTTGGACCATAAATGGGGGATACAGTTACTCTGCTTCCATTTTGTGATTAGGATGAAAATTTTAAAACACACCTCCCTTGTCCCCAGAACCCTTAACAAAGAGCAAATGATGCAATTAGGACGCAATCCACTGCCTGTGGATTTCAAGGGAAATTATTTTCTCCATAACTTGGAAGCTCATGGATAAAGTCACGCTTCCTTTTAGATGTGGTGAGTTTTGTCAAAACTGACCTGATAAGGTGAGACTCCTACCTTGAGGTTAGAGTTCTTGAGTGTTAAGCAGTGCTGTGAAATTTCTAAGGTAGCTTTGATTGATGAATAGAGTGTCACTTCTGATTCCTTCTTTGAATTATTTTTATTCTTTTTTCCTTGAAACTGTGAATGGAACTGACTTTGTTCACACTGTATTCTGGTGTTTTCATTTCGGTAGAAGCAGAGGCTTCGCTCCCTTCCCGCTGCCTCCTGTGTTAGGCCTACTCTGCTGTTCTGTGAGTCTTGGGATTGAGATAAAAGATGAATTTTTACCCACCCACTGGTTTTTAGTACAGGTATTTTAATTTCTTTAAATTTGAGACTTTCTTTCCATAGAATTTAATTTGGTGATTGTCTCTATTTGGGGCCGAACCCCTCAGGATCCATATGAACACTGCTCTCTGATCAGTAAGAGATACTTTTTCTAGAGTCTTGAAAGAGTATTTCTGTAATAGTGGAGTCACAATATTACTTTTTTTGGTGACTTTTCAGGTGTATTTTCTGTATGAGTAGAATTGAATTTTTACAGTGGGTTGAGGGAAAAAAATGAGGTTAAATTTAAGGGCAGAAGCTTAAAGCATCTTTTCCCTTCCCTTGTTTGAGAACCAAAGAAAGGTGCAAGTTTGTGTTTTTTCACAATTTAATGCTCAGTTGACTCAAGTCATAGTAATTCTTAATTGCAAATTACTTAAGTTTCAAAGACAACATTTCCCATCAAATTTCATTTTGGAAATGGTCTTTGTGGTTAAAACCAAAGGAGACACTATTTCTGCTGTGTCTTGGGTGACATCTCTGTGCCCTTTGAGGAGACAGCATATTGAATCCTGACCTACCTTCCCTTCCCAGCTGGGTTTGAAGAGCTTTAAGACAAGATATGTAATAGTACTTTGAGCAGCTTAAGGCACACACACATTTTTATGGAGAGTATATTATTAAAGTTTTGCTTCTCGGTAAATAAGTGACTGCCCCCCTTACCATGGAGAGCTCTGCTGAAAGAGGCCATGGATTATAGGGCGAGTCTTTTCTCCAGAAAACGCATGCTGCACCACTAGTTTTGTTCATTCTGTCTTTGCTGAGGGCAGCGCTGGGGGTAAACCATGGACTTAAGTTTCAGAAGCAGGCAGCTAGGGCCACATGAAGCTTGGGTGATCTAGAATGAGTCACTTGACCTCTCAGAGCCTGTTTTTTCTTATCTGTAAAATGAGGATTATAATAATACCTGACTTGGGTTATTGTGAAAAATGAAATGAAATCACATATGCGTATTTTTTATTTGGTACCATGCCTGACTCACGAATATTTGCTATTATTACTTACATAAAAGAGATGACTAAATGGGAAAACAGCTAGCGTAGGCGTGTGTGTGTGTGTGTGTGTCTGTGTGTGTGTGTGTTTGTGTGTGTTTGAAGCCAGCTCTAGGGCATCTTCTGTTTGGTCATTTACTTACTGTGCAGTGGGAAGGCTTTACGTTGGCATGGAACTCCTGCTCTGACGGTCCTCTCATTTCTCATCTGGCCCCAAGAAGGCCTTCAGTAAATGTTAAATAAGGGATGTACTTGAAGCCCTTCCTTGAAAAGTGCTGGCTTATGTATCAGAGAAAGGTGCGGTTCTCATGGTAAGCGCTAGATATATTTTTGTTTATTCCAGTTTGTTGAGAGTTGATTATCTCTGAAACATTCAGCAAATCCCATCTTATCAGACTTTGTCATTCTGCAGTCTCTGAATCTGTTGTGCCTGACACTTGGAAATGCCTCTCTTGGGTTGTGCAGCATGGTTTCCTGTAGCAAGGTTGTTAGAAGTAGTAATGGCCTAGCTAACAGTGCTCAAGCATATATCTGTGAGGCATATTGGCAAATGAAGTATGAAAATGGCAACAGCTGATGGCCCAGTTTCATCAGTCAGCCAGGAAATCAGTGAGAATCAAGCTTCTTTGTGCTCTGGTTGGAGGTTATATCTTCTCTAAGGTTTCCATTTCATGGAACTTTTTGTTGTTGTTAATGGAAATCTGGGTCCCCAGATGATGTGATGAAGCACCATAGGTGTGGTTTTCATAATTGTTAATCTCTGGAGTTACTGGGTTTTTCTTTAGCCTTTTAAAAAGTTTATACTCTCCAGCCCTTCTTATGCCTACCCTTATCTAGGTTTAAAATAATACCTGAATTTGAATTTAAGAGAAGACTTAGAGATGTTTAAGTGATCTCTGAGCAGGTTGGAAACCCACACACTTTCAGGAGCCAGAGATTTGCATCTGTTCTAGATTGATTCAGTTCTTCTTCTTTCTAAGAAAGGTATTTTCAGGATAGATGTTTAACAACAAAAAAAATAGAGACCCTCATCACAAATACAGGTTCAGGGGTGGCTTCAGCAAGGAAGAGGTGAAAAATCCTGCCTCGTCTGCCAATTGAATTCCTCTACCTCCCCTCCTTAGTGGCTGCATTTCAGGACTTGAAAGAGCTTTGGAATCCTTTCTTGAGTGCTTCAGCTGAGATTTTGTATTCAAGTTGCTTCTTAGAACTAGGCTGACTGTTTGCTT
Organism: Capricornis sumatraensis; assembly: GCF_032405125.1. NCBI lineage: Eukaryota > Metazoa > Chordata > Mammalia > Artiodactyla > Bovidae > Capricornis > Capricornis sumatraensis. The sequence continues at coordinate 59,306,075 of NC_091088.1, forward strand.
GGCCTTCATCCCCAATCTCTATGAATTCCAGCGCTACATAACAGACATCAGTTTTAGACCCCAGATTCCTAAGAAGTACCTCCTGTGTGCGAGGTTCTGGGAAAACAGAAGCAAACACATAGAATAATTCTATTCCCTAGAAACTCAATGAGTCAAAGAGAGAAGCAATACTGACTTCCTTTAAAAAAAAAAAAAAGGCACAGCTAAACTGCACTATAAATATACACCTAAGTAAACTAGCATTTTAATCTTGAGAACTCAAAAATGATGTTGTGTAATACACTTTAGGACACATTTTCTAGGATTTCATCTTATGAAATTAAAAGAATTGGTGGTCTTCATCTTTTGCTGTTATGGCTTCATTTTTGTTTAGTTGCTGTGACTGTTTTTATTTCCTCATTATCTGCTGTTGTGTCAGCTATTGTCCAGTCAGGTGGACAGTAATTGGTGGTCCAAGCAGAAACCACTCTAGATACTTCAAGGAGAGAGGGATTTAAATGCAAGAGATTTGTGCAGAAATAGAGACAGACAAACGTTTGGATACCAAGGGGGAAAGGAGGGGTGGAAGGAATCGGAAGATTGGGATTGACATATGTACACTATTGATACTGTGTATAAAATAGATAATTAATGAGAGCCTGTTGTATAGCATGGGAAATTCTGTGGTTCTCAGTTCTCTGTGGTGACCTAAATAGGAAGGAAATCCAAAAAAGAGGGGATATATGTATAGCGAATACATATATTTCACTTTGCTGAGCAGTTGAAACTAACACAACACCATAAAGCAACTATCTGCCAATAAGAAAAATTTTTTTTAATTAAAAAACAATGCAAGGGATATGTTATAGAGGTGGTAGGAGGGGCTGAAGGAGCGAGAAGAGGAAAGGAGGTATGTGTGGAGGAGCACAAGGGCGCAGGCAGCTCCTCGCCAGAGATCAGAAAGCTGCCTTTGGGCTGAAGTCCAGGCGTCTGCGCTCACAGATGCGCTGGGAGCCACGTTGCCACGGTTCAGCGGGAGCCCAGAGGGCTGTGCTCCACCAGTGCTGCGGGCCCATGGTGTGTGCAGTTGCCTGAGTCCTCCACGGTTGCTGGCAGCTGCTGCAGATATGCCAGAAGCAGGAAAAACAATGTTGCACCCCTCTTCCTGCAATCCAGCCTCCAGCAGAATCTCACCTGGAAGCTAGCTAGCAAAGGAGTCTGGGAGATGTATTTTGCAGGCTTTCAGTTCTGGTGATACAGAGAACAGTATAGGAAGTGCCAGGTGTGGCCAGTGAGTAGGGATGCACTGCTTGGGGATGATGAATTTGTCACGGGGCCCTGAGCGGAGAAGGCATTATTTTAATAAACTGATAACATTCAGACAGGTGGAGAAGTGGAATGGCATTCCAGCTGACGGGCATGGCCTGGGTAGAGGTGGGAAAGCAGGAATGCACATGACACGTTCAGGGAATAGTTTCTCCGGAGCTTGAAATTCTTAGTGAAGGCGAGTCGGAAACGAGGTTGGAAAGGTAGGTTAGAGTCAAATTGGGGAGGAACTACTGTGACAGGATTGTCTTAAAATTAACACGGAGCAGTGATCTGGCCTCGGAGAGACCACTGAGGAAGCCCACGGGATAGTTCCAAGCTTTGTGATGAAAAGGACGCAGCTAAGGCCACAGTAGTGCTGTTGGAGAGGAAAACGCAGTCCAAGGTAGGTAAACTTTCAACTGGTGTATCTGTCAGGGGCCTGGGGGCAGCCATGGGAGTAAAAAATGAATTCTGATCGTCTCAGTTTTTCCACATAAATTGATGGTGTTGATTGCTTCGCGATCATTGAAGGCCTCTGTTCTCTACTTGATATGCTTTTCCCTCTCTGGGATGATCCTTTAGTGAGTAAGGTTCTTCATAACTTGTATGGATCTCTGTCAAAGTGGCACTTCATTAATCATGACCAAAAACTATATTAGTAAATCTGAAACCTGTGTAACCTCTGCAGGGGCCTGGATAACTTGAGGTGACACTTTCATTACTTGGGGACAGCTTTTTGGCCTTTTCTTTAGACAGGAATTCACTTATCCCGTTTAGCCAGTAATTATTGAGCCCTCTGCTATATGCGGTGCTGAAATTGAATGGGGAGTGGGATGGACAGGACACTTGTCGCCCTCTTCTTGGAGTTAACAATTTTAACACACACTTTAAAGGGAAAATATTGCTCAGCCTTAGAGCCTTTGCATTTCCTGTTCACTCTGCCTGGAACACTCTCCTCTCAGCCTCCCACCTTGTTAACTCCCTCACTTTTTTGTTCTGTGATTTTTTTTTTCGCCTTTGTTGGAATATGAACTCCATGAGGGCAAGGATCTTCGGCTCTTTTGTTCATTGCTGTATCCCTAGTGCCCAGTGTAGTGCCTGGCACAACAGTAGGTGATTGACAGAGCCACAGTATTTATTTATTTATTTTAATTGGAGGCTAATTACTTTACAATATTGTGGTGGTTTTTGCCATATATTCGCATGAATCAGCCATGGGTGTACATGTGTTCCCCATCCTGAACCCCCTCCCACCTCCCTCCCCATCCCATCCCTCAGGGTCATCCCAGTGCACCAGCCCTGAGCGCCCTGTCTCATCCATCAGACCTGGGCAGGGCTCAGTATCTTTTTGTTGAGTGGTTGAAGAAGTGAATAGGGGCATCTCGGGAACTAAATAAAGGCCACAGTAGTTAGAGCCTAGTGAGAAAGAACTAGAATGGCAGGGATGAGATCCCACAGGGCTGGTAAGACTTTGGGGTTTTATTAGAAGGGCGGAGGGACGTTCTGAGGGGTTGTAAGCAGGAGGTCAGCAGGGACAGATCTGTACTCTTAAAAAGGTAATCTGCCCCTCGGCAGAGTACGGGGTCGCACAGAGCAGTAGAGTGGGAAGGGCACTTGAGGCCGTGGGGATCTGGCTTCCCTGCTGGCGGGTGTTTTCTTTCTCAGCTGTTGAATTCGAGTGTCTGTTCCAAGGGTAGGGATTGATTAATATCAGTCTGATTATAATTGCATGCACTCAGGTTATCATTTGCCCCAAGAGACCTGTCTGTCTCCTTGAAGAACATCGTTGTCCAGTGAGCCTGCTGACAGACGAAAGCTGTCAAGATAGCTTGGTTGTGAGATGCCATTTAACTAGTTTGTATCTGTGTGCGCCTCCCCTCCCTTCTGTGAGATTTAATGACCTAGTTGGGGAGAAAGTCCAGGCCTCTTGGCTACTCTCCAAGTGTTCTACCTCTAAAATGTTGGTATTACCTTTCTCAGAATTCTTCTGAATCATTTGCAGGCATGGTAAGTGGTTTTCTAAACTTTGATTTTGCCGCTTTAAAGACTGTGTGTACTAGTACTTCTCGCTGTAGGAATTTGAGTTTCTTTGGTTACTGGAAGAAGGCCTTTTCATTTGCCTCTGCTGTTTAGAATGGAGTTGAGTAGCCCATGATAGGTAGGAATGTTTCTGCCTCCTGACGTGGTAGTTGGCAAAGTAGGAGAGGCAGCTCTTTATAAAGGTCACTTTGGAAGAGTATTATTTAGGTACTTAGCATTCCTGGCATTCTTGTGGAATGATAAAGGTTTATGGCCTTTTTATTAAGTTCTTAAAATTGAATGATCTTTAATTAGAAGCAAGCACATAGAAAACTTTGTGACTCCAGACAACACTGGCCTTACTGTATTAGCTTATAGAGTGAGGTTTGCGCCTGTAGAAATACGGGCTTTGGAGGAGGAATCAGAAGGGGTGTGAGAAGGGTTTATTGAACACATCCTAGCCCTGTCCAGGCCATCAGCTCACTACAGCCTTGACTGTGTGGAATGTGGAACATACACCTTTAAAGCTCGATTGCTTTTTGATTGCTTCTGACTAGACTGTTAGCTCTCATGATTCAGCTGGTTGAGTTGAGCTTTTGTTAATACTATGGAAAATGGCATTCAGTAGCTTAAAAAAAATTTTTTTTTAACTCATGTTACTGTAAGACTTGACAAACCATGATACATAGATTTGAATCATCATCTTTGAAATGGTCTGCTCTTATGTTTTAAATAAGACAGTGGAGGAATATATAAATTCAAGGACTAAGTTATTACAAACCCCTTCCCACCCCTAGCACCGCCCCCCCCCCCCCGAAAAAAAGAGACAACAGCAAGAGAAGTCCCACCATACTCCTATGTAAGATTCTTCACTGGACAAAAAGGACTCAGGAAGTGTGTATCATTGCTTCATCCGAGTTTAACTCAGGATGGTCCTTAATGAGGAAAACTGACCGGTTGGTATATTTGGTAGAGCATTTTGGTCTAAACAAGTTGTATATAAGTTTACCTACTGACTCCTGTGCTCTTTAGGGGAGTTGGTAGCCAGAGGGATCATCCTGTTGTGGACAACAAAATTAAGCCTTTGATGGGCTCTTTTAATGGTGGGTTTTCTGAGCAGAAAGTCGAAATAACAGTTGGATTGCAGGAGCAAGTGAGTGGTCTGAGGATTTGGGTAGAAAGCCCACTGAATGCTGAAAGTGAAGGGGCTGAGCTGAGTCGCATCTGTTCATCACCACACCCTCTCTTCCTTCTGCCGATTGCAGTAGTCACATAGCCATGTCATAAACGTTTTCGTTTAAACATAGCTGGTGCTGTAGGTAGTTAAAGTCTACTGGTAGGATTGTAAAACGTTGCTATATTTTTCTATTTCGTTTTTTCAAGTGTGAGTTAAAAATCAGTAGCTATTTGTGGTACGTCGATTTTAAGACTTTTCTAGAGAAAGTAGCTGTGCTGTGTTCCCAGGGCCACCTGTGACCTGGGGAGTGGGAGGTGAAGTCAAGGAGCAGGGCACTCAGCAGGTTTACGGTGCGATGGAGCAATGTGAGCCTTCTGTGCGCAGGCAACTGGGAAGGGTGTAGTGTCACCTAATGTGAGTATAGTTTTGATAATTTGAACTCAGGGACATGGTTTTCTGAGTAGCAGCCAAATCCATGAGGTCAGGTGATTTCCTCTTGTAGGTAGGACAGCCATCATGGAAGAGTAGGCTGGACCTGTTTCCCTTCTGAAGTCCAAAGGCCGAAGCACCGGTTAGAGATGACTCATTGGCTTTCATGAAAGTTACTGGCCAAGGGCTTTCAAGGAATGGTGGTTGATAAGGAGGAACTAGGTACTATTCTGGTGTGTTATCTAAGGGAAACTCATGAAGTTAGCATTTTATAGAAAATGCCGTTAATTAAATTCTCATATGACCACAGTGTTTTCTTAGTTATTTCTGAACTCCCCAACAGGACATGTTACTTCTAGAGTTTGACGTTTATCTTGAAGTAATAGGTGCTGTACGGAACGTCCAGCAGAAGCTTATGAAAATACAGCTACGGTGACTGACGGACAGAGATTGTAGCTGCGATAAGCGGTGCTGACTAGAGGACACTCGTTTTTGTCCCCTTCCTGATCATCTTGATTCTAGGATTTGATTAACCCGCCCCTGGCAGAGAGCGGTGTGTAGAAACAGCCCTGGGCTGGGGGTGAGGTCGGGGAGGCCTCGCCTGGAGCTGGGCTGACCGCAGCCTTGGTGGCTTCCCTTTTCTTCAGCTTCTGCATCTGTTACCTGAAGGAGCCGGCTGCCAGCTGTCCGCAGCTCTGCGGAGATCAGTTCATCTAGACGAACTCTTAGTTGTTAATCCCAAGAAGAATCTTAGGAATTTTTTTTTGGCCAGTTTTCTTCAGATTTTGCTTCTTATTTATCTGCCCTTTCCCCTTGGCCAGCTTCCTTGACAGCGAGACACAGGGTCATCGGCTTAAGTATGGGAAGGAAATTATGGCCTTGAGCACAGTCAGAAAGAATCTGGCTCTCAGGCACTTCCTGTGAGCCACCACTGAATTACAAAGACTGGGCCCTGACAAGGTTTTCCAAAGGGGCGTCTCACACCGCCACTGTGTCAGCAATTCCATCATAAGCAGTTGTTCTTCATGGTGCTTATTACGACCAGGTTTGAAGTGGCCTTTGCACGGAAAGCATTTACCCAGTAGGGTGAGTGAGGGTAGAATAGCAGAGAGAGAGAGATGGAGGGAGGCGGAGAATACAAAGATTGCTTTCAGAATTCCCTCTTTCAGCCTGCACTGACTGTGCCATTCTTGCTCAGAATCCTGGGGCTTCCGTAGAGGGTGAAGTCCCGACTCTCCTTATCGTGACAGGGCCTGCCACACAGGTTTGCCCCCACCTCTTCCGCCATCCATGCCTATGCTCTCCATTCCAGTTCTGTGACCAGGACAGTGTGGTAGAGTGGGGAGACGGGCCTGGGCGTAGGGATTTAGGGGTGGGGAGGTGGCAGACCTGGGCCTGTCGGATGAGGCTGCGCCTCTCACTAGCCGCGTTATTTCCTTTCTCTGTGTGTCTGTAGTCACTCCTTTGCCCAAGTTTCCTGAATGAGTTTCACAAAAGGAGCCTTTGGGGACAGGCAAGAGACTCTTTTTGACCCTTGTTTCTTTGGTAGAATCTTGGAAATTAGACCACCAAATGTCTGATCATTAGATTGGTTTTTGAACCATGAAGCGTTTTGAGCTTTAAAAAAGTTTTGAGCTTTTTAAAAAATAAACAACTATAGAAGTTGAAAATTTTTTTTTCTTTTTATGTGGAATCTTAGCATATAAAGTAGATCAAATTGAGCTGCTCTGCTTAAATGCTGGGAGGTCTGATGTTCCACCTGTTCAGCCTTCTCCGTGGCCCTGAAGAACTGCCAGTTGCATCTGGGGCCCTCCAGGGCACTGCTCCTCAACCCTTCTTCTCATTGATGCGTGAGGATTAGAGTCACCTGTTTGACAGGACCCCCGGAGAGGCCTAGTATAGAAGGGGGAAGATGCATCCCGGTGGTGGAGAGAGGGCCGGGTTCAGATTCCAGCTCGACTTGCTAGCTCAGTGAACCTGTGTTTCTTCATTTCTCCAAACTATATCCTTTTGTAAAAAAACTGTAAAGAAAACTATATAAAGCACGTGCAGTTTGAACAGTTACGCAGTGAATGCGCTACCCATGTAACCAACCCAGGCCAGGAAATAAAGCTCCATTCCTGTCCTTTTTCTCTCGCACCTCCTTTCCTAGCCTCAGATAATGAGATGATAAATATTCAAATAAGAAATAATGTTTTTCATAATGCTTGTTTGTTAATAGTGCTTACATGTAACATTTTTTCATTCAAAAAGTCATTTTGTGTTATATTAATTCATAAGTCCATCACCTCTAGAAGATTGGGATAAACACCTCAATTTAGAAGATTTTCAAAAATGATGAATTTAAGCATGATTTTGTGCTAATTCCAGGCTCCTTCCCATGTTCTATCTTAATGACTGTTCATTTTCCATTTCTCTCAGACCTCTGCTTTTAACTGTGTTTGGAAACAAGGCAAGTATATAAGTAACCGAAGCTTCTAGAAAATGGGAAGGAGAAATATAAATACTGGTTTTGTTAGTGTGAGTCCTAAATAAGTTTTTTTAACCTGTGAATTCTGATTGTTTTCTACTAAAATTTAGTGGATTTAGAAGTTCTTTTCTGTTTCTGTATGACCATTGTTCTTATCTTCAGTACAGAAGATAAAAATAAATAACAATAATAAAACCAACTGTTCTTATTTAAAAAGTTTATACATGTGCATAACTTATTACTAGCAGTGGTCTGTTCTAGGACTGGCAGTTTATAGAGGCATGCAAATAAGTAGTGAGGAATAATTAGAAATAATGGGCTGAAACCCTCCTGTCATCTTAAACTGCCACCAGGGGTACTGAATAGTGAGGCTTACTGTTGTACTTGGATAATTCGACCTATTTTCCCCAATTGAAGAAATGCCTGTTTCTCCCTCAGCAAGACAGATTTGGCTGGATGGTGCCTCCACTCTTGTATATTCAGATAAGTTTTCATGGAGAATGTTCCTTCAAAAAACTTTTTTTTACCTGCTGAGTTGTTTTTTTTGTTTTTGAACTAAATAGATCAGAAGTGCTCAGAAGCAACTGCTGAGATAAATTTATAGTTTTACCGTTTCAAAATCTAAATGTAAAATTGATCTGAATATCGGGGAATTCAAAGGTAAGACATGGCTGTATTTTTGTGTCTCGGTTTGGTAAGAATCTCAGCTCACTCTATTAATGGTAGATAGGCTGTGATACCAAGGCAGATTCGAGTGGTCTCAGTTTCCATTTGGTCTTGGTGTTACATTTCCTTCGGCATGGAGTATTTTTGCAGGTTATTAGAAGTTGTATGTTGTTGTTGTTGTTAGTGTAGGTAACTGGGAGAAACTGTGCTGCATCAGAGAGAAGGGTTTCTCAGCCTTTGGTTTTGTCTTTGTTTATAGTGGCTTTGATCAGAGCCTGATCAGAACTCCAGAATTACCTGAGAGAAAGCTGCTGAGGATAAAGTTTAAGGAAGTGCTTTTGCTGAAACCAACTCCCTTCATTCATCAGAGGAATTTGATTTCATCCTGTGAATTACTTGGCTTAGAAATTTTGTTTCTTTGGGGACCGGCTTGTAGAGTTCTGCATGAGAACTGTGTCATGGTGGAAAATGGGCTATTTGCTTTATACTGTGTGGGCCGGCTCTGATGGTAAGATAGCATAGCTGTGTTTTTCTACCCTGGAACGTGGAGGTATCTTTACCAGGGTTTGTGGGGGGTGGAAATGAGTCAAAAGGAGCATTAAGGGACATTGGTAAAAAATTATATATGTAATATCACAGAATCTTTCATAGCTGTTCTTTTAAAAAATTAACTTTGGGCCAGATTATTTTCAAAACAGACATCTGAATCATCAGTCCTTGAAAATGCTTGGGGCTGGTGCATGGGGGATCACCCACAGAGATGTTATGGGGAGGGAGGTGGGAGGGGGTTTCATGTTTGGGAACACATGTAAGAATTAAAGATTTTAAAATTTAATAAAAAAAAAAAATAGCAGCAAAAAAAAAAAAAAAGAAAATTGTTTTCGGTCCCTTTGTGTTTTCTGCATTGCGCTCTCTGGAGAGTGCTGTCCGTGCATCTGCGTGGGGCGTAGGAAGAGCTGAGTGCACATGCCTACCCCGTGTCCAAGAATAGCCCATCTGTTGCATGAGATTACATGCTTCAAGACCAGACTGTTGAAACACTTAACTTAGTTAGTCTTTCCAAAAACGCAGAAGATTCACTGTACCCGGAGCCCTGGGGGTAGATGGGTTGTGGTAGCCGTGAGGAAACCCTCCCCCTTCACTAACCAGGAGGCCTGTGGAGCACCATCGAGTGGGAGCACCACTGAACTGTTCTGGGCTAATGTGTGCCCTCTGCTTCCTTTGTAAATCTGGCTTTCTGCCCCTTTCCCATCATACTGTTTTAATTTTCATTGGCCTGAATGATAGAAATATAATTGCCAAATTCAAATGATGTTTTCTTTCATGTATTGATAAGGTGATCAGTTCCTTAGACTGTGTGGATTTGTTGGGTGCAGCGTTGAGGTAGCAGTGTTACCAACAATAACTCACACTGGTGGAATAAAGGATTATTTTCCTGTTGGAGGCTCACAGGTGAAATACAGTCTGTCCGTTGTCTGAGCCCTGCTGCCCTTTCCTACCTCCCATGCCTGGAGAACTCTGTGCCGGACAGTCTGTCCACTTTGGTCACCATCACTCACGCCCTTCATGGCTTTAGAACGCCTGGGCCATCTCTCCCAGCCCTGCCAGTCTCTTCTCTACCAGTTCCGATTTTACTTCTGCTCTGACACCATTCCCAGTCTACCCCAGATCTGAACGATCTCTTCTTTCTCTGGAGCCGCGGAAGTGTTCTGTGCCATTTACTGTCTGTGGTCTAATTATTTTTTAAGTTTAAAATGGATGATTAGATTCCCACCAGCAAGTGCAGTCCCATTTCTGCTTTCTTTCATCACATTGTCTTCGAGGCAAGTATGTATTTGATTTGGTTGGTAGACAGGTTCTCAATTCTAAGAACTAGAGGCTAGAGTAATAAAAAAAATGGTTCAGGTCTCTGAAATATTATGAAGGAAGGAGAGTAGCTGGTCTGTAACAGGGGCCATCAAGTGGCCTACCCTTCTCTTTTATTCAGCCTTAAAGACTGTGCTGTGCTTACTGAGTTTGATGTAGTCATTTCAAAAGACACTTCTGCAGTAAAGAAAAGGGCATTACTTTGGATTTTGACAGAAATCACACAGAGGAAACGAAGATTCACTCTGGTGGTCTGTATTTTGTTGTCAGGTTCATAGGATGATAATTCCTGTTTATAGTTAAATACTCTGATACATTATTTGTGCACATCACTAGCTTTAAGGTTCTGTAAATTTACCTGGATTTCACAGATGAATGAATTGAATAAACAAGAACTGTAGATTCTTTTAGTTTCTTTTTGTAAAGAAAAACCCAACTAAAACATTTTACTTTAACATTTAATAATATGAAAATAGAAACACTGGGTTTTTTAAGACTGTTTTGTTTCAATTCAGTGGCTCAGTGAACAAGAGAGTAGTGCTTTCTTGTTATTGGATCTTTTATAGCGCATCCTTTCTGGCCTGATTGGAAAGTAAATTCCTCTGGAAAATTCTCCTTGAGGAATTTCTCTTACGGGGAAAATGCTTCCTGGTTAGGTCCCCTCTTTTTGTTCTCCGTCTCCCCTCTGTGGAACAATGAGTTTTACCATGTATCTCCTTAATACAGACATTTTAACCAGCTGCTGATGGTAATCCATAGCTTTGAAAATCCATTCAGAAATTTAACGTGGTGAGAAGTATGAGGTATTGAGGACATGTAGAAAATGCTCTGCTTTCTGTTAGGTTACAGTGTGTATTTCCAGTCCTTTCTCCTATTGGAACTAAGAAAACTTCTGGTAACAAGCCACTTTGCTAGTGGCTCACTATGAAATTATTTCCTTATATTATTGTATAACGTATAATTATTATACAGTGTTATTAGTTTTGGTGGTGTTCAGTATACGGTTGTTTAAAACGAAATGCCTCTGTTCTTTTCATAAGCAGAGAGCGCAGTTCGGGTTATGACTAGTGGAGGCAGACCTGTGTTTTGCAGGGCATTCCAGATCACAGAGCGAGAAACGCTTCCTCTTGGGTGGGGGTAGGGAGTGTGGGGTCGGGGTTGGGAGGATGATGCACACACCGACAGAGCTGTTGACAGCGTGAACTTGGGCAGTCGTGGCAGTGCTGGGTCACTGGCATTTCTGTGTCCTGTGAAATAGGTACTGTCTCAGGAATGTTACCACTTCTTGCCCTGGGTGTTTTGTAGAGGTGTTAAAAACGAGAACACCCTCCTCTTACCTTCCAGTTGAGATGCTCTTTGGGGAGCTAGTGTCTTGGTTAAACAAGTCATATAAACAACGCCAGAAGCTTGGTGACAGGTTCTAAAAGTGTTCTCAGAAGTTGTTTTAGGTCAGCATATATTTGTGACAGAGAATTGAGAATACTTCTGGAGTGTTTTCCTTTCTGAAGTAGTTGACCTATGTGAAGCTAAATGTTAGGTTCTGTGTTTTAATTTTTTCAGTACAAGTATCTCAGTAAAGCTTAAAGATAGAAGGAGTTACTGTTTAAAGGAATATTTTTTTCTTCCTCTGCCATTAATTCTTCAGTTTTGAAAGGATTAGTATTGGCAAATTATTAGAATGAATGTTCAGATTGTGCTGTTGAGTAGCTTAGTTGCCCACAAAGAACACTGGTTCCCAGATTTAAACTCTGAAGACTTTGTGAAGTCTTGAGCATACCCTGTCTTCTACTTTCTCTTTCTTTGTGGCCTTCAGATCATTAAATTTAGTGACTCAGCTAATTCTTTTTACCCACCTCTTAGAAAAGTTGAACGTGTTTGTGACCAGGCACTTAAGGTTATTTCCTTTAAACCAAGTGTTGAGACGTTTTTAGATTTATAATAGTCTTTGTTTACCATGTAATTCAGTCCAATTGAGGAACTAGTAAAACTGTATTATCCAGACATCAAAGACAGACGTGTAAGAAGAGTATACTTGGACCAGGGAAACTATTAGGTTTCTAACAAGTGGAAAGTTACCAGATGTCCAAAAATTAACCACTCCTATGCCGGCTAATTCTCATTTCTTACAGCTTTTTTAGTTTAGCCAGCAGTATTCTGGGTTTAAAATAGCAGTTGCTACATTCTTGAGAGTTGACAGTGTTTTCTTTTCTTTAGCATCATTCAGATAACTGAAACTTTGACTTGAATGGGCTAAATAGAAATCCTGCCATGAAAAAATTGTTAAGTGACAGGGTGTTGAATGAACTATAGTTTTTAATTTAGTTCAGAATTGAGCCACTGTCTTTATTTCTTGAGGTTTACAAGCAGGTTGTGGTTTTGTTTTCCTGTGATCATTCAGCCCACTTTCCAGAGGGTAAGTGGGATGATCGGCCAGCTGCATGTAGCATTTGGTTGAAGTAGGACCTGTGTCGCCAAGTTGCATTTCAAGACTGGTCAAGTGGGTGACCTTGAGTCCTGCCAGACCCTGTGAGGATTATAGAGAAAGGCTCTGGTAGGGGAGCACCCTTGACTTCTTTAAACTTCCGTCAGCATTCCTACCTGAGGCTCTGTTGAACCTGAGTCTCCTCATTATGTGTGGTACTGAGTAATGTGCAAAAAGCAGTTTGATTTTGTACAAATCTTTCCTTTTCAGGTATTTCAGAGATGTGTGTAAATATGCGTTAGATATTCATAAGCATCTTATAATTTTACTTAGGTAAACAATCACCTAGGGAAGTGGAGGGTGGGGAGACTGGGTTTTTCTCTTTCCCAAAGATACTGTACTTGCTCCTGCTGAAGTCTGGAGCTTAGCTTTTATAGGAGCAGGCCATTAGGTTATCTGGAGGCTGTTGCTTGCAGGCTCTGAGATTTCTCTTTTGAAAATGGTCAGTTTTTACATGCCATCTAGCAACATTTTGTCTCCAGTAGAGGGCTTGACTTTCTGGTTTATCAAAGGAAGACATGGATGTTTGGGAAAGGTCTTTGACCTTTCAGAGTTGTCATCACAGGGGCCAGCTGCTCTCCCATTTGTCACCCCCTGCTCTCCCATTTGTTACCCCCTTGTATCAGTCAGAGTAACATGTGGTAGGTAGCCTGACTTCCTGTGGCATTTCTTGTGAGACAGGTTCACAGAAGTATATTAAGGTTGTAGAAATGCTGGGTTCCTACTAAGCATAAATGAGATTCAAAAGAAAATTGCTCTGTTTATTTTAAGATGTTCTCTTTGGGAATGTCTCAGGAGACTGTTTCTTTGGCTACAGGTTTGGCAGTTACAGTCATATTACCTGTGTAAGTAGACGGCAGTGCGGTGTAAACTGTAGCAGCCAGAGACCGTTTATGTACAGGTGGTCAGAGATTACGCGGCTTCCTTATTTCAGCTGGAAGGTTGCTGAAGACTTCGTAAGACATTATCATAACCTTTCATTACTTCAACTATTCAGACTTCAGGTCCTTTAAGGTGCCACTTCTCAGCCACACTCTGTGGTTCCCTGTAGCCTTTGGGGAAGAATCGGAGCTCTTTGAAAGTGGCTTCATCTGGTCCCTGCTTACCTGCTAATGCATCTCACCCATCTCCCCCGACATGCTCTGTTTCAGTTGATTCTCCCATGGGCTGCGCCCTTTTCTGGGGAGAGAGGAGTCTTTGCACATCTCATCCCCTCTACATCTCACCTGAGGTGGAACTTCCTACAGCAAGGCTTTCCTAAATCTAAAAGGCTGAGTTTAGGGACCCTTTAATATGCTCTAAGAGTCATTTATTAATTCATTCCTTTAGTAAATATTTGTGCCAAACATGGCATCATAGCCTCAAGACACAGAAGTGAGCAGGTGGGGTGACAGGCTCTATCCTCACAGTTTATGTTCTTGTCAGGGAGACAAGCCCTATATTCACACTCCCCCCCCCCAGCTTTGTTTTTTTAAAAAGCTTTTTATTTGGAGATAATTACAAACTTTAAAAATGAAAACAGTACAGAGGAATATCCTGTGCATTTTACCCAGGTTCACCTGTTGTTAATATTTTACTTCATTTGCATTATTCTTTCTCAATATGTAGATGTAATTTTTTTTGAACCAGTCATGTCCATTATGGGCTTTTCCCTCTTAATACTTTAGTGTGCATTTCCTAAGAAAAGGGCTCTTCTCTCATGTGATAGTTATAGGCTTGATAAATTGACCCTGATAAGATACTTTTAATCTAATTCCAGTCATAGTATAATGTCATTAATTGATCTAATGATGTGCCATGTAGCCTTCCTCCTCCAGCCCCTCCACCCCCACCCCATACAGAATTCAGTCTAGGATCTGATAATCGCACCTACTTACAATGTCTCTGTAGCCTCCTGTTGTCTGGAATATTTCTTTACAAAGCCATTCTTTGTCTAGTGTGACACTGAATTTTTTTTTTTTTTTAACAGGACCCCCCGCCCCCGCCCATCACCTAAATGGAACCTTGGTCATTTTGTGTCTGGCATTTCCCAGTGGTTAGGCTGAGGTGTAAGGCACTCCAGGCCATCACGCTGCATGCGGATGGCGTGACCTTCAGGGGCGTCACATCTGGAGGCCCCTGGTGTCCTTCTGGCCTCTTGGATGGTGGTCGTTTTCATTACTTGGAGTGTTGTCCAGTATCTCCACTGTATAATTAGCATTTGTTTTTCTTCTTCCCTTTGCGTCTATTAAGTGGTCTGTCAGGAGAAACCTCACTTCTGTACAAAATCCTGCTCCTAATCAAAATTTCCCCCCAGATTAGCGTTGAGTGGTGATTGTCTGACGCAGTAGTGTGAGCCCAGGCTCCTGTTTTTTTGCACTGGGTTGTAATTCATGTTTGTACTTGATCATTTTGGTGTGCAGAGTGTCCCAGATCTGACCAGTTGGTACCCCTTCAGACCGGTTCCTGCGTCCTCGTGAGGTACCCTGTCAGCCTTTCAAGTACTTCTTCCCTCTGTTACAACACGCTGTTGCAGGCTCACACGGTGCCACTCCTGCCCTAGCCCCGACGTCAGCCGTCCCTCCGTGGAGCGTGAAGGCCTTGTTTAGTCCTCAGCACACCGCTTCCTGGGGCGTCCTCCTCCAGTAGGTGGTACCGTACCTCTCGAAGGCACACAGATGGCAGTCTTACTTTACTTGCTCTTATGGCTTTTCCTAGCTTAAGGCCTGGTATACTTGATGTTTACTATAATTATTTATTTGTTGAAGAACAAAATTGGATTTTGCTCGTTTGGTGATTAAAATTGGATTCAAAACTATAATACTGATTGGTTTTCTTTTTTTCTCTCCCTCCGTCTAGGAAGAAATGTTGGCTGTTCGGTGATGAGAAGTGGCAAAAACTGACCTCGTACTGGTATACAAACACTATGAGATCTGACACTTTTGCTTCGTGGGCAGCCAGCCCCCACTGATAATGTGGGGAAGCCTTTGGGTCCATGGGAAAACACTAATCTGATCTTGGAAGTGGCGGATTGTGGCAGGATGTGTCGACGATGATGATGGCAAGAAAGCAAGATGTCCGAATCCCCACCTACAACATCAGCGTGGTGGGATTGTCTGGGACGGAGAAGGAGAAGGGCCAGTGCGGCATTGGGAAGTCTTGTTTGTGCAACCGCTTCGTGCGCCCGAGCGCAGACGAGTTTCATTTGGACCATACCTCTGTCCTTAGCACCAGTGACTTTGGTGGGCGAGTGGTCAATAATGACCACTTTCTCTACTGGGGAGAAGTTAGCCGTTCCCTGGAGGATTGTGTGGAATGTAAGATGCATGTTGTGGAGCAGACCGAATTCATTGATGATCAGACTTTTCAACCTCATCGGAGCACGACCCTGCAGCCGTATATCAAGAGAGCCGCTGCAACCAAGCTTGCATCAGCTGAAAAACTCATGTACTTTTGCACTGACCAGCTGGGGCTGGAGCAGGACTTTGAGCAGAAGCAAATGCCAGATGGAAAGCTGCTGATTGATGGTTTTCTTCTTGGTATTGATGTTAGCAGGGGCATGAATAGGAACTTTGATGACCAGCTCAAGTTCGTCTCTAATCTCTACAATCAGCTCGCAAAAACAAAAAAGCCCATAGTGGTTGTCCTGACGAAGTGTGATGAGGGTGTTGAGCGGTACATTAGAGATGCGCACACTTTTGCCTTAAGCAAAAAGAACCTCCAGGTTGTGGAAACCTCAGCAAGATCCAACGTAAATGTGGACTTGGCTTTCAGCACCTTAGTGCAACTCATTGACAAGAGTCGGGGAAAGACAAAAATCATTCCGTACTTTGAAGCTCTCAAGCAGCAGAGCCAACAGATAGCTACAGCAAAAGACAAATATGAGTGGCTGGTGAGTCGCATTGTGAAAAACCACAACGAGAACTGGTTGAGTGTCAGCCGAAAGATGCAGGCCTCTCCCGAGTACCAGGACTATGTCTACCTGGAAGGGACTCAGAAAGCCAAGAAGCTGTTTCTCCAGCACATCCATCGCCTCAAGCATGAGCACATTGAGCGCAGGAGGAAGCTCTACCTGGCAGCCCTGCCCTTAGCTTTTGAAGCTCTTATCCCCAACCTAGATGAAATAGACCACCTAAGCTGCATAAAAGCCAAAAAGCTGCTGGAGACCAAGCCAGAATTCTTGAAGTGGTTTGTTGTGCTTGAGGAGACGCCGTGGGATGCCACCAGCCACATTGACAACATGGAGAATGAGCGGATTCCCTTCGACTTAATGGACACCGTTCCCGCAGAGCAGCTGTACGAGGCCCACTTAGAGAAGCTACGGAACGAGAGGAAACGAGCTGAGATGAGAAGGGCATTTAAAGAAAACCTGGAGACCTCTCCTTTCATCACTCCAGGCAAGCCTTGGGAAGAGGCCCGCAGTTTTATTATGAATGAAGATTTCTACCAGTGGCTAGAGGAATCTGTGTACATGGATATTTATGGCAAACACCAAAAGCAGATTATAGACAAAGCGAAGGAAGAGTTTCAGGAGCTGCTGCTGGAATATTCAGAGTTGTTTTATGAGCTGGAGCTGGATGCTAAGCCCAGCAAGGAGAAGATGGGTGTCATCCAGGATGTGCTTGGGGAGGAACAGCGGTTTAAAGCGTTGCAGAAGCTCCAAGCAGAGCGGGATGCCCTTATTCTGAAGCACATTCATTTTGTGTATCACCCAACCAAGGAGACGTGTCCTAGCTGCCCCGCCTGCGTGGACGCTAAGATTGAGCACTTGGTTAGTTCTCGGTTTATCCGACCATCTGACCGGAATCAAAAGAATTCACTCTCTGACCCCAACATTGATAGAATCAACTTGGTGATCTTGGGCAAGGACGGCCTTGCCCGGGAGTTGGCCAATGAGATTCGAGCTCTTTGTACAAATGATGACAAGTATGTGATAGACGGGAAAATGTATGAGCTCTCCCTAAGGCCAATAGAAGGGAACGTTAGGCTTCCCGTGAACGCTTTCCAAACACCAACGTTTCAGCCCCATGGTTGTCTCTGCCTGTACAATTCAAAGGAGTCTCTGTCGTACGTGGTAGAGAGTATAGAGAAGAGCAGAGAGTCCACACTTGGCCGGCGAGATAATCATTTAGCCCATCTCCCCCTGACTTTAATTTTAGTTAACAAAAGAGGAGACACCAGTGGAGAGACCCTGCACAGCTTAATACAGCAGGGTCAGCAGATTGCTAGCAAACTTCAGTGTGTCTTTCTCGACCCTGCTTCCGCTGGCATCGGTTATGGGCGCAACATCAACGAGAAGCAAATCAGTCAGGTTTTGAAAGGTCTCCTGGACTCCAAGCGTAACTTAAACCTGGTCAGTTCCACCGCTAGCATCAAAGACCTGGCTGACGTCGACCTGCGGATTGTCATGTGTCTGATGTGTGGGGATCCTTTTAGTGCAGACGACATACTCTTTCCTGTCCTTCAGTCCCAGACCTGTAAGTCTTCCCACTGTGGAAGCAACAACTCTGTTTTACTTGAACTCCCAATCGGACTACACAAGAAGCGCATCGAACTGTCTATCCTTTCATACCATTCCTCATTCAGCATCCGGAAAAGCCGACTGGTCCATGGGTACATTGTGTTTTACTCAGCCAGACGCAAGGCCTCCTTGGCTATGTTACGTGCCTTTCTCTGTGAAGTGCAGGATATTATCCCCATTCAGCTGGTTGCACTCACTGACGGCGCTGTAGATGTCCTGGATAATGACTTAAGTCGGGAGCAGCTGACCGAGGGGGAGGAGATAGCTCAAGAAATTGACGGGAGGTTCACTAGTATCCCCTGTAGCCAACCCCAGCATAAACTTGAGATCTTCCACCCCTTTTTTAAAGATGTGGTGGACAAAAAGAACATCATTGAGGCTACACATATGTACGACAATGCTGCTGAGGCCTGCAGCACCACCGAAGAGGTGTTTAACTCCCCCCGGGCAGGCTCCCCACTCTGCAACTCCAACCTGCAGGACTCAGAGGAGGACATCGAGACCCCGTCGTACAGCGTGTTTCGAGAAGACACACCGCTGCCGGCTCTGTCCAAAGACCATTCCAAGCTCTCTATGGAACTGGAGGGAAATGATGGGCTGTCCTTCATCATGAGCAACTTTGAGAGTAAACTGAACAACAAGGTACCTCCGCCAGTCAAACCAAAGCCTCCTGTCCATTTTGAAATCACCAAGGGGGATCTGTCTTACCTAGACCAGGGCCATAGAGATGGACAGAGGAAGTCCGTCTCGTCGAGCACCTGGCTACCTCCAGATGGGTTCGATCCTTCTGATTATGCTGAACCCATGGACGCTGTGGTCAAGCCAAGGAACGAAGAAGAAAACATATACTCGGTGCCCCATGACAGCACACAGGGCAAGATCATCACCATTCGGAACATCAACAAAGCCCAGTCCAACGGCAGCGGGAATGGTTCCGACAGCGAGATGGACACCAGCTCCTTGGAGCGGGGCCGCAAGGTATCCATCGTGAGCAAGCCAGTGCTGTACAGGACGAGATGCAGCCGGCTGGGGAGGTTTGCCAGTTACCGAACCAGCTTCAGCGTGGGGAGCGATGACGAGCTTGGGCCCATCCGAAAGAAAGAGGAGGATCAGGCATCCCAGGGTTATAAAGGAGACAATGCCGTCATTCCATATGAGACTGATGAAGACCCGAGGAGGAGGAATATTCTTCGCAGTCTAAGAAGAAACACTAAGGTAAGACATGACTTTAGAGCTCTTGGAGTGACTTGTACAGTGTCTTGGGGAGAGTTCATTGATGATGACAAAGATTTTCAAGGACAGCTTAGCCTGGTTAAAAACCGCTCTGTGTGTGTTTCCTCCTTGACTTGCCTTAAAAAGTAAGCAGTGTTGAAATGATACGAATGAACTTACGAAACAGAAAGAGACAGACGCAGGGAAGGAGCTCACGGTTGGAGAATAGAAGGGGTATTTAGGGAGCTTGGGATCTACACATGCACACAGTTCTGTTTAACACGGATCACTAACAAGGACTCCGGTGCAGCGCGTGGAACTCTGCTTAAGGTTGTGTGGCATCCTGGATGGAAGGGCAGTTTGGAGAAGAATGGATGCATGTATATATATGGCTGAGTTTCTTCCTTGTTCACCTGAAACTATCGCAGCGTTGCTAATTGGCTATATCCCAATACAAAATAAAAAGTTGGAAAAAAGTAAGAGTGTCTCGGAAAGCTACTACTGGTAGCTCTCAAGTGGTAAGGACTTTCTGGAGAGAGAACCTGAGAAGTCTGTCAAAAACAATAGTTAGGTAATTACTGAAATGAGCAGGTCACGTAGAACTTGTCGGTATCTGGACAAGCAGCCAAGCCGGTGACGACGTGCTTGGCCTTTCTTCACTGAAACACTGGAATCCAGCATCACGGTCCTTAGTCTTTTACTGAGGAAGGAACATTTCATCCATACATCTCTTAAATACTCCTTTTCCCCCATGATGATCTGTAAAGGTTGCTGCATTTTAGGTAGGGAAAAATTGGATGATTATTTTATTTGCACACATAAATCATTGAAAGGTCTTCAGTTACATAAATGAAAAATAATCTTGCCTCTGCAGGTTATAAACCTGTCTCATGTTTGTAAAATCGAAGTGCCCTCCAGCTCTTTAAGTGAGTTGCTACTAACTTGCAGATTTGATTCAGGGACCACAGGTGGGGCGGAAAGGGGGAAAGGTCGACCTGCTGCCAGATGCAGAGAAAACAGCCCCCAGCGCAGCGGCAGGCGGAAGTGCAGTGTAGAGGGCGGTGCGCTCTGTCCTTGTGGGCTTGACATTTCCCAACTTTATTTTTCCCTCCAGTTAGAGTAGGGGAAACAGCCTTTATTTCTCAGAGGAGGCCATGTCAGTGAGACACCACAACAGAACTCTTACACACAGGCCCTCCCCCAGCATTGTGTATGCAGGGGTCCCCAGTGTCCAGGCTGCCAGCTGGTACCTCCTGTCAGATCTGCGGCGACATTGGATTAGAAATAAAGTGCACCCTAACGGTAATGTGCGTGAATCATCTGGAAACCATCCCCACCTCCTTCCCAGTCTGTGGAAAAATTATCTTCCACAAAATCAGTCCCTGGTGCCAAAAAGGTTGGGGACCGCTGGTGTACAGGATGGTATCTCTTCATTGAAAGCTTTTGGTCCTCTCCCTGCTGTGAAATGGCAGAGAACAAAGTCACGTATCTGAAAGTGTTTCAGGGAACTTTGGAAGAAAGGTTGTCCCAAACTTTCATCATTGCAAGATAGACCAAACCAGAGGCCTCTTGAGTCCAGGCTGTTTTGAGAGCTGACAATTCTGATGTAGAATGCTGCCTGGTGGCCAGTTCTGCAGCTCATATTGGCTGAGAGGGCCCTTGGAGATGGAGGAACGTGGTGCCGTGGCCCTCACAGGGAAAGCCTGTCCACACCCTGCCTGTTCCCGGATAGCGTACAGCCTGCTCCTCTGTCGCCATGGCCAGAGCTTCCAGAGCTCTCTGGCCTGTTGAGCGTCAGAGGGGCAGGGCAGTATCATTGCGCATTCTGCTCCCCTCCCATTCTGCGCTGAAAGTTGATAAATAACATGGACATTCTTCTCTGTGCTCTCCCCATGCTTTGCTTTTACTTTTGCCAGCCTTCATCTGCCATCAGTTTTTTGTTCTCTAAAAGCTGGTAGTGGGCAGGCCAGTGGAAACCAGTTCTTATTTCAGAAACCAGAAAGTAGCCTGAGCAGCCTGCCAGTGTTTCCCCGGAGCTCTCCTGTGTGATGATCCTGGAATCCAAACATTTTGAACGCTGCGACTTTCCTCTCCTCCCGGTGAAGACTGTTGCCAGCACAGCTTAGCGAAATGCTGGCAGTCTTCTAATTGGGGGGCTGTTTGCACACCTGGGAATGAGGAAGGTGGCATAGTACCATACTGTGGATCGGAACTGTTTTTCTGACTTCTAGCCACATTTATAATACTGTTGAAAATAATGCTTGTAAAATGCATCCTGAAACAAGCTGTGCTCTAAAGAGTAGGTTCTGCAGAGAACCGCTGGCTACAGAGACCTCTGAGATAGCCGCCTCCGTGCTGGTCACGCGCATCTCCTCACCTAGAACTGCCTCATATTGGGTTGCTGGGTCAGCGTGCAAGGAGTGACCAGCTTCCCGTCCCTCCTGGTTATCTGGGCCCCACCTCTTCAAGTCAAACAGAAACGATTACCTCTGGCCCCAGAGCAGTAGCGTGCCAGAAGTCATTTAGGAGTATCCTTTGGAAAGAGTGAGTAAAAGGTGAAAATGTCTTTTCCTGCCTTGGAAAATGGTGCCTTAAAAGGAGCCTCGCAGCTTTGTCATCCTAATGCAGAGAGAAGCGGAGTCTTGATTCTGTTCCTGATTGGCACAAACCTATTAAAATCTGCTGCCATTAAGGAATCAGACTGACACTTGTTCTACTGGAAAAGCAAGATCCCATGGGGCCGAGAGGGCCAAACCCCCTACGCGGGGGAGCCTGGTCTCTGACTTTCATTGGCATGACAAAGCAGTGCAGCATTTGTTTGAAGTGAGGGGAGAGCCAGGTGGTAATGGGGACAACGCACATAGTCCCTCCCGCAGCCAGACACCGCTGGGGAAATGGCACAGGTCACTCTGGCCCACGCTGCAGCACCTGGGGAGGCAGCGAGACGCACGCAGCTTCTGAAAATAGGTGGCCTGTCTTGAGGGCGAGGGGAGCAGGCATCCTATGCTGGGGCCGGTTAAGGCCATGCAGTGTACGGTGATGGGGAGCTCGGGCTCTGGGAGGCGGGGGCCCTCTATCAGATGCCAGTTCCACCAGTTCCTCCTCGTCCCGGCTGGGCCTTTGGGGATGTGACTCACCTTCCACATCCCTCCAGCAAGAGGAGCCAAGCAGTAGCACTTTTCTCGTAGGGTGCGAGCAGTGGAATGAGACTGTGCGTGTAAAACACAGCCTACTGCGTGCCAGATGAGCATTCGTTGCTGTTATTTAACTTGACCTTGAAGAATGGGTAGAACTGAAGAAGTGCTGTGAGGAAAGGAAAGACTTAACGGTGAAAATAGGCATGTTGAATTCAAGGACAGGAGAACACTGGTCTGGTCTAGCTGAGAGCTTTAGGGACCCAACACTGTCCCTCCCTTTTCTGTAAGTTTTAACCCTGTATGTCACTTAGCTGCTTTCTCAGCCCTTACCTTAGCAACAAGCCTAACAACACCCAAAAAAGCTATGCTCTGGGTACCTGTGTCATGTGGAGAAAGAAAAATTGCTCAGTGCCCTTGGCTGATATGCTGGATTAGCTCTTTACTGTAAAACTGGAGTTGGAGTTCAGGGAATGGCTTTCGTTTCTAATAATGAAAGTGCAGACTGTGAAGCTCACTCTCATTCCAGGTCCTTTTCCCAGCTGAACCATTTAGCAACCCACCCTCATAGCGGGAGCCTTCCGCACTCAGCTGAATGAAACTGAAAATCTACGATTGCACTTCGGTGGGGCCCATGAATAGACGCTTTGTCCGTAGGGATTGTCGTTGCACATGGTCTCTGTCTCCCAGCACCGTGCGTTTGCAAAGAGGAGACCAGGAGCAGCAGGGTCTTATTTTAAAGCCAAAAAACAGGCTGGGGTGCCTTGGTCCACAAAATGTACTGTTTGGGCAAGCTCAAATTGCTGAATTCAGTGTACTTGACCACAGATTTAAAGAGAAGACATTATTGGCTATTTACCCTTCTGTCTGGTGTGCTCTTATTTTGTGTTTAAAAAAAAATAGACAAAACAGAATCATAAAGAAAATCTTTCAGTCACTCTAGCTACCACATGACAAGACACCTATTGAAAAGCAAACCAATTCAATCACGCATTGTTTGGTCTATAAGGCACCAAGTAACCAGTTTGACAGTTTGTGTCCCCCCCGGTGAATTGGCTTATTTCATCGGATTCAGTGAATTGGCTGGTTGTTGTGGCTTTGTGTGGACACAGCTCTCATTTTGTGAGGCCTAGAACGGAGTTAAAGTTTCTAGTGTGAATAAAAACCAGCTGGGGAATTGGACTGCTCCCTCGACCGGGAGGGATGTTGCATTTTGACAGGCTGAATGGTGTGAAATATGAGCTCTTTGTAACCTACCGGGGAAAGACTCCCAGTATGTGCTTCAGAAGAGGCTGGCCCTACTCTGAGCTCTCTAAGGCCAGATGAATACCTTGATCTTAAAAATGGTATTGGGATGCTGACTGGACCTTGGATTTTCTGATTCCTGAAAGGATTTTTTCTTTGAAAAGAAATGCTCTTGCTCCAAGGGCCTCCCAGATGCCGCTAGTGGTAAAAAAAAAAAACCCGCCTGCCAATGCATGAGACATAAGCGATGCAGATTTGATCCCTGGGTCAGGAAGATCCCCTGAAGGGCATAGCAACCCACTCCAGTATTCTTGCCTGGAGAATCCCATGGGATTCTCTGAGGGGCCTGACGGGCTGTAGTCCACAGGGTCGCAAACAGCTGGACACGACTGAAGCGACTTAGCACGCATGCACGCTTGCTCCAAAGCACATGTCCATTCATTCTTTTAGGAAAGAAGCATTCGACTCCATGCATGGGCGTTCCCTGAGCACTTGTATGCCTGGCGTTGTGCTGAATATCGTACGTGTGGTAGTTGTGTCTGTGTTCGTTTAGCTTACCATAACAGAGAAAGATGGATTTTTATCCGTGTATTTACATGCACTTTGGACGTGGCCACAGTGAAGGGACAGGGTGCTAAGGAATCGTATAGCAAGAAACTTTACCCTCAACTAGGGCAAGCTATCCAGGAAAGCTCCCTGAGGAAACGATACATAAAGCTGAGACTTATTTTTTCTTCATAATTTATCTTTGGCTGTACTGGGTCTTGCTTGGCACACGCAGGGCTTTTTCTGGTTACAGCAAGAGGGGCCGCTCTTCATTGCGGTGCATGGGCCTCTCGTGGTGATGGCTTCTCTGGTTGCGGAGCACGGGCTCCAGGTACGTGCGCTCCACAGCTGTGTTGCACAGGTGCGGTGGCTCCGAGGCATGTGGAATCTTCACGGACTGGGGATCAAACCTGTGTCCCCTGCACTGGTAGGCAGATTCTTAACCACCACGGGAGTCCTAAGACTGAGATTTAAGGAGTACAGCAGGCAAAAGTCTGGAGAAGGTGATGGCACCCCACTCCAGTGGTCCTGCCTGGAAAATCCCACGGGCGGAGGAGCCTGGTGGGCTGCAGTCCATGGGGTCGCGAAGAGTCAGACATGACTGAGCGACTTCACTTTCACTTTTCAGTTTTCATGCACTGGAGAAGGAAATGGCAACCCACTCCAGTGTTCTTGCCTGGAGAATCCCAGGGACGGGGGAGCCTGGTGGGCTGCCGTCTCTGGGGTCATGCAGAGCTGGACACGACTGAAGCGACGTAGCAGCAGCAGTAGGAGGCAAAAGTCAGTGAACATGGAGGCTTCTTGGGGTAAAAGTTTTGAGAAAAAGGTGTGGAACTTGGAGCTGAGAAAACGTGGCATGCGCAGAGTGAGAGAACCAGGCAGAACAGCAGAGGCTGTGGGCCTGTGGCAGGCTTTGCATGTGCTTCCCTGCATTCGCTGGGCACCTCCTGTGTGCCAGGCCCAGTGCCAGGCATTCTCACATCCATTGTTTCACCATCTGTTTCTCTTACCAGTCTTAAGGAAGTGATTTTTTTAAAATCCAGGTGTTAGAGATGAGGACGCTGAGGCTCATTTAGTGCCCCCAAGTTAGTATGGTTACTAAGTGGAGGAGTTGAGATTTGGGAACCCCAGTCTTCTGGCTTCTGTTTTCTGTGGGTTTTTAGAGTCCAGTCTCTGAGAAAGATGGTAATATTCAATAGCCAGGCACACACTTGGAGCACTCAGTCAACCCAGTCAGCTTGTTCATTTCAGACAAAGGACTCTGGTTATTATCTAGAAACATCTATTTCCCCACACTGCCCCTAAGAACAGCGTGATAGTTTGTTTCTAGCCTCAGTGTCTGCTTGAATAGAGGACAAAAAAGGCATGGAGACGCTGAAATAGCAACTGGAACTTGGAGAAATTGTTTTGAACTGGTGTCACTCGGTTCTCAGTTTATTTTAAGCCCAAAGAACTGCTGTAGTTTGTTTTTGGTGACAAAAATAGGCTATCTTTAACTGTCTGCTTTAGCTTAGCACACCTGTTCTTTAAAAAGAAAAGTGACAATAGGCAACCTAAATCTATTTTCCAAAGAACAGAAAATTGCTCTGATCTTCACTGAGTCAACTTGTTCTTCTCTCCTGCCTAGTGATACTGACATATCTTTGTAGAAACTCAGGTTGTTTCAGCTCGAGTCAGGGAATCACCTCTGCTTCCATAGAGAAAGGCCTTCTGAATACTTTTTATCCAGTATTTGAGAGGAGGCTAGCAGGTAAAAACCGAGCCCCACAACTCTGAGAAGTCTAGACTCAGTGAGTGGCGAATCGGCAGGAATGTTTATGAACGTTTCCTGAAACTAGTGGACCCTTCTCTCTGCTTAGCCTCCTGTCGCATCGGCCATTCAGCAGGGATTGACCCAGATTCACGCCCACGTGGAGCAAAAAGCAATGGTCTCTAAGTTTATCTGGGGCCTTTGAGGGGTGATGTGCCTTTCTTTCCTTCCCCATCTTGTGAGGCCTGGGGCTGCTGGGAGACTTTGGGCTGCTCGGTGGTTCATCCCTAAATGAAGAGCTCCAGGTTTGAAGGAGGCAAGGCTTAGCATTTGTGCTTTCATAATAGGGTTTGCCAGTAAGAACAATTCCATCCTTGGGTTTTCTGTTAAACTTGGGCTTAGATTTTTTTCAGAGCCAGAAGCGGGAGCAGCAGCCAGCCAAGAATACATCTGGGGCATGAACGAATAACTTAATTGAAAAGGTCCTTTGGAAGTTGTGTTGGAAATATGCAAGAATCATCACCAGTCAGAAAGCTGTAATGTTGGATATGGAATGCAAGAGAACACTTTGGGAAAACCTGGGGTAATGTAGTTTACAGCATCTCTAGGTTTTTCTAAGATTTCGCCCAATTTGCAGTCTGTTCAGGGTGGGACACTGTACAGCTTGGCAAACCATATGGGTGACCCTCTCGGGCTTCGCTTATTGTATCACTTTCGCTCTCGAGGGGAGAATTGCTGCATTCAGAGGACACTGTCCCAATTCCAGACTATGTTCTGTATATGACATTCCTCCTGAAAAATGAAAGACACAGGCTGGATTCTGTTTTTTATTTACTTTCTTAGGTAGGTTACCAAGCATTTAGAAGGTTGTGTTAGGTGTTACAACTCCAGTGACCATATTTTCTGACCTTAAAATCTGGATAAGTAATTTGACATGGATAAGGGTATTTATGGAGACCGGAAGAGAATATTTGAAGTTGACAGTTTCAGATCACTACACAGCTTCCTGCTGTTTCCGTGGAAGATAGAATATTCTTTATCCAGAAACGGTGGTTGAACTCCCATTGAAGCAGTGGGAGACTGGTTTTCCTTTGTGATTCAGTTGGTATTTATCTGGTGTCTAGACCACCTTTGCTTGCGGTAGATACACATCTTCTCTGATGCAAGTAGATTATAAATTCACCGAGGGTGAGAGAGGACTTTGGTCTTAATGAATGTTAGCTCTGCTGCTGGTCTGTTTATGTGACGTTGGGTATAATTCATTGAGAAGGAAAGGTAGGGGCTTCCCTGGTGGTGCAGTGGATGAGAATCTGCCTGCCAGTGCAGGAGACACGGGCCTGATCCCTCGTCCGGGAAGATGCCACGTGCCGCGGAGCAGCTAAACTCATGCGGAGCAGCTGCTTAGCCTGAGCCCTAGAGCCCGTGCTCTGCGGCACGAGAGGCCGCTACAGTGAGAGGAGCTCGTGCCCTGCAGCGAAGGGCTGCCCCTGCGCCCCGCAGCCAGAGAACCCCACAGGCAGCAACGAAGGCCCAGCACAGCCAGAAGGAAAATAAATGAGTTTCTTTGAAAAAAGGAAGGTTGTGTAGATTCCTGTGTGCTCGGAACTTAGCCCGTTAGGAAGCCGGTCCTGTGTGTGTGGACGCCTGTTCCCTGTCCAGTGCGCACAGGGTGACACAGGGAGTTGGTTCCCTCACGTGTTTCTTGAAGCGGAGTCTGTGGTACAGCACTGTCAGTATGAGCAAGACGCTCTGAGCCTCAGTCCCTCACATCCTAGGAAGAGCAGCACAGTGTCAGAAGAAAAATACTCTGCCCGCAGAGAGGGTCCTCATCTCAGCTAAACTTGAAGAACTATGAAGAAACATTGGCCTTGTGCTTCATTGGAAACGGTTTTTATTCATGTGTCAGCTGCGCATGTGGCTCTAGAACCCAGTCATCTTACAGACGGGTGGAAGGGCACCTTCTCTTGGCTTTTCCTTGCTGTTTGGCGGGCATTCTAATCTTCTTGCCCTGTGAACTTGGAGGAGCTGTGGGCTGGGCTTACTGTCCCATAAGCAGGAGTTTCCCCTTTACACTCTTGTTTCGGAAGGGCCAAGAGGCCAGGGGCAGATTCCAACCACTATTTCTCCGCGCTGCAACACTGGCATAAACTGTTGGTTTCTTTCTTTCTTTGCTACTTGGTTAGTATCAGGCCTAAGAGTCAGGCATTAAGGAAACTTCTTTTAAGGAAAAAAAATTTTTTTCCTTTAAAAAAAAAAACAACTTCACAGGTTTTTAAGGAAACTGTGAAATGAAGAACAATGGACTATGTTATTTATTCGAAAAATGCCTATCCGTAGGACAAAGTGAAGAGGTTTTGAGCTGACCCAGTCCCTCGTTTATGTCAGTGGCGTTTCATCATGGAGGTGGGTCACAAAGGAGAGAGGACAGGAGGCTTTGACGTTCGTAGGTCACTGGCCTCTCAACCCTGGCTCTCTCAGTGCTGAGTGTGAATCTCTCTGAGCCCCTGATTTCATATCTGTAGAAAGGGGTTAATAACCCTTACCTTGAAGGGTGTTTGTGAGCTTTCAGATAAGTGCAGATCGCCTAACACAGAGTGTGTAGCACACAGCCACTCCTGATAAATTCCTCTTATTTTTCCATTTTGCACCCAGTCAGACTCTAAACTTAGACACGCAGATGTGTAGCTTATTCTCAGGGCTTGGTTTCCTCTAGCTGGCTGCTTTTTCAGTCCAGCCCACTAATGAGCGAGCCCAGAGGAAGATAGCTGTTGGGATGGCGTTATTTTCTTCTCTCCAAGGACCTGCTGCTGAGAGCACTCTGCCGACGCCCTGATGAGCGACACATGTCTGACCTGGGACTGAGACATCTGGCAGACCACTCAGAAGAATGGCATTTCCATCTCGACATGTGCCCAGTAACCCTTCATGCCTGCGGTGTTGCCTGTCATAGCAACAGTCCTGCCCGACTCTTGGCCTGTACCGCAGTCTTGATTTCCTTCCTCAGAAGGTTTGGAATTAGTTGCGCAAGAATCCCTGCCTGATTTTGTGACACCCTAGAGAGCCTTCAGTTATTTCAAGGGAATATTTTGGCGTTCTGTAAAGCAGAGTTTGTTTAAATCTTAGAGAGAATGAGAGTGAACGTCGGGTCATTCAACAAGGGGAGCTGATGCTGTTGCCAGAGCTCACATTCCATTTGTAATTTGGAGTGCTGAGCCTGATTAGATCTTATTAGACTCTGAGGTGAGAGGGTAAGAGCAGCTCTCTAATTTAGCCTTCCATCTGACGGCAGGGTCTCCTTGACAATGAGTGTTGCCTGTCGGTTGCAGCCTCTGCTCTGAACATTGACAGAGCAGTCTCTCCTTTTTAAAGCTGGGGCGGAGGGGTTGTTTGTTTTTTAAACTTCTCTGGCCAAAATTGCCTCTTCGTCTTTGTCTCATCTCTCCCAACATGACTGTACAAGATAATTGCTCTCTTTCCATGAAATAGCCCTGGTAGCTGTTTGAAATAGCTGTCATCATGCCCCATTCTTTCTTTGAGCAGCTTAAACATCCCTGGTGTATTTTATGTGAGACTTTATTACCTTTAGAAGTTCAGATTGTCAGTGTACCCTCAGTCATTTATTTAGTCATCCGTTTGTTCGCCATATCCCAAGGACTTTCAGGGGAAGGTAATGAACCGTAGTGGTTAAGGGTGCAGGTTTTGTAGCCAGAACTGACTGGGGCAAATAACTGAATTTTTCTGGGATTCAGCTTCTTCATCTGTGAAATAGAGTTTTAAACACCCGTACCCACAGATCAGTTGTGAATCTGGAATGAAATATACATATAAAGAATTTAAAACAGAATCCGGTACTTAGTTCAGGTGATGGAAGTTAAATTTTCTAGCTAACTTAAACTGTTAGAACACACTTCATCAGCTCGAGTATTGAGAGGGTGGAGGAAGTATGACATTAACGTTTACTGTCTGTTTACTAGAACTGTGGTCAGAGGAGTTATAGTGATTAGAAATAGCTTCCTGGCAGCTCTCTTAAAGTTTTTTTTTTTTCCGTTCCATAACAGCAGTTTATTTGGAAGCCTCAAGGTTTTACTGAAGAACAATGGTATTGTTATGGTAGTTTCGACTGGCAGATTCTGCCGGATTGGGGTTGGCCAAAAGAATGCCACTTAAATCCAGATGGTCTTCCTTGTGTGTTCAGATCCTGCAGCTTATAGTTTAAATGCTGCGGCCTTAAGAGAGAGCCTCAGTTGACTCATTGTTGTCCAGTTGCTGCTGTGTGTAATGATGGAAAACGCTCAGTCCTTCTCTTTTAGTAACAGCTCACACTCTTGGGCGGACTGTGTCCTCTGGGCACCAAGCCACTTCCAGTACATCATATCACTTCACCCTCAGGACCACCTTGTGAGGAGGGTACTGTCCCCGGGGTGCTAAGCAGCTTGACCACATAGAACCTGTCACTTGGGATTCAGACCCAAATTCTGTTAGATTTGGAAGCTTAAATCCTTTATGTTATGTTGTACTTCATGTAAGTAGAAGATGCTGGAGAGAGGCCAGGTTGGTTAAGTTATTTCATGTGAAGATAAATTGTAAGTCACTTTCTTTTCCATACTTCTTTGATAAAAAGTGTGAAGTCAGGGCCTGTTTGCCTCAGGCAGTCTGTACGGGGAGATAGCAGCAGCCACGCCCCACAAGCTGAGAGACTGTGGCAGTGGTTTCACCGGGAATGGGCATGTTGCAGCGACAGGGATGGATGGGCTGTGTGGAGAGCAGGTTCTTCTCTGGGACCCTTGGATCCATTCACATGGCATTACAGTTCTCCAAATCAGTTGGCGAGATGTATGCGGGTTGGACCACTTGGCCTTTGGTCTGTCATATCAGATCGTATCAGCCAGCAACCCAGAGTAGCCTTGTTCTTTTGAGTGCATTTTATTCTCACCTGTTTTTTGTTTTTTGTTTTTTTTTGCCACGTTTGCAGAGGAAGTCCTCAGCGAATCTCAGACTAAATAGGAAGTGATTTATTCCCATGTAAAGGGGATACGAAAAGGAATGAGGATGAGCAGGATGAGGAAAGGGAACGATCGATACTGACCTATTTAAGCTAATTAGCTGTCCCCTTTAGTGGACTTTATCCAAAGATCCCTAAGTACTTTTAAAAGTTGGACATATTGGTAAATAAACCTGCCCTTCTGGTCTCATTAATTTGTTAATAAAACTGAATTGCTAGAGATATACCTGGGTGCCTTTACCTTGATCCTATTTGGTTATCCTCCTCTTCAGTAGATACTTTAACAACAGGCCAAAATTTCAGGTATATTTCTGTAGCTTTAGAAAACTTAGCATTGGTCTAGAGCATTTTTTTTTCCCTCGTGTAATCTTCAAAATAAAAGATTTGAATAATTTTGGAGCGAAATATCTCAGTAATGTTTATGAGCATGGACTTTGGAGACAGACCCTCCTGAGTCTGAATCCTCGCACTGTCACTTACTTGCTAGGTCCTGTGAGACATTTTCCTTGGTTAAGTGGAACGCCGCAAGGTTGAACAGAAGCGGTACCTGGAACTCCCTTGGTGCGTAGTGAGCGCTCCAGTAGCTGTTGCTGCTTCTCCTGCTCCTACTCCTTGAGAGAGGTGACTTCTAGGAAGGAACGAAGGGTCATCTTATTTGTCATGTCTGATTAGTTGGTTTCACCCTCTCCCAGTGCAGAAGCCATTGGGAATTAACCCCAGGATGATAGATGAGAGCGAGTTCTTCCTGGGAATTTGCAGCAGAACGTGTGCTCTCTTGTCTGGAAGGAGGAAATTACTAGTTTTCAATTCCACTTTTTAATCTTTTAAAAAGATTTTAGCTATCTTTTGAGTGTATAGTATCTATTATCTGTGTGGAATGTTTGGAATATTTCCTGTTTACTCCATTGCATGCCTGATAAAGGATGTTGGCCAGTCCTCTCATTGTTGTTAAATAAACATGGCCTGTTTCTTGTAAACACCTTTGTTCTGATAATGCAGTTTCACACTCAAGGTGTGACTGCTTGGCAACTTGCCAGCGTCTTATGTGATAATTGGAGGAATGAGATGAGTAGGTGAGTCTCTTTATCCCACTTGAAGTCTTTTTTCTAAGTTTCCATGCCACTGTGAGTTCCCCTCTGAAGCCTTACTGATGTCTGATGTGTGTGTTGAGACTCACTTTGTTTTCCTGTGTTTTTTCCCTCTTTCCTGGACAGAAACCAAAGCCCAAGCCCCGGCCGTCGATCGCAAAGGCAGCCTGGGAGAGTAACTATTTCGGGGTGCCCTTGACGACTGTGGTGACTCCGGAGAAGCCGATTCCCGTGTTCATCGAGCGATGCATCGAGTACATTGAAGCCACAGGTAAATGTCACCTCAGAGAAGTTACAGTTTCCACTGTCTGCGGGCTGCTTGCTAGAGGGTAAGCCATCTGGAGATTCTGGAATCCTGTCTCGTTTCCGTGAGATGCTTTCCGAGAAGGTGCCGAGTAATCCCAACAGCTGTTGGACTTGGGGCTCCTCCATCTTCGTGTAGTTGTGAGGCCTTTGGGTGCACGGGAGGAGAGCAGCCATGCCGTCAGGACCGCAGCTGAAGCTGGTTAGAATACCCGCATCCCCAGCCCCCTGTCTAGCGTGCGGCCTGTCTGTCCCTCTAGGTCTCTCAGCAGGGAAAGAAGCTCATTTATCAGTGACCTTGACGATGTTCTGGACACAAATAGTAACACATTTTGGTTGAACAGAAGAAATGTGTAGTTGGCCATCAGTCAGGTACCTGAGATTCATATATTGATAGTTTTTTTCCTGCAGTAAAAAAATGAATCCTTAGATACCATCTTATCAAGCAGCTACATTTCCAATTCCATTAACACCTCGGTGTTATCACAAATGCTGACTGTCTTAAAATTTTCTGTGTTGCTCTTGAAGTGATAAAATTCTACCTGTGTTAAAAAAACGTATTTTGTTCGTTTAGAGCTCCTCTAACGTAATGTGTCTCCTTGTCGTTTCTCCCTTCCGCCCCCCCACACACTATTTTTTTTCCTTTTTGGCCATGTCCCATGACTTATGAGATCTTAATTCCCCGACCAGGGATTGAATTCAGTCCCCGGCAGTGAAAGCACAGAGCCCTAACCATTGGACCTCCAGGGAGCTCCCATTCTTGGCATTTCTTTTATAATCCCTGGAGCTTCCTTGTGTCCCTTGATTTTCTCCTGGATACTGTAAAACCTGATGAGCTTTGAGGAGGAAGTATAGTGGGCACATGGTTATGTGGATTCTCGAGCTTTAGGAGTTGAGCTCAAGAATATTACAGGTTTGTACTAATTTGAAACCAAAGTACAGATTATAATCTCTCTATGTGTTCTTTCTAATTTTGGTATTACCTGTAATGATATTAAGTATTGTGTGGTATGGACAGCCTACTGATAATTTCAGTAGCATATTAAGCTGAGTGATGGTGTTAATATTTACTCAGGTTGTGCCAAATCAGGGGAACTGGATTTCAAATTATGTGCTCTGTAGACTTTGAGTTGTTACCAGGGTTTCCTCGGTCACCCCAGGATTGACTTTGCATAATTATGACAGATCCGCAGTTTTCTCCTGTACCCAGAACCTTTTGTCAGGGTCCACTCTCTTGACCTTGGTTTTATATCAGCTTCGTCCTGCACCTCTGCCTTGGGCAGGGAGAAAGTGTGCAGGAAGCAAGTTTGGGTAATTCAAGCCTCTCCTTGTTGACCCAACACTTGAGAGAGATAGTTTGTATCATTTAGAGGGGTTGTTCCCTAACGTTATTTTGAAGTAATTTCAGATTTATAAGAAAGTTACCAAAATGTAAGCCATAAGAAATTTAAAAGTTGCAATTCCAGGTTCCTTAAACGGTAACATGTTACCACATTGCCTGTCTCATGGGTCCCTGCCCTGCATTGTCTTTGTGTCTTTTTTCTGAAATGGTTGAAAGCCACAGACATGATACACCTTTACTTCTAAACACTTCAGTGGATGTTCCCTAAAAGCATTCTCTTTATGTAACCACCATGCAGTTATCAAAATTATGACATTAATACCCAGTACTAACCTATTCATTTCATTAGTTGCCACATCGACATCCTGTAATAGCAAAAGGCAGAGCCTTTTTTGGTGCAGAAGCTGATCTCAGGCCACACGGTGCATTCAGTCATGGGGTCTCTTCAGTCTCCTTAAATCTAGAACAGTTCAGTTGGTCTGTTTTTCATGGTCTCGATGATTTTAAAAAACACAGATTAGTCATTTGGAGCTTCCTCAACTTGGGGGTTTTTTTATGTTTCCTTACGATTAGGCTTATGGTTGACCTTTTGGAAGGAACGTCAGGGAAGGGAGGCTGTGTCCTCGGAGCATCATACCAAGTGGCGTGTGTTGTCAGTGTGTCCCGTCACTGGAGGTCTTCTCGTTGATCCCTTGATTAAGGTGGTGGTGTCTGCTGGGCTTCTTTACTGTAAAGCTACTCTTTCTCCGGTTACCTGAATAAGTACTTTGTAGGGAGGTGCTTTGAGACTGTGTAAATACCTGTTTTCTCCTACTGTTTTCACCTTTCTTGGTGGCTCAGACAGTAAAGAATCCTCCTGCCAATGCAGGAGACCCGGGTTCAATCCCTGAGTCGGGAAGATCCCCTGGAGGAGGGCATGGCAACCCACTCCAATAGTCTCGCCTGGAGAATCCCATGGACAGAGGAGCCTGGGGTCCTCTACAGTCCATGGGGTCGCAAAGGGTCAGACACGACTGAGCAACTAACACACACACATAGTTTTAGCATCCATTGATGCTTCTTCCCTGAGACAACGATCGCTCTAATTCCTTCTTTATTTATTGGTTAGGATTCTCCTGTCAGGGTGCGCTTCCCTTTTCAGGGGAGCCTCCTAGGACTGGGCTACTGGACTGGCTCGCCTGTGGTAGCAACAAATGCTTGAAGTCATCCGCTAGGGGAGCGCCCCCTAGCTTAGCACCTCAGTGGGCTCGATCTATCGTTCCCATCCTGGTTCTCCCGACTCTTAGACTGG
The DNA here is from genome assembly GCF_032405125.1 of Capricornis sumatraensis. Taxonomy (NCBI): domain Eukaryota; kingdom Metazoa; phylum Chordata; class Mammalia; order Artiodactyla; family Bovidae; genus Capricornis; species Capricornis sumatraensis. The sequence goes on from NC_091088.1 coordinate 59,340,884, forward strand.
GCTTAGCTTTTTTTTCCATCCAGCACTTCTCAATACTGTTTCTCACCCAAGAGTCCTTTCAGGCGTGACCTCTTCAGCCCTGCCCCCAGGTCACCTGCAGCCCCCACTGAGCCTCTGCTTCTCTTAAAGTTCCATTAGATGCCGCATTGCTCACCCTGACACCCCAGAGCTTGGAACTTGAGCGTCCTCTCTGACTCATTGCATCAGTTCCCAAGTATGTCTCTCCCCCTCCGTCATCGCTTGGCTCTGTCTCCTCCACTTCGTTTCTCCTGCTCCACCATCACCCTCCTCCTCGGTCCATCCCAGTTCTGTGACAGTCCCTCTCCTGCAAACCTCTTGCTTCCTCATTGCCTCCCAGATGCCAACTCCTCCCTCCTGCACACAGTCCTGCCGTGGTTGTCTGCCTGCCTTCTTCCCTCAGTCCTTTCCTCTTTCGCTCCCTCCCTCCCCCTTCTTTGCTTTATACGACTGCAGGCATTAATTTTAAAATTGTTTTACAAGAATACACAGTGTATTAGAAGGGTGTGACCAGGGCAGAATTTCTTTGCGTTTCTCTGCCCTGCGTATGTCCTCTGTGTGGTTTGAAATGTGTCCCACATCCCTCCTTGCCTCTGGAACTTGTCCTCATTCTTCAAGACTCTTCCACCCACAGGAGCCCCTGGATTGTAACCTCCCTGGCAGCTTTGCTCAGCACGTTTCAGTCCTGAGAACAGGATTCTCTGTCCTCCGGACTCTGAGAGCCCGGCACACAATGTCCGCTAGTTGTTGGTGGAGTGATTGGTTTTCAACCTAGAATACCGTAATTCCATTGTTTTCTTCTTTCTTACCTTCTCCCCTTAAATTCTAGTCACAAATTGTAGTCACATGCTTCCCTTCATTGGCATTAATTTCTATTTTTATAGAATTTCAAGAAAAATTTTAGATGTGGTATCTGTGAGCTTAATGTGCGCTGGAAGCAGATGTCCTTTGAGTACTCAGTTTCCTAAAAGAACTTGTTTTCGGCTACCTAAAATCTAAGCGTGTTTGTTGTAAAAATTCAACAGAAGGCAGAAACTGTGAAAAAGAATTTAAAGATTCGTTGATCTTCCACTTAATGGGAACCACTGTGGGTGTTCTGATGGGTCACCTTATAGTCTTATTTCCCTGCCTGTGTGTGTGCTTAGTCACTCAGTCGTCTCTGACTCTCTGTGACCCTTGGACTGGAGCTCTCCAGACTCCTCTGTCCATGGCGATTCTCCAGGCAAGAATGTTGGAGTGGGTTGCCGTGCCCCTCTCCAGGGGATCGTCTCAACCCAGGGATCAAACCCAGGTCTCCCACATCGCAGGCGGATTCTTTACCGTCTCAGCTACCAGGGAAGCCCAACAACACTGGAGTGGGTGGTCTCTCCCTTCTCCAGGGGATCTTCCCGACCCAGGGATCGAACCGGGGTCTCCTGCACTGCAGGCGGACTTGTTGGCAGCTGAGCTAGCAGGGGGTCCCCTGTGCACGTGATAGGTGTTTGATTTGACATCACTCGGATTATGTGGTAGTATGGTTCTCCAGAACTGTGCAGCATAACCCAGATGACGCTGAAGAGCCCTGAGGTTACCAGCTTCCTCCTGTGTCCCTGCAGAAAAAAGGACTCAGTAACTAAGAGTTGTATCAAAGGACCATTTTTTGAGATCCATTGTTGTTTAAACCAGACATTGTTTTGTGAGCATGTTCCCCTGTCGTTAAACACCCTGTGAAATACGACTTTTAATTGCTGTACAGTGTTCCGTTACATGGCTGTATCACCGATAATTCAGCCGTTCCTCTGTTGTCCAGCCCCTGTAGCATTTTCTCCTGCTGGGAGAGGCATTTGGGAAGAGTGATACATCGCTTCAGATCTGCAGTTAGACCACGTTCAGATCTCCGCTCTGCCACCCGCTCATCTGTGAACTGAAGGTGATGGCGGGACTGGCCCCCTGGCTGCTGGGGCTCAGGGGCCTTGTGCGTCGGGCAGCGCGTGTGGCGCCTGGCCCGAGGAAGTGCTCCGTGTGGGCTGCTCGTCATGCTCAGCTTCACCCGGAGTGTGTTTGGTCTTCCTGTTGCTGGTCAGCTTTACCGAGTTATGACTCTTCTCTTTCCTCCCTAACTTTTAAATTTGAAAATGGTAAAATCCACGGAAAGAATAGTACAGTAATCTCCCAATATTCACCAGTGGTTACCATTTTGCCCCTTTAACCTTTTCTCCCCGCAATTTGTATTGTTGTTAAGCCATTTGAAAGTGAGGTGCAGATACCATGTCACTTTACTCCCAGAAAATCTCAGGATATATCCCTAAGCTTAAGAACTTTTCCCCCCATAACTGCAGTAACATTATCAATTTTAAGAATTGTTCAGTCAGTTGTGTCTGACTCTGTGACCCCATGGACTGTAGCACGCCAGGCTTCCCTGTCCGTCACCAACTCCCAGAGCTTGCTCAAACTCATATCCATTGAGTCGGTGATGCCATCCAACCATCACATCCTCTGTCGCCCCCTTCTCTTCCTGCCTTCAGTCTTTCCCGGCATCAGGGTCTTTTCCAATGAATGAGCTCTTCGTGTCAGGTGGCCAAAGTAATGGAGCTTCAGCGTTAGTCCTTCCAATGAATATTCAGGATTGATTTTCTTTAGGATTGACTGGTTTGATCTCCTTGCAATCCAAGGGACTCAAGAGTCTTCTCCAACACCACAGTTCAAAAGCATCAATTCTTTGTCGCTCAGACTTCTTTAAGAATATTAGCATTAATTCAAGAGCATTTCTTATGCTGTCTGTGTTGACTCAGATGTACTCAGTTGACTTAAAACTGCCTCTTAGCTGAATTTTTTGTGCTAGAATCCTATCAGTATTCACAGTGCAATTAGCGATTGCCTCCTTAGTCCCTTCCGGTTGAGAACGGTTCTCGCTGCCTTCCTTCTTTTAATGCTGACTCTTTGTGCAGAGTCTAGACAGTTGTCCTGTGGACTGCCCCCTTCTGCGGTGTGCTGTCTGTGCCTCTCCAGTGTCCTTGGCCCGCTTCTGACACCCGGGCCGCCGCCTCATCGTCACGTGGCTCCTGTGTGAGCCGAAGGCCGGGCCGCAGACACGGTGGCGGGCAGCAGTGCCACCCCCTCCCTCCCTGGACAGAGCGCAGCTGTGAAGTGGGCGCAGGGACTCGCTTACATTTTGGAGAATGAATAAATTATGGATCAGGTTTTTTCCCCAGCCTGAACTGATTTATACTGAACTTATGCTTTCTCTTTAAACTTTTTGTTTTATATTAGAGTATAGCTAATTACCAGTGTTGCGATAGTTTCAGCCGGACAGCAAAGGGACTCAGCCATATATAACACACGTATCCATTCTCCCACAAGTCCTCTCCCCTCCAGGCTGCCGTATACCATCGAGCAGAGTTTCCTGTGCTGCGCAGTAGTCCTTGTTGGTTATCCAGTTTAAATTCAGCCCTGTGTAAATGTCCATCCCATACTCCCTACTATCCCTTCCTCCATCCCTCCCCCTGGCAGCCATGTCTGTAAGTCTTGAACTTGCACTTTCTTGGGGGAAGTCTGCGCTGCCACCTGACCACCCCCTCACCCCGCCTTACTCATGGTAGACATTGTTACCACACGACCCCATTTCTACATGGTAGTCCGGGCAGTCACTTGCAGCCGATTCAGATGTATTCCAGATGAAGCTTGTTTGTCAGGCCCGCCCGTGCGGTTCAGAGTCAGACGTCATCGTGTCCTGTTTCTGTGTCCATCTCCTGTGTCTCAGCACTGTGCTCATCCAGGCAAATAAAACACTGCATCGTGACTTTGAGGGGCAGTGCCTGGAAGCTGGCATTCCGCCAGCCACGGGGAGGCCGTCCATACCCCCAAGTCTCTGTGGCTGCTCGCTTGCTGCTTCACAGCCAGTGTCACAGTGGGAACCCAGGCAGAGCCTTGCAGTGGAGGAACTGGTGTGAACGTTATGAGTGGGGACCACTTCAGCCAGCCTGTCACCTTAACAGTATTTTTTTGGGGTCCAAGGCAGGGGGCTTGGGTTCATTTCCTGCAAGCTGTGCAGCACGGCCAAAATTTAAAAAAAAAAAAAATGTATGAGAGCAATACACTTGCTCACTATAAAAAAATTATTATAAACAGATACTGTGTAGGTATGTAACAGAAAGTCCCTTATGATCCCAGCTCTCCAGAAGTAATCTGCATTAATAGTTGGATTATATTTTCTGCTAATACTGTCCCCAGAAATGTTTAAAAACATGAGGTCACATTGCTGTTCAACAGCTTGTTTTTTGTTTTAACACTGTGTTTCTTGTGCATCATCTTTTAAGATTTAATCTCCAAGCTGACTGTTTTAACCTTTGACCTGAGAGAGGGTGGCAAGAGTTGGGCACACGGGGGTCCCTGGGAATATGGGGAGAGGAGCTTTGCAGCCAGTCCCGTCTTCCTGGGACTGCTGGACTGCGATCCCACACTGTGTGAGAAATTTGCCTGCTCTTGCTGGATGCGAACCAGGAAGAAAGGGCCGCTGCCTTCTCGCCTCCAGGTGCGCTGCCCCGCGTTCCCAGGGTTCTGTTGGAGCGCCTCCTCCGTATCCTTAGGTCAGCTTGTCACATTGTGGGTGGAGATTGGCTCTGGTTTGCACCTGTTTTTTTTCCTGAGCTTTCTGACCAGTTCATTTATCCTTGTTCCATATTTTCTAAAATTGGCACGTGTTCAAGAAAGGGCCAGCGGGTAGAAAAGTGTTCAGATCAACCTGCAGATGCCTTTAGCCCAGCCCAGCCCAGGGCCAGCCCTTGCGCTCCCTGTGCTCGTGGGATGTTAGGCTCTCCGTCTCCCAGCTCTGGTCGCATAGAGGGCTGGGAAAGGCACCTCCTCCTGCAGCCTTTCTGGGGTCCGCCCAGAAGTGGGCGGAGGCACTGGCTACGGGTCGGACTGACTTTATGTTTCTGGCTTTTTTTTTTTTTTGGTAGGGAACTTTTTCTTCCAGTTTTCACCCATGTGAGAAATTGGTCGGGGCTGTGGGGTCCCTGCTTCCCTTCCACAGCAGTGTGACTTCTCAGTGCAAGGGCGCCTCGGCCCAGCTGACCTCAGGTCTCTGTGCTGGGCAGGGAGTGGGAATATTCACTTCTGGACAGTTTATCTCCCTGGAGTTGGGGTGAGGACTCACTTGGGAGAGCCTGTTCACCATCCTGAGACTAGTTTCTGAGGATAAGGATGCTGTCTTTACACCTCACAAAACTGAGGCTTTAAATCCTGAGTCTCTGGGCCAGTTTTGAGTCAAGGCTCCCTTCCCCAAGTTGGGGGAAACAGCCCCGTGACAGATGCTCACTCCCCAAGGGAGCTTCCAGGGGTCACCCCTCCCCGTCCCGGAAGGGCTAATGCACTGCAAACTGAGAGCCCCGTGCCTGCTCGTCCGTGCTCTGCGGCATGGGCTCCCCAGGCCCTCAGCCTCATGTGTGGGCCATTTCACTAAAAATAGCATTCTCTAGGAATGAGTTCTTTGAATGGTGTGTAAGGTCAAATCTTCTTGCTCTCTCTGTGACTTCTAATCTTTTTCTTTGGGCAGTGGGAGGAGGGGACAGGGTCGCAGTGGCAGACTTCCTTGGCATCCAGCAGTCCTTTTCCTCATTGCTTTGCTTACTGAGAGGTGAGCAGTCCACAGCGCCTGCAGCAGGTGCCACAGGCAGCTGAGAAGAATTGTTCCGAGGGAGAAGCAGCTTCATTTGGACACAAGGCCCCTCCCTCTTTTGCATCTTGAATTATAATGTATTCAGACTGTACCGTGTAAATAACTGGTAGGCCCTGGTATGGTTAATTTCTGTTGGTCTGTATGGAGTGAGAAACTCCATGTAGTCAAGGAGGCCTGCAGCTGTGTAGAATAATAATGCCAAAGATGGCCTGCCATCATGTTAACTCTCCCCGTCTTCTATCCCTGACACATTTATTCGTTAAGTGCTTGCCATGATCCAGGTGCTGTACTGGGCACTTGGCATCCGTGATCTCATCTCACTCAAGATTGTTTTCTTGCTGTAAGAACCCACTTGAGGGAAGGTGACTCTTGGGAGATGCAGTCAGGGGTCAGCATGGTCTTTTATCATTGCAGGGAGGACCTCAGTGTCAATAAAGTGCAGGGTTAGCTTGGCTGGAGAGAAGGTGGCAGCATTTGTATGCTCTTCCCCTGCTCTCTGGGAGGAGTCCTACCTCCAAATCTGGTAAGAGCTCCAGCACTCTGCCTTTCAAGGTAGCACTGCCTGGGCACAGCATTGCCCCTGAAATTCACATTTATTTTCAAAAGCTCTTTGTGGGAGGGTCTGGCATTGAACCACACTACCCTGTGTTGGGGTTTCAGTTCCTGTACATAGCAGGCTGTGTAATACAAGAGGTTTTTTTCCTATCTGACTTCCAGGGGCAGTCCTTGATAGTCAAGCTTGACATTTCATTTCTGATGGAGTGGAAAAATCCAGATAAGAGTCCCAAGTGGTTGTAGAAAGACAGAAATGTCCTGATAATTCATTAATAGGTTTAAAAATATTTAGCTTACCATCTTGTGGTGTTGGAGGATGGCAGATTCCCTTTAGTCAGCAGATATTTATTGGATTAACCCATTACTATATTCATTAATGCTAGGCACTATGTTGAACTAAAGTTGGCCTCATGATATCCAGGGGTGGAGGAGATAGGCATAATTACACGAATGAATAATTAATTCAAGCAAGGAACATGATTGGATTTTAAAATCACTGGAGAATAACACAACTGACAGGACCAGGTGACGATAGGGAGCAGTCAGAACCCTCACCTCTGCTGTTCAGGTGAATGAGCAAACCACCGCCCCTTGGAGTGCTACTCGGAGGCCAAAAGGGATGAGTTACTGCTACACCGGCTACACTGTCAGGCCTCAGGATCATTAGATGCTGAGAGGGATGGAAGCCAGACCAAAAGATTGCAAATTATGGTTCCATTTCTATATGGCTCTGGAAAGTGCACACTAATCTGTAGTGACAGGAGGTGGATCAGCGGTTGCCTGAGAGCTGGGGGTGACAAGAACGATTGATTGCAAAGGGCCATGGGAGACCTTCTGGGGTGATGGTCTGTGATGCCGATTTTACTCGCGTGATATGAATTCCAGGATCATGAGACCTGGAATTGTGTGCCTTTGGCTGCGTCGGGTCCTGGCTGTGGCGCTTCCTGCAGCACACGGGCTCTCTAGTTGTAGTGCGGATCTAGTTGCCCTACCACACGTGGAGTCTTAGTTCCCCAACCGGGGATCAAACCTGTGTCCCCTGCATCAGAAGGCAGACTCTTAGCCACTGTACCACCAGGGAAGTCCCTTAAGCTGTACACTTTTAATGTGTACAGTTTATTATATATAAATTATGCCTCAATGATTAATCACTGAGAAAAAGTACAGAGGGAACTTGATGTTTGCATGGTCTCAAAATACCAACCAATGCATTACTAATTGTAAAGGAAAATATATACCTTTAAATGGAGAGATGTGTGGGGTTACCACTTAATCAAAAAGTAATCAGGACTGGCACCCCAGTAGCAGTTCATCCTAACATTGTGTGCCTCCTTGCCAAAAGCACTTAGTCTGAATCTTAACGTGAGGAAATAATCAGACAGAATCTGAGTGTGATACATTTTACAAGACAGTTGGCCTGGACTCAATAAAAAGGTTAGTGTCATGAAAAAGAAAAATGGGGGCACAGTGCAGTTTCTCTGTTTATAATGTGAACCCCTTTCCCATTCAGGTAGCCAAGGGTTAAGTCCGTGAGCTTTTGAGTCACCTCTGGTGTCCTGACTTTCCCAAGCAGTAGCTGACCTTAAGCTGTCTAAGCCTCATTCCTGTTCCTTCAAGTTGGGAATAAAAATAATAGCTCTTTGAAGGGGAATTTTTTAGAAGGAAGTGAACTTGTGTGTGTGGTGTTCTTAGCATAGTGCCTGGTGTGCGGTGCTCAGTCCGTGCTGGCCATCGTTTTGTGCTTCCTGTTACTGAGCTCCTGTGGTTGTGGAGGGCCCCACAGTACACTCCCCAAAACAGTAATGGATGAGGTTGGACAGCGGCTATATGCAGTTGTGGTTGTTTAATTTTTTGTTTTTAATTTGTAAATTTTTTTTAATGGGAAAGGAGGAGGTGGCAGAATCGTGTTTTTATTTAGTTGTTTGTTTATTTATTTACTAGCCACGTAGACTTGCGGGATCTTACTTCCCAAACCAGGGATTGAACTCATGCCCTCTGCAGTAGCAGCACAGAGTCCTAATCACTGAACCACCAAGGAATTCCCCGTAAGCAGTTTTTCAAAAACTTTCCATTAAATTATATATCACTGACTCAATGGACAGGAGCTTGAGCAGACTCAAGGAGATAGTGAAGGACAGGGAAGCCTGGCATGCCGCAGTCCACGGGGTTGCAAAGAGTCGGATACAGCTGAGCAGCAAGGAACAGCACAGTATAGTACCCATTAAGAAAAGGGCACTCGTGCTGAGTACAGCTCAGTGAGTAACCACTGACTGCATACACCTGTATAACCAGTACCCAGTACTGAAGATGGCCAACTCCCTCCCAAACTTAGCTCGGTCACCACTGCCCTGGCTTCTGGCAGTTACAGAGCAGTTCTGCCTGCTTTTATGCTTCACTGATGGCCTCATCCCAAATGCATCGCTGTGGCCTCACTTCTTTGACTCAGCATTATGTCTGCGATTTATCTGTGGGTGGATCTGTAAACTCACTCATGACTGCGTGACTCATTCATTCTCATTGCTGTATATTGTTCCATCATGTGACTCGTCCACTACTGATTTATTCATTCTGTTCTTCATGGATATTTGGGCACTTGCCAGTTGGGGCTGTTATGAATAGTGCTGCTGTGAACACTCTTGTCTGTGAAATTTGGTGCATGTATGTACACTCATGTACTGCGATTGTATACCGAGGGGTGAGGGCATTTTTAATCGTTATTTTTAGTGTGTTGAACACATTGGTTTAAAAGCTGTCTTGAAGCACATATCCGTTCTTGAAGAGGCAATAAGTCAGTGAGGCTGAGAGCTAAAGCAGTAAGGGGATCTCTGCTACCTATTTGTGGCTTTGTGTTTCCCATCTTTTGAGGGGTAGGGGGTAGTTCTGGCAGGCGTGGCTGTGGGTACACAAAGCTGTGTCGTACATTGTTTTAGCAGCTAGATCATTCCTATTGCAGAGTGTGCCTGGCTGGAAGAATCTTGAATTCTTCCAGTACCTTGTGGAGTAGCTCTTTGCTGGGGCTCTCCTTGTGGTTCTGAGCTGAGACTGTGGTTAGCACAGATCCTGATAATCCCGTGGGTTTTACTTGACAGGCCATCATGGGGCATTGCTCAGATTCAGTTTTAGCCATTTGTGGTGCAGATAAGTAGGTGTTCCTGTTGACACCTTCCAGTGAGACTCTGCAATGAAAGGTTCAACCCCGAGGGCAGTTTGTGAGGGGAGGAAGGGTGAGGCAGAGTCTGAAAGCAAGGCTCTTCCCCCAGAGTCTCCGGGGGTGAGCGTGGAGCCCTGCAGCGGGGGCTGGAGATCAGCTTGTCTGCTTTGTTCGCAGGTCAGAGGTGGTCCATGGCTCCTCTGTGCAAATGGAAGGCCTCTGTGAAATGCTCTTTGACAAATACTTAGGGCTGTGACCTTCCTCCTTATTGAGCTCGTTTGCCTGGGTAAATGAGCAGAGTGCTGTCTGCATGGCAGATTTAAATTTCACCGCTAATTGAGGGGAGCATCTTTGGGGAGAAACGCTTGCCATTAGATCAGAGGCCTTTGGGAAACAGCCTGGCAACAAGCGCATCAGGGCAGATGAAGGCAGGGGGTGGAGATGGGGAGAGGACAGATTGCAGCTGTTATTAGTAACTGGGGGCGGGCCGTGGCGAAGCCATGGGAGAGCTTCGCCGTGTGCCTGTGGGGACGGTGCGCGCGGGCACATTCATGGCGCATGTGCTTTGATGGCCTTTCCCCCCCCTTTTTTTTTCGCTACTGCCTAATCTGTACAGTATGAACCTAGAGCCAGGCTGCCTGGATCCAAATCTCTGTTTTGCTGCTTGTGAACTAGTGTTAACCTCTCTGTGACTCAGTTTCCTTGATTGTAAGATGAGGACAATGATACTACTTTGAATCTCTGAGGGCATTCAGTATGTTAAAAAAAAAACCCTTACGATAGTACCTGGCAGGTTGTAAGTGGTCAGATAGCTTTTGTCGCTTCTGCTCTTAGTTCTGACGCCGCAGTGTGTCTTCACTCCCACTGGGCCTCTCAGCTTGCCAAACCCTCTCCTTCACTGGGCTTTGTTCCCCTCCCCCCTGCAGAGGTACCTCACTTCCAGGTCCAGCCCAGGCCTCTCCCTCCAGGAAGAGCAGCCCCTTGACTCACTTTCTGAGTTTCAAAGGGCTTGCGAGCCAGGCGGGTCAAGCATGGACTTTGGAACTGGTCACGCCTGGTTCTCAAGCCCAGCTCGGCTGCATTTCTTAGTTAAACTGCTTCACATCTCTGAGGTCTGTGCTTCCTCTGTCAAATGCAGCTAATGAGAATACCCACCTTATTAGGGTTATAAGGACTGAATGAGATCATGTGTTTAAGGTACTTGGCCTGGCACATCCTAAACACTCAGAAAAGGGGAGACCTTGTCATTTTGTGGAGAAATTTTCAGTAGTGACTTCTTGCTTGACTGCAGTCATTTCTTGGATTGGTTTTCGATCCCTCTGCAGGTGTTCACCCCTTACAATCAGGATGTTTGTTACGTGTCCTTGGGGACCTTTTTTCTGCAGAGCCGTCTTCAGCTCTGCATCACCTCACTCGTTAGATAACTCTGAACATTTATTGCTCTGCCTGGTTCCAGAGTGCCAGAGGACTGGAGTGCGTGAGGATCCTGTCCTTCCTCATTCATTCAGCACGCTGATCCCGAGCACCGTCTGTACTGTGTGCCATGTGCTGTGGAAGATGCTGATGATTCAGCATTGGACAAAAGAGATACAAGATCCTTGCCCTCGTGTGGCATGCAATGCTTTCTGATGGAGGAGACAGTGACAAACAGAGTATAAAGAATCTTCGTGATTAATGTTTGAGAGGAAAAAAATGAAGCAGGAGAGTGGTATGTGAAGTGTCCGGGGTGAGTGTTAAAATTTTAGATGGGGGGCTGGGTGAGAGAGCCTTGTGATGAGAGCCTGAAGTCAGTGAGGAAGGGAGACATGCAGTTACCCAGGAAGAACCTTTCAGACAGAGCATCAAGTGTAAAATTCCTGAGGCCGAAGCATTCCTGGTTAAGGACCTTGGCTTTGATTCTGAGTGAGGTAAGAAGCCATTGGAGGATTTTAAGTGAAGGGACAGTAATTGGCCTTTGTTTAATAAAACAACCTTGGGTACTGTGTGGAGAACAGTTCTGACTCTTGAAGACTTGAAAGCACTTTATCTTAAACAGTTGCAGTTGATCTAGCTGCCTTTCTGCAAATCTTCCTCCATGCTGGGCTTCCTTTCTCTGCATATGTGCCCAGTCTATCATAATGCTAACCTCTAGACCTGAAAGGGTGGAGGTGTGTATGTAATTCAGCATGTTTGGGGGAGGGGGCTGGATTAAGGCCAGAAGTGGAAGAATGCCAGAAATGGTGAGCAGATGGGTCACTTCCTGGTCCTGGCAGCCATTCCAGCTTCATCTCTCTTCCCCCTTTGCCATTTCATGCCTCCAGGTCTCCCCTCATCACTGTTCCTGCTGCCTCATATGTTGTTTCCCCTCCCACATGACAGATCCCCACTTTTCTTAACCTTCCCTCTCTAGACATGCCTCTGTGGCTGGTTTTCCCTCTATTGAGGTTAATGGAAGTCATATGGGTGGGGCCCTGGTCTAAGAGGATTAGTGTCCTTATAAGAGGAGACTTGAGAGATCTCTCGCCAGAAACCAGATTGGCCAGCGCCTGGGTCTTGGACTGCCCAGGCCATGACGTTTTATCTGGCAGCCTGAGCAGAAGAGTAGAGAGGGCAGGGTGGTTGACGCAGATATTACACCCCTGAGGCTCCTGAGGGCTGGCTTTCTCCATTTACGCCTCCCCTGGGGCCTAGCTCTCCAGAGACCACAGCCAGGGGTCTTTGTGTTCACTTGACCAGAACAGAGCAATTGGGTCAGTAGGAGTGGGAACCGAGGCAACAGAAAGCCAGGAGGCCTGAGGCTGGTAGAAGACGACGTGGAAGAGTATCGCTTGAGAATCCTGGTCTGAAAAGATCAGTTCGCTCTTTTGTGGTGAATCAGGTGCTCAGGTGGTTTATTTGTTTGAAGTGTAAGATTACTTGGGTATCAGACAATTGAATCCACTTTTTCAAACAGAGATGGCACAAGGCCTTGTGGTTTCACCCCAGTTTGCATTCTCTCGCTCTTGGCTGGACTCCTTTGTCTGTTTAAATTCGGTGGCCTCCCAGCAGTTTAAAAACAAACTCACACAGTTTATCTTTTCAGGTGAGCTGCAGTTTGTTTGAAACGAGACATTTCTAGTGTGTAGCTTCTGATAACTGCACCTACAGTGTTTCTGTTTTGTGTTTCAGAAGCCACAACAAAAAACTCTTTCTTCTTTTGCGGTTGTCAGGAGCCGGCATTTGGGTTGTGGCAGCCAGAGAGTGTTTTTGTAGAAACTTAATCTGTAATGAGGTATTTCACTTCCTATCCTGGGCTTTCTGTGAAAAGCGTGTGTTCCTTCATCACCCATGAAGGGGGTGAAGGACCCCCAAATCTGAGTAAATTCAGAGTTTTTCTGAGCTTTGAAAAATGTAGGTTATGTAGTTGTTGTGGTTGTTTTAATGTCTGAGAGTACGTGAAGAAAAACAAGGTGAAAACAGCCAATCTGAATTGGATATAAGGATTTGGGGTTCTAAGAAGCCCCTTGGTTCTAAGCTGCCCCCATCTGTGTGGTAACAGCTACTGGGGGAAAGGTTGTGGGGCAGTACACAAAGTGTGGGTGTTGGTGGTAAGGTGGCCTCATGCGGCAGACGTGAAAATGGGCCGAGGGAAGGCATGTGGTAGTGGCTGTTGTGACGGCAGTTGGGATGAGGGTAATTAACAATAAGGAGGCCCAGTCCTAAGCTCTTTATCAGCATCATTTCCCTCCATCCTCACTGTGAAGAGTTGTCCTTGGCCTGCACACAGCTAGCCTTTCAACAGCCTTCTTGGCAGCAGTTATGTAAGGCTGACGATATCTTCCTAATATGAACATCACTATTTCATATTTCCTGTGTTTGGGGTAAGGAAGCCCTATCTTTAGAGTGATCTTTGAAGGGAAGGACTGACACAGCATTTAAATAATATAAGCAAGATTATCGGGGAACCCCTTAAACCATTTAGGAAAAAAACGGTTGTCTTTTTTACAAAATGGAAATTGCTTTATTACTGTCATAATTTTATCCTCAAAGGATCTAAAGAAGAAAGTAAAAATGAGCCTTAATGCTGCCACCCAGTTATAATCCTCGTTTAACAGGAGAGGACACAGCAGAGTGGTTAAGAGCAGCCTCCTGGAGTCTGCCTGTTTGGATGCCAGGCTTAGTCCTGCCGCCTCGCTGGGTCTGTGGTCTGGGGCGGGTTGCTTCCCCAGGCTCAGCCCTAGTTGCCTCATCTGTTAAATGCAGGCGCTGATGAAAACACTTATTTTGATATATTCAAACATTTTCTTAGATTTGACCAACTATATCTGAGCATTTGAGAAGTACTTTCTAATAGCTCTCAACATACTAATCACAGATGACTTCTGGTTGTTCTGGAAACAGGCCTTCTAATACTGCTGTTCAGTTAGTACCGTCCTTCATCTCCCTGCCCCATCCCACCCCAAAGTCTGATTTAAACTACTAAATTTTGTAAGTAAGTAAGTGAAGTCACTCAGTCGTGTCCGACTCTTTGCGACCCCATGGACTGTAGCCCACCAGGCTCCTCCGTCCATGGGATTCTCCAGGCAAGAATACTGGAGTGCGTTGCCATTTCCTTCTCCAGATTAAATTTGTAGCTTAGGTGTTTTATTCATGCAAGTAGGCTTTCTCAGTTACTTCAGATTTGTGAAGTTGGGTGTGGTGACCATTTTGGTATGATGACAAGGTGACAGATGGCAGGCATCAGAACATCTGACTCAAGTTCCGGATCTGTTGCTCGCTCATTCAGGCCGTGAGGGTGTTTGGTGAGCATCTTCAGGAATCCAGAAGACAGTGAACAGAACATGAGTTAGGAAATGAGAACGGGGGAGGGATACGCCCACATTCAAGACCGTGAGCCCCCGGAGCCAGGGCTGGAGTCCTCTCGTCTCTCTGATCCTTCATTTCTCCGGTGCAGGATGGAGGTAGTGTCTGCCTTACCTGTGCTGCGTGGTGTGATGGAAGACCAAAGAAGAGACACACAGAAATGTTTTTAAATGATGAAACTTCACAGCTATCCTTGCCTTGGGGGATGTTGGTCGCAATTTGAAAGGTAGCAGTAAGACCTTCTGTTCCTTTTGAATAGGCATGTGCTGGGTGCCGTATCTCATCTCATCAGCCATGATGAGATCTCATCTCATCTCTACAGCAGCCATGTGAGGTGGACCATCTGGTAGTGCCATAAAAGTTAGAGATAATTGGCAGCTGTGCCTTCCCAAAAGGTAGGGCGCAGACTCACCGCAGCGTTGGGCTGACAGCTTGTACCAGTCCAGTTCAGTCCAGTCGCTCAGTCGTGTCTGCTAAGAGGCGGTCGGTTTAGTTGTGGCTGCTGCTGCAGCAGCGCCCAGACTCTGAGTTGGTGGGCTAGTGCTGGGGATGACAGAGGGTTGCCAACCAGCTTTTTTATTGTTCCTTCTGGCTTCAGTCTACCCTAGCTTTTCCCTACTGTTTTATGGTTTTATCTGAAATGTGTTTTGTGGAGGCTGCAGCATTATTTCAGATGTGGCAGCGTTATTTATTGCATCTTCTGTCTTCTACTGATTTGAAAGCCACTTGTATATATTACGTACACACTACCGAATTCTAGTATTGGAGTATCTTTTTGAACCCTCTCATCTCTCTGATCTAGCTAGCTAGCTAGCCATCCATTTTGTCTCAGAGCTATACTGTTCTAGTGTCTGAGTTTTCTAGGTAGGCACTTTGGAACTATCTTGGCTTTTTTTGCTTGTTTAATTTTCTGTATGAACTTTAGAATCTGTTTAATTTTTAAAATAAGCCTTTTGTAATCCTGCTGGGATCATATTAAATCATACATTAACTGTTGACATCTTTATGATGTTATGGTTTTTTTTTTTGTCTCTCGGTAGTATTTTAAACTTCATGTAGCCCTTGGCTTTTCTTGCGGGGGAGCATATGTATAAAAAGGGACTAATATGTGTGTTTATTTAGATAAAGACTTTGGATTTCTGCATATTAACTGTGTATTCAGACTCCTTACTGAATATTTTATTGCTCTTAATGGTGTTTCAAGTGATTTGTTTGGGTTTATTGAGATATAATTTACATATAATAAAATTCACCAATTTTAAGTTTACACCCAATGAATTTTGACGAATGTGTATAGTTTTGTAATGCTCACCACAGTCAAGATATAAAACTTCTTGGGGTTTTTTTTTTTTTTTTTTTTAGGTAAATAAGTAATAGCACTTGTAAATAATTATCATTTGACTTCTTTTCCTCATGTTTATTCCTCTGATTTTACCCCCCTTTGAACTAATTATATTGGCCAATAGTACCTCCAAGACAATATCACATAATGCCAGTTAGTAATAGTGGATATTCTTGCCTTGTTCCTTGTTGCCTTGGGATGAAATAATTTTTTCTTTTTTTTTTTTTCATTTTTAAAAACTTACCATCCATCCTTTTTCACTAAGAGTTTTTGTTTACTTTTAGTTTTTATAAAGATGCAGTCATTTTTCACTTTTGATCTATTTAGGAATATATTGGAGAAGGCAATGGCACCCCACGCTAGTACCTTTGCCTGGAAAGTCCCATGGATGGGGGAGCCTGGTGGGCTGCAGTCCATGGGTCACTAAGAGTCGGACACAACTGAGCATCTTTGCTTTCACTTTTTACTTTCATGCATTGGAGAAGGAAATGGCAACCCACTCCAGTGTTCTTCCCCAGGGATGGGGGAGCCTGGTGGGCTGCCATCTGTGGGGTTGCACAGAGTCGGACACGATTGAAGCGACTTAGCAGCAGCAGTAGCAGCAGGAATATATTAATAATTTCCTATTGTTGACCCACTCCAGCAGCCCTGGAATGAATCATATTACTTGGTGTACTGGGAAATAGATTCTTTGGTCTTTGTTTCCAGGTTCTGACTCACAGGATCTCAGGTGAGTGTCTTTTATCGGCTAATGAAATGACTGGTGACTTAGGGCCCCTAGAGAGCTTCAGGATGGGACTGGTCACCAGAAAGACCAAGGCACAATTAGAAGGTTGGACATTTTAGCCCCACCACCCCCGCCAACCTCTGTGGAGAGGCAAGTGGCTGGAGTCTGAGCTCACTCACCAGTGCCAGTGCCTTAAGCCGTCATACCTATGTAATGAAGCCTCTATAGAAACCCCTAAATGATGAAGTTCAAAGAGTTTTCTGGTTGAGGTGTCGGGTGCTCAGAGAGGGCATAGAGGCTCCATGCCTCTTTCCCAGCCCCTTGCCTTGTGCGTCTTGTCCACTTGCCTGTCCCTGAGTTGTTTCCCTCACGTCCTTACATGCTGTCACTTCAGTGGTGTCCAGCTCTGTGCCACCCGGATGATAGCCCACCAGGTTCCTCTGACCATGGGATTCTCTAAGCAGGAATACTGGAGTGGGTCGCCGTGTCTTGCTCCAGGGACCTTCCCGACCTGGGGATCAAGCTGGCACCCCTTACACCTCCTGCATTGGCAGGCGAGTTCTTTACCATTGGTGCCACCTGGGACACCTTGTATCCTTCATAATAAACCAGCAATATTATTAAGCAAAAATGTGCTCTTGAGTTTGCCAGCTGTTTTGGCAAGTTATCAAACCTGAAAAGGGGGTCATGGGAACTCCTGACTTGCAGTCTGTCAGCCAGAAAAGTACAGGAGGCCTGGGACTTGTGACCGGTGCCCAAAGTGGGGGCCAGTCCTATGGGACTGAACCCTTAACCTGGGGATCTGCCCTGACTCCAGGGCAGTTTGTGTCAGAACCCAGTTGTTTTGGACATCCAGCTGGTCTCCGCAGAGCTGGAGAATTAGTCGGTATGAGGGAAAAACCCACACACGTTTGGTGTCAGAAGTGTGAGTAAAAACAGATGCCTTGGTTATAGAGTATTATTTTTAAATGTGCTGCTGATTGCTAGTTTTTACATCAGTGTGCATAAATGCAGTTATTCTGTAGAGATTTGTTTTTCCTCTTGAACATTGAGAGATGTTTATTGTCTTTATATTTAAATGGCAGTCTTGCTGTGTATAAAATTGGGTTAGCCTTTCTTTCCTCGAGGCCTTTCTAGGCGTGCTTTGCTATCTTCTAGTGTGGGCTCTGCAGCAGAGCAGTCTGAAGCCTGCCTGTGTTGCGCCTCAGTGCCTTGAAGACTGCCTTTCTTCACTCTCTCTTTTTAAAGTTTAATAAGTTCACCAGGACATATCTTGTTAATTGAATTAAGTCAGTTTTTCCTGGAACAGAGTGAGTCACTTTAATCTGTAGATTGAAGTCGCCCTGACTTCTGTTCTATGCATCCCTTCCAGGTTTTTCAGCAGTGTCCTTTCTTTTCCATGTGTTTTTGGTTTCTGTAATGGAAAAAGATTTATTTTTCTCTCCTACTTCCCTAGCTCTGTCCTTAAATGTTTTATCTACTTTTTGTTGTCTCATATCTTTTCTAAGTATATCTCTGCTTTACACATTGTTTCACAGAGGAGATTGCATTGTTCCTTTGTCTTTTATTTCATGGGAATATGTTTTTATTTACTGATGACAGCATTTTTGGATGAATGTTCTTTGCAGTTGGTTTTTCTTGTGGGCTTTCTTGTTTTGTTTGATTTTTGCTAGTAGTCTTGTGCTGGTTCCTTTTTTTAAAATCGTGATTAAAATGTGCATTAACGGAGTTTACCATCAACTGTTTTTGAAATGTACAGCTCAGTACATGCTAGATCGTTTTATAAAATTGTCCTCCATCCTTGAATGGGGTGATTCCTTCCAGTCTAGCAATCTGTAGAAAATTCTTTTGGGAAGGGGCTAGCCTAGCAGGGGGTTTTCTTGAATATTCTACGAGCATTTCTTGCCCTCACACATCTGGAAATGGCAGTTGTAATGCCCCAGGCAATCTCCCTCTTGTCACCCTACCCCCTTGACAGACTGCTTCCTGTAGGTTTGACTTGTGTGTGTGATTCTTCATGCTGGACTGGGTCTGAGGAAGCCTCAGTCACCAATCCCTGAGCCAGTTCCCACTATTAGAAACAATGGCTTGCTGGTCTTGCCCACCTTAGAAAGGAGCGTTTACTTTTTACAAGAGGACTTGCCCACTTTGTCCGACATCTGTAACAACAAGCGTCCTTTCTCATCGCTTTCCCACAGCCTTGTTTGACCTTCACAGCATTTGATGGTTCTTACTCGTGTGTTGGGGTTTGGGGTCACAGAGTCTCTAGTTTTGTCAAAGACGTGCTATTTCTGTTTCTCATTCATCTGGTTGCTTTTGTGTGGTTCTTTAGTGGAGAAAGGGGTCAAGTCTCTATTCTACCATTTGAAAACCAAGTACAGTCTGTTAACTTTAGTAAATTTAGTATTCTGAAAAACTCATTTTTTTACAGTCCTTAGTTTTTGCTTACTGATGAGACCTTCCACTAGCATTGGTAGGGAAGTGGCTGCTTCTGTGTCCCTTAAAGGTAATCTGATCTTGTTCAGGGTTTAGAGTGTTTGAAGGTTTAGAGAGCTTGAGGGTTTAGAGAGAGGGATGTATTTAGACCCTCTCCTGCCATCTCTCCATTGCTCGTTTCTGTCTCCCTCTGATTTTATTAGCATTTCGGTTAGGTCTCTGTCCTCAGTTATCTGTGTATGTGTGTGTGTATCACTCTGCCGAGAAACGTAAGAAGGATGCGCCTCCCGTATGATCTGACAGTGTGTAGGGCGGGAGTAAATGCAGTCCGTCACAGGAACAGGAAGCTCTTTGTGAGTCTGTGGATAAGAGCTGCACAGACCCTGTGGCTTCCTTAGGTCAGTGGAGAATTTCACAGGTTTTCATTCTTTAATCTACATAAAGAAAGCTCCTTTCTAGAGAATAGATTTTATTTTTCACCCCAACCTTAATTATTACTGTCATTTCTTTAGCTGAATTTTTCTTTTCCGCTGGCCATAGTATATCATTCAGATGTGGCCAGATTAAAATCTCAGTGCTTTAAAAGAGCAAAGATTTCCCCCCCGTCCCCATTCATAATGTTTTTTCTGGCTCCTGTGCTTTGCGTTGTCATCACTCAAGGACCCAGCCGATGGAGCAGGCACCCTCTTGAATGATGCTAGGTGCAAAGGGAAAGAAACTTCTGGGGAAATTCATTCTAGCAATTAAATATTTCAGCCTCACCTCACTTACACTCAGGAGTCATTGGTCAGAACTGGTCACGTGGCCTTCCCCAACCACAGTAGAGCAAAGGAGCTGATTCTTCCTTGTTCCCAGGAAAGGAGAGTGGGACGCTGGAGAAGCACACAGGACGGCCATGGCTGCCTGTCAGTCGTTTCAGCAGAGTTGGCAAGTATTCCGTTCAGAATTCCTGGTGTTTGTGCATTTTTCTTTTAGCATCCCAGTGGATCGGAATGTCTGTGCCCAGCTCTGCAGAGAACTTCCTGAGTGGTTTTACAGAGGAAAAAAGTTCTCAGCTCTTTTCTCTTCTGCATGATCTTACTTAATCCCCACACACTCTTATGAGGCAGAGGCTATTAGTTTCCTATTGCAATGATGAGCTAGTATTGAGAAAAATTAAGTCATTTGCCTAAAAGTAGCTTAAACTTATAAGTAGCAGATTCAGCTCAAATGTAGATCTATCTAATTCCAGAATTCAAGCTCTTAATCTTCATTATTTATATCTTAAGACCCGAGTATCCTCAACTTTCAAATGGAAGGCTTGTTAGACCAGCCTATATATGATGATGGCCTTGCTGACTTAAAAATGTGCCTACCTTCCTATAACTAGCATAACAGCCCTGGTTGTCTGTGCTTTGAAATCCTAGCCCTTAACAACATTTGGCATTTCCTAGAAGCAGGGAGCCAAAACCCAAATCATTTTAAAAGGAAGTCTTGACAGGGCAGAGAAACACAATTTTCATGGCAACACAAACAGTACTTCTCTTGTCTGATTGTCACATGGACCTCGGCAGCCAGCAAGTGTGGCGGCCTGATGGCTTCTGGTCATAATGTCCAGGGCCAGCCTTCTTTGTGGGTGGGGATATATGCGTAGCAGTAAGTCAGGTGCTTTCTTTGGCCTTCTAAGTAAATCTGGCAAATGGGAGACCAGCTTTTAAAACAGGTTAAACTTAAGATTTTTTTTTGCTAGCTCCTAAACCTAAAGGTTTCTATTCCTTTTTATTATGGCACTTGTTGTTCCTATTGTAAGATAGGTACTGCTTGTTAAAAAATATAATCAAAGGCAGAATGTTTAGAATTTGGTGTACTTGTGTACTGTTGGTGGAAATATAATAGTCATAACCTTTTAAAAAGATAATTTGGTACCATCTGTTAAAATTTTAGAACTTACTTTCTCAATCCCAGTCATGGGCCCTTCTGGGAATTTGTCCTATGGAAGTGGTTGCGTGTGTCCTCAAAGATGTGTACAAGGGTGTCTGTTAATAGAATAGCGCATCTGTACAAGGGAGCTCTAGGGAGATGTTAAAAAGATAAGGTTTATCTAACCAGTATGGGATTGTGTGTCCAAGATTGATTGTAAGGTGGGAAAAGCAAGTTGCAAAATAGAGCGTGTAGTATGGTCTGATGATCAGGTAGAGTGAACCTATGTGTATATGCTTGTGACTTGATGTGAAACTGTTTGAAAATAGCAAAGGTTTCAGGAGTTCCTCCCAGACAGCTCTGGATGAGGAGAGAGATTTTCAATAGGGGTAGTGCTGAAAAATAGGGCTTTTTATCTATTTACTTCTATATGTAATTGCTATATTGTATGAAAAGAAGTTAAACAACATGTGTATATTACTTAAAAAAAAAAAACTATAGAAACTGTTTGAAGTGGAAAAGTTGCTTCTCACTCCTTGTAGTTACCTGCTGTTGGGAGTTTGAGAGGTCCTCTTGTAGAGTTGTTTTGTGCGCACACACACACACACACACACACTTCCCACACATCACATGCATGATGTGTTCATACACAGTTGTAGCAGCACGAAATGTGCTGTTTTGTAACTTATTTTTTTTCCACCTGAAAAATATATTGGGCACATCTTCCCATATTGGTGAGTATGGATTACTACTATGACTTCTTTTTCCTCTTCCACTTCTGCTTCCTCCTCCTCCTCCCTTTGACTGCATAGGATTTCTTGGCCTGGACGTATCATAATGTATTTGCCGTTGAGGGACATTGTTTCTAGTCTTTTATTATAAACAGCACTGCAGTGGATGTCTGTCTATAGGCAGGTGTATTCAGACACATACAGGTGTACAAATAACATCTGAAGGAGAAATACACTTAATAAAACGTCTGCTAAGTGGATGTTTTATGTTTCGATGGATATTGCCAAAATACCGTTCAGTGTGTAAGGGCAGCATGGTGTCTTTAAAATGGCAATACATTAGAATTGCAAGATGCCTTAAAAATCATCTTATTCAACTCTCCTCCATATTGGTGACTTTCATAAACACAAGGAACAGAAGCAGCCAGAGACAAAAGAATGCATACTATATGATTCTGTGTATTTAAAGAAGAAGAGCAGGAGAAACTTCCCTGTGCTCTCGTAAGGCAGCACAGTGGTTATCCTTGGGGAGGAACAGAGACGACGAGGGAGCTTCTGGAAGACTGGAAATGCTCTGTGTCTTGGTCTGGATGCCGTTCCACACGTTCGTGAACTTTACCAGCATTGTAGAGAGTTGAACAAGGTGATTTTTTAAAAATCATTCTATCATTTACATTCATCATTGTACACTTCTTTATAAATTTACAAGTGTGTATGATGAGAGTTTTAATGTATAAATGAGAGTGTTTTGGTTTTTTAGGCATCTGGCCCAACTCTTTGGTTTTATTAACTAAGACCTCAAGAGTTGAAGAGTTTCCTGCCCCTCCTGCCAGACGCAGCTGAGGCTTCCTGAGAGCTTCTCCCTGGAAGCTGGAGCCTCAGCCTGTCTTGCCAAGATTGGACTAGTGATGCTGTTGGCACTCAGGAAGGCTGTGAATGTGTGACAGCGTCTCTCACCTCCAGGCCCTTGAAGAATAATGGTGTGTCTGAGAGCCAGCTGAGGTGTCAAATGGGAGTTTCTGGTCTTATAGCTTACATCGCTTTGTTTGGGAAAACCCTAGCACAGGCCTCACACACCCAGTCAGTAAGCTCAGAAGGTCTGCAGTTCTCTGTCATTCCCGCCGGCCTCTCATTTCTTTTTCTTGAGACTTCTCATTGTATCCTAATCTGTCCTTTCCACTGCTGATTGATTGTTGTTTTCAGGACACTCCCTGTTTCAGATAGTTGTATCTTTTTCAGTAAAATTGTTTGTTCAGAGTGAAAAGGAAACAGATTTCCATATTATCCTTCCTGGCCTGCTTTAGGAGAGTGGTGGGTTCCAAGGAATTGTTTGCATGCTGTGTGACTCCCAAGGTAGGTGATTTTCAGCATCCAGGAGTCCTTTATTTTGCTATGGAGATTGTATCTGGAAACCTTCTGTGAGTCAAACCATAGCTGGTTATTCAAGCATTTCCTGTGGTCAGAAATTCGCCTTGTGGTCAAGAAATTGATCGGAGATTAAGATGCATTCTGAGCGTTTGCTGGCATGAGCACACCTACTGACTTTGCTAGTGCTAGCAGTACATCTGTCTCGGATGTCCCGTTCAATCATGAGTTAGAGATAGTGGCTAAATTACACAGCCCTGTTAATGTAAGACAGCCTTATCATGGTCTAGTCCATGTCCTGACAATACCAAGAGATTTGTACAAACTTTAGCGAAGTCCAGACTGGCCGCCTCTTAAATCTTAAACATCTGTGACACATGGAGGAAGTGTTAAAGACAGTTCCTGATCTAGTCTAAAGAGCACTGGCAAATACAGAGCTGGGGGAAGACATTCTGGGTATGAAACTGAAGGGACACCAAATTGAAAAGTCCTGATTTTGAACCACAGGGGGCCTTCTGTAAGTGGGCACTCTCAGTAGAAAATTCCCATGTGGGACCTCACTCCAGGCCCCTAGCCCACCTCATTGCTTTCACCCCTTTTGTTTGCCTTCACCCTCTGCCCTCCTCCACTCTGGCCTCAGCAGATCAGTTTGTTACCTACCAGAGAAGAGGTTTGGTTCACGCCTTCTCACTGACTGGCCATCCTGACTCCTGTTGGCCTCCCTCTCCCTCCTCTGGGCTGCTCTACCGATGCTGTCTGTGTGCTCTGCCTAGCAGGCGCCGTGCCGCACCTTACTTGTTGTTACTCACTGGCTCAGTCGTGTCTAACTCTTTGTGACCCCAAGGACTGCAGCACGCCAGGCTTCCCTGTCCTTCACCATCTCCCAGAGTTTGATCAAACTCATGTCCATTCAGTTGGTGATGCCATCCAACCATCTCATCCTCTGTCATCCCCTTTTCCTCCTGCCTTCAATCTTTCCTGGCGTCAGGGTCTTTTCCAGTGAGTTGGCTCTTCGCATCAGCCTGTAAGGCCAAAGGATTGGAGCTTCAGTGTCAGTCCTTCCAACGAATATTTAGGGTTGATCTCCTTTAGGGTTGACTGGTTTACTCTCCTTGCATTCCATGGGACTCCTGAGAGTCTTCTCCAACACCACAGTTCAAAAGCATCAATTCTTCTGCACTCAGCTTTCTCTCACATCCATACATGACTACTGAAAAAACCATAGCTTTGACTATATGGACCTTTGGCAGCAAAGTAATGTCTCTGCTTTTTAATATACTGCCTAGATTGGTCATAGCTTTCCTTCCAAGGAGTAGGCGTCTTTTAATTTCATGGCTGCAGTCACTGTCCTCAGATCTGCCTTATAGCTTATTATCTTGTATTGTCTTCAATTTGATTACACTTTTCACATCTTTACCTTGTCTTCCTAGATTGTTGCCTTCTGAAAGGATATGACGGTGTTGGTGATTTTTCTGTCCCCACTGCACATGGAATTTAGTGTACTGTCGCTGAGATAGTGTGATTTCAAATAGTGATTTGTTGCTCTGATGCCCTGTTGCCCAGATACTGCTGTGTGTCATGTCGTCAGAGATGAGATTACTATAAATAGAAGATTCAATTGCTAATTTATTTCGCGAACTTGCACGGTTGGCATCTTTCTTTGTCTTCCTTTGCACCGTTAGTCAATCTTTGTTGAAAAAGTGTGCCAAAATTATTTTCAAGTTCTGTCTGACTTAACTGACTCTCTGGATTTAGGGTAATATATGACTGTCAGGGCAGTTTCCATTCAGCACAAGAGTTGATGTGGCTTGTTGGAGTTTAGTGGAAGAAGATTTTATCCATATTTATTCAATATGTGAATTCTTTGAAAGGAATGAGTAGGCAGGCATAAGCAACATGAGCCCAAGGTGAGACTTTAAAAGACTCACAAACTTTTTGCAGAAATGCATAGTCCTGGTAAGTCTGGTAGCCTGTTCAAATCTGAAGCATTGATCTAAATTTTTATTCAGTTATCATAGTACCACCTTTTAATCCTTCCCCTGTATCTTGTGATAATTACCGTGAAATCCTAAAAATTGGTTCTTTTCTAAGTTTTTGTTTTGTTTTTATAGATTTCACTTTCTTGTTTTTATACCAGAATTGTGTGTCCTAAATTCTTATTTTATCATGCGTTCTAATAACTGGTAGAATTCATCATTTTCAGCTCTTTACCAGAATGTTCTGTAGCCCCACACTACCCTAAAAATGAAAAGGCTTTTTATGTGCCAGTTCCCCCATAGGTGCTGCAGGTTCAGAGATCATAAGACAGTTGATGTTGCCCTCACAGGGGTCTCAGTAAAGGAAGTAGTTGGCGGCAAAGCTTCCGTTTTTCTCCAGCCCCAGTGCCTGGCTTCTTCTGCATGCCTGACAACCACCAGGGTCTACAGGGCAGCCTTCCAAGCAGCCTCTATGTGGTATTTTTCAATTGGATCTTTTAAAGTTAGTTTTGCTACTTTTTTTTCTTTTGGCAAAGTGTCTTAAGTGATTTGTTGAATTATTTTTCTTTGGTGTATTTAGCTATTCCGTTGAGATTTTAATTTGGTTTATGTTTGATATGCAGTTGAACATCTTTGTTTAGTAAATGCGCTTTGAATCTAAGATCATGATATCTCTGTATTTTTTCTCTTCATTTTACTCATAGTTAGTCTTTGTATTTGTTTGTCTTCACTTTCTAAGGTTGATGAGGTGGTTTGAGTGTGATAAATTAGTTTGTCAGCCTGTAAGTATCTGGGCCTACGGAGTAATTTCAGTGCTGAGGAGATCCTGAGCCTGAGGCCAAGTCCCATTGAAAACAGCTACATGGAAAAGGAAATTAATAGTTTAAGGTGTGAAAGTGAAGTCGCTAAGTCATGTGTGACTCTTTGCGACCCCATGGACTGTAGCCTACTGGGCTCCTCAGTCCATGGAATTTTCCAGGCAAGAGTACTGGAGTGGGTTGCCGTTTCCTTCTCCAGGGGATCTTCCCAACCCAGGGATCAAACTCATGTTCAAGGTATGAGTTTGCCTTAAGTCTGTGATGGTTAAGCTTTAGGTGGAGTCAGGATTAGAAGAAAATCCCTTGAGCTGGCTTGTTAGTGTCAGGGCTGGGGGCTTGGCCTGAAAGAAGGTTGGATTCTGTAACAAAGAAAGGATGGGAAAGAACCTTGTGGGTAGGGAAGGTGGCCTGAAGGAGATTCAAGTGTAGAGGGGAAAGGTGCTGTTGGCCACATAGCTGTGTTGCCTAGCATCTTTGAACATCAGGCTCAGCGTTATTGGCCGGGGGTTTTCAGACGTGCTGTCCTGGTTCCCTAGGATTCTAAGGATGTGCTTCTGTGTGGAAACCAGAGGGCAGGCCACTAGGACTTCTGGGTCCTTCACCCGTAAGGTGCTTTAAAATTTCATTGGGAAAAAATATTTTGATGCCCCTGAGAAGGGTTATTAGCCCTTGTTCTCATCAGTGGGAAGGCAGGGTTCAGAGGTTTTTCTCTGAGAGAATTTGCAGAAACTCTCAGAGGTCGTTCCCTTGTAACCTCCCCACATCACTCAGCCTGATCAATTGATCCTGTTGTTGTTCCCACTTAAGTGGCCTCGAATCTGGCCGCCGCCGCTGCTGCTAGCCTCATTCTCGTCCTGGTTCATGACCACAGCCTCTTGGTAACTGGGCTTTCTCCTTCTGGTCTCAGATCTGCTCAGCCCTTTATCCACACTGCTGTGAATATCTCCCTAAAATGAGCGCGATCACTCCACCTCCCTTGTCTGAAGCTCTTCAGTGGCTCTCCATTACCTGCAGGGTAAAATCGAATACCATTGCCAGCAGAATCTGGCGTCTAGCCTCACCTCTTGCCATTTCCATCCCCAGTGATGACCTTCAGCTGCACAGGTTGGAGCAGCCTTCAGCTGGTGAGCTGTTTCTCACCCTCAGTGCCTTTGCTTGCTGGTGGCTCCCAGGAGTCCCCTCTGGAGTCCTTCTCTGGCCTGTCCTCTGGGCCAGTGCCCACCACCCCGTGCTCTGCAGTGCTCTGTGAGCACGTCCACGCGGGGCCCTAACTGTCCTCCGGCCTCAATAGAGCCTAAGTTCCTTGAGGCAGTGGACTGGGTCTTCATCATTGTATTCTCCAAACCAAGGACACAGGGCTCTCATAAGTGATTCTGAATGCATGAACAGTGTTGAGACATTCAGAAGACCTCTCCTCAAAAGTGCCATTCAGTGGAAACGTGGGATTGTGTCTAAAGAAAGGGAGAAGTAAAAAGATGCATAAAATAGTAAGGTCTTGAGCACAGTTGCAGCCTCTCAGTGGGAACTAGTTTCCCTGCGTTCTTAGTGTGAAGGGTAGAGGGTGTATTGCTAACAGTCCAGGAACCTGTGAAACTTTTCAGGTGGGATGTTGCAACAGAGGGGCTCCGAAGGAAGGGAGGTGTGCACCGGCAGAGCAGGGGAAGGAGAGCCAGCAGCCAGGGCTGGTGGAGACATGGTGTCCCCGGGGTGCAGCTCGCCGTGAAGATTCAGGGGCACCTTTCCTGAGCTGGGGGACGTGTGCGTAAATGACTTTAGAATTTAGAGTTCCAAAATAAGGGACTTGCCTAGCAGTCCAGCAGTTAAGACTCCATGCTCCCAACGCAGGAGGCCCGGGTTCAGTCTCTGGTCTGGGAACTGGGATCCGGCGTGCCGCACAAGTGTGGCCAAAATAGTAATAACCATAATAACATGGAGACACAGCTTTATTCATTATAGGCAAAGAGAGTGGTAACAGCCCAGATGCCCAGCAGCTGAGTGGGTAAACAAACTATGGTTTGTCCATACAATAGAATGTTATTCCACCATAAAAAAAGAATGATGTACCTATGCGTATTACAACAGGGATGACCTTTGAAAACAGTGTACTGAGTGAAAGAAGTCAGTCACGAAACCCGTTTACATGAAACGTCCAGAGTAGACAGATGTACAGAGACAGGAAGTAGGTAGTAGTTGCCAGGGGTGTACAGGCGGGAGAGTCTGAAGTTTCTTTTGGGATTGATGAAAATGTTCTAAAAGTGATTGTGGATGATGATTACACAGTTCTGTAAAATTTACAATCATTGAATTGTATACTTTCAGTGGGTGAATTATGTGGTGTGTGAATTATATTTCAGTAAAGCTTATTGCAGGAAATTCCCTGGTGGCCCAGTGCTCAGGACTCAGTGCTTTCCCTGCCGTGACCAAGTCCCTGGTCAGGAAACTTAAGACCCTGCAAGCCATGTGGCATGTCCCCCTCCCCCAAAAAAGCTGTTATAATAATAATGCTGATGGTAATAAATGGAGGCTAGATGGATAGATGTTTTATCCCAGGGGATTTGGTGCTAAAATTTTTCAGTCCCCTGCAGTCTGTCTGAATTCAGAGGTCCTTAGAGAAGAGACCTGCTCTGACAAAGACTCCTCATTCCCTTATGATGTCTCTTCTCCCGGATGCACTCAGGGAGGTGGTGTTCAACCACCTGGAGCAAGGGCGGAGACAGCCTTGGAGGCTCCATGACTAAGTGAACGTTTACATCCAGGCTAATCTGCGCAGCAACAGGCAGATGGTTAGGGAAGACTCTCCCTTCGAGGATGTAAAGACAGGACAGAGAGCTTGACCTTCCTGTCCTAACTAACAGCTGAATGAATTGTCTGTGGGGTGTTGTCAGCCTCAAAGAAAGCAATCCATTTTCCCTCCTTGCCCTCTGAAAAAGATGTGCTCACGCCATTGTTAGATCTCTTTGCTACAAGTCCTCTTGGGTTGGGTTAGGTTAGGCTTCTGAGGTTACCTCCATTTTCAGGACTCCTGCCCTGAATGCCCGCCCTCGCAGCTGCCCCCGGTGAGGGAGGTGTGGCAGCTGGCAGAGCCGGTCGGCTCTCTGCCGCCAGTGCAGCCTGCGGTCACCACTCTGCGTTGTCCTTGTCACTTTCCTTCCTGCAACGCTGAGATCAGAGGGCGGGGAAGTAGACTTGTTAGGACTTCAGGGATGAGCAGCACTGAAGTGATCAAGACCAGATCACATTGTTTTCTCAGCTCTCCACTGAGGACCTCAAGAGCAGAGACTGTCTCTTCTTTGCCGTCACCTGGCATAGCACCTGACATACTGTAGGCCCCTGGTGTTTACTGAAGGAATAAGTGATATCTTCTGTCCTGTGATAGATTAGGGGAGATAACGAAATAATCGCTAGACACAGGATGAATTCTTGAGGCTTGATCCTTAAAGATTTCTCCCTGGTGAGTCTGTCTACACTTGTGCTTTTTTCACTGCTCTTTTTCTTTGCCCAGGTGAAACAAAACGCACAAATTTCACCCTACAGCAGCTGCAGGGTGCTGCTGCCACAGGAGCCATCTTTGGAGTTTGCTTAAGCGTTTGTTGTCTGAGGGACAGTTGGAGCAGGGAGCTTGGGGGAGAGCCGATTTTCAAACCCCTGGAATCTATGACCTGAAGGACTGCAGATTTATTTTTACTTAGAGGTGCATAACCTGGAGACTATGGATACATTTCTTGGAGGTCTGTGAACCCCTGAAATTCAGTGTAGAGATTGTACGTGTGTGCGTGCGTGTACAGTGGGGCTGGACCATAAGCTACAGTCTTCATCAAGTGATCAGAGTGAGAGGAGTCTCCTCCTCCCAAAAGGTTAAAGGCTCTGGTGCAGCCCAGTGGAATACCTACGGTAGCAGCTATAGTATATTCAGTTCAGTTCAGTTACTCAATCATGTCCCACTCTTTGCGACCCCTTTGACTGCAGCATGCCAGGCCTCCCTGTCCATCACCAACTCCCAGAGCTTGCTCAAACTCATGTCCATTGAGTCAGTGTTGTCATCCAACCATATCATCCTCTGTCTTCCCCTTCTCCCACCTTCAATCTTTCCCTGCATCAGGGTCTTTTCAGATGAGTCAGTTGTTCGCATCAGGTGGCCAAAGTATTGGAGTTTCAGCTTCAGCATCAGTCCTTCCAAAGAATATTCAGGACTGATTTCCTTTAGGATGGACTGGTTGGATCTCTTTGCAGTCCAAGGGACTCTCAAGAGTCTTTTCCAACACCACAGTTCAAAAGCATCAGTTCTTTGGTGCTCAGCTTTCTTCACAGTCCAACTCTCACATCCATACATGACTACTGGAAAAACCATAGTTTTGACTGTATGGACCTTTGTTGGCAAAGTAATGTCTCTGCTTTTTAATATGCTGTCTAGGTTGGTCATAACTTTCCTTCCAAGGAGCAAGCGTCTTTTAATTTCATGGCTGCAGTCACCATCTGCAATGATTTTGGAGCCCCAAAAAATAAAGTCTGTCACTCTTTCCACTGTTTCCCCATCTATTTGTCATCAAGTGATGGGACCAGATGTCATGATCTTTGTTTTCTGAATGCTGAGTTTTAAGCCAACTTTTTCACTCTCCTCTTTCAATTTTCATCAAGAGGCTTTTTAGTTCCTCTTCACTTTCTGCCGTAAGTGGTATCATCTGCATATCTGAGGTTATTGATATTTCTCCCAGCAATCTAGATTCCAGCTTGTGCTTCATCCAGTCCAGCATTTCTCATGATGTATTCTGTATATAAGTTAAATAAGCAGGGTGACAATATATAGCCTCGACATACTCTTTTCCTGATTTGGAACCAGTCTGTTGTTCCATGTCCAGTTCTAACTGTTGCTTCTTGACCTGCATATAGATTTCTTAAGAGGCAGGTAAGGTGTTCTGGTATTCCCATCTGTTTAAGAATTTTCCACAGTTTGCTGTGATCCACACAGTCAAAGGCTTTGGCGTAGTAAATAGAGCAGAAGTAGATGCTTTTCTGGAACTCTCTCGCTTTTTTGATGATCCAACAGATGTTGGCAATTTGATCTCTGGTTCCTCTGCCTTTTCTAAATCCAGCTTCAACATCTGGAAGTTCACAGTTCATGTACTGTTGAAGCCTGGCTTGGAGAATTTTGAGCATCACTTTGCTAGTGTGTGAGATGAGTGCAGTTGTGAGGTAGCTTGAGCATTCTTTGGCATTGCTTTTCCTTGGGATTGGAGTGAACACTGAACTTTTCCAGTCCTGTGGCCACTGCTGAGTTTTCCAAGTTTGCTGGCATATTGAGTGCAGCACTTTCACAGCATCATCTTTTAGAATTTGGAATAGCTCAGTTGGAATTTTATCACCTCCACTAGTTTATTCATAGTGATGCTTCCTAAGGCCCACTTGACTTCACATTCCAGGATGTCTGGTTTTAGGTGAGTGATCACGTTTTCAGCGTCTCACCTCCATATTATGGATTGAATATAGACAACCCTCCTGGGTGCTGGAATTTAATAACTCCCCCGGATTTGCCCATCTCCTCAGGGAGATGGCGTAGCATTCATCTGTCCCCGCTAGGCCCAGACACCTGTGTCAGGGAACACTTGCCCGGTGGTGCACAGTCCCTCAGAAGACACCACCTGGGCTCTGCTGGAGCTGCCTCCAAAACCCCACCAAACAGTAAGCAGAAAATGGCTGCTGAGTGCTTGAGATAAGTGCTGGGCATCTGTCTTCAGCTTTGTAGCCAACTCAGAGCACCTTACAGTGCCGCCCCGACAGGACACAGCAGGACTGAAGGCCAGACTCTCACTGGGGCCGATTTCCTACAGCTGTTGGGGAACTCCCAGGTTGCTTGATCTAATTGGGAAATGGTCTTTATTTAGCCCTGGCCTTTGGCACGGAGCCTCGCACAGAGAGGGGCCAAAGCGGCACCTGTGGGCCGCGGGGCAGGTGTGACCCTGAGCGCCTTCCTTCACTTCTCCGAGTCTCCGTTTCCGCGGCTGTGAGATGAAGATGCAGATTGCTTCCTTGAGAGTTGTGCGTGGGCATGCCACCCGCCCAGCACCTCGGTGTGTTCACCAGCCTGGAAGCTCTCCAAACCCTGCTTGGGGTTTACATAGAGGTTCCATTACATAGGCATGACTGATTCCTTGTTGACCTTTGGTGACTGAGTTCAATCTCCAGCCCCTGTACCCTGCTGGAGGTGGGGCGTGGGGCTGAAAGTTCTAACTCTTATAATCAAGGTTTGGTCTTTCTGGTGACTAGCCCCCATCCTGAAGCCATATAGGTTCCTCCCTCAAAAGCCACCTCATTACCATAAACTGAGGTTTCAGGTAACAAGGGGCTTGTTATGGATAGCAGAAGACACAGAAGAGGAAATTCCAAGGGTTTTAGGAGCTCTGTGTCAGAAGCCGGGGATGGAGGCCGAGCAGGCGCCTCCTGCGGCTCCTCGGGCTGCGCAGGCCCCTGCTGCTCTCTGCCCCGCTCTCTGCAGCCGCGACGCAGGGCTGCTCTTTGCGCAGCGCTCAGTTGTGGAGCACAGGCTCTAGGCGCTCGGGCTTAGTTGCTCCGCAGCATGTGGGGTCTTCCAGGACCAGGAGTTGGACTGTCCTCTGCACTGGCAGGCAGGTTCTTAGCCACTGTGCCACCAGGGAAGTTGCATTTCGTTTTATACCACACTGCCCCTGCCCTCTGCTCCCCACAGGGTTCCTGCGTTTCAGATCTTGCCAGTGGGTTTCCTCTGCCCTCTGTGGACACTGAGGGCTGGCCTGGCCAGTAGCCTCAGGCTGGGAAGGAGCAGGAGGGGGAGCCCAGCCCCGGGCCAGCACCTCTCGCCAGGGTGGGGAGCGCTCTGCTCAGTCTCCCTGGGACACCTTACTCTCTCAGCTTTCCTCCTGTGACTTAGAGGACAGTGATCATCGCACAGAAGAGAGGAAACAGAAACCCTGGAGGCCTCTGGGCAGAGACCACCTATAGCCGTCTTTGGAAAGGACCCATGTTCCAGCCCGTCTGTGCTCGGGCGGGCAAAGCTGTGAGCTTTACAGCATCAGACCGACAGATTCACATTTTACCAAGTTCTTCCCACTTGGGAAACAGCTGCCCTAAAAAAGCCTCCATATTTCCCTTCATATTTATCATAGACACTTTCTCCAGCTCTTGTGGAAGAGAATTGGCGGGTCTAGAGCTGTTAAATCTAGTTGTTTCGCTGCAGTCAGCCTGGATCTCTGTAATTCTGTCTTGCAGAAAAGGCTGCTAATTTCAGTAGAGATCCTCCCATCTATCACTATAACAGTTTAATAGGTGCAGTTACGGCTTGAACACACCAACAGGCTTTATGTGAGTAATTGCCATATTCATGCTGCTTTGATGATTAAGTGCTAGAATACGAGGTATGTGGTTGCATGTGCTGTGATTTTACGGGGGTTCTGTGTCCCTCAACCCCTCCCCTGCCCCGATAACTCCGGGTTTGTTGGTTATGCTTTCTCATTATCCAGATAGTTCTAAGATGAAGCTTTCGCCATGACTGTTGCCCATGTGCCCGTGTCTCACCACCCTCCTGGTTTCTCCTTGCTTAAAGTTAAACACAAGTCATTTGCATTCCAAAAATGCCTCCTCGCCATAAAGGCAGGCAGTCAGCTCCACTTTGGACTCTTCCAGATAAGCAGAGTTCACGTGGCTGTGACTCGGCAGTGCTCGCGGATTTCCTCGGGACCCAGTGCCCTGATCGGAACAGCATGCCCTGGCAAGCTGCCTGGGGAGCCAGGCAGTCAAAGAGAAGCAAAGCCTGTTTCACAGAGTAGTCCTGCCCTTCCATCCAAGACAGAAATGATCTGGGTGGAAGCCCAGCTCCCCGAGACAGTTCCAGCAGGCCTGCCTTGCCTGGCTGTTCCCACCACCCTTTCCCTCCATTCAGCGGTGCACCTCGGTGGCCAGGCCCCTCTGCCCTCACTGGGAGGCGGCGGGACGAGTCGAGGCATGTGTGCCAGCAGGCCGTGCCGAGGTCGGCCCGGGGAGCAGCACTCGCTCCCTCGCTCCCCCTGCTCCCCTAGTGGTGCGCAGGTGTGCCTGGCGGGGGGCGGGGGGCTTCTGTTTAGCTTCCAGGAGGATGCGCAGCCCTCTTGTGGGGGTCTCAGCCAAAGCCATGCCACTGACCTGATGTGTAAAAGTGAACGGCCCAGATGGGGAGACCACACCTAGAACAGCCAGTGGCTTACACTGGAGAGCGCAGGAATTCACTCGGTCCCCTCAGCTTCTCTAGGGAGTGGCAGAGGGGAGAACCAGTCCACAAAGGAAGGCAGGAGCAGGGCGTCCTGGTTTGTGCCGCACTTCTCTGTGCTGGCCAGGCCTCAGACTTTCTCTTTCCTGTATTCCATGAGCAAGGAGGGCCTGCCAGGATGCCTTGAAGCACGGGGCTGGTCGAGAGCAAACAACTTTAGTCCATTCCTCCCTCTCTTCAGCCAGAGAAACTGCGCTTTTGTTATCAGGCAGGTTTCCCTCCTTCCCTCCTTTCTTTGGATAGTTACCGAATGCCTTCTCCAGGCACGAGTTACTGTGCCAAGTCCAGGAACATAGAAG
Source organism: Capricornis sumatraensis (assembly GCF_032405125.1). NCBI lineage: Eukaryota > Metazoa > Chordata > Mammalia > Artiodactyla > Bovidae > Capricornis > Capricornis sumatraensis. Next base: position 59,374,950 of record NC_091088.1, read on the forward strand.
GGTAACTGAAGCACATGCCCCCTCTCTCCTCAGGGGGCCGCCATTCAGCCGCCACACAGCTGTCCAGTGACCTTCAGGTTGAGCCCAGTGCTGTATAGAGAAAGTGTGCGGGCAGTAGGTGCAGTGGTTAGACCTGGGCTCTGGAGCCGGATGGGAGCGGTCGTAACGGTAGGATGCAGCTCCCAGGGCCACTGTGAGGGTCGCGGAGACCATGTGTGTGAAATGCTGGTCACGGCCTGGCCCAGTGTGTGTGTTGCATAAATATAAGCAGTTATTCTCCTAACTGACTTAATCTGGGGGTCAGGGGAGACCTCTGAGGGAGCAGGGTTTAGCCACTCCAAAAAGTGGAGGCAGAAGCGAGGCAGTCTCCAAGGCAGTTGGGGGGGGGTCACACTAGGAGGCCTTGAAAGGCCAGTGTGATGGGCGTTGGGTGGGGGCAGCAGAGTCGGGTGTGGTGCGGGCCCCCCAGGCCGCGTGTGGACAGCTTTGTGTTGTATCCTAGACACAGAGTGCAAGGACTGCAGGCTGGCGGGGTCCCGATCAGATTCTCTGCCAGTGTCGCATACAGGCTTCTAACCTGTGAAGCGTCCTTTCTTAGTGAGGAAAGAGGCCAGGAAAGGAGGGCCGCTGGGCTGTGATGGGTGCCATCTTTGAACCTTTCATGACTTGGTGAGAATCAGGAACCCGAAAGAAGCTCACCTGTGCCCTCGTTAACGCACACGAGGAATCTGCCGGGGCCCCGCTGTGGAGTAGGAGCTGGCACTGTTGGCATGGAGGTGGTGGTGGTGGTGGGTTGTATGTGCCTGTTTGTTAGCACAACTGTTTCTTTGTTGGTGGCTTGGGGTTCGGTCAGTGAGGACCCCCGCCCCACCCGCAGCCCCAGCTCCGCACTGGGGCGGCACTAGCTTGCCTCCGAGTCACGCTGCCGTCCTCCACGCCACTGGGCTCGAGTGTGCTGGGGCTCCCAGCTGCTCCTGGCTTTGAATGTCAGTGGCTGCCTTGCAGAGTCCACTCTGCTCCCCAGTTCTAGGTCACACTCCTCTCCCCCTCCATCCTAGGCTACCCAGAACCAGCAGCATCCACTCTGGGCTGGCCTAAGGCTGACTTCGTCACGGTGGTTTTCTAAAACACATCTTTTGGGGTATGTGTCTTCTTGAAAATCAGGGACCGAGCCCCTTGGCGGGCTCAGAGCAGGGCCCAGAAGCCCTCCTTCACAGTGACTGACAGGAAGTGCCCGGGAAGCTTACAGAGATCAGCCAGATGCTAGAGCCATATGATGCCCCAGACCTGGTGTGATCTTTTCATCTTTCCCCTCCAGGTCTCTTCTCTCCCTTCTTCCTCAGCCTCGAGATTTATGACACGGCTGCGTGTACATACAATGGCGTTGGAAATTTGTAGCGCCACAGTGCCCGGTTGTGGGGCTAACACTCGGTCAGGCTGTCATAATAGAGTGCTGGAGGCATTCTGTCAGGGAGAAAGGAGGGGTGGCATTGCCAGAAACAGATCTTGATTGACGAGGGAATTACCCAGGGAAGACAGCTAACAAAGAGGCACTGGAGGGGCCAGAGTGACCTTAGTGTCGAAGGAACAGAAGAGCCAGAAAAGCATTCCGGGCACATCCGAAACAGGAAGGCGGCAGGGGGCCTCGCGGGGCTGCCTCACTGTGATCAGTAGCAGAGCTTCAGAAGGAGGAGAGCGCCGACCCTGTCCACTGGCTGCCGTCGGTCAGAGAGAGGCAGCGTCTCTTCCCTGGCTCTCCCTGCTCCTCCGGCTGACAGATGAGAACGCTGAGGGGTGTGAGGGAGGAGACGAATGCGCCTGAGTGAACAAGGGAGGAACAGGAATGAACCCGGCATTTACAGGGTGAAGCCAACACGTGATATTTAAAGGGTAAGGGAATAGGGAGTTAACATGGGAGGGAGGAGCCCAGCATTTAAACACACAGTCAGCCGAGAGGGAGCCAGTGCAGAGCTGACGCCCACCACATACCCCGCTCTCTGGCCTTGGGCTTGGCCGCTCTGAGCTGCTACCTGCTCTCTGTAAACTGGGGATAAAAATAATACTGTTTGCCTCAGAGAATTACTGGGTGGGTTCACTGTGATGATTCTAGTGAAGAGCTGAAGAAAGAGCCTGGCACATAGTAAGCCCTCAGCAAAAGTTAACTGTTATTGTTTTATTATTATCATCATTGTTTCAGTGTGCCAGCCATTTGTATTAGTTGCTCTTCATACCTGTAATCTGAGTATGCACAACATCTCAGTTCGGTTCAGTTCAGCCGCTCAGTCATGTCCAACTCTGCGACCCCATGAATCGCAGCACACCAGGCCTCCCTGTCCATCACCATCTCCCGGAGTTCACTCAGACTCACGTCCATCGAGTCAGTGATGCCACCCAGCCATCTGATCCTCTGTCGTCCCCTTGTCCTCCTGCCACCAATCCCTCCCAGCATCAGGGTCTTTTCCAATGAGTCAGCTCTTCCCATGAGGTGGCCAAAGTACTGGAGTTTCAGCTTTAGCATCATTCCTTCCAATGAACACCCAGGACTGGTCTCCTTTAGAATGGACTGGTTGGATCTCCTTGCAGTCCAAGGGATTCTCAAGAGTCTTCTCCAACACCACAGTTCAAAAGCATCAATTCTTCGGCGCTCAGCTTTCTTCACAGTCCAACTCTCACATCCATACATGACCACTGGAAAAACCACAGCCTTGACTAGACGGACATTTGTTGCCAAAGTAATGTCTCTGCTTTTCAATATGCTATCTAGATTGGTCATAACTTTTCTTCCAAGGAGTAAGCGTCTTTTAATTTCATGGCTGCAGTCACCATCTGCAGTGATTTTGGAGCCCCAAAAAATAAAGTCTGACACTATTTCCACGGTTTCCCCATCTATTTGCCATGAAGCATAGTCATTCGTAAACAGCCCCATTTTTGATGAGGAACCCGAGGCTTAGAGAGGTCGAACGGTTTTTCCCAGTCGCCCAGCAGCTGTGAGAGAGCCAGGATCAAAACTGAGATCACATGCGTAGAGACTTACACAGAATGAAGTAAACCAGAAAGACAAAAACAAACATCGTGTATTTATGTGTATATTGAGTCTAGAAAAATGGTACGGATGAACCTATTTGCACAGTGGGAACAGAGACACAGATGTAAAGAGCAGGGGCATGGACACCACGGGGAAGAGACTGGGGTGAACTGGGAGATCGGGACTGACGTGTGCAACCACTGCGTCTAAAATAGATGATCAATGAAAAGTACTAGATATTGAAACTTCAACTAAAAATCTTAATTTCTCTACTAAAAAAAAATTACATAGTGAAACTACGTGTAACTTTGTGCTATTAAAAAAATTCTATTTAAATATTTAAAGGGAAAATACTTGAAGTAAAAAAGAAGCCAGTGCATATTTTATTATTGTCTGCCGACTGGCCTGTTTTGACTGGGTCCTTAGAGCAGGCCATGCCTACAGACAGGTGCTGCTGTTGCAGCTTGTTAAAAGGTAAAGAAAAAAAAAAAAAGGCAGGCGTTCTACAGTGGGCCTTACATAAGTTATCTTATTTGTTCCTTGCGGTAGTCTCCGAAGGTGAAGTTAATCCATCATAGACTCAGGGGAGCAGAAGTTAAGAGTCGGCGTCCGGGGTCCCCCCGATGGCACAACTCAGGTGTCCTCCACTTGCCAGCTTGCTTTTCCACTCAGGTCGTTAGGACCGTTGCTCCTGCCTTAGCCCTGTGCCAAGACCTCATTACACTCACCTGTGCGGTGCAGAGAAGGCAATGGAAGCATAGCCGCCCAGGGTCTCACCGCTAGTAAGTGGCTTCCAGCCTGGATGCTCAGCCTCACCCCAGCCCTTTCACCCTCCATCGTGGTGGGGGTGCTGCAGTGGGGCCTCAAAAGGAGATAGGCTGTAGAGATGCTGTTGGCAGTTGACCCAGAGTGGGGGCTCCTTATTCTAGTTAGAGAGGTCAGCCCTCTTCAAGACAGTTTGGACCTGATGCTCGAGAGGGGTTTTTTTCTCTCCCTGAGCTCTCGGCAGCCCTCTGGCCTTGAAACTTAGCCTGCCCAAGGCTTACCTCTTGGACACGTGAAAGAAAAGGAGAATGGTCTGTTAGCCGCATTTCCTTAAAAGTCGACTTGTCCTCTAGTAGTTACAGCCTGTCTGCTGTGGGGTATTTTAGAGCATTGGCAACACCGATTAATTTTTTTCTTTTTTTAAGGACTAAAGTGCTGAGTTTTATTTCTAAATATAGAAAGTGAAAAATAAACAAGTCAGAGTTTGTCTTGGAGGAAGTATTGATTTGTTGCTAGAAAGGAAATTCAGGAGGAACTGAGTCCTGGGGTGTGTGAGCAGGGCTGAAAGCCTGGCTGAGGGGAGTATGGCAAGACTTGAGGCCCAGAGCGCCGGTGCTGAGCAGAAGTACTTGGAATGAAGAGTTGTTTGCCCATTTCAGAAAACGGGACACATACCAGCGCAGAAGGTGGAGTCTCCCCGCCATCTCCAAGCTCTTGCGAGTCCCTTGTCCACTCTGCTGGAGCTCCTAGTGTGCCACATGCCGCAGGCACCTCAGCCACCGGGACGGGGCGGTCAGGAGTAAAAGAGGCCAGGTCTTAGCCTGTGGGGAACGCCTCATGGCTGCCGCTGGTGCGTCCTCTAGAAGGTTGTGTGGCATCACCGAGTCGGACATGAGTTTGTGTAGGATCCAGGAGTTGGTGATGGACAGGGAAGCCTGGCGTGCAGCAGTCCACAGGGTCACAAAGAGTTGGACGCGACTGAGCGGAACTAGCCTTTTGTCGGTGAGATGCTTTTGAGGAGGACCACAGCTTGCAGCTCTGTGAAGGAGCTCACCTGCCAGACTGGGTGCTCAGTAAATACTGAAAGAGAAAAATAAGGCCTCTTTGCTGTTTTTCTCTTTACGTTTTTAACATTCTTTTGAAAACTCACACATGGCCATATTTAAATGTGTAAAAATGTTGCTTACGAATAAAAAGCGCTAATTTTAATACTTTTTGGAAATGCTTCATTCCTAGTCTCTGGTATTTATTTTTCCTTGTTCTCCCCCCTAAATATTCTTGAATCATAGAATTTTTTAAGAGTCGGGGGGACTTGGAGACCTGTCCCGTCTTCTAGAGCAACAGGGGTCCTCAGAGCACGAGTCCCTGGCCAGCAGCAGCAGCATCACCTGGGAACATGTCAGCAGTGCAGATTCTTGGGTCCTGCCCCCAACCAACAGAACCCGAAACCCTGGAGGTGCAGCCGCCTTGTAATCCAGATTATAGCGAGCCCTGATTCTGCTGCATGCTCCAGTTTGAAAGTGCGTGATTTAAAACACCACAGTAAAAGAACCCAGGCTCCAGAAGCAGGTGGGCTTCAGACGGTAATTCACTGGCTCTCTGACCTTGCAAGTATTACGTTACCTCTTAGCCTCTGCGTTGCCATCTGTAAAATGAGGTTAGTAGTAATCTCTCTGAAGGGGATGTTGTGAGAACCCGTGTAGAAGTGCCTGGTAAGGACTCGGCATCATGTGCCTCACATATAGTAAGCATTGAGTAAATGGTTGGTCATTACTGACTGCCTTCTTAGACCAGGTATTAATCTTTCTAAAAAGAAAAGTAGCATCCCAAACAGATGGCTGTCCAATGAGGGAGTTCAGAAGCTCTGGCCCTTCATAATGAGTGACAGCCGTAGCTAAGATTGTGCACTGAGAGACTATTTGCCTTCCTGTCATTCCCATTCTGGTCGTAGCTCTGTTCTCTAGAGTCATTAGAACAAAACTGTTCTTCATAGAAATTGTTAGATTTTTGAAGACCGCAACCTTGGCGGTTCCGAACTTCCTCTTGTTTTGTTCACACAAGATTAAAAGATTCCCAAAGAAACCAGTGGAGCTCAGTTAAAAAAGAAGAAGAAGAAAGAAGCAGGGCCTGTTCCCGAGATACTGGGTCTTTGGAGATGCCTGGTATATAGAGATGCCTCAGAGCTTACGGCTGAAGCTTTCTCAGTTGGCCCTCTGGCCGTGGACCAGGCCTGTGACAAGGAGGCACTGCTCTCTGCCGGCAGGCGTGAGCCAGAGCCAGCCCTGGCGCGTTTCTGGGTGCATGCTGCTCGGGATCCAGCATCTCCATGTGGGGGTCTGCTCCAAGCCCTAGCCCTTCTGCTCTGGCCTTGGGGTCCTCGGCGAGCTGCCTCACTGTGCCCAGCCTCCAGGTTCTCACCCGTGTCGCTTGCCCTCTGTTTCACTGGCAGTTGGCCGCCTGCCCTAAGGTTTCTGTTTTTATTTTATTGATGTCTAATGAATAGCTGCGAACAACTGTTCTGGCCAAGCAAATGATACCTTTCCTCAATTATGCCATGTTGTATAGGTCGGTGGCAGAATTGCTGTTTTAAAGTGGGGTTTCGTAACAGAAGCGTGCATCCAGATTACAGGAGATACTGAGGTGGTGATGAGCTGGTGCTGAGGGGCTGGCCTTGCGCTTTCAGATGGTCTCCAGATAGCTCATTTGCTGTGTGTTTTCAGCCCTGTGATACCGGGCAGGTGGCCATTAGGAGACAGTGCCGAGGATTCCTGTGCGGAGGCTGCCAGAGATTGTAAGTGGACTGAGGCTGTCAGGATCTTGTCGCTGCCGTTCAGAGAGCCCCTCTCCACGCTGGGGCGCAGGCACTGTGGCCATGTCCGTGAGGACTTTTGAGGCTCCCGTGTTTGTACTGTTGTTTTCTTTGTGTTCGAGAGGGGCTGATACTCAGATAAAGGGAAAAGTATAGTGATTTCTTGTCAACCTAGAGGGCGAGATTTGGATCTGTTGACACATACCCAGGGCTTGTCAAAATGTGGATGATTTCATGTTGAAGCCTGTGATGTGTGTTACCTGAGATGTGCAATAGGTAGAAAGTTTAAGTATCTGAGAATAGTGTAGAAAAGTCACCAGGGAAAGAGAATTACTGTAGAATTACTACCTGTGGATGGTGAGCAGGGGCCATGCTGGCCGCTGACTTCTGGAGGGCATGGACCATCTCAGAAGCTGCCCAGAATACTGAGGGCCTGTGGACTTCACAGAGATGTGGTGTTTCTCCGGGGGTGGGGGCAGAGGCGGCTGTGGTCTGGACGCCAGCCTGATGGGGGTTAAACGGCAAGCCCCTTCTGAATAGTGTGGGGGCCCTGGACTGAGACCATGCTGCAGCCTCTTAGCAGCTGTGCAGTTTAGGCCAAGGACTTCCCCTTTCCAAACCCCACTTCCCTCATCTGTGTTCTCTCTTCATCCAGTGGCTCCCACGATAAAGGGCTGAGGATTCGATGGTGCCATCATTAAATGAGTGGTGGCTGCGGGGAGCATGTAGCCCAGTGCACAGCATGGCGACCACGTGGAAATGTTGTCTCCCAGAGGGAGGCATGCAGTGATGGGGCTTCTTGGTAGCAAGTCATTGCACGGTAGGGTGTCCTTGAGGCCGGTCCGTTAATGCCCTTGTCTTTGGGGTGAAAGGGCCCATGTGCAGTTAACAGCTTTTAGGCCAAGGAATGATGACTTTTCGATGATCTTCAGAGTTCACCTGCCACCAATCTAGGGCCCCAGAAACTGACTGACTGCTTTCGTCTCGCCCAGCGGGTGCCTCTCTGGAGGCGTCAGTTACGGCGATGACTGCGAGGCCGGGTCCGCTCTGCACTGCCTGCGCTGCCTGCTGGCGTGCAGCCCTGGCTCTAGGGCGCTTCCACAGTGCCCCGCCAGCTCGTCAGGGTCGCTCGAAACCATGAGCTCCAGCCAGGACCCCAGGCTGGTTTGACCGTTGTCCTTTAGACCACGGTCTCGGGGGTGCAGAGTGGACTTTCCTTCCTGGAGAGAGGGAGAGCCAAGCTGACCAGCAGTGCCTGGCGTCCACTGCAAGCTGTACAGTGCTTCCTGGGCGGAGGGGCGGAGCAAGGCCGCTCTCCCTTGGAACTTTATCCCCTCCTACATTGTTACGTAGTTGAATTTTACTGGTCTTTTTTTTTTTCTCTTACCTTACACTGGACACCAAGTAAGTTCCAGAAGGAAAAGGAAAACCCACTCTAAATAACCATAAAAAGAAATGAAGACATAAAGAAGCAGATTGGTCTTGAAAACCTAACATTTTTGAATTATGTACGTCAAAGAAAATTCAGTGCCCACAGTTAGGAGACAGACAATGAAAGGGAAGTGTAAAGCTATATGACAGTAACATAGTTCCTTAATATCAAGTGCAAAATGAGGAGAACCACTCCGTTTGAAAATGATCAAAACCATGAATAGAAAATTCACAAAGTAAGAAATACACACTGGACTTCGGGAAAAACCTAAAGGATTAACAGTAGATGATTTTTAAGTTGTTGTATACTGTGTTATCTTTAAAATTGTGTTATAAAAGAATATTTAATGGTTAGGTTCACAATATAGTTTGTAAGTGAAAAGGGTGGGTTAAAACATAGTATTATCTCTATTTTATTAAAATTAAAATTACCAGGTATATATCAAAATGTGGACAGATGTTACCTTTGTCTGATGTGTTTCTATATTATTTTAGTTTTTACAAAAAACAAATATTTGTAAACTTCAAAGTGAGAAAGAAAAAGGGCAGGAGTGGGCTGAGGCACCGAGGCAAGACGAGTGCCCTCGCCCCAGGGGGGCCTCGTGGACCCCCCCCGCTTCTCCCCTCAAGCCCGTCTCCCTCCTGCTCTGCTCTCCACTTTCTGCTCCTAAGGCTCACGCCTGTCTCTCCCCAGGGCTGAGCACTGAAGGCATCTACCGGGTCAGCGGGAACAAGTCAGAGATGGAGAGTCTGCAGAGACAGTTTGACCAAGGTAAGGCCACAGCCACTCAAGGCAGACACCGCTGCCGATGGAGCCCCCTGGGGTGCTCCTGCCACACAGCCCCAGAGCCAAGGGTGCTGGCTGGGTGGCTGAGGAGGAGAGAGTGTTTGGCTCCTGTCAGCAAACAGAAGCATCTGCCCCACAAACCTGCTTCAGCCAGGCTGCTCCCCTCTCCACCATCCAGAGGCACCATTGCAGCCCCTAGCACGGGCCTCATTCACTGAGACCCAGGCCTTGCTTCCCTCAGTCTGGGCCATGCAGAGGTCATGGCAGGCACATGACTCAAGGTTGGGTTGAGATGACAGTCCTGTGTTGGCAGCGCCTCTCCACCGTAACTGCCCTCCTCACAGAGTCCTGCAGGAGAGAAACAAAGCACGGGGGAGCATCTTGTGATGTGCTGAGCCTTGGGCCCGGGGCTCCGCAAGCTGAACTCTCTGCCTCCTAAGCTAGGTCAGATCTGAGAGGCCAAGGGCCACATGGCCACATCCGTTGCACCCTAACCCAGTTCAGTTAGGGCTGAACGCACTGGGGTGAGAGGTCACACCCACCAGTGTCAGATGCAAAGGAGCCAAAGAGTAAAACTTGACAGATGCCACTGGCCAGAAAGGAAGGTAAGCAGAAGGTCAAAGTGGGGTCTGGCTTAGCATGTGACTGGGCCTCGGGAGAGCCAACCAGGCAGCCTGTGCAAGCCTGCAGGCCCAAGCCACTCCCCAGTGCGTGGTGGGAGCAGACACTGCCCCTCACTCCCAGCACCCAGCTCCACAGTCTCCACTAGCTGGCAGCATGAAGGGAAACTTGTGAGTCTTGAAGGATCGGAAGCACAAGGTCAGGATGCGGGCAGAGCCACGCTAGGTTAGACACTTATGTATATGCCAGGATCTGCAACCCAGGGTATACTCCCAAGCGGAAACAGTCGAGATCTATCAGTAGATGATTTGTTACAAATCAGAAATGCAGTAAAGTATGGAAAGAAAAATTAGAGGCAGGAGTTGGTGGTATCATAAGCTAGATGGGACCAGCAAGAGGAAAGTGAGTCTGGTTGCCTGACCACCACAAGGAGCAGGGTGGAGACAGCAGTCAGAGTTGCTGGTGCCATTTCTGTAACCTTCCAGGAAAAGTGACATGGCCTTAGGGGGAAGCCTCCTCCTGTCTCCCCGAGTGGGGGTGTGAGGAAAGGCAGCAGTATGTCCAGGGCAGACGAGGGGGCTTCGGCCGCAGAATGGAGGTGCAGCTCCTCTGCTCAGAGGCTGATCTGGGCAGGATGCATGTCAGCGTGTCTGTGAGTCTCAGAACTTTTTTTTTTGGCAGCGCCCAGGGGTGCCACCTGTCCAGTCTGTGATGACCGTGAGTCCCTCCCCAGGCTCCAGGCCAGCCCCCAGCAGCACCCCTGGTTCTGCAAGTTTCTCTTGCTTGTTGGCAGCGCCAAGTGTTCCTTGCTTTGGCACAGCCTCGCTTGGCCTGGCCTCACTCTCCCAACTTCCTTTCAGATCACAACCTGGATTTGGCAGAGAAGGACTTCACGGTGAACACCGTGGCGGGGGCCATGAAGAGCTTTTTCTCAGAACTGCCAGATCCCCTGGTCCCGTACAATATGCAGATCGACCTGGTGGAGGCCCACAGTGAGTACCGGCAGCCCGCCTGGCTCGTGGGCCCCTGGTGGCGCCCCAGGCTGACTCTGCTGGGCAAATGGCGGGGCAGGGGGTGGGGGCTGGTGGCTGGTGCAGCAACATGAGAACAGGTCCTGCCCTCAGAGCTGACGCTCTGGCTCTTGGAACTGAGACTGAAGGACACAGGAAAGAGAACTAGCAAGATGACACCAGAGGGGCTCACAGATTAGACCCCGGCCTTGTCGACCAGAGGGGCTTCGTTCTGTCAGGAAAATTGCAGGCTGCCCCAAAGCTCCGTGGTTGAGAGCCTGGTTTTTATGCCAGACTTGGGGCAGAGCCTCGCTCCTTTGCTTGTTCACAGTGGAAGCTTCCTGGCCCTGCGTGTCCTAGGTTGCCATCCCTGCTTGCATTTATGAAAGGATACTCGGAGAGGCCTGGAGGTGCGGCTGAGTCACGGACCTGTTCGGTGGAAGGCTGTGCTGGCCTCTCCCTCCTGACTCTGTCTCCTCCCAGCTCTCCTGAAAGGAAGTGCACGCGTGGTCTGGGCCAGAGAGCCTCTGGAGGGGCGGGGGCAGCTGCAGAGGAGCGCCTCTGGTTTCGTGGTCCTGCCCGCTCCAAGGACTCCCTTCTGTCCTGGCCTGCCTCTCCCTGGGGGCTCTCCCACGGTGGGAACCCTGCCCTTGGGCATCCGTCCCTGACTTCATGTAGTGCTGCAGGGGGCCTGACCTCTCAGTTTTTTCACGGACTGACAGTCCAGACTTTTTTAGCCAGAGGCAGCTGCTGCTGTGCAGCCGCAAGAGGGAGCTGTGTCTCTCAGACCCCAGGACCTTAGTCTTACCCTGCCGCTGTCCAACTCCAAAGACGGAGCTCTAAGCACACACGGTCTACTCACAAAGCTGATGGTGTGGACAAAAACTGAGGGGAGGCCACAGATTTGCAGGACTTCAAGTCATGGGTTGTAGACTCTTGGCGGCTTTGGGAAATACAGGTGCTGATGGAAGCCCAGCCCTGAGCTGTGGGAGGGGTCCCCGTCAGAATCTGACTGCTGACAGGGCTGAGGGCCCCAGAGTCGCTGTGCTCTGATCTGCCTTTCCCGTGATGTTTGTTTCCACAGTCTCTTCGTAGTTTATGCACACCATTCTTAGCTGCTTGAAATGCTTCACAGCCATCATCTTACCCAGCCCCATAGGGATGGGGCAGACGCCCTGGCAGAACAGTCATGGTGTCTCCTGGCCTGCTCGCCAATCTGCCTGCTCAGGAGAGGGGCTGGGTCTCCCAGATGAGCTAGGGCGTGGGGACAAGTGCCAGCTTCTGCCTTGGTCCTGCCTTCCAGAGATGGAGGTCCTCCCAGCACTCACTTCTCTAGCAGGCTCCAGGCTGGCTCAGATGTGAGATGCATGGGAGGCCTATGTCCAGACCCAGCTTTCTTTGCCCCTCAGCCAAGCCTCCCTGGGCCGCAGGTAGGAAGAAGTGTGGGCTGGCACCCAGCTTGCCAGGAGCCTGGAGGTTGCCAGCAGCGTTTGTCTTGACTTGGCGCCATCTAGAGGCTCGTGGCATCCTAGCGCCCCGCAGAAAGAATTCCATTGTTTGTGCGGGAATTGCTGACATGGCATCTTTTTGTTTTTGGAGGGTCGCAGGGGGCAGGAGAGGAAGGTGTCACTGATGGGGAGTCAGCTGCCTTCCTCCAGCAGCTTCCGCCGGCATCCACTCTGCGGAAGGGAGCTGCTTGCCGCTCCTGCAGCCTGGAAGAGGGTGGAGATTTTCCGCTTCCTCTTCCCATTGTGTGCTTCCTGTGCCCCACGCTCGTCAGCTGGAGCTCGGTTATCTTGAACCTGGTAGAGAGGAACGTCTCTCACTGACATGGCACCTCAGCCGGAGCTGAGTGAGCAGTGGGGCTGTGTGTATAAGAGCGTAACACCAACCGGGCAGTGCTAGAGTTCATGGTGAGGGACACGAGGGAACAAAGATTCTCAGCCCCCAGAGTAGCTCAGCTCAGCCTGGCTGGGTTTCCATGGCAACATCAACTTGACCAGCTCTTTCCACTTCCTACCTGAGCGCTGTCGTGTCCGGGTGCATTCAGGGCTGGAGATGGTTTCAGATCCTATCACAGCAAATATCAAGGTCACCATCAAATTGCTTTGTGCACTCCAGAATTTCACAGCAGTGTGAATATCGCTGAAATTGTGGCTACAAATGCAAGACTTTTGTAATTATTCACCAGCTATCTTCCTGCCACATACAAGATGCCATGTGGGAGATTGAGAAGTGACTGGCAGCCACAGCCCGCGCTGCCAGGGAGTGGCAAGCCGGGTGTGACCTTCTGTGCCAAGACGTTTTTCCTGCCTCCCCAGTGCTCATTTAAGTTCTCTGCCAGACGGCGAGAAGCAAGCCAAGTTGGAAGGGCAGAAAGCACAGAGAGGAAGGAGGAAGGAATTGGGTCATAGTAGAAGAGATGGCCGCTGAGCTTGGCTTCAGAGAGGACCAAGAGTTCAGGAGGCAGCTAGAGGAGCCTTGAATTCTCCATCTATCTCGCCTTCACAGTTCAGCCCAGCCTTCAACAAACAGTATCATTTATTCCTGCCCTACAGTCTCTCCTTTTCGTCTCACGACCACTCCGACACCCCTGTCCCGTGTCTGGAATCCCTCTGGTCCAGCCAGTCCCCATGCCCCCTGTCCTCTGTGTCTTCTGTGCTGGCAGAGACCCTCGTGCTGACTCTGTCTCAGGCCAAGAGGCTCTGAGCTTAAGGGTCCTTGCCCTCCGGGCCTCATTATCCAGCGTAACTGCTTGTGAGTTCTGTGTGCACATTATAGTCTATGGAGACCAGTATTCTTCAGCAACTGTCCAAGGGACAAGGGCTCTCTAGCAGCCAGTGGTTAGGACTCCATGCCTTCTCTGCCAGGGGCCTGGGGGTGATCCCTGTTCAGGGAACTAAGAGTCCACCAAGAAAAAAAAAGGGGAGGGTCAAGATATATGACCCCAGAGGGCTCCGGATGCTGGCATGTCATCTCACTGTTTGCAGCTGAGGGCTGGAGGTGCATAAACGCCTGCCTTGCGTGGCCGCTGGACGGGTCAGCCTGGCTGCTCGCCGGCCGGTGCTCAGGTGCTGCCTTGGGATCATGCTGGTGCCAGGTCCTGCTTCTGCTCGCCTGTCCAGACAGCGGCTTACGAGCCTGGGGCGCTCTCACCCCTAGTGTACGCCCGGCCCCGTGTGGGGCAGGGGCAGGCGGCAGCAGGCAGACACGTGTGCAGGCCCTGCCTCGTCTGATGGGTCAGAGACCACTGGACAGGTTACTGGACAGGCAGGGTCACACCTCCAGAGAGGGGCACCGTGACGCTTCCATTCTGGGCCCAGCAGAGTGAAGGTTCGGCCTCAGAGTGGTTTGGTGCCGGGGGTGCCTGCGTGTGTCATAGGGTGGGGCTCAAGCTGGTGGTTTGCCTTCTTGATGGTGTGGATGTGCTGGGTGGCCAGAGTCCATCGGGGGTTTTCCTTGAGGACTGAGCTGAGATTCCAGCCGGGAGCCTGGCTGGCAGCCAGAGGTGGCAGTGGGGTGACACGGCCAGGGCGCCAACAGTGTCTGGGATTGGGCCCCCGACGCCAGTTCTTGCGACCTTGGACCTACTATTCTTATTCATTGGAGCCTAGGTTTATCTGTATACCTCGAAGGGTGTGGCCCCTGGCTCTGCCCTCCTCTTCCTCCTGAGTTATTGGGGCCTGGGTTCCACATTGCCTGGTCTCTGTCCAGACTTTGTCTTGATTCAGCTGGCCGCAGAACGCCTCTCCTGATGCCGTCTCAGTTGATATACACCTAATTTCAGTACTACGATGTGTTAGCTGAGGAGGCGTGAGCCCTGCAGAGCCCCTCACCCCTCTGGAAGAGGATTGTTGAGGTTGGCGAGGGCTCCGAGCCTGGGGGCAGGCAGCTGATCAGAGCAGGGATGCTGAACTTGGAGACGGAACTGGGTGCCCCCCTCCCCGTCACTAGCCCCGTGGCCTGGCTGTCACCTCTTGAGTGGGCTTTCTCAGGGTGGGGCACACCGGCGCCACCTCTCCTCGGCTGGGGCTGCCTAGAGAGCACCCGTGAAACATTGCCCCGCTGACATTCTGGCCCTCGGGCGACGTGCTGCTGGTGTTGGGGCTGCAGTGAAAAGACTGCCAGGTGGAGCCCATGGTGGGTCCCCGGCACTGCTGGGCTTTACTTGCACGCGGGAAGCAAGTCAGGACAGGTCAGAAGGGCGTCCTTGAGGGGGCCATGTTCCGCGGGGCAGACACAGGGCCTGGCCCTGCACTGGGAAGCCCCTCATTGCTCCCCTTGCCATCCTCCCTGTCTCCTGCCAGGGTCTCGGTGCTCCCTGGCTCTCAGAGCACCTGCCCCGCGTGGCCAGCAGGGAGAGCAAGACGGTCTGTCTCCCTCCACGCTCCCAGGGTGCGTGGCCATCCGGGTCCTGCTGAGACACTGTGCCAGGAGGTGGAGGGAGGCTGGCATGCCTGAGGGTGGTCCTCGAATTTCCATCCGAGCAGGTGTTGTAATCTCCACTTTCCCCCCGCCCCCCGTGAGGAAGAGAGAGAAGGGGCGGCTGTCCTGTTGCCCAGTGGTTAGGAAGGAGAGGGGACATCCTGGGCAGGCAGTGACATTATCAGCCCCATTTCCTGCTTCCAGCTGGAAGGACGGGTGAGGCCGGGCTCTTACATGAAGGTGCTGCTGCTCAAGTGCTTGATTAAAACAAACACAGCTGTGTGTTTGTCGTGCAGGCACCTAGGAGAGGCCCGTGCCAAGCTTGCATCTGGAAGAGGGCACAGTCGGTTCATGAAGTGAGACTCCGTGCCACGCGCACGCTTCTCGTGTTCTCCAGGACAGTTCTTCATCCCCCCAGCCCTGCTCCCACCCTGAGCAGTTTACTTCTTTCCTTTTTATTGAAACTTAACAGTGAAGGGTTTTGAAACTGAAGGCCAGACAAAAAAAAAGTGTGCCCCTGACGTTGAGCCCTTAAAACAAACCTTGGGTTCAGAGAAATGACGCTGATGATGGCAGCACATAGTTAGTTCCTGTGGGTCTAGGTCACCAAAGAACTGTTTCATCAAGCCACACTCTCGAGTCTGAACGTTTGCCGGTTTCCTGCTGCCGGTGGCTGTCCTGGCCGTCTTTGCAGCTTCCTCTCCCCCTGGTCCCTGAGTCTCAGCCTTGCTCCCAGGTGCTGAGTGTGTGTCTGGCTGTGAGCACTGCATTTCAGGGTGTGGTGTCGCCAAGTGAAGGCGGCGCTGTTCTGAGCCTCTTAGAGACGAGACGGCCACTCAGAGTCATGTCCCCGAAGCCTCACAGCTGGCTGGTGTCACAGATAGGACCCAGACCGCATGACCCTTCCTCCCACTGCTCCCGCCACCGTTGATGTTCCATCTGTCCTTCTCAGTCTAGTTTGAGGCTCCTCATACCCACTTGCCTAGACAGTGACCCTCTGGGGCATGTCACTTTCCACTGGAGTCCTTAACTAGGAGGCCACAGGCTTCCTGAAGAACACATGGGTTTGGAGAGTCTGGGAAGCTCCAGGGATGTAGGCAGACCTGTACATGGTTTATCTGTGGAAGAGGATCCGGAGTGTTCATCCACCCACAGGAGCCTGTACCCCAAAGTAGTTAGGCGCCACTGTATTTGTTAATGAACGCCTTGTCCCCCCGCCCACCTGCCCCATCTCTTCACAGGGTCCTCCTGTGATCTTCACGAGCCCTGGGGTCCTAGAGATAAGCCTCAGCTCTGACAAGTGGCCGTACTCAGATCTTGACCCAGTCGGCCTCAGACCATTCTCGTCTTGCTAGCCCAGGCCAACTCTCACCTCCAGGGCAGGCCAGGTCCACTCAAGAAGGGGCTGCCAGCACCCCAGGAAGCGCAGTGGTCCCCACCCAGACTCTGCAGCCATTTGGGCAGGGTCTGATTCCCAGACCAAAAGCCTGATTGCTGCCACCTCCCTGAGCCTCAGATTCCTTATCCTGGAAGTGAGGTGATCCCAGCCTCCTACGATTGTGAGGACTTGGCCGAAGCAGGCCTGGCTTGAATGAAGCGTTTCATTTGGGCTAGCTTTTCCGTCTCAGGACACTAGGGGACACGTAGTTCTTTAGATGAACTCTGTAAGAATTCCCTACCGTTTCCACCAGCTCTTCCAAAGGGCAGATACGTGGAGGGTCCCTGACTCTAGGGAAAGGACAGAGCCTTGGTCTTGTGACCCCCCCCCCCCGAGACTGTTGGCGCGGGTAGGCAGTGGCGCCCACCCGTCTGCTCAGGAGGCAGCAGGCGCTAGGCATCAGGATGCCCGTCTCCAGGGGCAACCAGATGAGCAAAGAATGGTGCCCTTCATGGAAGAGTCTCTGGATGGTGGGGGCCAGGAAGCTCTGGGTGTACAGTGCCCCTCTTCAGGAGCAGGGGCCTGGGGCACAGAGGTGGGCCTGGCCCTGGCCCTGGCCCCACGCCACTGCCAGGTGTGCCTGCCCAGGGCTCGGCTTGTGGGGCGAGGATGGGGTTGGGCTGCCTTCAGAGCAGGCAGCGCGGCCCTTCCCCCCACTGCCCAGGACCAGTAGCTAATCTGAGCCCCAGGCCCACCAGCCTTGATCTTGGTTTTCTCTTTCCTCAGAAATCAATGACCGGGAGCAGAAGTTACACGCCCTTAAGGAGGTACTCAAGAAGTTTCCAAAAGAGAACCATGAAGTCTTCAAATACGTCATCTCTCACCTGAACAGGTACGTTGCAGGGCTTGCTGTTTATCTTCCCCTCCTTGGAAACCCTCCAGTTAGGGCCAGTGGGCTGCGGGAGGAAGCTGAGCGGGGCTCTGTCCTCAGCTCGTCGGGTGCCGGCTCCTCCTTCTCAGGCTCTGTCCTGCTTCCGTCTGAGAGAGGCCTGCTCGGCCCCCAGCCCCACCGAAGAAGCTCGCTCTCCAGGACCCATGCTCCCTGACGGCTGTGACCACGTGCTGCACCCAGACAGGCGTCCTGTGGGAAAGAGCGGACGGGAGCCAGGGAAGCCCGTGCAGGGAGCTGCAGCCCTGCCCGCCGTTACTCCCACGCAGCAGGGTTGGTCTCCAGCCAGACCTGTTCCTCTCCCGACAGAGTGGTGTTCCATGAACGCTGCTATGGGACACACACGCTGCCTTTCTGCACAGCCAGAGCAGTGCCCCCCACTTCGGGGGCCTCAGAGGACGGGCCCAGGGGGCTCGGGCCTCTTCGGTTCTCAGCTTGCAGGTCGGGGGTGGGGGCAGGAGAGCAGCCGGGGGAACGGTGACCGTGAGCACAGGGGGCTGGAGCTCTGACCTCGAGCCTGGTGTCACCCGCAGAGTCAGCCACAACAACAAGGTGAACCTCATGACCAGCGAGAACCTGTCCATCTGCTTCTGGCCCACCCTGATGAGGCCGGACTTCAGCACCATGGACGCCCTCACGGCCACGCGCACCTACCAGACAATCATCGAGCTCTTCATCCAGCAGTGCCCCTTCTTCTTCCACAACCGGCCCATCAGCGAGCCCCCTGGTGCCACGCCCAGCTCCCCCTCTGCCCTGGCCTCCACCGTGCCCTTCCTCACCTCCACGCCCGTCACAAGTCAGCCGTCGCCGCCCCAGTCGCCTCCGCCCACCCCCCAGTCCCCAATGCAGCCACTGCTCCCCTCCCAACTTCAAGCCGAACACACGCTGTGAGCCCCTGAGGCCTCGGGCTGAAGGAGACAAGGTCTTCTCTCTTGACGGGGTGGCACTGGGCCTTGAACAGAACCAGGCCTGCTGGGGTGGGGCGGGGAGGGTCCCCTCTCCTCTCGCCTTCTCCAGCCCGCAGCACTAGCAGCCGCCAACAGAAGGCGCAGGCTGGGCCGGCCGCTACCCTGAGCCCAGCACTGCAGACCTGGGGTTGGCCGCAGGCCGTGGTGGGAGCCCTGCTCTGTGGCATGGACCCTTTTGCGGACTGAACGAGGCAGGCAGGGGCCCTCCACACCCTCACTGCTCCCTGGACCCCTCCCCACCATCTGTGCACACCAGCCTCAGGGCCGCCGCCTGCTGGGCAGAGCCTGGCGTCGGCCGGGAGGAGGAGATCCTGAGGTCCGACTGCCCCAGGGCAGGGCCAGCAGCCCCGCACGAGGACACGTCCCTCTGCTGCGCCCGGCACTCCCCACCCTTGGCGGGTGCAGCCTGCCCGGCAGCCTCCTTGGGAACATGTAGGCCAGCTCTGCCACCCTAAGGTACAGTCCCATCTGAGGGCGTTGGCCCAGCAGGTCAGGACAGAGGAGGCCAGCTCTTCCTGGACCAGGGAGCATGGGCGCATCCGCCCCCGTGCACCCCGCCCCATTTCACAGGCTTTGGGGACCCATTCCCTTTAAAACAAAGGAACACTGGAAGAAAAATGGAGAGACATCCCTCCCCCAATAATTCTTAAAAAGGAAGAAAACTACAGACCTCAAGATGAAGCTCTCTCCTCAGCTCTGCCAAGAGGCACGCAAGTGGAGGGCAACCCGTCTTTGTGACAGCAAGACCGGGGTGCCCAGGGGTGGCAGCCTGAGAGCCTTTTGGGGCCCCACTTAGGTCCTGTCACTAGCTCCCCCTCCCCGCCCCAGGTGTACGACTCGAGCCCCTTGGCAGAAAGAGCTGGGGGCCCGCCCAGCACCTGTCTGCCTTGGAGTGCTGCGGGGACACTGCCCCTCGTGCGCAGGGAGGGAGTGGGGCGGCGGGAGGTGCCCGCAGGCACGTGGGGGATTGGTTCCGTGTGTTTGGTGTTGAAGTAGAATCATTTTCCTCCTGGGCCAGCAGGGCTGTCCGTGGGAAGTGGGCTGTGTCAGGGGACTCCGAGGGTGTGACAGTTGCTGGTGTGTGCAGGGCCGGCCTTCCTGCTCCCCGGCCATCAGTGCCCAGAGGAGCTGCCGGTACAGAGGCGGTCAGTCAGGACGGGGCGGCGTGCCTGCCCGTCACCATTCTCCATGGGCTTCCCCACCCTTCCTGGCCTTTCCACTGGCCTCTGGGAGAAGCTTCCTCATCGTGCCCCCCTTTGCCCCACCCCACCCCCAAACAGCGACCCTGCTAAGGCTGCTACAGATACGGCTGCCCCCATCCCGTGGCTGGGCCATGCCTCCGCAGTGGAGAAGCCACTAAGGTACCCTGGGCGTGGGGGCGTGGGGTGGAGGCCCGCCTGCCACACAGTCCTCCGGGGGTCTCTTTGCACTTTAAGAAGCAGCACCTGTGGTATGTTCGAGGCCGCTGACGAAGTGAGAGACGCCTCAGAACAGTCTCGGCCACCCCTGGCCCCAGACGCTTCCCACTGGCTGTTGGAGGGCGGGCCAGGGCCTGTGCTCACCAACTCTTCCTCTGGATAAGCTGGATCTCGCACTGTGTCTAGTTCTTGTACAGCAAAATAAGGTGCTTGGAAAAACTACATGTCCCCTGCACGTTTTACCGCCTCCTTAAGGACACAAGTCAGAAAACCTAAGGTACATGAACGTCTTACTGTCAGATGCCAGATCTTCTCTTCTGGCAGATCTGTGTCTGATGCTTTCTCAGTTGGGGCTTGGCTGGAGGGGGACATTGCTTAGTTTTGACTTGAGGTCGGCAGACTCCTGCTTCTCTAGCCCTGCAGCTGCCCCAGTGCTGAGTCCCAGGCAGGTGTGCACGTGACTCCATTGACTAATCAGCCTTTTTCTAGGTCATGCTCGCTTATTCCCAGGCAGCCCTTCAAGGTGTTGGGTGGGGGTGGAAGGGAAGCCTGGAGAGTGGCCTGGGAACACTGTCCCATGTGTCAGCTAAAGCAGCAGCAGCTTGCTTCCCTCCCACCTCTGTTGGCACCCTGGACCACACTGCCACCTGCAACCTTGGCTCTGCACCAGGAACCTCACAAGCCCCCAACTGTCCTGCCTTCCCACGCCACCCCCTCCCTGAGACCGCACTTCTCTAAGTGGTAGGTGACTTTCCTGGAAGAAGAAAGGGCACAGTAAGGGTGGAAACCTGTGCTTTGCACCCTTAACCCTTGTGGGAGTAGCGGAGACCAGGCTTCCGCAGCTCCACGGGGTCGCTGCTGGTCCCACAGCGCCCCCTGCTAGCCAGCCCGACAGCTGCAGGGGCCCCTCAGGCCTGCACCCGGAATCCTGCCAGGGCTTTAACCGCAGGTGGGGACGGGTGGCTCGTTCCCCAGAGAGCCACAGTTGGACAGGAAGTTCCAGGGGTTCCTCTCTATTTCCTTTGCTAATTATTCTCATTTTCTGCTTCTCAGGCTGGCTTGGGCTTGGAGGACATTTCTCAATTGTTCCTAGTTGGCATTCCCACCGTCAGCAGTGCTAGTTAGGGGGCAGAGAGTGTTGGTATTTGGACCAAATGGGCACTCAGATGGGGACCCATGAAGGAGAGTGGGTGTGTGCGGGGGCAGGCCGACCTTAACTGGAACTCTGCCCACCCCACCCATTTATCTAGTGTGCTAAGCTCTAGAAAGTTCTTCCGCAGGTCATTCTCATGCGAGTGGCACCACAACTCTAGGAATTAAGGGCGGCGAGGATGTTACTAGCCTTGGCCAAACTGGGAAAGCCTTGCGGTGGAGACGCGGGGCTTGTGAAATAGTGGGGCGCCCGGAAGCTCTTCCCCGTCCAGATCCCCGAAGGTGCAGACCCTGAGGCCAGAAGTAGACAGCCCTGGCTGTGTCAGGCTGGCTCTGGAGGGAGGTTTCACGGAAGGAAGTGGTCCACGGGTAGGGCCGTGGCTTGCGAGTTCGCCTCGGTCCTTGGCTGTGTTGCATGTGGTTATCACAGTGCATTTGTCCCTGCATTCGGTCGAGTTCTTCCCAACACTTGACCTTCCAAGGAGGAATGCTAAAATGCTGTTCCCCAGCTTTCCTCCAGGCTGAACGCGTGCTGCAGGTGCGGTTCTTCTAGCAGGCTGTATCTTGGTCAGGGTGGGCAGAGGGTGACCTCCTTGGAGCAGCACGCTGGCCAGAAGGGGCTGGAGAGCTCGCCTCCACTCGTCCCCGTGCCTCAGTTTCCTGTGGAGGGGGCGGCCCTGGCGGGCTGCCTGCCCCCAGGCCGGGAGGTCCAGCCAGTTCCCTGCAGCACTTGTGATCCGAGCTCCTCTCCACCCTCACCCTCCCCCGTCCCCTCCTACAAGGAGATCCACACTGCTTGGGGGCTGTCTCAGGTGGCGGCTCTGTTCTGCTCGGCCAATGGCTGCCTTCCCAGGAGGAGGAGGCTCCAGGGCCTTGGGCTAGCCGCTGGGGACAGCCACGGCGCTCACCCCCAGGGCCTCCAGTTCCCGCAGACGGTGGACGGAGGTCTTGCCCTCCTGTTGCTTGGCAGGTTCAAGCCGCGCATTCATGCTTAGGTGAAAGGACGACTGAGTCGTGTGTGCTGGAAACCTAGGTCACATCTGGTGATCCTATGGCAGAAGGCCTGGGGCCAGGAGGGGCCTGCACCAATGTCCTGTCAGCTCCTCCCGGAACCGTCTTTCCACCGGCTGTTGACTGCAGACTCCTCGAGGCTCCGAGGTGACTGCCTGCGCCTCCTGTCCAAGAGCCCGCCTCGGCCAGCTCCAACAGCAGTGATGTTACACCTCAGTGTAGTCGAGACAGGGCGTAAATTATTGTTTGCATTAAGAAGAATCATGTTCCCTGTGTACATTTTTAAAAAAAGTCTGAATTGTATGGGAATAAAACTTGTTTGAAAATTTGGAATAGTGCTGCTGCCAGCTTATTTTTCTGGTACTTGTATTTTCACATGTTAAATGATCTTTATATATGTTGGATTAACAAATATTTTGAGTTTCCTGAGGATGGGGAGGGGAACATTAATGGTATTGAAATGTGTTAGTAGTCTGGCTGTGTGCCCAAAATTCTGTTTCGCAGCAAAAGTGGAGAACTGTATGTAAAGAAAGCATACCAATTATTTCTTTGTATTTTAGGGGCTTTAACCAGGACATCCTCTAGTTGGCGTTAGGAATGTTTGCTTAATTTGCAGACTTTTTTTTTTTAACACATCGTGGGTTTTTTGAGGCTCCAACCTGATTAGTGCATGGTCAGCCGTCAACAGAGGCTGAGCATCTCTGACTGAGGTGTTCTCCGTCTGGCTTTGTTTTTTAAAATCATGTATTTGCTACAAAGTATTGTACTTGTCTCAATGGGAATGGTGTACAAAACTGAAAAGGCCTTACGTGATATGTATCATAGTTAATAAATCAATCTTGTAAAAAACCAAACCTGAGAGAGAGATGAAGGCGGCCCCTCCCCGGCCCCTGGGCGCGCACCCACCGGGCAGGCCCCGTGGGGGCACTGGCTGCAGCCTTGGCCCATAAGGAGGAGCGCGGGGGCCTCTGGACCACGGGCAAGAGGGTTCCCCCAGCGCCCCAGGGAGAAGGCTTAACAGAGCCAAGGCCCGTGGGAGCTGCAGGCACCTTCCCCCTCCACCCCCAGGACTGCTGCCGAAAGTCCCCGCCAGCCCTGGCCTCCTTTCCTTGCCTTTCCAGCACAGTGATCCAGGCTTCCCTCGTGGCACAGCGGTAAAGAGCTCGCCTTCCCTGAGTCGTGAAGATTCCCTGGAGGAGGGAATGGCAGCCTACTCTAGTATTCTTGCCTGGAGAATCCATGGACGGAGGAGCCTGGTGGGCCCCAGTCCGTGGGATCATGAAGACCTGGGCACAACTTGAGGGATCTGCAAGCTCAGCGATCTGTCTTCCCCAGGTCGTCTTGCCGCTGGTTGCTCCTGCAGTTTACTCTAGGTCATCAGGCCAAGCACTCACTACCCACAGAGTCTTGTGGCCACGGGGGCACCCAGCAGGTCACACACCAGCATCTGCAGCTGATGCCCTTCCCCGTTGTCTGAGCTGAGGCCACGCCGGTGGCTCTGGGATGGGACCCAGGGAAGTGAACCTCAGGACAGTGCCTCAGAGATGCCTCAGCCACTCAGGCTCTCTCTGCCCCATGCTCTCCCCTCCATGGCCCCCTCAGTCACCTCCCAGATGCCACCTTCAGCCACCACGTCCATTCTGGCCCAGGTCCTAATTCTGGCTCCCCTGGCCTCCGACGGACACTCCCACACTTTAAATGGCTCCCGGCCCTCAGTCTTTAAACCAAGAAGTTCCCCCTGAAGACCCAGCTTTGCTTTACCTACTGCAGTAGTGAGGACTAGTCACCCTGAGAGATGCCTCTCCCCTCCCCTGCCTGAGGCAGGCACAGTCCTGGATCACAACTCCTGCCCCAGCGCTCCGGCCCCAGGCTGCCAGTCAGCAGGAGCCAGCAGGCCCCTGAGCACAGGCCAGCCAGGGGTGCCCCCTCTGGCCCCAGCTCGCCCTCTCCCCGTCCTCCAGTCAGACTCCAGCTTCTGTCTGAGTCATTCGCATTCTCCCAAAGCACTTGGTTGTTTCCAACTTGCAAGGCTTTGCTTGCACTGTTTCCTCTGCCTGAAATGCCCTCTCTTCCTCACGTCCCCAAATCTCAGCACTGCCCATCACATCCTCACCCGTCCTTCAAAGCCAGTCTTCCTCTGGAAATTATTCCCAGGCCCTTTTACCCATTGATGGACCCAACAACTACTGACCTGCTATGGCAATTTATGTGACTCCTAGAAAGTCTTCAACATTTGTTCTTTATTTTTTTGGCCATGCCAGACAGCAGGCAAGATTTTAGCTCCCCCACCAGGGATCAATCCTGTGTCCCCTGCAGTGGAAGCATGGTCCCAGCATTTGCTTTAAAAAAAAAAAAAAAAAGGTTTCTACAGTATACAGTTGGCACTCAGTATGCGCACTGACATCATAAGCCCCTCTTTGTCTGTGGTTTTTGATGTTCAAGTGCCACGTACTTGCATATTTTAACACCTCTCAGCCATCATCCACCCAAAGTGGAGAGCTTTGAGGGGCAGGGCCTGTGGCTTCCCCATATGTCTCGGCATCAAGCAGGTGCCTTGAACATAACAGGACTTCCATCTACAGAACTCAGTGGTCAATTTCAACCTTGCCCTTGCTTAACGCTTGTGCGCACTCAGTCGTGACCGACTCTGTGACCCGATGGACCGTATGTAGCCCACCAGCCTCTCTGTCCATGGGATTTTTCAGGCAAGAATACCGGAGTGGGTTGCCATTTCCTCCTCCACAGTATGTTCCAAACCGAGGGACAGAACCCATGTCTCCTGCATTGGCAGGCAGGTTCTTTACCACTGGTGCCACCTGGGAAGCCTTGCCCTTGGTCTCTTTAAGCCAGCCTCTCCCACGTGGTGGTGGTCAGTCGTTCCATCGTGCCCAACTCTGCGACCCCATGGACTGCAACACACCAGGCCTCCCTGTCCTTCACCATCTCCTGGAGCTTGCTCAAACTCATGTCCATCGAGTCGGTGTTGCCACCCAACCATCTCACCCTCTGTCATCCCCTTCTGCCTTCAGTCTTTCCCAGCATCAGGGTCTTTTCCTATGAGTTGACTCTTTGCCTCAGGTGGCCAAAGTATTGGAGCTTCAGCTTTGGAATATTGGAATATTCCTTCCAATGAATATTCAGGACTGATTTCCTTTAGGATGGACTGGTTTAATCTCCTTGCAGTCCAAGGGACTCTCCAGAGTCTTCTCCAACACCACAGTTCTAGACCATCAATTCTTTGGCGCTCAGCCAACTCCAGTGCAAACCTCTGCTCTGAGAACCACATTCTTGCCCACTTGCCTGCGACACTCTGCTCGCTGACTCTGCTGTGCATAACCACAGCCAGACTCCCAATCCCTTTCTCCAAACCTGTTCATCCCCACCCCCGCTCCCCTCACAAGCCAGAGACCCTGGAGACCTCCACAGGGAATTACTCTCTCCCATCAAGCGCCCCAAGTTCTGTTTCACCTTCCACATGGCTCTCACCCTACCACTTGCCTCCTCATTTCCTGCCACCATCCTGACTGAATCTCACCAGCCCCCTCCTTGATCTCCTCCCTGGTCTCCCAGCCTCCAGTTTCACCCCTGCCCTTCCATCTCTCTGTGGCAGCCAGAGTGAGCTTTCAAAACGCATCTGTCCCTGCCACCCCTCTCTTGACACCTGGGGCTCCCCAACACCGTCCGAAGCCAACTCTTCAGCAGGTCCTGGGAGGGCCCTTGCCAACCTCCCAGGGAGGCTCACCTTGCAGCCTGCAGTCCAGCCTTCTGACTCCTCAGGGGCCTGCCTACCACGGGTTTTATTCCCTCCAGACACTCTGTCCACCCTTCCTTGCTAACTCCCTCCGTAACCTTTAGATTTCAGTTCCCGGGACTCTTCCTTGGGAAAGTCACCCCTCCCCCACCCAAACCAAGATGAACTCCTTTGCTTTCAAAGAAAAAAGCATTCTCTTCAACAGCGTTTTTCTGTCTGTTACTCCTTTACGTTGTATTCACCCGTTTAACACACGTTTCCTGAGCGTTTACCCTGTGCCAGTCCCTCAGGGACAAAGCTGGGATCTGACCCCTAGTGGAAGAGACAGAAAACATTCCAAGAAATGAATGTATGCCTTAATGTCGGGCACAGATAAGACATTAAGGAGGATGTGAATTTGGGGGAGCAGAGCTGTTATTTGGGATGGTTGGGAAGACCTCCCTGGGAACGTGATATCAAACCGGGATGAGGTGAGTCAGGCATTTGCCTCAGATACAAAACCTAAAGGGACAAGGGATCAGAGATCAAGATAAAAAATTATTTTAGTTCATGTTTTAAAAAATCAAAGTTAGCCTCCCAAAATCCGTGATGACCAAAATTTTAAGTTAAAAAAAAAAAAAAATAGGACTTCCCTGGTAGTCCAGTGGTTAAGATTCTGCCCTTCTAATGCAGGAAGCATAGGTTCAATCCCTGGTTGGGAAAGTTCCACAGGCAGTGCGGCCAAAAATAAAACCCTTTCTTAAGGCGAAAAGAAACAGATTCAGTAACAGTGCTGTGAAGCCTGAGTCAAAAGGAGAAATCGGTAAGACAGCCTGGAATGGGGAGAAAAGTGATGGTGGATGAGAACAAACCTAGGACAGGGAAAGTGGAAAGAAGCGCTCTGAACATCTTAAGAGTCAGGGCGACAAGATGGCACAGTCTGCTCAAGATTGCCCCAGGAGGTGAGAGGATTCCAGGGCTGACACAGTCTATCTAGTCAGCGTCGGTTCCAGAAGCTGCAGCCAGCACGGAGGGTGTACTAGGCGCTCGCTAGCTCCAAGCCAATGGCACCCCACTCCAGTACTCTTGCCTGGAAAATCCCATGGACGGAGGAGCCGGGAAGGCTGCAGTCCATGGGGTCGCTGAGGGTCAGACACGACTGAGCGACTTCACTTTCACTTTTCACTTTCATGCATTGGAGAAGGAAATGGCAACCCACTCCAGTGTTCTTGCCTGGAGAATCTCAGGGACGGGGGAGCCTGGTAAGCTGCCGTCTATAGGGTCGCACAGAGTCGGACACGACTGAAGTGACTTAGCAGCAGTAGCAGCAGCAGCTCCAAGCCAACCCCCCGGAGGTGGGAAGGCGGCGTGTTACTCCTTGCGGCCACCAGGGGTCAGCAGAGCGCCGCCCTGCCCAGCCTTGGTCTGGCCTGGGAAGTGTTGGAAGCCCAGGGGGTGACGTTATTCAAAGCAGGGTGAGACACGACCGACTGAACTGAACTGAGAACGGGGCTGGAGGTGTCTCGGGAGCAGGCTGAGAATCAGGGGTGAGCTACTCTTCCTGGCATTTCACCCAACCATCCTTCCATTTATTCACTCAGGGGGCCAGGCCACACAGTCTCATGGGGTGAGCTGAGAAGCTCCAAGTTTGTCCTGAGGTCACTGGAGGAGCCTCTGGGTCCGATTTGCAGGAGCTGAGGAAGTGGGAGAAGCAGCTGGGGATTCCAGAGATACCGCTCACAGGAGCGCTGCCTCCACGGTGGGGATTATAAGAGCACGCAGTTGCCATAAATGTCAGCAAGACAAAGCAACTAATAGACGCTCACAGGGACTTCCCTGATGGTGCAGTGATTAGGACTCCCTGCTTTCACTTCAGGGGACCAGGGTTCAGTCCCTGACCGGGGAACTAAGATCCTGCAAGCTCTGCAGTGTAGAAAAAAAAAAAAAAAAAGCTAACCATTTTTGGATACTTACAAAGTATCATGCCCTTTTTAAATAATCTTTCATGTACCAACTCAGTTTTCACATGAAAATTCTATGAAGCAGGTATTATCATTGTCTCCACGTTCCAGATAAGGAGACTGAGGCATGAAAGGGATGTCCAACAGCACAAGCTAGTAAGTGGGAGCCAGGATTTGAACCCCAAAGCCCATGGCTCTTTTTGTGGCTGCTGTAACAAATGGCCGCAGACAGGCTGGCAACAGAAATATATTCCTTCACGGTTCTACTGGCTGGAAGCCCCAAATCAGGGTGTCAGCAGGGCCCTGCTTCCTCTGAAGGCTCTAGAGAAGAGCTGTTTCCAGCGTTCAGATGTTCCTTGGCATCCGTCTAGTCTCGGCCTCTGTTTCCACGGGGCCTCCTCTTCTTTCTCCCTGAGTACTTGTATTTTTCCTGTGCATCACCTCTTCTGTTGTTTGTTTTTTTTTTTTTTTTGGCTGCATGGCGGCTTTCAGGATCTTAGTTCCTGAACCAGGAATCGAACCCGAGCCAACCCTCGGCCACGAAAAGCAAGGGAGTCCCAACCACTGGACCACCAGGGAATTCCCTCCTCTCTGTCTCTTATAAAGACACTTGTCACTGGAGTTAGGGCCTGTCCAGATAATCCAGGATGATCTCATCTCAGAGCCCTTAATTACACCTGCAAAGACTCACCAAATAAGGTCACATTCAGAAGTCCCAGGGTTAGGACACAGACATATATCTCTTGGGGTCGGAGAAGGGGCAATATTCAACCCCCTACAACTCCTCGCCGTGATCCTATTATTATCATTGCGGTCACTGGTATTATGCTGTGAACCTGAAGGGCAGCTTGGGGCTGGAATAAAGTTAGCCAAGTGGGCGATGGGGAAGTCAGGCACAGCAAGGAGCAAGCATGTGGAATAATTGCAGGGACTTCCCTGGCAGTTCAGTGGTTAAGACTCCACGTTTCTACTGCAGGGCGGGGGGCAGGGGTTCGATCCCTAGTTGGGGAACTAAGGTCTCACATGTTGCCTGGTGCAGCCAAAAATAATGATTGCAGCCGTGTCCTGTCATTGCCCCGCCTTCCCCTGCTGCCTCCACAGCCGATGCTCGGCTTCTTGCTGAGTCCTCCTCTGCAGGGTCAGTTGTGGGGAGAGAGTCCCTTTGTCTCTGGCAGGAGCAGCCCCTGGACAGGAAGAGCAGTCAGCCCACCTCCATGAGCGTGCCCACACCTCCCTCCTTGGTGGGCAGGACCACAGGCTCACCATCCCCGGCTCTGGCCGCCCCCTCAGGGGGCACACCAGCTAGTTTGCTGCTTGCCACTCTTAGTTCTCCACCTGGGCCCATGGTCTCACCCGGTGTCACTTGGGGGGTCAGGGGACCAGCCCAGTGATGCTGACCCTCCCACTGTGAGCTGTGCTGTAGTAAGCATCTGTTCCCGGAGGCTTGCTGTCTTCTTTTGGCGCCTACAGACAGGTGACAGTCAGGCCTGGATGTCCTCTGGAGGCTAGAGTCTTTCCCTGACATCTTGGGTGGCTTGAAGGGGACAAGACGGGGCTGGAAGATGGGAGGCAACCAGAACATCCAAGGGTCAGGCCGGGTGACACTTAATATGGGGTCATTTATCCAGTTGGTGGGTGGTGTTTTCATTCCCCACTTTAAAAAGAAAATTTTTAAAAATTTCTTTGATGACAGCAGGTCTTAGCTGTGGCGCTCGGGACCTTCGATCTTTGTTGTGGCATGTGGGACCTTTCATTGTGGCATGTGGGATCAAACCCCGGCCCCCTGCATTGGGAGCCCGGAGTCTTAGCCAGTGGACCACCAGGGAAGTCCTCCCCACTTCCTTTATTCTTCCCATTAATTGTCAGTAGTCTACTAGGCTACCTGGGGCTTCCCTGGTAGCTCAGAGGGTAAAGAATCTGATTGCAGTGCAAGAGAACCAGGTTCGATCCTTGGGTCAGGAAGATCCCCTGCAGAAGGGAATGGCTACCCACTGCAGTATTCTTGCCTGGAGAATTCTATGGACAGAGGAACCTGGCAGGCTACAGTCCATAGAATCGAAAAGAATCGGACACGACTGAGTAGCTAGCACACACTAGGCTACCTAAAACTACTCGTGTAGCACGTCCTCTTGCCTTATTTCTCTCCGGCATTTAGCTCCATCTGATGTGGATATTTTCTTGTTTAATCTATTGTGACATCCCACCTGGATGTGAGCTCCAGTGACAAGAATCTCTGCCTGTTTCTTCCCTGCTAGATCCTTGGAGCTTCTGGCACACAGGAGGTGCTCAAAACATGTTTGCTGGCTAGCTGGCTCAAAACCAAAAACAGGACAACTCTGGGGCCAGGTTGGTCTGCCCAGGTCTCCCAATGACCCTTCAATCATTCACTGCATGTGCTTTAAATGAAGAGTTTTACTCTCAGAACTCAGTACAAAACTGTCTGTTCAAGGAATACATTCTTTGGGGGTGCGGTACCCCACTAGTACCCCCTGGTGGTCAGAGGAATCAGCTCCTTGAGAACCTGACTATTGGAACCCTGGCCTTGACAGGGCTGGTCCAGGGACTCCTACTATAAGTTTGTGAAGTGCAGAAGTGAAAGCAGAAAAGATGAAGATTAGACATGTACAAGGACTTCCCAGGAAGTGCACACCCGGGGTATGTTAGCGACTCCACGAGTCACAGGTCTGTCCCAGGAGGTCTCAAGGACAGGGTTTCACCCACATCTTGGACAAATCCCCTCCCTCCCCCCGGGAGTTTAGACCCAGCACCTGCTCCCTCAGCCATTTCTGCCTCATCTGGTTCAAGGGCAGCTCCATCCTCCAGGCCGTAGTGCCAAAACCGCTGCATTTTCGGACTCCTCCTCCCTTTCTGTCACCCTCACATCTGGTCGCCAGCCAATCCCTCAGCCCGGCCTTTGAAATATCCCCAGAATCCCACCACTTCCCCCCACCCCCTGTGCCTCCTGGTTGGACCACCATCACCTCATCTCTGACTTTTCTTTTTTTTTCTTCTTTTATCTCTCTGACTTTTCCAGTCACCTCCTTAGCTGGGCTCCAGGCTTCTGCTTTCACACCTTACAATTCCTTCTCCAGCCAGCAGTCCAAATTTCAGAAATAGGAATTAGAGGGACTTCCCTGGTGGCTCAGATGGTGAAGAATCTCTCTGCAATGCAGGAGACCTGGGTTTGACCCCTGGGTCGCGAAGATCCCCTGGAGACAGAAATGACAAGCCACTCCAGTATCCTTGTCTGGAGAATCCCATGGACAGAGGAGCCTGGTGGGCTACAGTCCGTGGGCTCACAAACAGTCGGACACAACTGACTGACTATAACACTTTCACTTTCAACACTCCCCTTGGTGGTCCAGTGGCTGAGACTCCCCAACGCTTCCACGGCAGGGAGCATGGTTTCGATTCCTGGTGGGGGGTACGTGCCCTGTGGTGCCGCTAAAAATAAAAATATACGAATCAGATCAGGCCCCTCCCCAACCTAACACCCTCTAAGCCCGTGGAAGCCAAACTCCTCCCCGCAAGGCCCCGCCCACTGCAGCTGGCTCCGCCCACTCCCTGCCAGACACATGGAGGCTCTTCTCTTCCTCCCTAGCGCCTCCATCACACCTCAGGGCCTTTGCGCTTGCCAGTCCTCCTGCCTTTTCCCGTAGATTCGTCTCATCCCTCAGGTTTCCCCGCAAATGTCACTTCCCCTGAGAGGGCTTCCTGCCATCATAACCACTCTCCGGTAGTTTTATTTCTCTTGCCTCGCTCTTCTCTCTCTTTCACAGCGCTCAGTATGAGCAGAAATCATCTTTTTCATGTACTTGTTTCCTTGCTTGCCCCCCACATACACACGTAAGGACCTTATTTGCTTTGTTCACTGATGTCTCCCAGCCCCTGGCACACAGGGGGAAGTCATAAAATTTTTAGGACTGAAGAATTGCATCAATTTTATTTATATAATATTCTCATTGAAAGCAAACACGGTTTAAAATTCAATAATTCTTAAATCTGTAAGATGCAAACTAAATCTCCCTTGACCACGTTGCTGTTTTTTTATAAAAGGACCCATGTCCTCACACTTTCACTAAATCTGGAAATCTACAGTGGTTTTTTTTTTTTTTAGTTTTGCTTTGCTTTTTAATATGCTGGCTGTGTGGTGCAGGGCACGTGGGATCATAGTACCCTTACCAGGGATTGAACCTGGGGCCCCTACATTTGAAGGGCTGAGTCCTAACCACCGGTTGATCAGGGAAGTCCCACCACCACTATTGTTTTTTCAAGTCTGTCTACAGGCAAAGGACAGCTTGTTGCCTTTTTAATTTCAATTTCTTGATTATCATGACAGTTGAGCACTTTCCCATGTGTTTATGTGTCAGACACATTTCTTTTGTGATTTGCCTTTGTGCATCTGGACCATTTTCCCCATTGAGTTCTCTGTATTGGGTCATCTGCCTTTTTCTTATTGATTGGTAGGAGCTCTTTATTTATGATGTATGTCAATCCATTGTCTCTTAATTTTTTGTCCACCCTGGTACTAATCTTTTAACGTTGTTTACAGTCTCTTTACTACTGCAGAGTCATTTGCCTTTGTGCGGGGGTGGGGATTGGGGAGCACAGTTCAACCCACAACACCTCCCTTCCCCATTTCCTATCATTTGATATTATGAACTAGACCATACAAGCGAAAGACTACACAAAGCAACCTGCCAAGTTCATGCAATAACGATAATTAAGTGGTCACCTGGCCACCATAAGACTTCTGCTGCTGCCCCTCGGCCCCCGCCCTCCAGCCCACAGCATCTTCCTCCTTCACCCCCAGACTCAACCTCTCTCCTAAATCTCAGGTTAACCATTCTCTCGATTTATTATCTATTCTTCATCATTCTCGGATCACCCAGGCTCACATCCCTAAGTAACAGATTGTTTATTGTGCCTGTGTTCAGACTTTTAAAAAATAGGTTCTTTCTGTAATCCCTCTAGTACTTATTTCTTTCACAAAGGTGAAATGGGGGAAGCCTGTGGATGTGGGGAGCAGTTCATTTATTTGGGGAGTATTGTTATACTCTCCTCATCTTACAGATGAGGGGAGTGAGACACAGAGAGGTGAAGGAAACTGCTCAAGGTCACACAAGTCGCGTCAGAATTACAGTGAGCCCATTGAGTCCCCTTCCTAAAACTCTGCTGTCTTAGTAGAGAAGAGTGAGATTAAGAAGTCACTGGAACCCTCCAAACACACAAACACGCACACACCCGTGCTCTTACGGCCTACCAAAATCCTTGCGCCTCTCTCTTTTTTTTTTTTTTAAGATTTACTTATTTATTATTAGTGTTTTGGCTGCACTGGATCTTCGTTGCTGCAGTGAGCTTTCTTAACTGTGGTAAGCGGGGGCTACTCTTCATTGTGGTGCGTGGGCTTGTCATCGCAATAGCGTCTCTTGTTAAGCATGGGCTGTAGGCATGCGGGCTTCAGTAGTTGTGGCACATGGGCCCTCGCCCCTCTCCTTGATTTCCCCTGATTACAGGGACCTCACCACCTCTCAAGGACACATGCTATTCTGTCCCATCTCTTCCACCCCAGAAGAGTTCTCACGTTTTGGTGAGAAACATCTCCTAAGCTGAGGAAAGCCAAGGAGAGCTGAATGTGGCTGAGAGACTGAGAAGCTAGGGCAAGACGTGTCAGGGATGAGACCAAGAGGGTCTCAACTGCCAGTGTCTCTAGATTCTCTAACAGGCCCCAGGTGCTAATGGCTCAGTGCTTTGCCTGTCCTCGGGGTGGCACAGCTGTCCTACATGTTCCCCAAAGCTTTGTCAAGAGTCCTTTCAGGGACTTCCTTGGTCGTACAGTGGTTAAGAATCCGCCTTGCAATGTAGGGGACACGGGTTTGATCCCTGGTCAGGGAACTAAGATCCCACATGCCTGCACTCCATGCCCACACATGGCCATGAAGATCCTGCTTGCAGCAACTAGGACTGCATTCAGTTAAATAAATATAAATATTTTTTTAAGGAAATAAAATAAACCCTGGGAGATTCACAGAAAACCCTCTGACCCCTGACTGCTTAAAAAAAAATTCTTTTATGAAAGCTATCTCGGTTCCCGGTTAGAGGGTCCCAGCTCTTCCCCACAGGGTCCCACCTGATGCATATACTCTGCCCCAGAAGCGATCCTGTTTCTTCCCAGCTCTATGACCAGGGCTGCCGAAGGGCATGGACATCACAGAACAGCCCATCCATTTCACAGATGGGAAAACTGAGACCCCCAAATGGTTGTGTTTATCAGTCACTCTGTGAGTGGAGTCAAGGGCACATGAGGGTGAATGTGTCTTTGGATGGGCATGTATATCTTGCAGATTTAATGCCTGGCTCTATTCTCAGTTTTGAGGCTTCCCAGGTGATGCTGGTGGTAAAGAACCAGCCTGCCAGTGCAGGAGACATCAGAGACATGGGTTCGATCCCTGGGTCGGGAAGATTCCCTGGAGGAGGGCACGGCAACCCACTCCAGTATTCTTGCCTGGAGGATCCCATGGACAGAGGAACCTGGTGGGCTACAGTCCATAGGGTTGCAAAGAATCAGAAAGGACTGAAGTGACACAGTAACACATTCTCAGCTTTAAGTGGGTTAACTCAGCAGTTTTCAGACTCTTTGTTCTCTTTACATTCTAGGAGAAGGAAATGGCAACCCACTCCAGTTCTCTTACCTGGAATATCCCATGGACTGAGAAGCCTGGTAGGCTACAGTCCATGGGGTTGCAAAGAGTCGGACACCACTGAGTGACTTCACTTCACGTACATTTTTTGGGAAGACCAAAGAGCTTTTATTTCTGTTTCATAAGTCATATCAGAATAAAACTGGAAATTCTTGAAAAGGATTCAGAAGGCATTTTTAAATAGCAATAATAAATGCATTACAGGCTTACATAAATAACCTATTTTAAGAAAAATTTTAGTGAAAGGAGTGTCATTATTTTACACTTTTGCAAAGCTCCTGAAAGTCCAGCCTCACAGAAAACAGCTGGACACTCCTGCTGCTTATGCCTGGGGTCTGCTGTGATATCACAGGCCACCTCCCCCATCACTGGACGCTCATGGAGAAGGAAGTGGAAAGGCAGAAAATGTCTCGGTATGAAAATGTGACCTCATAGACCCCCTGAGATGGTCTCAGGAACGAGTGCCCACGTCACACATAAAAGATTAGCTCTCAAATTGTTCAGTGTGGTTGTCCTGATTGAACCCCCGGACCTCCCAAGCACTGGGGTACAGGTATCCAAGGAACTTCAGTGACCAGGATCCTGGTGTCTTAGCTCCACGACTGCTCCAATGGGAACCCCAACATCAGTTTCCCACTGGCCCATAAATGAGCGCTAAGGGATCACAGCGCCTCCCACATATCTTGGAGCAGCTAACCCTGTGCCCCACAACTACTGAGGCTGTGCTCTAGAGCCTGTGCTCCGCAACAAGGGAAGCCACCCACCGCAAGAGCCTGCGCCCTGCGACGGGAGAGAGAGTAGGCCCTGCTCAGCACAGCTAGAGAAAGCCTGCATGCAGCAATGAAGACCCAGCACAGACAAAAATAAACCAAATAACCGAATTTTGTATTGTTGTCCAGGCACTCAGTCATGTCTGACTCTTTGCAACCCCAAGGACTGCAGCATGCCAGGCTTCCCGGTCCTTCACCATCTCTCGGAGTTTGCCCAGATTCATGTCCCTTGAGCTGATGATGCCACCCAACCATCTCATCCTCTGTTATCCCCTTCTCCTCCTGCCTTCAATCTTTCCCAGCATCAGGGTCTTTTCCAATGAGTTGGCTCTTTGCATCAGGTGGCCAAAGTACTGGAGCTTCAGCATCAGTTCTTGCAATGAATATTCAAGATTGATCAACCTTATTCAAAGTTGATCTCCTTTAGGATTGACTGGTTTGATCCCCTTGCAGTCCAAAGGACTCTCAAGAGTCTTCTCTAGCACCACAGTTCAAAAGCATCAACTCTTTGGTGCTCAGCCTTCTTTAAATGAATATTAAAAATAATTTTTTTAAAAAAAAGAGTGTTTCTATCAGCCCGTGTACATGAGGGTGCAGAGATGTGTGCCTTGGTTCCTCTGTCCAACCTGAGGAAGACCCTAGCTCTCTGCCAGCCCTGCCCACCCGCCTCCCCTAAGACTTCCAGCCCACCTTCATCAGTTGCACTGTGGTCTCCTAGGAGTACTTCATGCTCACATGTTCAGCTGGTCCCACTCTTCTCGACCACATGGACTGTAGCCTGCCAGGCTCCTCTGTCCATGGGATCCTCCAGGCAAGAATACTGGAGTGGGTTGCCATACTCTCCTCCAGAGGATCTTCCCAACCCCGGGACTGAACCCGGGTATCTCATGTCTCCTGCATTGGCAGGTGGGTTCTTTACCACTGAGTCACCTGGGAAGGCCCCTAGCAGCACTTAAGCACCTGGAAACCCCCATGCCAGGGTGCTGAAGGGGCTTGGGAGGGAGAGATTTTGTATTTTCTGCCAGAGTGGAAAAGAACTGGCTGGGTCACCTGGGTCTCCAGATCTCTATGGGAGGTACTATAATCCCTTAGTTCCCATTTATGGCCTAATGGGAAGCTCCAAAGTTAGGGTTCCCGTGGGAGTAGTCGTGGAACTAAGACCCCAGGATCCTGATCTCTGAAGTTCCTTGGACACCTGTGTCCCAGTCCCTGGGAGGTCTAGATGTCAAATCCTGGTCTTATAAGGCGGGGGGTGGGGTTGGGGGGGCGCGGGCGGGGGCGGTTGTTGAGCCCAAGGTCCCCTTCTTGTCCAGATGGCCTCGCTGACATTCTTAAGTTCTCTCCTGGTAAAGGGTCTCTAACGCCTGGATTTGAGCCCCTAGAGGGGACGCTGACGGCTGGGTCTCCACCCCTACAGGAGACGGGCGCAGGGTGCCTTCCTTGTCTTGAGGAGCTGCTGGGTGCCGAGTATTCTTAGGGAACATGGGGTGATAGTTCCTTCCAGTGGGGTATATAGAGATACAGCCTGGACTCCGGTGTTCCCCTCTTGGGGTGGGGAAGCCGACTTCGAGGTTCCCGTTCTGGTGGGCTAAGGGGGCTCAGACATCTGAGCAGCCCAGGACTCCCTTGCTTGGAACGCCCTACCTGAATATTCATTGGAGGGACTGAGGCTGAGGCTGAAGCTCCAATACTTTGGCCACCTGATGCGAAGAGCCGACTCATTGGAAAAGACCCTGATTGATGCTGGCAAAGATTGAAGGCAGAAGAGAAAGAGAGAAGACCAGACGGTTGGATGGCCTCATCGACTCAATGGACATGAGTTTGAGCAAACTCCGGGAGATGGTGAGGGACAGGGAGGCCTGGCGTGCTGCGGTCCATGGGGTCGCAAACAGTCGGACACGACGGAGCCACTGAACAACAACCGCGGAAAAGATCAGAGTGGCTGACGCGGGGCAGGACCGAAGGGAGGAGACTCCGTGGGCGGGGCTCCAGCAGGCCCCGCCCCCGCCCGCCGGCGCTGTCTCCACGCATCCAAGTCTGCGAGGCCTCGGCGGGCACGGAGAGCCTAGCGACACAGCCCGCGCGCCCCGCCGAGCCCGGCCCGCCCCGGGGTCTATGGGGCCGCTCCTCTGCGCCGCCCGGCCGGCCCCACGCCGCGCCCGGAGACTGCCCTCGCGGTCAGATAACGAGGCGGTGGGTCTTGCAGGTAGGGGACGCCAGGGGGCAGGTATGAGAGGACAGGGAACTCCTGAGTCCTGGAGGTGAAGGGGACCGGGACTCCAGTGTCCTGGGGGCTAGGGCAGCGGAACGCCTGTCTCCCGGGGCTGAGAGTAAGGGCGCACGGAGGTTGAGTCTTGGAGAAACAGGGGCCTGAGGGATCTGAACGCCAAGATCTAGGGCATCGGGGGACCTAGCTGGGAAGGCTTGGGGGCGGCGTGGATATGGGGAGCGGGGCTGGACCCTGAATGCCTAGCCCTGGAGGAATGAAGACCTAATTGAACATGTTTCCGGTTCTGGGGAATCTGAATACCAGGACACCTGGGCTCAGAATTCTGGATCCATCCTGAGGGATACCTGGGGCTAAGGAGCTGGCCGCTGCATTGGGGGTCTTCAGGGAGGAAGTTGTGGTTGCGGAGATTTGGCGGCCCAGACACGTGGCATCACCCCCAGGGTTTGAGGGGTGGTCCCTGGGAAAAGCATCGGGTGGGGTCCCTAGTTTCTGCCTCCCCCCCGCCCCTATCTCTTTAACCGAGCCTGGGAAATAGGCGTACCGCAGATGCAAAAACCAGACTCCCGGGATGGGCTTGTGGTGGGAGCAGGTCCCCGGGGTAGAGGGCTCTGGGGGCTGGAGCCGGTCTTGCCTGGGCCCCGGCGAGGCGCCCGCCCCCCGCCCGGCTTTGGGCATGCTTGGCACGCAGCGCGCGGGCCGGTCGGATCCGTATGCGCGCCGCGTGCGCCTATTGGTATGCGGGAGCCGGCCCGGCGCGGGCGTGAGGCGGGCGCGCTGGCGGGCGGCGCGGGGGAGGCGGCGGCGGGGCACGTCCTCACCCTGAGTGAGCTTCGCCCGGAGCCCGGCACGGTGAGAGCTGCGGGCTGTGTAACCTGGCCTCCGGGTAGGAGAAACTGAGGCCACCTCCCGCGGCAGCTCCTCGCCGGGACCCTGCACCCAACCCCGCGGACCTTGGTTTGCCTACCAGTGTCCCACGCGCCCCCTCGGGCGTTGAGCGTTGCCTCCCGCTCCTTCCCGCTGCAGGAGACGCGGCTCTCGAGTCCCACAGGCCGCTCTGAGCCCGCCTGAGCGGGTCCCCACGGAGATGGCGGCCCCCTACCCCAGCGGTGGCGGGGGAGGTCGCGGCGGCAGCGTCCCTTGGGACTTTCTGCCGGGGTTCGTGGTCAAGGCCCCGCCGGGACCCTGGTGAGCAAAGCCCTGCCCCTCGGGCCGTGGCCCCGCCCCAAGGCGGGATCCGACGAGGATTCACATTCACCTTCGCCCCGCCCCTCGGGCCGTGGCCCCGCCCCAAGGCGGGATCCGAAGAGAATTCACACTCACCTTCCGCCCCGCCCCTCGGGCTAGACTTTCTTACCGGAGTTGCTCTACCGAGGTTCCGCAACTCACCGCACACTGGGCGTTCGGTTCCTAGCCCCCTTTTTCGGGACTCCTACCCAACATTCTTACCGCTCCCCTCTCCTTCTTCCTCCCCCTCAGCCTTTACACCCCCAAGTCCTGCCCCACGGCTGGGCAGAGAAGTCACTCTCAGGCTCTGTCCCGACCTCCAGAGTGCTGAACCCACTTCCAACGTCCCGTTCCCCCCGTTCCCGAGGCCCCCGCCCCCGATTCCAGAGGCCCCGGCCCCAGCTGACGCTCCCTCCGCGCCGCCCGCCCAGCCTGCAGGCGCAGCGCAAGGAGAAGTCCCGTAACGCTGCGCGCTCGCGGCGCGGAAAGGAGAACCTGGAGTTCTTCGAGCTGGCCAAGCTACTCCCTCTGCCCGGAGCCATCTCCAGCCAGCTGGACAAGGCGTCCATCGTGCGCCTCAGCGTCACCTACCTCCGCCTGCGCCGCTTTGCCGCGCTCGGGGCGCCGCCCTGGGGGCTGCGGTCTTCGGGGCCGCCGGCGGGCCTAGGTGAGTGCGCATGCGCGGGGGCGGGGTCCTGGCGCGCTCGCGCAGGGCAGGGCACCCCGGGTCTGAGCTGCGAGCTAGCTGTGGCCAGTCTCCTCCACCCGAAAGGAAGGGAGTACAGAATTTGGAGTCAGACCTTTTGTGTGTTGCTATCAGACGGCTTCTGCTGTCCAAGCCTCAGTTTATTCATCTGTAAAATGGACTCACCAGGTAGGGACGGTTTCATGAATTCTGCCCTGGCCGTACCAGGGGTCATGCCACTAGTAAGGGCTATTATTTTTATTAGAGGAAATGATTCATGATTCTCACAAAGGAGACCCGCAGCTGCATGAGCGGGACAGAGAGGACCCAGCCCGGGCCTCCCATCCGCTAATGAGCAAGAAACACCCCGCACTCAGATCGGAGGGACCCCAAAGGAAACACAAGGACTCTGGCGTCTGAATTCCCAGCCTGGGATGCGGGAGGGGGACGGGATAACATGGCAGGTAAGATGGCGAGCTTCAGTAAGACAGAGGTCCCTGTCCCCGCTTGGCCATTCCCCAGCATTGTGACCCCCGGGCAGGTCGCCTCACCTCTCTGTGCCTCATTTGTGAAATGGAAATCATGATGAAGCCCCTCCCCTCCCCAGGGCTGAGAAGAGAAAAAGGTCTACCAGGTAATAAAGACCCTAAACACACCTGGTTCAGAGTAAACAGCCAGTGTGTAGCGATTACTGTTATCAGTGGTTGTTTAGTCGCTCAGTCGCGTCTGACTCTTTGCGACCCCATGGACTGTAGCCCACCAGGCTCCCTCTGTCCATTGAATTTCTCCAGGCAAGAATACTGGAGTGGGTTGCCATTTCCTTCTCCAGGGGATATTCCCGACCCGGAGATCGAACCGCGTCTCCTACATTGGCAAGCGGATTTTATTTTTTACCGCTGAGCCACCAGGGAAGCCTTTATCAATGGGTACCTGCAAGTTTATTGAGCGTCTGCTGTGTGCCTGCTACTGTTCTGAGCCCTCTGGACCCAGCCGGAAACAAACTGAATAAAAGTGTCTGCCCTGGACAGGCTGACATCCTACTCCCCAAGACATGATAACGAAATACAGTCTATAATATGTTAAAATATAGAACATGTAAAACACAGATATATATAGATAGATATCTACTTTATTATTATTCAGACTTCATTACACAGAAGTGTTACGTTATTGTTGTTACTTCTATTAATGTTTTATTGCTTTACTCTTATTACTAGAAGTGTGCGAATCGTGTTCTTCAGAGGTCTCAGGTAACAGGGACAGGGGACCCTAGGCAACTGCGCCCCCCCCCCAAGATGGATTGTCCTTAGGGTGGGGTTGGAGGGGCTCCAGTTCCCCTCCTGCCCTGGTCTCAGGGGGGAGGGGGGAGAGAAAATAGCATTGATTAAGTTCGCAATAAATCACCATTTAAATTTAAATAATCCGGCTTCCCAGGCGGTAATTAGGCGAATTGACTGGCGCGGAGAGAATGCGGCATTAGCGCCGCTGATTACTGTCATTACCGCGAACAACATGTGCGCCGGCGGGGGATAAACATCTTGTCTATTGTCCCCAAGCCCCGGGGAGAGAAAGGGAGGGGGGGGGGGGATGCTGAGAGCCCCGCCGGCGGCCGGTCTCCCCCCTCCCCGCTTGCCGGGATGGGTCATTCGAGGGGGCAGACCACCGACCTTAGCAACCCCCTTGCCTGTAGGTGGGAAGGCGGGGCAGGGCAGTGTGCTGGGGAGGAGCTGCGTGGATTCCCCCCAA
Organism: Capricornis sumatraensis; assembly: GCF_032405125.1. Classification (NCBI taxonomy): domain Eukaryota; kingdom Metazoa; phylum Chordata; class Mammalia; order Artiodactyla; family Bovidae; genus Capricornis; species Capricornis sumatraensis. The sequence continues at coordinate 59,415,746 of NC_091088.1, forward strand.
AATTAAGAAATGGAGGCATCTGTTCTCCCGGGGTCTTCAGCAAGAGGCCAAGAACCTGCCTCAACAGTTCAAAAGCACAATGTAGGCTCTCTAAAGGAGGGGGGACTCCCATGTTCTTCTCAAAAATACTAGTAATAATATATGCCGCAGACACTGAGTTGAACACTGGATCCAAATTCACTTGCTTAATTCTCTCAGAAATCTTCAGAGGGAGGCAGTGTTTTGATCCCTGTTTTATAGAACTGGAAAACTGAGACCCAGAGAGGTGATGCTCTTTGCCCAGGGTCACACAGCCAACAAGGGACTCAGATGAGATTCAAACTCAAGTAGCCTGGCTCTGACGCCCACCTTCTCTATCACCATACTTGGCATATGTGTGGGTCTCCGGGGATGGGTTCTGGGTTGCTGGGCTTGGCCTCTCTCTGGGCCTCACACTACCATCTGTAAAATGGGATCATGAATGTTGAAGTCTAGCCTAGGGGCTCTAAGTCTGAAGAGAAGATAGCTTTGATCTATCAGTCATTCATTGTTATTGATTCAGCTGTGCCAGGCAGTGTTCTAGGGACTGGGGACATCGCAGAGAACAGGAAAAAAGTTCCTGCCCTGGGAGGTGGGCTGCAAACCTGGTCCCCTGCCCTCTACCTCCCTAATGTCACCTTTCTACCTCTCTAGTGACTTCAAGCCCTTGCCCCATGTTGGCTGCCTTGCTGTTCAGAGAAGCCTGCTCCCACCCCAGGGCCTTTGCACCTGCTATGCTTCCACCAGGAACCCTCATTCCCTTTGAATGTGGGCTTTTCAGTCAGGCTTTTCCCAACCACACTATTAAAAATAAAAGGGACTTCTTTAGTGGTCCAGTGGCTAAGAGTCTGCACTCCCGTTGCAGGGGGCCTGGGTTCAATCCCTGGTCAGGGAACTAGATCCCACATGCTGCAACAAAAAGTTCACATGTCACAGCTAAGACCCGATGAAGCCAAATAAAAATAACAACCCTCTGCTCCCGGCATGTCTTGTCTCCCTTTCTCCCTTTCCTGTCTTTTTTCTTTCCATAGTACTCATTGTTACCTGCTATTGCATATTTCTTATTTCTCTTGTTTATTTAATTTTTAAAAATATTTATTAATTTATTTGGCTGTGCCAGTTTTTAGTTGCAGCATGTGGGATCTAGTTCCTTGACCAGGGATGGAACCCAGGCCCCCTGCATTGGGAGCTGGAGTCTTAGTTCCTGGACATCAGGGAAGTCCCTTCTCTTGTTTATTGTGTTTCTCCCCTACAACACCTTGTTTGCTGAGCCTAGAACAGACCCTGCACACAGTGAGGGATCACTAAATATTTGCTGGGCAGCTATGGAACTGGGTGGGGGCTTCCCATGTAGTGCAGCGGTGGAGAATCCACCTGCCAGTACAGGAGACACAAGAGACGTGGGTTCAGTCCCTGGGTTGGGAAGATTCCCTGGAGGAGGAAATGGCAGCCCACTCCAAGTATTCTTGCCTGGAAATTCCAGGGACAGAGGAGCCTAGTGGGCTGCAGTCCACGGGGTCACAAAGAGTCAGACGTGACTGAGTGAGGGAGCAGTTAGAACTAGGTGTTGGGGGGATGCACATGTCAGGCGTGACCTCTCTAAGGAAGTGACCTTTGAGCTGAGACTGGGAGGAGGTGAGGGAGCGAGCTCTGAGGAAAGCCGGAAGGAGAGTGTTCCAGGCAGAGACAACAGCAAGCAGTTTGGTGGGTGCAGGCCACAGCAGTGAGGTCAGGAGCTCCAGAGAGGAAGAGAGGAGTAAGTGGAGGGGCAGTGGTCAGCGGGTCGGGGCCAGCTCCTGCAGGGCCTCTCGGGCCGTGGCGAGGACTTTGGCAGCTACTCCGAGTGAGATGGGAGCCGCAGAGGGGATGGACGTGAGGGAAAAAGCAGGGAGCCCAGTGAGCAGGCAAGCGAGGTGATCCAGCTGGACATGAGGCAGCTAGGCCAGGGTGGGGGCGGTGGGAGGAGAGGTGGTGGGGTCCAGGAGATGCAGTGACCATCCAGCCTTGGGACTTACAGAACAGGGGTGTGGGTGTGAGGAAGGAGAGGGTCAAGGTGGACAGCAAGGTACCCCCCAGAAGGGGCCTGCAGTGGAGTTTATCCGTAGAAATGCCTAGAAGAATAACCCAGACTCACCTACTGTATGGGCTTCCAAAGTGGCTCAGCGGTAAAGAATCCGCCTGCCCATGCAGGAGACACAAGAGACACGGGTTCCATCCCTGGATTGGGGAGATCCCTTGAAGAAGCAAATGGCAACACACTCTAGTATTCTTTCTGGGACAATCCCATGGACAGAGGAGCCTGGCAGACTGCAGTCCATGAGGTCAAGAAGAGTGGGACACGACGGAGTGAGCAGCAGCAGCAGCTGGCTGTGCCAAGTGCATGCATGAACCCACCCAGCTCCAGCCCTAGACCCGTTTCACAGGTGCAGCCAGGGAAAGCGCAGGCAGGAATGCACCTGCTCCAGCCCCTCAGGCTTGCTTCCAGGGAGCAAGGCACTCTGATGAAGGCAGGGGGGCTCCTTCTCCCAGACTGCTACAAGTTCCTGAAGTCCCACCCCTTCATCCCCACTAGTCTGGGACAGCAAAGCCCCCAGGGCAGTTGAGGATGGACTGTGGGGGCGGGACCCCTGGGTGAGGCCTTAGCTTCTCCCCTCGGCCCCTCAGCGCCCCCTCCGGTTTGGAGGGAAGATGACAACTGGGGCAGTTTTATTCCAGGGGAGGCTGACTTGATAGGAAACGCAGCAAACGTTTGTTGAAAGAGTGAATGATGGCTGAGGTTTGGACGTGAACAAGAGCAGATCTGGGAGGGATAGGGGTTGAGGTATTTCTGGGAGAGAAGGGGGGTGGGGAGAAGGAGGAAGCGGGGAGTCGGTGGACTTGGGGCGGGGTGGGGCTAGGAGCCATAAGACCCCTCAAAGACCCTTCAGTCAGGGATGGGGAGAGACCCAGGGGACAGGATAGGGGAAGAGCGAGTGGCTGAGCCCTCCCGGCTACACGCACCCCCATCCCGACGTGCCCATTAACGCTGTTAATTGCAGCCGTTCAGTCTGACCTGGGCTGATCCTGTGAGAGGGAAAATGAAGGAATTAGCAAAAATGACAGGGGAAAATTGCGACAATTAGCAGCCGGCATTGTTCCCGCCTGTCACCCGGCTGGTTCCTGCTGCATCTCGGGGGAGGGGTCTCCATCACCACCACCACCCCTCAGCTATTGTCCCTGGAATTCCAGGGGCGGGTGGGGGGTGGAAAAAGGGTGTGAATAGTCTGAGGGTGTCGGGGGTCTCTCCTGGAGGGAGGAGGCGTGGCCAAGCTGGGGTGGAGCTTTGGGGGTTGCGTCCTGATGGGAGGGGCGGGTGGCGTTCCGCCGCCTGGTGTTTTGATGGTCTGGAAATCACAATAGTAATCAGGCTATTAATACTGATCCGAGGTTGTTTCGGGAGCACCTGCTGTGTGCCCGCCCCTGGTAGGCCCTCTCTGTTCCCTAGGCGGAATGAATGCTCAACATCCCCTAACGGATCAGCCAGTCCTCTTAGCAAACCCATTTAACAGAGGAAGAAACTGAGGCACAGAGAAGTGAAGGGACTGGTCCCTGGGGAGGACAGTGACTGACACCAGACCTGGATCCTCAGGCCAGCAGGAGCCGGGTGCTTGGGGACCCTTGAGGTCACTGACTCCCTAATCTGGGCACAGGCCCCTTGGGGAGTCATTCTCTGCAAGGTCTGGCCTGGATGTCTGGAGTCGTCTGCTCTTGACTGTTGTGGGGATGGACGGCCTATGTCTCTGCCTCCGTCTCCTTCACCATCTGTATCTTCCTGCCACTTTCCCCGTATGTCTCTCTGTGCATTTCTTTCCCTCCGTCCCTCCGTCTCTTTATTTTTATTTTTAAAATGTTCCGTGCTGGTGGTGGCCTGCGGGATCCTAGCTCCCCAACCAAAGATCGAACCCATGCTGCCTGCATTGGACATGGGCAGTCTTATCCACCGGACCTCAGGGGAGGTCCCTGTCCTTCCATCTCATCGCGTCTCTCTGTCTTTGTCTATCTCTGTCTCAATTTCTGTGTCTATATATTGCTCTATCTCTCTTTTTAAAAATTTTATTGGGGTAAAATGTGTGTAACACGACATTCACCATTTTACAGTGTGCAGCCGCGCATCTATCTGGTTCATGTTCGTCACTCTCCTAAAGCCCTGTACGGTTCACAGTCTCTCCCAGCTTCTCCTGCCCCTCCCTCCAGCCCCTGGCGACCACCAATCTGCTTCTTGTCCCTGGATTTGCCTGTTCTGGATGTTTCATATAAATGGAATCCTACACTATGTAGCCTCGTGTGTTCGGTTGCTTTCACTTAGCGTAATTGTTCTCAAAGTTGCTTTCTGCTCAGCGTGGATCGGGAATCCATTTGTTTTTATGGCCGAATGACATTCCACTGTATGAATTTAGCACGTTTTACTTATTCATTCAGCAGTTAGTAGACATTTGCGCTGTTTCCACCTTTTGGCTATTAGGAATAATGCTGCTATGAACATTCACATCCAAGTGTTTGTTAGAGCACCTGTTTTCCGTTCTTTGGGATATGTACCTAGGAGTGCAATCGCTGGGTTATATGGTCATTCTTTGGGGAAGAAAAGGGCAACACACTCCAATATTCTTGCCTGGGAAATCCCATGGACAGAGGAGCCTGGAGGTCTACAGTCCGGGGTCGCAAAAGACAAATGACTGAGCAGCTAGCTAAACAACAAATAGTAATTCTATATTTAACTTATTGAGGAATCGCCAAACTACTTTTCCAGGCTGGCTGAATCGTTTCCCATTCCCACCAGCAACACACAGGGCTTCCGATTTCTCCACATCCTCGCCAACACTTCTTTTCTTTTTCTTTTTTTAAATTCTAGCCATCCTAGTGGGTGTGAAATGATCTCTCATTCTGGTTTTCATTTGCATTTTGCTAATGACTAATGATGCTGAACATCTTTTCAAGCGCTTATCGGCCGTTTGTGTACCGTCTTTGGATGACTGTCTATTCAAATCCTTTACCCGATTTTTATTTCGGCTGTGCTGTGCAGCTTGAAGGATCTTAGTTCCTTGACCAGGCATCGAACCCAGACCCTCAGCAGTGAAAGCGCTGAGTCCAAACCACTAGACTACCAGGGAATTCCTCTTTGGCCCATTTTTTTTAATTTATTTTTATTATTAAAGGATAATTGCTTTACAGAATTTTGTTGTTTTCTGTCAAACCTCAACATGAATCAGCCATCGGTGTACATATATCCCCTCCCTTTTGAACCTCCCTCCCATCTCCCTTCCCATCCCACCCCGCTAGGTTGATACAGAGCCCCTGTTTGAGTTTCCTGATTTGGCCCATTTTTTAACTGGACTCCTCATCCTGTCGTTGTTGAGTTGTAATGTCCTCATCTCTTTCTCTATTCCTTTGTATCTCTGTCCATCTATTTGTATCTTTGTCTCTCAATGTCTCTCTGTGTCCCTATCTCTCTGTCTTTTTTTTTCGGGTTCCTTTCTGCTGCATTCTCATCCTTCAGGTCTGAGCTCAAAGGCCCCTCCTTCAACAGGCCCTACCCCATTTTTCTTTATTTCATGCCACCTATTCAATTCTCCCTAGCAGTGGTCACGAATAATAGTTCTGTATTTGTTAGTTTCTTGCTCATTGATATCTGCCCTGACTTGGGTACCCTGTGAGGGCAGGGGTGGGTGTCCTGGTCACCTCCCACTCTGTCTCTAAGCACTGCCCAGTGAAGGGCAGATGCTCAGGGCGTTTGCTGGAGGACTGAATGGGTGAATGAATCCCTTTCTGTATCTCCTGGTGTCTCTCTGTCTCTGTGTGTCTCAGTCTGCCCCTCCTCACACCCTGGGTCTCTCCCTGACAAGGCTCCCCAGTGCCTCAAGACTGGGGACGAGAGAGGGAGATATGTAGCCTGCTTCCCTGGGGGTCTTCCCAGAGGTCAGGGGTCAAACCAGCAGGCTCTAGCCTTACCCCTCACTCTCCCCCCAGCCCCAGGCCGCAGGGGTCCCGTGGCGCTGGTCTCCGAAGTCTTTGAGCAGCACCTGGGTGGACACATCCTGCAGGTGAGGCCCCTTCCCCGCCTGCTGCTCCTTGCTGCCACCTTGTGGCTGACTTGGGAGAAAGGCACTTTCCTCTCCAGCCTCAGCCCCGGGCCCGGGAGGAGCGGGGGTGGGGCGGGGGTGTGTGTGCCGGCAGCCCAGAACTGGGAGGCAGGCTGCTGGGGCTCCCCTTTCTTCCTCCTCCTCCCTAGGGCCGCTGAAACTCTTTACCCCTGATTAACCCATCGCAAGCAGAGATCCAGATTTTAGAACCTCTTGTAGATGCCGTGTCCTCCTCTCCCTACGCCCCCCCTCTCTCTCCCCACTCTAGTCCCTGGATGGCTTCGTGTTTGCCTTGAACCAGGAAGGGAAGTTCCTCTACATCTCAGAGACAGTCTCCATTTATCTGGGTCTCTCACAGGTAAGGGGCCCGCAGCAGGCTGCCTGGCCCAGCTCAGCTGCCATCTCCCTTGCCCACCCTCCTCTCTCCTGGCCTCACCAAACCAGCATGAAAAAAAAAAAAAAGGATGGGCTCCTAGGGTCCCAAAGTGTGTTCCTTGGGACCCAACATGACACCAAATGCAGAGGAGAGTTTTTAAAGTAGTAGGTTGATTTGAAGAAAGCAAATCAGCAGAAAGCTAAGTTTGCCTGTGAGTGGTCACCATAGGCACTGATATTTACCAAAACGTGTTTCTTCTTAACACTTCTAACACATGACTTTAGTTACTTATTTATTTTTGGCTGTGCTGGGTCTTCTTGTCTGGGCTTTCCCCTAGCCGTGGGGAGCGGGGCTTACTCTCTAGTCATGCTGCACGGGCTTCATGGCGGTTGCTTCGCTTGTTGTGGAGCAGAGGGCCTAGGGCGTGTGGAGCTCAGTAGCTGGGATCCTCAGGCTGTAGAGCCTAGGCTCAATAGTTGTGGTGAACCTGTGGTGAACAGTACAGGTTGTGGCGCACAGGCTTACCTGCTTTGCAGCATGTAGGATCTTCTTGGACCGGGGATCGAACCTGAGTCTCTTGCATTGGCAGGCAGATTCTTTACCACTGAGCCACGAGGGAAGCCCTATTCTTAACACTTGTAAAGGATTCCAGCCATTCGTATTGGGAGGACTCGGGTTTTGCCAGCTTGGAGGATTTTGGGGGGCATCTTAGTTGACTGGTTTGCATTTTGCCTTGATTTCAACCCACTGTTTCTGCTCCAGCTCCTGAAGCCGGTGTCTGAGAGGGAAAGGAGGGCAAAGAGAAGTCCAAAGTCCCCATCCCTGGAGTCCTGGCTCCTTGCGGCATCTTAGGTCTTGCCAATCCAATCAATGCATTGTTGCTGACTTTTAGCATTTTTACAGAGATTTTGACAAATGGCAAATTTAGAAAATTCAGTGCATTGGTTTTTGGCATTTGTGAGCAGCTCTCCAGTGAGTTGTTGGAGGGAGGTTCCTGGAAGAGGAAGACCTTGAACGGGGAATATGGACAAGCGGAAGGGAAGGATACGAGTGGAGGGAAGGCTGGAAGCTTGTGTGTGGGGGAGCTTAATGAGAATAGAGGGAAGCATGTGACCCCCAAACCCAGGGACAGTGGGAGCATGGGAGGTTTCTGAGCAGAGGAGGGCCATGGTCCGAGCAGTACCTTATGGAGGGGTATGTGTGTGAGGACTGAAGGAAAGAAAACCAGGGAGGACTCTTGGGAGGAACACACAGGGAGACGGTGGCTGCCGGCTCTGGGACCGTGTGGAGATGAGGGGACCGCTGCGAGAAATCTGAGGGTTGAACTGAATGTAAAAATCTAATTTAAAGGTTCTAACACTTTAAAGAGTTTGAAAGCCATTCCACTGCTTGTGTCCTGATTTCCATTCCTGCTGGGACATCCTGTGAGTCATTTCAGGGCGCAGTTGTTTGCTGTATGGGGATGAGAGTGAGTAAGCAGGAACTGGGTAAACAGAGGCTACGACACCCCCGTTCCAAACCCCTCCCCCAGCTTCTTTTATTTTATTTTATTTGGTTGCACTGGGTCTTAGCTGTGGCACGTGGGATCTAGTTCCCTGACCGGGGAATGAACCTGGGTGCCCCGCATTGGGCACGCAGTCTCAGCTACTGGACAACCGGGGAAGTCCGCTCCCCCCAGCTTCTTCATAGCGGAGGTAGGGGCAGAAAATCCGTAATAATCTCTGGGTTTGAAGTGAGAGGGCACGGGAGGAGCCTAAGTTTATGTTCTCCTTTTAAAAAGTTTAAGTAATTTTTATTTTTCTAATGAAAACACAAGACTGGCATGAGACACCTGCTTGTCAGGCGGGCTAGAGACGGCGCTCCCCTCACCGGTCCCCTGCACTCCCCGCCTTCGCCGGCAGGTGGAGCTGACGGGCAGCAGCGTCTTCGACTACATCCATCCTGGGGACCACTCCGAGGTGCTGGAGCAACTGGGGCTGAGGGCCCCGACCGCCGGACCCCCCACCCCGCCTTCCGTCCCCTCCTCTTCCTCCTCCTCCTCATCTTCCTCTTCGCTTGCGGATACGCCTGAGATCGGTAATTCCCAGGGCCCCCCAAAAAAGAGGGCTGAGGGACACTGGGTACGTCTCCAAATATGTCTTCTTTAAACAAAAACACTCTTGTTAAGAGTTGTGCAAAGCAAGTTTTTGTAGAATGAGTCAGAGTCTAAATTGAAGCAGTGAGACGTGGCTCCCTAAAATTACCTAAGCTCCCTAAGAATGCCTGAATCCCCAAGATTGGAGGTTTACAAAGACCCCCTCTGACTGCAGAGTGGAGGCGGGTGCCTGTGGGTTGTTATTATTATTTACAATGCGTGCTTATTGGGCATTTACACGTGCCTTGCCCTTAAGGACATAATTTTATTAAATCCCAACCACAAATTCATGAAGCAGAAACTGATGATCTCCATGTTACAAAGGAGGAACCTGGGGCACAGAGAGGTTGAGTTAAGTGTCCCAGGTCACACAGATGTAAGTGGTTGAGCTGGACTCTGGCCCAGGTTTGTCTGACTGCAGAGTCTGTGCTTCTAACCCTTCTCTCCAGTGGAAGATTCCACTCCATGTTGGGGAGGGAAGGGTGTTGGAGACTACCCTGCAAGTTTCTTTTAGCTCTGAGATATTGGGGGACTGAGGTTGTCTTTCTCGTGAATAGGCTTCTCTTGTGTGGCGTTTGCTTTAAAGGAAAATCATGTGAACTATCAGCAGTGCTTGCAAGCTTGGGAGATGTTTGTGACACGTGTGGGACTGTTGGCAAGCGTGATTATATTTACACCTGAGTTTGAGGCCCAGACAGGGTTATCTGGGTGTGAGCCTATTTATAAGACTGCTTCACGGGGTTTATAGAATAATCCGTATTTGTGAGGCTTATTTGTTCCGATAGCCGGAACCCCACTCGGTGCTTAGCCCTTTGTTGGGTAGGGCTGGAGACAGAGCAGTGGCTAGAGCCCCAGCCCCACCCTCCCGAGGCTCACAGTCCAGTGGAGGAGACTGAACGGTCCCCAGGCAGTGATGACCCAGAGTGGGCAGGGCTGGGGTAGGAGAGACCCCAGAGGGGCAGCTGACCCAGCCTGGGGGTCAGGGAGGACTTCCGGGAGGCGAAGATGTCTGAACTGAGACCTGGAGGTTGTGGCTAGAGATGATGTCATTAGAAAGCAGTGCTTGCCAGTCTTAGGCCATGGTGAGGAGCTGGGCTTTCTCCCAAGGGTACTAGGGAGCCATGGCAGGCTCAGAGCAGAATTATAGGGTCAGATCCGAGCTTTAGAAAGAGGGGGCTGACTGCCGGTGAGGAGGGGAGCTTAGTATACGGATACGGTGTCACAGTGATTGTGGTCATGACCCTCTGTCTGCAGAGGGCGGGGGTGGCCTGCGTGTGTCCGCTTCCGGACCCCATAACCTTCCTTCACGCTCCGCCCCAGAGGCTAGCCCCACCGAGGTATCCCCGTCCTCCCGGGTCCAGGAGCGCTCCTTCTTCATCCGCATGAAATCCACCCTCACCAAGAGGGGGCTGCATGTCAAGGCTTCGGGGTACAAGGTGGGTGTGAGCACTCCGCGCCCAGCGTCTGTCTCCCGCGTCCCCTACCCCACCCCGTGTTCCTGCCAGCTATTTCCCAGGGCCCCAGGGCCTGGGGACAACGGTCAGAGCCAGGCTCTGTGGCCAGGTTGTGGTCCCCGCGCCCCATGGGCCCCGCCTTGCCCCCGCCTCCGACACAGGTCATCCACGTGACCGGCCGCCTTCGGGCCCGCGCCCTGGGCCTCGTGGCCCTCGGCCACACGTTGCCGCCAGCTCCACTGGCTGAGCTGCCGCTGCACGGACACATGATCGTCTTCCGACTCAGCCTGGGTCTCACCATCCTTGCTTGTGAGAGCAGGTACCGGGGTTGGGGTCAGAGGTGGGCCGATGGGGGCGCACGGGAGAGGGAGGTGGGCGGGGAGTCAGAGGGGCCAGGGGTCAGGAGGCTGCGGCCCTGGAGAGACGCGGGAAGCGAGAAAGCGGAGGAGTGAAGGCGGGGCCTGCGGGGATGGGGCGGGGCCTACGGGGACGAAGCGGGGCCTTGGGGCGGGGCTTGTGGGGTGGAGGCGCGGCCGTGTTCTGTTCCCAGGCCAAGTCCTCCCTTCGCGGAACCCTCCTGCAGAGCTCAGCTGTTCTTGATCCTATTTCTTTCTGCCTCACTGGTCTCTCATCCATTGGTCTCTCATCCACTTTGTTTCCCGCACCAGGCAGTGAGAGGGAAATTATCAATAGCGAAATCGTTTCCACAATTCAGGGGTCTCTGGAGTGCCCGGGGCCAACCCACACCCAGGAATGCCATCTGCTCGAATGCCCATAGCCATCCTAGACAGGGACACTATTATTTTAAATATTTTCCCGCCCATTTTAAGGGGGTGGGGGGGAAACTAAGCCTGGAGCAGTGCAGAGCCAGGGTTGGGGCGCTGAGTGACTCCGGAACCAACCCTGCCCCCTTCTCCCCATCGCATGGTCACAGACCCCTTCTCCCTAGCTCTCTGTTGGTCCCTGCCCTCAGGGTCAGCGACCACATGGACCTGGGGCCCTCAGAGCTAGTGGGCCGCAGCTGCTACCAGTTTGTCCATGGACAGGATGCAACCAGGATCCGCCAAAGCCACCTGGACCGTGAGAACCCCTCACCCTAGACCTGAGCACCCCGCCGCCCTGCTCCCTGGAAGTCCTTCTTTGAGGCTGACCATGGTCTCTCCTGCTGCCAGCTCATCACAGGACGAGCAGCAAGGGAGTCGTCCCTGAGCAAAGTCTCAGGAATTGGGCGGGGGGTGGGATTTACAGGGACTGGGGTCTCTCTGACCCAGCCTTCAAACTCCAGGGGCCTCGATGCCAGATTCCCTCTGTCTTTCTGACTTGGGTTCTCTCTGTCCCCTCTCTGTGCTCTGCCTTTCTCTTTTCCCCACCATCTCACCCTTCCTGTTTCCCTGTCACCCGCCCCCTCTCTGCCCCTGTCTCCCTGTCCACCTGTCTCTCTCTCTGTCCATCCCATCCCACCCCATCCCTTCCGGTCTCTCCTGGTCCCTGGGCTGGGCCCAGTGCTGGACAAGGGCCAGGTGATGACCGGTTACTACCGTTGGCTGCAGCGCGCCGGGGGCTTCGTGTGGCTGCAGTCCGTGGCCACTGTGGCTGTGAGTGGGAAGAGCCCTGGAGAGCGCCACGTGCTCTGGGTCAGCTATGTGCTCAGGTGAGGGTTGCCTGGCCCCTCTCCCCATGAGCTCAGAACTCCTTCCAGAAGATTCTGTCAGCTCTTCCCACCTTTGGGTGGGAGCTCTCAGGGAGGGTTGCTAGACAAGTCTAGGGGGGGTGAGGCAGTAAAAACATGAAGGGGAATGGAGTCCAGCGAGAGTGAAGGCCTGGAGGAGAAGAGACCTTGGTTGCAGGAGGCAGAGAGGAAGTGATGGTCTCTTCTAGGGAGAAACAGAGATGCCAAGCGGCCTCAGGCCTAGGTGGGTTCTGGGACACTGGGGGGCCATGGCAGGCAGTATCCAGGAGAGGGCCAGAACAACCGATGGAAAGGAACTAGATGTGGGGAGGACATTCCAGGCCGAGCGCAGATGAGGCCCAGAGTCCCGGCTGACCCAGCTGAGGAGCCAAAGGGAGCGAGTGCTCTGGGCTGGAGTAGAGTCCCCAGAAACAAAGCTGAGGATGGTGGTGGGGCACTGGGGAGCTGGGAAAGGTTTAGAGCTGGAGGCAGTCACAGTCAAATCGGCTTTGTGAAAGGACCCTCTGCCTGCCATGAAGATGGAGGTCTGTCTGTAGGACAAGATGGGCTGGGAGCCTATGGACAGGGAGATGCGAGGCAGCACGGGTGGAGGGGGGTGGTGGCCACCAGGCCATCTCTGGCTTCGCAGGGCCTGGGCCTGGGTCTCTGGGAGGAGCGGCAGGTTTGGAAGGAGGATGCTGAGGTCAGATGAGCATGCGGTGCCCAAGGGGATACTTAGGGTGACATCCAGGCTTCCACCGGCTGCAGAGGTTTGGCCTCAGGAGACAGGGCCAAGCTGGTCTAAACACCAACTTGGAATCTGGGGTCCAATGATGAGGCCTAAGTGCCTCAGGTCAGGGGGAGTCCCCAGTCACTGCAGTGGGGGTAGGTGCCTGCTCTCAGAGGGGAAGGGGAAGTCTCTACTCAAAAGACTTGTGGGCAGGAGGAAGGCTCTCTTCCCCAGAGGCCGGGTGGCCCGGGGCCCTAGCTCCCAATTTCATGTCTTGTCCCAGCCAAGCCGAGGGGGAGGAGACACCTCTGGACGCCTTCCAGCTTCCAGCCAGTGTGGCCCATGAGGACGCGTCCAGCCCGGAGCCAGAGCCCACAGGTGAGCCCCACCTCCCAGCCCCGCCCCTGGGAGGCCCTGAGCGGCCTCTGGGGCCTGTGCTGTCCAGTGTGGAGGCTATTTACAGTAAAAGTACTGTTCAAATTCCAGGAGTTCCCTGGAGTTCCAGGAGTTCGGACTCTCGGGCCTAGGTGTAATACCCGCTTGGTGAACCCCACAGGCCACGCAGTGTGGCACAAAATCATCACAAATAGTTTCAGTTCCATTTCCTTAGTCGTACTCCCCACATTTGAAGAGCTCAGTAGCCATAGGTGGCCAGTGCAGATATGGAGCACGTTCATCCTCATGGGAGGTCCTGTTGGATGGCCTGGGTCCAGACTGGGGCCTCTGGGGGCTGGTCACACTTTGTGGTGGGGGCCAGCCTGCCCCGCTGTACGGTACTTAGCAGCATCCCTGACATCCAATCCCTTGGATCCAGGTACATCCTCCTCCCCAGTTGGGACGACCAAAAATGCCTCTAGACAAAACTGCCCCAGCGGAGACCCACGGGTCTGGACCATGGAGCGTGGCCCCATTCTACAGATGGGAAGGCTGAGGGCTGGGGATGAGTAGGACGGCATCCTTCCGAATCTTCCTCTTGCAGAGCCAGAGCCTCCAGTGGAAGGAAACCGGGCCACCCCCCCGGAGGAGGACGAGGCCCCCCAGCCCCGGGGCAAACCCATCAAAGTGGAGCCCGCCCCCGGGGAGACAGAAGACCCAGAGGACAGTGAGGACGAGGAGCCGTCGGGCCACCTGGCCCCAACGAGGCCCGAGTTCACGTCCGTCATCCGGGCGGGGGCCCTGAAGCAGGACTTGGTGGGGCCGTGGGGCCTGGCACCTCCTGGGGACCCCCCGCCTTCCCTCCTGCACACTGGCTTCCTGCCCCCAGTCCTGCGGGGCCTGTGCACGCCGGGCACCATCCGCTACGGCCCTGCCGAGCTGGGCCTGGCATACCCACACCTGCAGAGGCTGGGCCCAGGCCCCGCCCTCCCGGAGGCCTTCTATCCCGCCCTGGGCCTGCCCTACCCGGGGGCCCTGGGCACCAGGGTGCAGCGGAAGGGGGACTGAGGACTGGGACAGCCCTCCACGTGGCTGGACCGGGAGGAAGGGTGGGGACCCCAAGGGGACGGGGCAGGGCTCTCGGCCCCCGTGAATTAAACACCTGCTCCCACACTGTGGCCATGGAGCTCCTCTTCTCTCCTTCCTCCTTAATTATCTCCACATGTCCCCACCCGCCCCTCCCCTCCCCCTTGGCTCAGCATCCCTGCCAAAGAAACCACCACTCGGAATCTGGAGCACGGGAAGGGTCAGGTTTTAATGTCCCGGTCCTCCGGGCCGGGCTGGCCAGCGCCCGGCCGGTTCCCTGTGGCTCACTCGGGTGGAGGCCGGCCCGCCTCATCAGGCCCGTCGGCCGCTGCGGTTCCGTCATCCTCGGGTACCAGTTCTACGTCCAGCTCCAGCTGGCCCATGTAGAGGCCGACGGCACAAGCCCAGAGCAGGCCGGCGGCCAGCACGGCCCCCACGCCCGCAGCCGCGCCCCCCACCGAGAGCTGCATGGGCCCCCGCAGCGCCGCCAGGCCCACCACGTAGGAGGCGCCGCCCCACACCACGCACAGGCCGCCTAGCAGGAAGAAGCCTGTGGGACAGAGAGGGGGACAGGGTCAGGGAGCCCGATCCTGGGGACCCAGGTGGGTTGGGGGCCAGAGGTGGCGTTAGAAGGGGAGTGGGGCACACTCAACGGCAGGGTGAGGGGCGGTACAGAGCCAAGGTTGGGGACATGCGAGGGAATCAGAGCGGGTGGCTAGGGCTTGGAGGGGGGAGGCCTGTCTGAGAGCAAAGATAAGATGGGAGTGGGGGCAGCATGAAGGGCTGAGACAGGGACCCGCATCTTTGCTGAGAAGTCAGATTGGAAAGGGCACGGACCCACAGCCCTGCCCTGAGCCACCCCATCTGGTGGGTCCGGTGCCCACGATGTAGCGATGAGGTGGGGAGAAGGAGGACACTCACAAATGGAGGAGGCGTTTCTGGTGGGGGAAGCAGGAGGGGTTCATTTACTACAGGGGGTGACTGGGTGGGGCAGGACACAGTCTAACTTGCAGGCTGCGGGGAGTCTACACTCACCATAGGCGGCCTCCCGGCCCATGTCACTCTGCATGAAGGAGATGACCCCGATGCCCGATGCCAGGAGGCCATTGCGGAACCATGAGAGGAAGGCTGGGGGTGGCGGCAGGGCAGAAAAGTCAGCGTCAGCCCAAACCCTGTCCCCAACCCCCTAGCCCAGATAGTCCACTGAGGGGTGCCTCTTCATCCGACCACCCTGTGCGGCCCTAAATCCCCACGTTGTCCGGGCGGCCCACCTACCAAAGTCTATCTGCCCAAAACCCTCTCACGACTCCACCTCCGAGTCCCTCCCCACCCCAAACTTTGCAACACCAAAGATGCAAGACATGAGTTGAGGAGAATTTAGGATCAAAATTGCAGAACCTGTATCTGAGGATCTGATGCTGGGAAACATTGAGGGCAGGAGGAGAAGGGGGTGACAGAGGATGAGATGGTTGGATGGTATCACTGACTCAAAGGACATGAGTTTGAGCAAGCTTGGGGAGACGGTGAAGGACAGGGAAGCCTGGCCAGCTGGCAGTCCCATGGGGTCGCAAAGAGTCAGACATGATTGAGCGACTGAACAACAAATCTGAGAACAGAAAGATCCCAAGAGGTCATCTGGGCCAGCGTCGATGCCACACGTGTATCCCCATGGGCTCGCCCCGCCCCACTTCTTTCTCAGATCCCCCAACAAATTGTTACCCCCCTACTTTCCCAGGCCTCTCTCCAGCCTCCCCTTCAGCTTTCTGAAACCTCACTGCTAGTGGGTATGCTCCTCCTCGATGTCATTCACATCCATTCAAGTCCCTGGTGTGTCACTAGCCAGGACTGGTCGGGTTACAATCCCACCACCCCTATCCCATCCTGTACCTAGAAGACCTCCTCTCCAATCAGCACCGCCAATGCCCACGTGAAGCCCCGCCCCCTACAACCAGGCACCACGCCCTCCAATCAGTCGAGAGGTTTTCTTCTATTGGTTGTTCCCTCTTCCAATCCGGAACTTCCCTCCTTTTCTGTGGGGCTCTACGCTCCCGCCTTATGCAGAGCGGTCCCCTAACCTGAACTGGCCCCTCCAACAAGGCCCCCTCTTGCATTCAATTCCCCCGCCCAAAGCCCTCTTTGGAAGCCTCTCCCATCTAGACAGCGCAGTTGGATAAGGCTCCCTGTCCTGGGCAGACGAACCTCTCCAATTCCTACTGCACCCCACAAACCAGACCCACCGTCCCATCCGCAAGCCCTTCTCCTGTGCGCACAGACTGCGCTCCTACGGCCAGCCACTTCCCTGCGTTTACACGGAAGCCCTTCTCCCTTCTAAGCTCGGGCCCCGTTTCCAGTAGAAATCCCACCCCCATCCTCCTCTCGTGCGCGCGTGCAGGTTGGCTAGGCGGAACCCCGTCTCCCATCCAGGCTGACCCCAGCTCCAGCCCCAGACCTGTCTCATGAGCCTTCCGGAGGAGCCAGGCGTCTGCGCGGTCCAGCTCGGACACGGGCGGCGGCGAAGCCCCAGCGCGGGGGCCGTGGCCAGGGGCAAAGGACCCCCGGGCGCCCCCGCTCCGGGGCCGTGGAGGCGGCAGCAGCGCCCCCCGGAAGCGGAGTCGGGCAAGGCGGGCGGCTCGAGCCCACCACCAGCCGCCTCCCATGGTTCGCACTACGGCCGCCGAGGCCCGCCCCGCCCCATGGGCCGCCCGTAGGCTGAAGTACACGTCACTCAGGCTTAGCCGCTTACCTATTGGTTTTCCGTGCGCCACTCAGGACCAGTGCGCACTGTCCACTGGTCGAAATGGTGGTGATCCCTCCTCTGTCATCTGTGCCGGTATTGTGCGTCCCACCTTGCTTCGGGGATTGGACTGCGAATCCCAGCGTTCATTGCATCGGGGGAAGGCCTGTCTTCAGAAGTTGGAGGCGCAATGTCTGTCGGGACTTGTAGTTTTTACTAATAACAATTTTAACGACCAAAAAAATCAAAACTCGTGGTACTTAATGTAGAACGTTTGTAAAATCTCGACGACTCCAAAGGAGAAAGTAAAGTTCATCACTGATCCCACCAATGAGCGGTTAATGGTAATATTTTGTTGTATTCCTATACCGTCTTTTTTCTACACGGGTGTAAAAGATTGCCGTTTGACAACTTAATTTTTTTCATGTAACAGTCAATAATGAACACTGACCAGTGGCATTGAATATTTTCCCACGGCATAACTTTTTTAATTTAAAAATATTATTTATTTTGAACACGTTACAAGATGCAGGTTACAAAGTGCATCTAATGGAAAGAAACACACAGAACCTCCGTGGGGATCTAGCGGTTAAGAATCCGCGCTGCAATGCAGGGGACGCAGGCTCGATCCCCGGTCAGGGAATGAGATCCCATATGCCATAATTAGGACCTCTTGCAGCCAAGTAAATTCAAATGATCTTCACATTTTGTCTATAGTCACTCCTCACATCGAATCAGGACTGGTCTGTGTGACCAGTTGAATGCTGTGGAAGTGACAGTGTGACTTCCGAGACTGGATGTTTTAGGTCCTTTATGACTTCCACCTTGTTCTCTTGAATCACCTCTTCTGTGGGAAACCAGCTACTGCATTTCGAGGATACTCAAGCAGCCTTGTGGAGAGGCTCACGTGGACAGGAACTGAGGCTCCCTGCAAACATCCAGCAGCAGCATGCCAGCCACACGAGTGAACGTCATTGGAAGTGAGCCCTCCATCCCCCATCAAATCTTTCGGTGATCCTGGCCCCAGCCCAAGGTCGTGGGAGACCCTAAGCCCAAACCACCCAGTTAAGTCACTTCTGTAGGATTCCTCTTTTTTTTCCTCCCTCATCACACATGTGGGATCTTAGTTCCCCAATCAGAGACTGAACTTGAGCATGTTGCATTGGAAGCAGGGAGTCTTAACCACTAGACCACCTGGGAATTCCCCAGATGTTTTAAATGAGCATCTAGTGATGTCTCTCCCAGCTTAAACCCTCCCATGACGGGGAAGACCTTTCACAGCTTTCCATTGCCCCCCTACCAAAACCATGACTACAAGACCTGCTGGGCCAGGCCCCTCTTGCCCTCTGCTCCTTCATCTCCCACTGGGAAGAGCTTGGATTTTATGGGGGGAGAGGCAGATTGGGGGTTAAACTAGGGGAGGGAGTTCAAATAGGCTGATAGTCTAAAAGATAGTCTGCCTGCTGGCAGTGAACAAGCATTAAATGGGCTTAAATGGGAACTGAAAATATTTGAAACACATTACTCACATTCTTGGCTGGTGAGATGGTTTAGGCAGATTGAGAGAGGGGGAGAAATTAAATACCAGAAAGGGTCAGAGCAGAGAAAACAAATCCTTTTTAAAGAGACAGAGCTGGCCAGTGGCCTCTGCACTTGTGATTAGATCGGTGGTTCTAATACAAATCATCCAGGAACTGTGTTAAGACAAACGTTAATGCTTCAGCCCCACTCAGGAGCCGCGCCACCAGGACCTGTGGACTGGAGGGTGGGACCAGGCACTGGTGGCCTTTTACAGTGAATATATTAATATTTTTATTCACCACAAGAAAAGAAATGATAATTACATGATGCAATGGAGGTGCTCCAAGATAGTGGTAGTAATCATACTGCAATGTGTAATTGTATGTACAGATCATTGTGTATCAAATTATCATAGTTACAACACAATCTCATACAGTATTCTATGTCAATAATAGCTCCATTTAAATATATATATATATATATATATATATATATATATATATATATAATATATATATTTTGCTGCACCACTTGGCTTTAGGAATTTAGTTCCTGGACCAGGGATTGAACCCAGGCCCTCCTCGGCAGAGTCCTAACCAATGGACTACTGGGAATTCTCTTTAAATTAAAAAAAATAAATAATTGTATTTATTTTTGGCTGTGCTGGATCTTTGCTGCTCCTCAGGCTTTTCCTTGAGTTGTGGTGCTCAAGCTTCTCGTTGTGGTGGCTTCTCTTGTTGCAGAGCACAAACTTCGGGCATGTGGGCTCGGTAGTTGTAGCCCCCAGGCTCTAGAGCACAGGCCCAACAGTTGTGGTTTCTGGTCTTAGCTGCTCCGCAGCATGTGGGATCAAACCCATGTCCCCTGCATTGGCAGGTGGATCTTTACCCCCGAGCTACCAGGGAAGTCCTAAAATTTGTTTTAAAAGAATATATTTGTATCAAGAACTGATTAGACGTCAGAGACTGTTCCACCATCTCTGGACACAATAGTGAATTTAATGAACCAAAGAGATAAACAGGAGATAAAGAATCAAATTTGCTGGCAGGCCATATCAGAACGTGGAGGCGGATTGCAATGGCATATTGTGAAGCCCATAGATCAGCCATTTATTCAGGTGGTCCTTGAACAAGATTTCAATATTTTGTCCAACCAGGTGTTCACGGCTGATCCCTCACCCTCTGCTTTGCTCTGAGCAAGCTTAAGTCTGGCTTCTCTTCTCCCCACTGGCCCTCAAATAGTTTCCCTCGCCTCCTGAGGACTGAAAAGTGGGACGGGCCCCCTTGTCAGCTTCTCCTGAGAACTGCTGACCCGGAGAAGACACACTTCCTAAGTGTTTTGCCAACCACGGTGGTTACTTTTCCTCAACTAATCAACTTCCCCTTTATGGGGAACCCCTCTTACCCTAGACAAGCAAAGACTTTTTCTGGTTGATTCTGAGAAGCTTGCATATTTCTGAGCTCAGAGCATTCTCCTTACTGCAAGCGGGCTTTTTGAATAAAGTTATCTCAGTCCAGGGCTGTTTTTCTTTTTTTTCAGGGCTGTTTTTATTTGACATCTCCATAAAGGTCTCTGGCATTCTTCATTTGGCTACTTCCTGGTTTTTTAATTGCTCTTGGGAAGCTTATCTGATTTTTCTGTTAATTTCCTGACTGGTTACTGCTGGTATATAGTATTTTTCTTGACTAAACGGCACCTCTCCACATTATATCCTCCCACACCTAGGTATTCTCTTCCTTGTAAAAATAACTTCAAGGATGTATTCCAGAAAGCGAAGAGATGAACCCAGAGAAGAGGAGGTGGTGGGTTGTGAGGGTTTTCTACATGAAGGATCAGGTCTCCCTGTGACAATCTGAATAACTTGGTTTATGAGATTCTGGGTAATATTTTCCTCTATCTTTTGGCCATGGAGGATCTTAGCTCCCCAACCAGGGATCAAACCCCCTGGCCCCTGCAGTAGAAGTGCAGTGTCTTAACCACTGGACTGCCAGGAAAGCCCCTGTGAGATTCTGGATGATACTTATTTTCTTCTTCCCATTTTGGGGGGATTTTTCAAAAGATTTTACCATGAAGATTGCTTTTGTAAGCTGGGGTGGCTGAGTGGAAGGACAGAAGTGTCATTTGAGTTTCTTTTCCCCAGCTTTATTGAGATATAATTAGCATATAAGTTTGTGTTTAAGATGCACAAACTGATGATTCGATATGCAATATATATTGAGAAGTGAGTACCTCATTATAAGGTTAGCTAACAGCTCCTTCACTTCACATGGGTACCATTATTTTTTTTAACGTGTGGTGAGACCATTTAAGATCTACTGTCCTGGGACTTCCCTGGGGGTGCAGTGGCTAAGATTCCTCACTCCCAATGCAGAAGGGCCCGGGTTCAATCCCTGGTCAGGGAACTAAATCCCACATGCCGAAACTAAAGATCCCGCATGCCACAACAAAAATCAAAGATGCTGTGTGCCCCAACTAAGACCTGGTGCAGCCAAATAAGTAGATATTAAAAAAAAAATCTACCATCTTAGCCATCTTCAAGTGTACCATACAGTCCTGTTACCCAGACTCACCATGCATTAGGCCCCCAGAACGCAGTCATCTTCTAACCGGAAGTTTGTGCCTGTTGAGGACCTTCACCTGTTTCCCAACAAATGTCATCCTGAAAGCAGAACTGTCCGGGCAGGCCAAGCCACAGGAGCAGCTGGGGCCCTTCCCAGCGTCCCCAGAGCTCTTCCGTTCCCAACAGCTTCAGTGTCCTATGCCTCTCTGAACCTGGATACCCCTGGGTGGACACTGACCTTCCGTCCACTTCTGGTGAAGCAGCTGTTGGAGTAAGAGATGGTGAGGAGTCGAGATGGAGGGGTTTGAAAGCTCTGGATGGGACCTCTGTTCTCCCTGCCCCTCGGACCCCAATGAGCTGTACATCCACCTTTCTGCTGAAAGCAACTCCCTTTTCTGACCTCATGTCTATGCCACCAAACTGCCCCTCCTTCCACCTTTGTGTCTTCCTCTGGGATTCTTGGGAGTTCCCTCACACAGTCCTTTCCTTTCCCTCCCACTTCCTTGGCCTCCAACCCACCAAGGATCAAGACTCTCCTTTACTGTGTCCACGTGCACACTCAGTTGATCAGTCATGTCCGACTCCTTGCAACCCCTTGGACTGTAGCCCACCAGGCTCCTCTGTCCATGGGATTGTCCAGGCGAGAATACTGGAGTGGGTTGCCATTTCCTTTTCCAGGGATATTCCCAACTCAAGGATTGAACTCAAGTCACCTGTGTCTCTTGCATTGGAAGGGGGATTCTTTGCCTCTGAGCCACTGGGGGGATCTCCACTCACCTGAGAAATTGTCCTGCTACATTAATTTGGCTAGAACAAGAGACCTTTTCTGCCACTTGCTAGAAAACTGTCATTAGTTTACAAACCTATGATTTCCATGTAAACGACCCCCCTTTAGTTGTGATGTCCTTGTTCAGTGAGAGACCTGTACAACCGTACAAGGCAATCCTACGTCCTGTACACCTGGCGGGAGACCAGAGAGCTGTGTCTTTCCAGGACACCCATGCATCCACTCACTCCCTCTCCAGGCCTGGGGCTCATCTCCCACGAGATATGGTCTGTGCTTTTGGCACTTAGATGCCCACTGGCATGGAGCACTGGCTATTTGTCTTAACAAGGCCCTTCATGAAGACACATCAGGTCTCCATGAGGTGTATGAGAAGCACAGACAGAAGACTGGATAAAGTGAGCTGGGTCAGGAAGAGTGAAGTAGAGCTCCTTCCAGGGAAGAGGCAGAGCCCGCTCTGATAATTCCTGGGACATGCCGGGAAGAAAGGCAGGGTTAAGCAGGGCTTAGGGGGAAGGAGTCATCTCCCCCTCTCCTCTACCAGCTTGTCCCATCTCCTCTTCACTGCTGAGCCTCCTCGATAGTTGGGTTGTGATTCTGAGGACAAAGCAAAGTGAGGGCTGGGTCCCCTCCAAGAGTGACAGCCCACACAGCAGAAGGCTTCACAGCACCCCTCAAGGACAGCCCCATGACGTGAAAAGACAGTTGGTGTGTCTTAGACCCACGCTTGCTCCTATCTTTCCTCTCTACATCTGGGGCCAGAAGCTGCAAACTATTTCTCTGTCTCCTTTGCCAGCTGATTTCCTATTAGTTTCTGGCAGTTGAAAGGCAGTAAAAAAAATAAAAACTGGAGGAGGTAATGGGACAATCCACTCCAGTATTTTTGCCTGGAGAATCCCATGGACAGAGGAGCCTGGTGGGCTATAGTCCATGGGGTCACACAGAGACGGACATGACTGAAGTGACTTGGCGCTCACACACACACAGAAGTTTTTTCCCCCTTGCCTTTGGCAGTGCCCTGAGGGAGGCTGCCAAGCTGAAACTTCAGGAGTCCAGCCTGGTTCCTACTTCGGCAACAGAGCAGTCGCAGTCTCTAGGTGACACCACAGTACAGGATCTTAGTTCCTTGATCAGGGATTAAACCCAGGCCCTCTGCAGTGAGAGCATGGAGTCCCAACCACTTGACCGCCAGGGAACTCCCTACCCCATCATTTTCTTGTCACGCCGACCCTAGGAATTCTAGCAGCTTCCTGCAGCTACTAATCAGTGGTAACCCGATTATGCCTCTTTTACCCTCCAGCCTTTTCAGCCTCTTGGTGTCCAATTCCCTAATTATATTTCCTCTAGCTTAAATGCCTGGAGTGGTTTCAGTTTTCCTGATCAGATACTGATCAAGAGGAAAGGAAGAGCATTGCTCTGGATTTCTCTGATGACCCTGGCGTCTCTTCCTTGGAGCTGCTCTCTCCCCAAGATGACTCTGGAGCCAGACTGTCTGTATTTGGAGCCTGACTTTGCCACTCAGTAGCTATCGATCTCCCACTCCAGCACTCTTGCCTGGAAAATCCCATGGATGGAGGAGCCTGGTGGGCTGCAGTCCATGAGGTCGCTGAGGGCTAGACACGACTGAGCGACTTCCCTTTCACTTTTCACTTTCATGCATTGGAGAAGGAAATGGCAACCTACTCCAGTGTTCTTGCCTGGAGAATCCCAGGGACGGCGGAGCCTGGTGGGCTGCCGTCTATGGGGTCGCACAGAGTCGGACACAACTGAAGCGACTTAGGAGCAGCAGCAGCAGCAGCTATTGATCTAGGACAAGTTGCTTAGTCTTCCTGGGCCTCAGTTTCCTTATCTGTGAAATGGGAACATAATAAGACCGACTTCATGGAGCTGTGAAAAATTTTCAATGCGTGCAAAGCCACCCAGCAGAGCCAGCACTGTCTCACGCGCTGTGTGTGTGTGTGCACGTGTGTGTGTGTGTGTGTTAGCGGTTATTGTTTTAGTACACATGATACGGTGTGAGGCCTTAAAATGATTTTGGCTGTCTGTTCTAAGACTGGTGGTGACCCCCGGTGAGTTAGCTTCCTGTCTGGTTTTCTTTCCATATAAAGTGAGGGTTTAGCATGGAATGTGTGTGTGTGTGTGTGTGTGTGTGTGTGTGTGTGTGTGTGTGTGTGTTAGTCACTCAGTCGTATCCGACTTTTTGTGACCCCACAGACTGCAGCCTGTCAGGCTCCTCTGTCCACGGAATTCTCCAGGCAACCCACTGGAGTGGGTTGCCATGTCCTTCTCCAGGTGATCTTCCTGACTCAGGGACGGAACTCCAGTCTCCTGCACTGCATGCAGGTGGATTCTTTACCACTGAGCCACCGGGGAAGCTCCAATCTTAACTTACATTAACCAAAAAAGAAAATTTAGCGCCCCAGTTTCACTGGCCACAGTTTCAGTGTGCAGCGGCCACGTGTGCCCAGTGGCTGCCATGTTGGACGACATGGAGAGAGAGCATTTTCGTCACTGTGGAACATTCTAGGGGGCAGAGCTGGTTGAGAGAATAAGACTCGGAGAATGAGATGTCATGGTATTTAAAATTCGAAGAGCAGCCTGAAAGTAAGGGGGAGGGAAGGGAGCAGGAAGTTGACAAGAAGTACCTAAAGTTGACGTATCTTGAGAGAAACAGAGTACCCACCAGAAGAAATAAAGAATGTGAGAGTTTTTGCCTTTCACTGCGCTACTGGAGACATGCTAGAAGGGACGCAGTGGGTGCTATGAACCGAATTGTCTTCCAAAAATTGATATGCTGAAGCTCTAACTTTTAAGGAAGTAATTAAGGTTCAATAAAGTCATAAAGTGGGGCCCTGATCCAATAGGATTAGGGTCTTTAGATGAGATGCCAGTTTTCTCCCTCTCTCCGTCCAACCAACCCTCATCCCTGGGTCCTACCTTCCGCCCCTGTCAGCTCACTCATTGGCTGGAGCAGGCAGTAGAGGCGTGGCCTCCACGCAAACCCGGTGGCGTATTTCCCGACGCAGCACCTCAGATCTTAAGACAATGACGCTCCCTGCAGCGAGGGATCCAGGCCACCATACCTCATCAGCTGTCGTTGTAGCCCGCGGCACCTGCAAACAATGAGGGATGCCTGGGAGCATTGGGGCTGGGGGGCTGGGGCTGACGTGGAAAACAGGAGTGCTGGGTCTCCAAGTATTTCCAACTCGCCGCCTCCTGGACACACAGTGGAAACGCATCTCCTGATGCCCTTGAAAAAGCTGGCTTAAAACTCAACATTCAGAAAACTAAGATTATGGTCCCATCACAATAGATGGGGAAACAGTGGAAACAGTGTCATACTTTATTTTGGGGGGGCTCCAAAAATCACTGCAGATGGTGACTGCAGCCATGAAATTAAGAGATGCTTGCTCCTTGGAAGAAAAGCTATGACCAACATAGCATATTAAAAAGCAGAGATATTACTTTGCCGACAAAGGTCCATCTAGTCAAAGCTATGGTTTTTCCAGTAGTCATGTATGGATATGAGTTGGACCATAAAGAAAGCTGAGCACCAAAGAATTGATGCTTTTGAACTGTGGTGTTGGAGAAGACTCTTGAGTGTCCCTTGGACTGTAAGGAGATCCAACCAGTCAATCCTAAAGAAAATCAGTCCTGAATACTCATTGGAAGGACTGATGCTGAAGCTGAAACTCCAATACTTTGGCCACTTGATGCGAAGAACTGACTCATTTGAAAGACCCTGATGCTGGGAAAGATTGCAAATAGGAGGAGAAGGGGACAGCAGAGGATGAGATGGTTAGATGGCATCACTGACAGGATGGATATGAGTTTGAGCAAGCTCCGGGAGTTGGTGATGTACAGGGAAGCCTGGTGTGCTGCAGTCCATGGGGTCGCAAAGAGTCGGACACGACAGAGCAACTGAACTGAACCGACTGATGCCCTTGAAGTGAGGCTGGCTTCCGGACTTGCTTAGCTAAGGAAACAGCAGAACTGCAGTCCTTGACTGTGGGGAAGAAGCACTTAAGAGCTGGTGGGCTCTTCTCCACCTCCCCCACCATTGCCAAGTTGTTCCAGGGCTGGCGCTTCAGCCAATGCGGGTC
Organism: Capricornis sumatraensis; assembly: GCF_032405125.1. Classification (NCBI taxonomy): domain Eukaryota; kingdom Metazoa; phylum Chordata; class Mammalia; order Artiodactyla; family Bovidae; genus Capricornis; species Capricornis sumatraensis. The sequence goes on from NC_091088.1 coordinate 59,441,406, forward strand.
CCTGGGTGGCTGTGATGGGCAGAGCCCCCTGCTGACCTGTGGATGAGCCACTGAGACCTGGGAGTCATTACCCAGTGGCTCAGCAGTAAAGAATCTGCCTGCAATGCAGGGGACCTGGGTTTGATCTCTGGGTTGGAAAGATCTCCTGGAGAAGGGAACAGCTACCCACTCCAGTATTCTTGCCTGGGAAATCCCATGGGCAGAGGAGCTTGGTGGGCTGCGGTCCATGGGGTCGCAAAATGTTGGACACAACTGAGCAACTAAACAGCAACTTGAATACAAGCTCCTCTCTGCCCATATCTGGAACACAGCCTTCAAGGCTCTCCAGGGCCTGCCAACCTCCCAAGCCCCAGGTGCCATCTGCCTTCTCTTTGCAGACTTCACTCCAGCCAATGGGGTCATCCCTGTTAGAGCCTGGTGCCGACCACAGGATCTGGTCCGGAGAAGGCCCATGCCCTAACACTTGAATGATGCCTGTATCACCACTGCGGCTTCCAACTCCTGCACCATCTTCCCCTTGCACGAGCCCCACGAGCATGTTCACCTTCCGAGTAGCCACGTGCTTGGCCAAGGATGCTGGATCTTTGACGCGTAAGAACCAGACGTGAGACCTCTGTTGCCCTCTTGCTGTGGACCAAGGTAGGGAGGAGCACACAATCTGAGCCTGCCAAAGTGACTGAGAGGAAGCCTGAGGGACTTCTGGGAAGCAGTTCCTTGCCCCTTGTTGCTCACTTGGTAAGTCGTGTCCAACTCTTTGCGACCCCATGGACTGCAGCACATCACACTTCCCGCTCCTTCACCTGGAGTTTGCTCAAAGCCATGTCCAGTGATTCGATGATGCCATCCAACTATCTCATCTTCTGTCGCCCCCCTCGCCTCCTGCCCTCAACCCTTCCCAGCATCAGGGTCTTTTCCAGTGAGTCAACTCTTCAAATTAGGTGGCCAAAATACTGGAACTTCAGCTTCAGCATCAGTCCTTCCATTGAATACTCCGGGTTGATTTCCTTTAGGATTGACTGGTTTGATTACCTTGCGGTCCAAGGGACACTCAAGAGTCTCCTTTAGCATCACAATTTGAAAGCATCAATTCTTCAGCGCACAGCCTTCTTTATGGTCCAGCTCTCACAGCCATACACAACTACTGGAAAAACCATAGGTTTGACTAGATGGACCTTTGTCAGCAAAGTGATGTCTCTGCTTTTTAATACACTGTCTAGGTTGGTCATAGCTTTCCTTCCAAGGAGTGAGTGTCTTTTAATTTCATGGCTGTAGTCACCATCTGTAGTGATTTTGGAGCCCAAGAAAATAACATCTGTCACTGTTTCCACTTTTTCCCCATCTATTAGCCATGAAGTGATGGGACTGGATGCCACGATCTTTGCTTTTTGTTGAGTTTTCAGCCAGCTTTTTCACTTCTCCTCTTTCCCTCATCAGGAGGCTCTTTAGTTCCTTTGCTGTCTGCCATGAGTGGTTAAGATCTGCCTTCTGAGGTTGTTGACACATCTGCAAATCTTGAGACCAGCTTGTGATTCATCCTGCCCTTCATTCCGCATGATGTGCTCTGCATGTAACTTAAATAAGCGAGGTGACAATCAGCATACAGCTTCGTCATGCTCCTCAATTCTGAACCTGGCTGATAGATACATGGGAAGGTTCTTTTCTGCTTCTGTGCTTGGCTGCATGAGGAGGTAAAGGCTGGAAGACCCTCTAGCCGTCTTGCCATCACAAGGGGTGCTGCGTCCCAGACCAGCAGTGTGGAAGAGGGGCTGAACCTGGGTGAATTCAGAGTTCACCTGGACTTTACCAAGCCTGGACCCGCCCTACCAGCCCTCTTACCTGGGATGATGGGTTCCTGCCTGTCAAAGGTAGCTGAGGGGGAGTCCTGAGTTACAGGTGAAATTGGCCATACTCAACTTGGATGAATGAGAAACACTCCAAATACTGGACCCCAGATTTATTTACTTCGGGCTGTGCTGGCTCTTCATTGCTGTAGAGGCTTCTCTCTAGCTGCAGCGAGCAGGGACTTCTCTCTTGTTTCAGTGCACGGGCTTCTCACTGCAGGGGCCCTTCTCGTGGTGGCGCACAGGTTCTGGGGCTCTAGGGCGCTTGGACTTCAGCAGTTGCAACTCCTGGGCTCTAGAGCACAGTCTCAGTAATTTGTGGTGCATGGGTTTAGCTCCTCCCTGGCATGTGGGATTTTCCTGGATTGGGGATTGAACCGGTATCTCCTGGGTTGACAAGCAGAGTCTTTACCACTGAGCCACCAGGAAGCCCTGAGACAGTTTGATTTTAGCTGAGTGAGACTCATGTCACACTTCTGACTCCTAGAACTGTAAGGTATCAAGTTCCTGTTTTGTTTTTTTCTTTCACCAAGTTTCTGATTTAAACCACTTGGCTTGTATAATTTATATGGCAGTCATGGAAAACTAAGAGAGGCCCATCAAAACACAGAAACCAAATTAAGTCCCGAGAAGACGTGGCTACCCTCCAGGCCAAGTCCTGCTCCCGTCTCTCCCTCGCAGAGCATGGCTTTCTCAGGGCAGACCCCAGGTTAGCAAGAGGGGAGTCTCTGAGTCCACTAAAATCCACAGTTGTGGAGGCTGGAAGTCCAAGGTCAAGTGGCAGCAGACTCAGTGTTGGGCAAAGACCCTCTTGCCGGATGGCTATCTTCACGCCACACCTTCACACAATGGAAGGGGTGAGGATACTCTGTGGGGTTTCCTTTAAAATGGCACTAATCCCCTTCACAAAGGCTTCATCCTCCTGACCTCCCAAAGGCCCCACCTCCAAACCCCATTGTCTTGGGTGAACAGATTTCCACCAGGGAATTTTGAGGCAACACAAACGTTCCATCTACAGCAGTTAGGGCCCCCGTTTATGCCAGCCCCACGGTCCTGAGGTCATCCCTGGCCTCTTCTGTGATCCGCGTGGGTCGCCGGTGTCCAGAGCTGGACCTGGAGCTGGGGGAGGTGGAGGCTGTCTGAAGGTGCCATCCCCACAGCGTCACTGGGACCACCACCCGGGGACTGACAGGCCGCTGAGGACAGACTCTGGTTTCAAGGCTGCGCCCCCCCACCCCCTTGTCATTTCTGGGGCAAGGGGTGCTGGGGTCAGCACAGAGAGACAAGATCCGTAGATTAGTTGTTTTTTTTTTTTAAAATAACTGCATCCTTTAATGGCAGTAATACAATTATTGGATTAAGAGACCACAGGAGAAAGGACAGGTGGTGTTTCTGGAAGACAGATATGGAGTACAAAAAGGGGGAGGAATAGTCATGCGACGATCATTGTAAAAATACAGTACGTTATATACATATTTGCACCGTCAACTTTCAACTCTGAAATAGTATTTACACTTTTGTTACAATCCTGGTTAGAGAACAATTTATTTTTTTTCTTTAAAAGCTCGGCCTGATGGCAAATGAAAATTTTGGGTGAATTCATAGTCCCATGAGGTTCTTAGGCTGAATATTCCAAGAGGAGGGTTCCAGCTTCTAATTCATCCACAGATTTCAGTTTTAAAAAAGTATTTCATTTTGCTTCTACAAAATAAAATTCTCAAAGGAGGGAAAAAAAAACAAACAACCCAACACCCAACCACAGCCACACTGCGTATTCTTTCTTATATTACAAACCAGGGGCTGCAGCCCTCTGCTTCGAGGCCAACACTGGTGGCTGAAGAAAAATCTCATTAATGATTGTTTAAAAAAAAAAAAAAAAAAACGGAAAAAGACACAAAGACAAACCAAACCACCCTGATCATGGCGCACTGACCCTGTGGGGGTGCCTCCCCCGCCCTTGCTTCTGGCACCAAACTCTAGGACTATTCCTTTTCTGGGGGAGGGGGTGTGGGACCTTCTTTAACCTCCCACCCCAGGGAGGTGGGAGGGGTAACCCTCTGGCTGGCTGGGACACCAGGCTTCCTCATTATTAGCAGGAAGAGTCAGGGTCCTTAAGTGAGGGGGCCGAGATGGCAGGATGAGGAGCGAGGCAGGAGAGAGCAGGCACAGACCATGTCCAGTTCCCGAGGTCACGGCGTGGGCCTCTTCTGGGCTCTGTGGACAGGATGGGAGCCCAGCCAGGGTCCTGGGGGAGCTGCGGAGCCCAGGGCAGCCCTTTCGGCTCCCTTCCCGGCTCAGCCGGATGGATGAGAGCAGGATGCGGGCTGTGGTGTCCTTGCCCCGCTCACAGCGGGTTACCCTCCGAGCCCTGGCCAGCTTCCCACCGTGTCCTCAGGCCCCCTGCCTGGACGTGGCCATAAAGCCAACACTGCACGTGCCTCTGAACCCATGCCCCCTTTGGGCTTGGAAGAAAATCAAACACACCAAAACCACGGGCCCTGAAGGTACGCTGTGAGGGGGTGTGGAGAGAGGGCGATGCTTTGCTGACCACCACCCCAGCTCCCTCCGTCGGGAGCGTGGTGGCACAGCCACACACGGATCCTTGAGCTGTCCCCAGAGGGGCCAGGGCCGGCCCACCGGCACGTGCTCTGCCTTCCAGGGCCCAGGACAGAGCCCGGCACGCGGGGAGAAAGGCATGGCCACAACAGGACAGGCTAATACTGACAGAAAGCACGCAGTCTGCGGGGCCGTCGCGCCGCACCAGCCCTGCCGACTCCAGGTCCATCTCTCACCCCGGAGTCTTCTGCCGCAGGCTGGTGGGCACGGGTTCACGGGTGAACTCTGGACGGAGGGGGGCGGGGTGGGGGCAGAGGGCCCTGCGGGTGAATCCAGACGAGACAGCAGTGGGAAAGGACTGTTTCTCCTGGCCCAGGCAGCTTCCCAAGGCTCTTCTTTCTCGACACTTCCTCTCGTCCACTGGCCCCTGAAGCGGGTCATCATGGCCTGCATGCTGCAGAGGAGACGCAGAAATGCCTAGACCTGCTTCCCGCGGGGCCTGCCCACCGTCTCGGCTCCAGCTCTTCTTGCTCATGCAACACTTCGTGCCTTCTTGACGCCTGCTGCTCCCTTCGTCCTGGGGGGTGGGGTGGGGCGGGAGGAGGAGGAGGGGCCCCGCTTTGCCCAGAAAACCCACCAGACCCCCAGCCGCCAGACTGGGGCCCCAGCCTTTAAGGGAGTCCCTGAAAATCGGGCCTGGCCAGGCCAGGCGGAGTGCCAGCTGGGCTGAGGCCCAGGGGACTCGCAACTGCTCACATGCACGTGGAGGTTTTGTCGGCGGGCACCTAGCAGCCCCGCAGCACTGACCAGAAGTTAAAGATGGTTATATACAATTCATATGTTTTAAAGAAGATACTGCTTAAAAAAAAAGAGAGAGAGAGAGGAAAAAAGAAAACAATAGGAAGAAAGAAAGAACACCCAACTCCCCTCCCCCCTCCCCCCAAGCCCCAACTCTGGTCGCTGCCCTTAAATATTGCCCTGGGAAGGGTGGGGTGTGGGGAGTGCTGGACTCCGGCTTAACACTATTGGCAGAAAGGGGAGGCGGTGGGGTCGAAGCCTTTAAACACATCTTTCAGGGACCCAGCGTCCTGCTCACCCTCTTGGGCTGGGCTGTTGCCAGCAAATGGGCTTCCGGAGCCCGTCTTGGGTGCCGGTTTCACGGTCCCGAAGAGGGTGGGCACAGGCAGGTTGTGCACGCCGGGCTGGGGCAGGCTGCCCTCTGCTGACGGGGTGCCCACGGCGGCAGCAGGGGCCGCGGCAGCCTTGGGCCGGGGCCGGTTGTAACTGTTGTATCTGTCCGTGGCTGTGGCCCCGTCGGCCCCGGGCTTCCCGGACTCAGGCTGTTCCAGGGCGGACTTGCGGACAAACGGGGGCTCCTTAGCCTTGGCGGCAGCAGAGCTCCTGCCGTTGCCCTCAGGGCCCTTGGGCTGGGCGCCCGCGTCGGCGGCCGGCTCTGCGGCTTTGCCCCCCGTGTTGGGAGTCCTGGGGTCGTAGAGGCTGATGCCGCTCAGCACGCTGCTCTGGCTGCCCCCGCCGCCCTGGCCTAGGCCGCCAGCTGCCAGCACACGGGGGTCATAGGGGGCGGTGGCCGGTGGGGAGGACTCCCCACTGGGGCTGGCAGCCGGAGAGGGCGCCTCGCCAGAGCCGGGTTTGGCCGCCCGGGAGGAGGCAGTGGTGGAGTCTGTGGGTTTCTGCAGCCGGGGGTCGGTGGGCGTCTTCCGCACTCGGGGGTCACTCGGCTTCTCGCCGGAGCCAGGGGTGGCCAAGGGGCCAGTCACGTTGACAGTCTTGAGGATGCGCGAGAGGAGCTCAAAGTCAGGCAGGCTGGAGCCGGCCGCGCCGGCATCTGCAGAGTTGCCCGCACGCTGCCGGGGGTTGGGGGGCCCCGAGGCGGCGGCGCGGTGCAGCCTGGGATCCAGCGCTGGCAGGGACTGCAGGGCGGCGGGCACGGGGGGCGCCGCCTCCTGCTTGGGCAGGGGGAGCGGGATCAGGTCCTCGGGGCTCCAGAGCACAGTGCGGGCGAAGCTGGGCCGGCTCAGGGTCACGTCCTTCTTGATGTGGCTGAACTGCTGCAGCTGTGACCGCGGGTCCCGCAGTGGGTGCCCAGGGAGCGGCTCCAGGGGAATGTTGACGGCCTTCTCCCGCAGGGCTCGTTCCCCTTCCTCTTCTTCCGCTGGGGGTGGCCCAGACCCCTTGGAGCCCCCGGGACCGGCAGGGCTGGAATGCAAGCCGCTGTCGGGCTTGGAGGTGGGCAGGGAGCGAGCCAGTCGCGGGTCAGAGGGTCCGGTGTCACCTGGGCCTGACCCGCTGGAAGCCTCGGCATGGCGGGAGAGCCTGGGGTCCCGGCTGAGGCGGGGGTCAGCCAGTCGGCCTCCCGTGGGGTGTCCCTTCTGGAGGCGGGGGTCCCCCAGCCCACTGCCGCTCAGCTCTCCAACAGAAGCCTGGGGCCGGCTAGACGTCTGCTGCCTCAGCGTCTTCAGGATGGAGGTGACACTGCTCCCACCTTCATCCTCATCGCTTGAGTACCAGTTCCCAGTGTCACCTGCGAGCGAGCAGACAGGCGCAGGGAGCCGGTGAGTGGTCACCACACCTGCCACCAGCCCTCTTGGATCCCACGGTAGCCTGCTCCCCACCTCTTATCTCTCAGAACCTCTATTTCTCTCGCTTAAAACACCTGCTGCTCACCCTCCGCCCAACCACAGAATGGCACGAAGAGCCAGGGAGCTCAGGCAGGCCAAGCACGGAGCCTGGCAGGTCTCTGGCTGTCGCGGATGGACCCTTCCCTGGGTACCGGCACCGAGCTAAGGACTTGGCCTTATTTGCCACAACTACCCAGGATACAGCGCTGTCACCATGTCCATTTGACAGATGAGAAAACAGAGGCACCGACACGGCACCCTGAGATCGCGGACAAAGCCAGGCTGGGCTCAGACTCCCGAGCCCTGGGCTCCAGCACGGCCTTCTCACCTGGGCAGACTCAGACCCCTCCCACGGCAGACCCTACCCCGAGTACCCGTGAGCAGCAGTCACTGCCTGGGCTCTCACTGGGCTTGGGCTCCCAGACCCCTCACAGTGCTCCCACGCCCCAGGGCAGGCAGTCACCAGCTGGTAAGAGGCAGGGCCAGGTGAGCAGACGCAGCTGGCCCGTGTCCAACCTCCTCAGCAGGTGCAGTCGGAGACCTTGGGGAGAGGACTGTCCCCTGTTCTCACTGCCCCACTTGCTCCCCGGCTCCTGGTTGCAGACTCTAGATGCCTTCTCTGTCTGCCCCATTCCCCCGGGGGCGGATGCCACCAGGGCACCACTCGGCCCCACAAGACTCGGCAGCTGAGGTGGGGACAGTTAGTGGTCTGTGTCAGTAACTGGCTTTCATCTCTGGGCTTCCCGAGGACACGGTCTGGGGAGCAGGGGCTGGGCATCTCCCTCCAGCCTCCTCCACGAAGGTGCGGTCTCCTCCAGGGACCAGCCCACTGCCCTCCTCCACGGGACCAGGGTCTCGCCCTTCTCCGCAGGGGTCCTCCTGGCCACAGGCTCCTGTCCGACGCAGACCCCGGACCTAGGCACGCCCCACCACTCCCCGCAGGGTGGCCACGGCCCACGCCCATCGGGGAGAGCCCTGCCCCGGGGGAGGACACGTGCCTTCCTCATTCTCCCGGTCCTGCTTGCTGCTCTCAGCCAGCCTCCTCGCTCTCTCCTCCTCCTGCTGCTTCTGCTGGATCCTCAGGTACAGGGCCCTCTGGGCCGAGGGCAGGAAGTCAGGGACACCGGCGCCCGGCTTCGGCCGGCCTGGGGGCCCTCCCTCAGAGAAGCTGTCTGGCTCCAGAGGGTGCTCGGGGAAGAGGTGCTCCCCAGGCTCCCCCGGCAGCTCTTCGTAGTGCCCGTAGTCCTCTGTGGCAGGGAAGAACCGGCGTTCATGTCGGGAAGGGCCGTACGGCACCAACTCCGACCCACCCGTGCCCTCAGCTGGAAAACCACCCCTGATGGCGATGGGTGAGAATGCACAGCCTACGCCCTCCTACCCTTCCTGGGAGGGGCCCTAGCAATAGGGGATGGAGCAGCCCAAAGGGGAGGGGGAGGTCCCAACTAGGACGCAGCCACTGAGAATGGGATTCACAGTGAGGTTTAGTGACATGGGCAAATGCTCATGAGGTGAGAACAGGACGGAACGGCATACGAATGTTTATAAAACGCAAAGAAAAGGCTTTGAAAAGACAGACAGAGAACAGGCCCTCTGGGAATGAGAGTTGGGGGAATGAGATTGGGGGAGGGGGTTGAGGCATCGTTCACTTTTTTACTCCACACATTTTCCATCTGTTTTAAATACTTTGATGGGCATTAATCTTATAGTCTCTTTAAATAAATAAAGAAAAACACTCAATCTCACAGTAAGCTCATAATATGAGTTCAATCCCAGTAAACAAAGACCCATAAAGAAAAGAAGAAAATACACCAAAACGTTGCTATGGCTACAAGTCCACCCAGAGGCTGACGGGCAAATCCTTCTCCTTCCACAAATGTTTCTGGGCAGCTGCTACGTTTAACAGGACGGGGTGGGTGGGGGTATTTCTCCAACACAGCTTCTAGGAAGCACCAGGCGGCAGGGCTTGCCACCTCTCCTGAAGGATGGGCAGCGTCCGGCACTAGCTGCCTCCCTTCACAAATGCTAAGGATAGATCCAGCCAAGGATGAGGGGAACAGCAAGTGGAGGTCTGTGACGAAGCGCCTAGAGACTGTGTGTGTGTGTGTGTGTGTTGGAGACAGAGTCCAGTGAGCACTGCCCACAGGCCATTCTGCAATGATGAAATAGCCCCGATCTGCACCTTGCGTGCAGTGCCCCTACTGAGCAGCTGAAATGCAGCCAGCTCTACCAAGAAAGCGAGTCCGTAATTTAAAGTTCCAGGAGTCAAACGCTTAAATTTTTTTAGAAAGATAAATACTTCCTACATAATCATATAAAGCAAAATGTGAAAAGCCACTTTCTTCCAGCCTCTGAACTTCAGAACATGGGAACTCGATGGGCCAGGCTGCTCTGGGCCACAGCCTCACTCCTTAAACAACAGTCCCACCCAGGCCCCCTGCATCTGATGGTTTTACAACACTGAATATTATTAAAGGCAACTGAATAGCACTAAAAGGGTAGATTTCACAATATGGGCATTTGAGCCAATTACTCCCGAGATACGATCACCAGCTGGACAGACTTTTTGCTTCCTCACCTGGACCTTCATGCATCTCACATCCATTGTTTAAAGGGGGAGGAGACCCCTCTGGTCAGGGTCACCTGCTTTTCTCATGTGAGAGCGTGTCACTGTCCTGGCGCCCTGCCCCACACACCTGTTTTTATGTCTCCGCACACTATCTAGACACCAGTGAAAACTCTACCCCGACCTCCAGCCTGGTCAGCTCCCTGATGCCCGTCGTCGACTCCACGTGGTGTTAAATGGGCACCTCGTGCTTTCAGCAGCCAAAGCGCAAGTGCTGTCCTCCCTCCTCCCAGCCTGGCTCTCTGCAGCATCTCCCGCCCCAGGGACAGCGTGGGCACCTGCCCAACGACTCTGCCCCCCAACAGGCATCCGCACCTGACCCTGCCGCCTTGGCCCCCTGGCTCTATGGTGCCTCCACACCCAACCCTCTGGCTCCCAGTCACCCTGGGTGCCCCTCGCCTCACCTCTGCCCAGGGTGACTCCAGAGCAGCCTGCAAGCTTCCCAGATTTCCCTCCAGCTGCTATGAGCACCCGTGGGCCCAGCGTTCCTCTGCTTCCCTCGTCCTTCTACGAGCATCCATGGCCCCCGTGTTCCTCTGCTATCCCCATCCTTCCGCCGAGCACACCTCACCATAGCCCACAGAGTCTTGTGTGCTGGGGCTTCCATCCCCTGTTCTCCTGTCCCAAGCCACACGAACACCTGGGGAGTCCACCAACAAGGTGACTGGCTGGAACCTCTACCTGCTGCAGCTCCCCCGAAGCCAAGCCTTCCTCCCGCTTCACATCCCTCTCCCATTTGCTTTTCACTTAGGCCTCGGACAGGCAGTGTCGCACCAGAGCATAGCCACTCCCAGCCCGCCTCCACCCGTTACCCCAGACACTGCCCCGCTTCACTTCCAGCAATGACCGATGCCAACCTGAGCGGCACGCTTACTGACATGTTTCCTGTCTGCTTCTCTAAACTGAAACGCAGTGCAGGCCTGCTCTGCCCCCAGGCCTGGAAGCAAGCCTGGCCCCCTGGACGCCTCCCATCCTCCTGAAGGCTACACACCGTCTCCTATGAAGCAGCACTGTCATCCTAGCACCCTGACAGCCGCACCTTTAGGTTGTTAACAACACATGTTCTCATTTTAGCCGAGAAAGGAAGGAAAGGAGGAAGGAAGATGGTCCGTGTGGGGATAGAACGAGCACAGTCGCAAGGAAGCTCCAAGCCCAGAACCACCCAGAAGCAGGCCACTGGCGGAGAGCACCTCAGCCATAAAGTTCACACCATTCGGCATCCACCCCCTAACTTCCCACATTCCCAGTCCACACACACCCAGCAAACTTACAAGAAACTAAGTGAGTTATAGTGATGCTAACACCCTGCCCAGACTCAACAGGGTGGTGAATCCTACATCACTGAAGAGGTTCAGCTACTTATGGAACAGAGATGGAGCTGGATTTATGTTTTCAAAGACTAAGACCAAGGAAGGAAACCCCAATCTTCCTGACTACATTCCACTGTGCAGGCCCCAGCCAGCCCTCACCCTGAGCCCCGCATACCTGCGTCCCCAATGAGCCCCGGCTCCATCTCCATGCCCTCCTGCTGCTGGTAGAAGTTCTCATAGAAGTTCTGGGCTGGTGGGATGGGGGGCATCATTCCAGAGTGCGGTGAGTCTCCGGGACCGTAGGGCATCATGGGAGGGCCGCCGGGGCCCATGGGTGGGCCAGGGTTCATGCCGGGGCCCATTGGCATATCTGGGTGCATGTCAGGGTGCATGTCGGGGTGCATATCTGGGTGCATGTCAGGGTGCATGTCAGGATGCATCGGGCCCCCCATCGGCCCTGGGGGTCCCATGTTGGGCCCAGGGCCCATTGGCCCAGGGGGTCCTCCGGGTCCAGGGAACCTGGAAGGAGACAATGGTGCCTGTGAGAGGGGCTGCAGAGGAAGGGGGGAGCTGCAGCCTGAGGAAGGCTCCAAACAGGCTCTGAAGGCTCCAAAGATGCCACATGCTGGCCTGCGAGGAACTCACCTCACGCCCAGCTTCTCAGCCAGCTGCCCTGTGGGCCGCACCACGATCTCAAACAAGGAGGGGATCTTCTTATTGTACATGTCCTGCTGCTGCTGCAGCTGCTGCGGGGACAGCGGCTCGTGCGTTGGCAGGGGCATCTGAGGGGGTCCGGGGGGCGGAGGCGGGGGCGGGGGTGGGGGCGGGGGGCCGCCCTGCATGGGCCGGCCATTCGGAGATGTGGGGGCCGGTGGGCCAGGCGGGCGGGGTGGGGTGGGCAGGAGGCCCACGCCCGGGGGTGGCTTGGGCAGGGGGTTGATGCCCTGTTTCTTCAGCTCCTCCACCTCCTTCTCATCCTCGGCGCCCGCCTCCGCATCGTCCGCCAGCATCTGCGGGCGAGAAGGACAAAGCCGTGCGAGTCACGACAGGGAGGGGCAGGTGGTAATGCAGCCCTCCAGGGCTGAGACCTGAATTCTCCAAGCAACGTGCTTCAGCCCCCCGAGACCCTTACATCGTAAGGCCACCGACCACGAAAGCTCTCGGGAACATAAGTCATCGCCCCCGTTACCACCTATGGATCCACTCCCAGTGACCGGCTGACAGGGCAGCCCTTCTTATTCTGCCGCAAAATATATGCAACATACCACGCACTATTTCACCATTTCCAGCTAGACAATTCAGACAAGTACATTCTCAGTGTTGTACAATCGCCACAATTATCTAATTCTGTCACCTCAGAAAAAACGCCACGCCCGTCAAGCGGCCACTCCCCCTCCCCTCCTCAGAAGACACCACGCCCGTCAAGCGGCCACTCCCCCTCAGAAGATGCCACGCCCATCAAGAGGCCACTCCCCCCTCAGAAGATGCCACGCCCATCAAGAGGCCACGCCCACATAAGACGCCATGTTGTCAAGAGGCCACTCACCTCTCCCCTTAGAAGATGCCATGCCAACCAAGCGGCCACTACCCCAGAAGACGCCACGCCTGTCAAGCGGCCACTCCCCACTCCCTTCTCATAAGATGCCACGCCCATCAAGAGGCCACTCCCCCATGAAGTCATCGCTCCCATCAAGGGCCCACGCCCCCCTTTCCCTCCCCCAGCCCCTGGCAACCACCCACCTCCTGTCTGTCTACGGATTTGCCTGTTCTGGACATTTCCTATAGACAAAGCCCTATAATATGTGGCCTTTTGTGGCTGGCTTCTTCCACTGAGCATCGTGAAGTTTTCCAGGTTCACCCACGGTGCAGCTGTGTTATCTATTTTACAGCTAATAGCTCATGGTTCTGTTTGGATTTTAAGTGCCTCACCGCACTTGCAATCAAACCGCCAGCACTTATGAGGACCCGCAGGGCCTGATAGCAGGGCTGGTATCTGCGGAGGGCTTCGCAGTGCGCGGACTCCTCCAGCCTAAGCACCCAACCCTGTGTTTCAATCCCGCCGACAGCTAAGCATTCCTCCCTGCAACCGGGCCCTCACTGGACCAGGCCTCTGTCTGGGCATTCATTTACTCCTCCATGTATGGCTCCCTGACCCCCAACTGCTGAGGTCTCTTATTAAAAGGTCAGTTCAGAGTGACAGGCCTGGTCTCCTGTATTCACTATGGGAACACCATCAGCTCCCTCCAAAGCATTACCCAAGCTTTGTTAAGATTTTACATTTAGTTGTATCTCTTTATTCCTGGCCTGATGATTACCAATTCCACAAAGGCAAGGCCCCCAGGCTCCACCTAAGGCCTATTACAGGGCAGAGGGACAGTTTCAAAGTCTGGATTCAAGTGGAACATCCCATGGATTGAGATCCTGTACAGAAGTTGACACCGCGGATCTGCCTGAGTCTCTTGGAAGGCCAACGTGCAAATGGGGCCTCCAGCCTGGGCCCCAGCATCTCTGAAGGACCCTGCCCCAGCCTCCTCCCCACTCAGGCCGGGCCGCCTGTGGTTGCAGAGCCATCGGGCCCTGCACTGCTAGATCCTCACAGGGGCAACTGAGTGCCCTCAGGTGTGGGCAAAACCTATCAAGGTTACACTGCATTAAACAGGTACAAACTTGATGAGAGCTTCCTCCCCACCCGGGGAAAGGTACCACTGCCAGCCACTGAATGTGCCATACTCCCTTCACCCCCAAGACTGGGGCTACACGTCTCCTCACCACTCAGCACAGAACACCAGCACTCAGCAGGAACTCTGCTGGGGACCGAGGCCATGGAGATCTTTTCAGTGCTGCCCCCGGCCTGGACCGCGATTCTCAGCACTCAGGCCACACCGTGGACTCAACAACTAAATGAACCGCAGTGCTGGCCCCCAGGACAGCTTCCTGAAGGTACTGCTGATCCCCAGCGTGGTGGGCCCCCTTTCCCATGCTCACCTCCTGGGGCCGCGTTCCTTTAGCTTCCCCACTGCGCTCTGCAGTTGGGGCTTCTGTGCCCACCCTGTGCTAGGGAGGGAGTCTTACCTCGCTGTGGCTCCCACTACAGGACTTCCCCCCCCTCACTCCTCGTGCAGACCCCACAACACCCTGCTGGACTCCAGCTGGGGACACAGCCAGCCGCTTGCGCTCACCCCTGTCCCCACCACCCGCCCTGGGTCCCGAGTGCTGCTGAGGGCAGGCGCTGAACCACATCAGAGGCCCGGACACTGACACGTAAGAGATGCTGTCCCTCCCCGTGAAGCCCTGAACCCAAACTATCCAGGCTGTCCCTCGGTACATCTAGTCCTAGACTCCCGGGCCTCTGGGCAGCAGACAGGCCCTCACACCAGACCACCAGGCCCTGCCTGGGCACCACAACCCCACCCCCACCCCCAGAACGGGTTCTGAATGATCCTTGGGTTCCCAAAGTTCAGAGGTGTGCTGTCAGTGGAAAAGGACTGCCACACCGGCAGACACACACAGACGTGTGGGGCAAGCTTCATCAGGCCAAGTAAGCTCGTGTCTGTCTGTTAAAAATTCTAAGCGTCTGCCCCAAACTAGAAACAAATCAAACGTTCAACTGGTGACTAGATAAAAGTGTCTCACATCATCCACAGAGTAGGGTGGCACTCAGGAACTAACAGTGATGAACAATAGTGATGAAGCACCAATACTTGCAACAACATGGATGAGAAGCCAGATTCAAAATCATACACACAGTTAGAAGCTACATCCCATATAAATCTATTCATATAACTTCCTTGGAAAGCCAAAACTACGGGGACAGAAAACGGATCAGCAGTTACCAGGGGCTGGAAATAGGAGAGGTGCTAACTACAAAAAGGTGAGTCTTGAGGGTGAAAGTGACTTTTCTCTAGCTAGATTGTGAGGTGGTTACATGACTCTCTGTATCTGTCAAAACTCAAGAGTTTTTTTTTTTTTTTTTAAACTGGATACAAACTGCTGCTGCTGCTTAAGTCGCTTCAGTCGTGTCCAACTCTGTGCGACCCCATAGACGGTAGCCCACCAGGCTCCCGTCCCTGGGATTCTCCAGGCAAGAACCCTGGAGTGGGTTGCCATTTCCTTCTCCAATGCAAAAGTGAAAAGTGAAAGTGAAGTCGCTCAGTCGTGCCCGACTCTTAGCGACCCCATGGACTGCAGCCCACTAGGCTCCTCCGTCCATGGGATTTTCCAGGCAAGAGTAAACTATACCTTGACAAACCTGACTGTGAAAGTGTATGTATAAATCAATAACTGAAAGATTTAATGGTAAAGAACTGTAGTGTGTCCCACTTACTTTCAAGCGGCTCAAGAACAAAGGAGAGCAACTAATAAATGGTGCAAAATAATGCTAATCAAGGGATCTCAGATGGAAGAATTCTTGCCGCTCGCTCTCACAAAGCCATCACCAACAGCCCCAAAGGCATCATGTCTCAAACCTGGAGTGGACAGCTGGACGCTGATGTATCTGGACAGACAGAAATGTCCCTGAGATGTAAGAAAACAAGGCTGCAGAAAAGGGAGGGAGAGAGAACACAGAGGAGAGCGAGGTGAAGGCCCCATCTTCAGTGGCGCCACAGCCGGGCCCCAAGGGTGGCCCAGGAGCCTCAGGTCCCACCCCTGGGGGTCGGGCTGCAACTCTGTCCAGGAGAGAAGATGGCTGGCCTCCTGCCTTTATCAGGGTTATTACTCTGGGCCCGTCGTGAAGGTTGAAGTTTTACTTTCTGACCACCCAAATTCGATTCTGGAATGGTTTTTCCAAGTTCAACACTCGTTTTTTAAAAAAATATTTATCCGTTTTGGCTGCACTGGGTGGTCACTGCTGCATGGGGCTTTCTCTAGTTGTGGTGAGTGGGGACTACTCTCCAGTTGTGGTGTCCACACTCACTTCCAACCTACTGAGACCTGACTTGAGATAGGGCATGATACCGATGCTCTCAGAATGTTTATGGCCAGAAATGGAAATGTGCCACCGATTTGCTCTGGGTTTTCATTAGAGTGTCTCGAGCCGTGCTGTCCAATATGGTGGTCACTGGTCACGTGTGGCTACCAGGTGCTTGAAATGGGGCTATAAGTAGAAAATAAGCACCAGATTCCTTAGACTTGGTATATATTTAAAAAAAATACAAAATATCACGATTTTTTTTTCATATATTTATTCCTTGCTGAAATGGTACTCTGGACATGAATATACTGGATTAAATAAAATACATTAGCAACATTAATCTCATCTGTTACTTTTTACTTTTTTCTAACATGGCTACTAGAAAAATCTGCAGGTAGCTCTGCTGTGTTCTTCTTGGGCAGCACTGGTCTAGAGCGCAAACTCTAAACCTCCAGGAGGGGGCAGCCCTCAGTCAGAGATGACTCAGCTCTTCAAACGAGAAATGAAGCCAGCGTTACTTTTTCCACTCCTTACCCTGAGGATGACTCACAGGTTCTAGACAGCTACCAGTTACAAAACCCTGTTCCTAGGCTCACAGGCCGAAAGGAGTGCCGAAGATGAGGACTTTCTCCCTGATGCTCTCCCAGGGACGAGTGGACGTCCTCTTGCTCTGCCTGTTCAGGGCTTCCCCTCAACCCCTCAGGCAGCCCCGGGCCCCATCTAACCAGTGAAGCCACCACTGGGTGGATTCTTGGAAGCTGGCTAAGGCACTGATTCTTCCCGTTATCAAAAAATAGCCCCAAACCTTCTGGGAACCAGACAGAAGGTGGGAAAGCCTTCACCTGGGAGAACACATTCTCTCACACCCAATCACCCTACTCACACCCATTCACCCAATGACGAAGTGAAGTGAAAGTCCATTCTACTCTTTGCAACCTACGGTCCATGGGATTCTCCAGGCCAGAATACTGGAGGGGGTAGCTGTTTCCTTCTCCAGGGGATCTTCCCAACCCAGGGATGGAACCCAGGTCTCCCACATTACAGGCGGATTCTTTACCAGCTGAGCCACCAGGGAAGCCCCCCACCCTATGACAGATGTCAGGAAACCAAGAACAGGGACCAGGGCCCCCAAGTCCTCAGTCTGACTCCCCAGGGAGAACAAAGGACATGAGAATGAGTTTCAGACGTCTTCTGGCTGGTAAGGAAGCCCTGATACCTCAGTGGAGGGGGTCCCCCGCCCTCAGAACTCCCAACGCCCTGTACCTTTTCTACTACATAAAAGACTTGGAAAAAAAACATTTGACTTCTCCATCAAAACAGAAGCCATCCGAAGCCTCACTTCCTCTCCATGCTCCCTGGGCTCTCAGAAGGCCAGCTAGGAAATCACGAGGTGTGTTTGGAGACATACCAGGCCAAATTCCTTTCAGGGAGCTGCTCTCCAGTGAACACCGCCCAGGGCAGAGAGAAGACACACACGTGATAGTCCCCATCCTCCCTGCAGAGCATACGGTCCCCACTCCCTCCTGAACTCGACCCAGCTCCAGGTCAACGCAGCTGGCATCTTGGTCCTGCACGGAGGCCAAGCCCCTGGCCGTCCCAGTCCCTGTCAGCCCGGGCGTTACCTTGTCCAAGAGCTCTCGGGTCTCCTCGGTCAGGGGGTCGTGAGAGAACATGCAGTCGTCGCCGTTGATACAGTTCCCAGTCGTGTGGTACAGCTTACACGGGAAATCACGTACACCGCAAGTTAAGGCGAATGCCTCACCTCATGAAACCCACCCCAGGACAGAAACCAAGCCCCTCTGTTTCAGAGAGGAGGAAACTGAAGCCCAGAGAGGTGCAGTGACTGGCTCAGCTGTGCACAGCAGGTTGGCAACTGAGCCAAGAAGAGATGCCTGTCTGGAGTGCAGCCTGCTCCACCACACAGGCCTTGAGGCCCTGTCCTCAGATCCTCACTCAACAGGAAGAGGGTGAAAGTTCAATGATCTGCCCACGGATACTCAGCCATTTGGAAAAGTCTCAGAAAGACAGCGGGGCAATGGCACGGTCTCGAGAATATACTTGACCCTTGAATGACATGGGGGTTGGGGCACCAACCCTCTGCCCAGTCAAATATAGGAGTATAATTTATAATCTGTCCTCCACACCCTCCGTTTTGCATCTGTACCAAGAATACAGAGGATAGATTATATATAAATTATACTCAGATTTTTGTGTCTTAAGATACAACCAACTGCAGATCCTGCAGTACTGTGGTATTTACTACCAAAAACAACCCACATGAGTGGACCTGCAGAGTTCAAACCCACGCCGCTCAGGGGTCAACTGTGTACGTATGGGGAACACATAACATGCGTGCCTGTTTACTCATCTGCAGGATGGCAAGAGCAGACCTGTCGCAGGGCAAAGGTGAGGGCTGAAAGAGATGGAGACGGGCAGAGGGCTCTCGGCACCTCCTCGGTGCACAAATGGAGTGCGGTGAAGGCCAGCTGTTAACACCAGTAAGGAGAAAAGGTCTACACCCTCCATGCGCTTGAAGGCGGGCACCAAAGGATATCATGCATGTAGGGGCAGTTCTCGGCTCGGGCACAAAACCCAGTGATGTAAAACTTGCACAGTTCTCGCTTCTTTGGTAGCTCGATGTCGTGGCTAAAATTACAGTGGTCTCCCTGGAAGAGAACCAGTCAAAGGTAAGCTGTTCGCCAAGGAAGTACTACTCTGTCACTGGGGAAGCACAGAGGGACCGATGACAAAAATGAACGGCCCCTTCCACACAGCCCCTGGCATTTATTCTGACCCATGATGCAGTTTCCCACCAGCCTGAAACTTCTTTTTTTTTTACCCTGAAACTTCTGCCGAAGCCTGTGCCCCTTTCTCCTGCCCGTGCCCCCTCCCCCTTGTCCTCAGCTACCCCACCCCCACCATTCTGCTGCCTTCACTGCTTCTAACCCCTCCTCCTGCCTCCCCCTCTCTTACCCACGTACTGCTTTCTGCATAACAGCCAGTGTTCAGTTTCACTCTTCTTTCTTCCTAACAGAACCCCAAGCTGGGGTTAAAACTACTCTATTTCCCAGCTTCCTATGCAGTTCTGCCCAATGAGATGTACATAAAGTCCCAGGGAAGACAGTGCTGCCAAGGCATTTTTTTCCCCAACAATTCCTTCAGTTTTCTTCCTCTCAGCCCTAGATGTGACGGCACAGCAACCATTAAGCAACCATGAGGACGAAAGCAACATGCCTGAAGATGCCAGCATAAGAACTAGGAAGGAACCTGGGTCTCCCATGGTGTTACTCATCACTGTACCTGCCCTGTAGTGCCCACTCCCAGACTCTGATCTTTTTATTTTTTGGTCATTTGACATGGCACACAGGATCTCAGTTCCCCAACCAGGCATCGAACCCGTGCCTGCTGCAGTGGAAGCACAGAGTCCTGTTAGGATTGGACGGCCCGGGAATTCCCACACTCTGTTCTGAGGGACAAATGTCTATGGGTTTCACCCAGTGGAATTGAGCTTTCGGCTATTTGCAAACTGTACAATCCAAACAAAACAATATCCAGGTGAACAGAAGAAAGAAACTTGAATACCTGGGCCCTCTTTCTCTTCCTAATAGCTATTTATTTTTGTTTGTATGTATTTCAAGTTTCTAAAAATGGCATGAATTGCAACTCTGAACAAGGAAAACTTTATGTATGCATGCGTGACGTGCAAACCTTTGCTTGAAACATAGTAACATTTTTTCCTGACACAGATACATAGGTACAGTATTCCCTGGGAACATGTTGGCCAATATCTGCCCACTGACTGAATCTGAATAAAAAGCTGGCTGGCTGAACTAACACTGGATTGTACTTGCTTCCTTCAGGACCCTGAGCTCACTGGCATGTCTCTTGGCATAACACTCTGCTGTGAAGGTCGAGGCGGGCCTGATCCCTTCCCACTCCCACCTCTTCGGCCTTGATGACTCCCTCTCCAACATTAAAGTTCACTAACTCGACCAGGCTATGTCACACCTTTGCATTAGCGACAGGTCCAACAGAACATCTGAGGCTCCGTGGATCGGGTGAAAACTTTGGCCAAAAAAATCCCCCCAACCAAAATAACACAGGTGTGTCACCAATCTCAGCCTGGCTCTTCAATCATTTCCAGGCCCCCGATGCATTTTTCAACCACTCCAAGCCCACCCAAACACTGCCCCAGAGAGTGTGGCCTCCAGAAAGAAAGGAGACCGCGAGGCCCGTGTGTCCCGGCTCCAGGCACCCTGGCCCCAGGCACCCTGGCCCCGGGACTGCCCTTACCCATGTGCACCGCCCCTCCACGAAGTATTTGCAGATGACTTTGCCTTTCTTGTCGGACTGCTGGTGGGGCTTGTCGTGGTCACTCCTCCGGTAGCTCCCACCACCATCCTGTTGGGAACACAGAGTGGGAACAGAAAGGAGAATTAAAAGGAAGGGCAGGGAGGGTCTGTGCAGGCCAGGTGGAGTGGACCGTGAGGGTGAGAGGGGCTGACTGGCAGGGCTGATGGGGCACCGACCACCCAGTTCCATCCGGGGCCCAGGTGGGTGGCTTAGAGCCCCGCTGCTCAGAGCTTAGAACGCGCGTGCCACACACCAGCAGGAATGCATCCGCTCTGAGGCGGCGCCTTCCTGGAGAACTCAGAGAGCAGGTGACTGCAGGTGCTACAAAGATGTGGCTTTAAAAACAGAGGGTCTCCCCCGAAGAACATCACCCAGGAGAGCTGATTAGTGCTGAGAGGCTCCCCGCTGGAACGGCTGATGGGAGCAAGGGGATGGGATCAGCCTCAGAAGACAACTCATTTAAAGAAAAAAATTTTCAAGGAGGAGCCTTGAGTAAGAGCATCACGAGGGGACGGAGGACCGACTTACACCCATGTCGTCGTCGTAGAAGTCTTCGTCGTCATTCATCCCGCCCTTGTTCATCCCACCTCGGCTGCCTCCTCGACCGCGTCCCCGGCCCATCCCTTTCCCTCGACCTCGGGAACCCCGGCCTCGGCCTCGACTTAACCCTGCAGAAGAGAGAGGTGGCGTCCATCCGCAGCCTCTGCCCAGGACCTGAGCCCCGCAGCTGCCAGGGGAGCCCCCGCCCTCCCTGCTGCCTTGCCCTCGGAGCGCCGGCCCACCTCGCCCTCGGCCGTCCTTGGACCGGCGGTACTGGCTCAGCTCCTTGGAGTAGTCGTCGTAGTCCTCATCCCCCATCGGCTCCTCACTCTCCCCATACTGGAGCCCCGGGAGGAGGAAAGCAGGCGCGTGTCATTTGGGGAACAGTTAACCACATCCTGAACTATACACACCGCCTCTTTCCGCCTTTTTGTATGCTTGGGACACCACCAGACAGAGGTGGCCAGTGAGTGGCCCAGGACTCCTGCCTGTGCCCCTCTTCACCCACCCCAGCCTGGGCAGTATCTGGGTCCTGGTCCTTTCCCTGAGGTCTGTACGCTCAAGGCTCCCAGCCCGTCACTCCCAGCTCCCAGGGGACAGCGGTGCAGCTGGAACAAGCAGCGTGGCCAGGCCTCAGGCAGGGACAGAACACGAATGTGGCAGCTCTCCTGTGTGTGTGTAAGGGGTGAGTAAACAGACGACTACAAAGGCTTCAAAAGCACCCTGGGGAACCCTCTCTTCAGGGACGAGGAATGGAGGCGCCAAGAGAAAGGAGCGGCTGAAGATGTTCGACAGCTCAGCCCTGGGAACCTTTTCAATTCTGAATCTCAGGAAGGTTCTCTCTATTCAAACAACAAAGGAACATTCAGAAACCTGCCATCTGATGCCTTCTTCCCAGCAGTCTCAGGGACCACCTCCAACAGAGCCTGTGCCCACCAGCCACGCTCCCCCTGCCCCCGAGCTGGAGAAAGCCTTACGTCCATCTCCTCCTCGTAGAAGTCCTCTTCGTCCTCTGGGTGGTCTCCTCCCACAGAGCCTCTGCCTCTGCCTCGGCTGCCCCTGCCCATGCCTCGGCCTCGAGACCCTCCACGGCTGCCTCGGCCCCGGTAGCCCCTGCCTCGGCCCCGGCTGCCTGCATGGTGATGAGACAGTGAGCAAGGGAGAAGTCAACCCCCAGCCGCCGGAGGTCAATCACCTCCTCCTCCTCCTCCAAGAAGCCTTCCCAGATGCTCTGGGCTGACACAGTCCCTGGGCCTCTGGACAGGGCTGGCTCAGCACCATGGACACATAGCTGCTGCATGCTCCCCACAAGACCCTGACTGCTGCACTTTCCCACACGAGGGCACCAGGCACATGGGGCCACCCAGCACCCAACACGGGGCTGACCAAACTAAGACGCTATGACACCAGAAGACCTACTGCCCTCTCCTGCATGAAGTGATTTTCAATAAATGTTTGCGGTTTTAAATGAAAGAAAAAAGAAAATGCTGTGTGTATAAAGTGCACGGTAGATTTCAAAGACTTAGTTAAGAGAGAGCAAGAGAGAGATAATATATATTTATTTAAAAATCACATCTATTTTGATTACATGTTGAAATAAGATTTAGAATGTATAACCATCATAAAATGTGTTGTTAAAATTATTTTATGTTTTCTTTTGTTTTCAATGTGACCACTAGAAAATTTGTAATTAGACAGTGGCCTGCATTGTATTTCTGTTGGACAGGACAGTTCAGCGTCTCCCCAAAGAGCGGGGCCTATCTACAAAGAAGTGCAAGAAAGATTGCTGAATGACCAGCCACTGAAACAAGCAGCGCTAAGAACTGCTGAGCTGGAAAATTCTGGAAGCCCTCTGGGGCTGGGAAATATGACTAGCAGATGGTTCTGAGAGGTCAGGCTGGTTCTCTGGTGCGCGGCCCTCCCCCATCCTCCTAATTGCCACAGGTTCAAGGTTCAGAGGTGTGGCAGTCCCGTGGGCTGCAGTCACACCTTGTCAGGTGACGGAGGCAGGCATCAGCCGTCAGTGACCCTCCCAAGCTGTGTGAAAAGTTGTCTATCTCTTCAGAACTGACCAGGAAATGAGTTTAAAGAACAACGCTTCAGAGGATTCCCCAGGGGTCCAGTAGTTGGTTAGCACTCAGCACTTTCACTGCCAGGCCTGAGTTCGATCCCTGGGAGGGGAGGTCCCCCCTCAAAAGCAACCTGAGCCACAAGAGCCCTCTCCTTGCCTTGACTACATGTTGAAATAAGATTTAGAATGTATAAGCATCATAAAATGTGTTGTTAGAATTATTTCATGTTTTCTTTTGTTTTTAATGTGACCACTAGAAAATGCTGGCCTGGCTCCCTCCCAGCCACAGCCTCAGCACAGACCCTCTACTGTGGTGGCAGAGCCCCGGTCTCTGGTGCTCGCGGGCAGCGCCCCGCCCAGCCCCCGCTGTGCTCATCTCGGCACTGAACGACAGTCCCCCCTCTGGTCCTGGACCTGAGGCTGCGCCGCACGGGGCCCAGCCCAGCAGGCCAGGGGAGCGGCGGGCCTCACCTCGGCCCCGGCTGCTGCCCTCCTTGGCGCGCCGGTACTGGTTCAGCTCTTTGGTGAAGTCGTCGTAGTCATCCTTGCCCATGTCCTCCTCCTCCTCCCCCTCGTACTCCCCGTACTGCTCGTTCTCGTAGTCGTCGTACATGCCGTAGCCTTTGCTGTCCATCTTGGAGTAGGACTTCTTGGGCAGGGGCGTGGTGTGGGACGGAGGGTACTGCTGGTGGGACTGACGGGGAGAGGACAGTGAGCCCAGGGGCCTCCAGTTCGGACTGCCAAGAGCCCCGCTGTCCCCCAAACTGGCACGTCTGTCTGAGTGTCTCTGCTGGCCCTGGGGTGAGAGGCTAGCCCCGAGCCACGCTGGGTCCTGGCTCCCACCTGAATGAGAGCAGGGCTGTGGGCCCAGGTGTCTCTGTTCTTCAGAAAGAGCCACAGTTGTAAAGACCACTGAGAAACACAGGCCCCGTGACCCCTGAAGAACGGAGTGGGAAAAGAAGGGTGTATTTCCCAGGGATCTAGAATAATCTCATTTGGGGAGGGGGGTTGCCAAGCAAGAGGGACACACTCTAGTCAAAAATCTCCTGGGGCCTTGGAATTCAATTAATGACTACTCGGGACCCAAACCAGTGGCTTCCCTGGTAGCTGAGTTGGTAAAGAATCTGCCAGCAATGCAGGAGACCTGGATTCGATCCCTGGGTTGGGAAGATCCCCTGGAGAAGGTAATGGCAACCACTCCAGTATTCTTGCCTGGAGAATTCCATGGACAGAGGAGCCTGGCAGGCTACAGTCCATGCGATCACAAAGAGTCAAACAGCTGAGTGACTTTCACTTTGACTTTTGGGGCCCAGGCTAGAAAACCACTTAAAATGATGCTTTCCAACTGTGCTAGTTCCAACAGATACTGGATGAAGTTTAAAAATATAGCACAAATGGAGGCCACCAAGATGTCCTTAAGTAGGTAATACAGGTAAGCAAACTGTGGTACATTCAAATGGAGTATCCAACTCCAGTGGAGCATCCAACAATGAAAAGACATGGAAGGACCATAAAGACATCCTGTGGAGGGAAAGAAGTCAATCTGGAAAAGCTACATACGAGTCCAATTACATGACTTTCTGGAACTGGCAAAACTACAGCAACAGTAAAAAGACTGGTGAGTGTGAGGGGCCTGCTGAGAGGACTTTAAGGGAATTCAAACTACTTTATATGAGAGTATATGGTGAATACATAATAGGATATACCAATGGTGGCTAAACAATTACAACAAATGGACCACACTAATCTAAGACATTAAAAACAGGGGAATGATGATTACAGCAGGAGACACTAGTGTGAACTAGTACTTAGCTTAATATAAACACAGATGATAAAAAAAAAAGAAAAACCGGGGAATGGGGTGGGGTGGGGTGGGGTGGGGAGGGGACTGGCCTATCTCCTCAATTTTCTCTAAACCTAAAACCACTGTAAGAACAACAAGGTCCTACTGTGTAACACAGGAAACTATATTCAACATCCTGTGACAAACCATAATGGAAAAGAATACGAAAAGAACATATATACGTGTATAACTGAGTCAGTTTGCTGTACAGCAGAAATTAACACACTGTAAATCAACTGTATTCAGCAAAATTTTAAAAACTAAAACGGCTGTAACAGTGGATCTTAAAATGCCTTAACCCCTAGTTCCCAATCAAGCTTGTGGTGTTCCCTGCACTCCCTGCCACCCTCAAGTTTAGATTAACATCAGTTCGAATATCTACAATATCTGCTACGACGGGGGATGCTGAACACCGGATACTTTTAAGAACTTAAAAATTTTTTTTTCAATAAAAACCTTAAATATCCATGCTAATTCATCTCTTACTGGGTTTGCCAGGGGAAAACAATACACAAACTGGGCAAATAATTTAAATTTATGCTTAAGCTCAGTGCTATATAACTTCAGACCCCACAACATCTGAAGTGATTTATTCCCATAACCATTTCACTCTCTTGCCCATTTTCTACAAAAGGTCATTTCAGAACAGTGTTAAAGTCAGCTCTGACGGAGACAAATCAACATCTTTCTCAGGGACAGGGGACAGACACGATAAGTCCTGCCAAGGCCACCGCGGAGGTGGCCCAGAGAAGCACCGACTGGGCTCAACTCGGC
The DNA here is from genome assembly GCF_032405125.1 of Capricornis sumatraensis. Taxonomy (NCBI): domain Eukaryota; kingdom Metazoa; phylum Chordata; class Mammalia; order Artiodactyla; family Bovidae; genus Capricornis; species Capricornis sumatraensis. The sequence goes on from NC_091088.1 coordinate 59,466,868, forward strand.
TCCTGCCCCAGGAGCCTCAGCCTGGCTGAAGTGCTCGAAGTCTCAGCGTCCTCACCTACGAAGCGGGGGATAAAACCAACACCTAATCCTGTGGAATTAAAACCCATGTACAGGGCCATGCAAGAGTGCCCAGCACAGTGCCGGTGCTCAGGAAACGCGGGTGATTTCATGACCCCAGCTCGGGCCCGGGGCAGCGGGGACTCACCGGCGCGTAGGGCGGGCTATACTCTCGGTATTTGCGGTGCCCCTTCTCGCTGGGGCTGAAGTCCGAGTCATCGGAGAAGTCCGAGAAGTCATCACTGGAGGAAGCGTGACGCTGCAGGGACAGAGCAGAAGGTCAGGGCTCCGGCGGCGGGCAAGCCACGTGCCGGCCACAGCAGGGTGCCAGCCAGGCTGCGCGTGGAAGGCCTCACCTAGGGGCATCTAGCGGCAATGGAGCATGAGCTACCACTCTTCTGAAAAGGTCTTTAAACAGTTTGGGGAAAGGAAAACCAGCCTGATTAAGAGTGCCCTCTGGCCTGATGAGCTGAGCTCGGGCCCTGGGGCACTAGGCCGGGCAGGGCGCCAGCAGGCCCAGCGCGCCCTCCGGGACCTACTTTATGCTTGGATTTCCTCCTCTTCTTGGCCCTCCTCTTCTCCTTCTCCCGCTCTTTCTTGCGCTTCCGCTTCAGCCTCCGGTGAGACTTCTCCTCGTCCGAGTCGCTGTGGTGCTTCTCCCCCTTCTCCTTCCGGCTCCTCTCGGGGCCCCCGGAGGTGTCCTGCGTCTCCTCGGCCCCGTCATCTTCCAGCTCGCCTTCTTCCAACTCACCATCTTCCCTGCAAACCAACCCCATGGCTGAGTGAGCGCAGGCTCTGAGGGGGGCCCATGGGACTGTGGGCCAGAAGGGCCCAGGACTGAGGGCGCGAGGCCTGATCCCCGCTCCACGCTGTAGCCCCCGCCCCGACGCTGTTCTCTACTGTCTGCTGAGGTGGAGGACGGGGGGCCCGTGGAGAACAGGCTCAGGTCCCCGGATCTCAGGCCTGCCCTGCCCTGTTGGCTCCACGGCTCTGGGCCAGAGGTGAGGAGCTGGGCGGGTGGAGGCGGGGAAGGGCCCCAGACCCCTCCCTGGAGTCCCCGCATGACAGGGGCAGCAGTGCCCACAGAAGGGCTCCCCCCGCCTGCCGCTGGCCCCTTGTTTCCACCTGGGTCGCCTTATCCACAGCACCCCCCGGCTCCCTGTCCTACGACTTCCTGACTGTCGAATCCCCTACATGTCACCCCGATCTCCAGCACTTTAAGAAACAACCCTCCGCAAGGGACAGATGCTGCTGGCAGGACATTCTAAACATCTAAATATCTATGGGGTAGGGTGGGGTGGGGTGGGGGGTGAAGGGATAGATCAGGTTAAGAAAAGGAGCAGCTAGAAAAAGAATTCAGTTTTTGGAGCCAAACCCACAGACACAGTTCTCACAAATGCAGAAGTTGGTTTAAAAAAATAAACAAGTGTAAAAAAAAGTCCAAATCTCTTGAAGTTCATCATGCATGACGACTGCCAAGTATGTGTTCAAGCACAAAAAACTCCATTAACAAGATCCACAGAGAGAATGAAAAGATAAAAAAGAGTAACATGACAGGCCCAGGACCCAAAAGGCTAACCCCCAAAGGAACTAATCTCGGCAGAAAAGGCCCCTGCTGTTCAGAAGGGACCAGCTCAGTGTGGGAACAAGCTCATCGGGGGGGCTCAGCCCTTGGAGCCTCGAAGGTTCTAAGGGGCTTTGTGGAGAAACAACGGCTGACCTCTCTGAGGATCCTCCAGGGCCTTTTCACACACAGGCTCCCTTTGGGCACCTCCATGCTGCCCGCCTCACCACCCATCAAGGGGACCCTCCCATTAATTCTCACTCTCAATTCAAAGGAGTTGGGGCGGCTTAAAACCCAAGGGTCCAGGCCAACGGTTACTCCGTCGGCAGAGGTCATAGGTAGTTCTCAAACACAGGATGCAGAACCAAAAAACTCCTACTGATGTTTCAAGGCAAACAATACAGCGAGGTGACCCCGGAACCCACCCGCCCGGCGGTCCAGCCGTGCAGGAAGAGTCAAGGCTGGAGAAGGCCGCATTCCTGACAAGTGAGGCACCTCCTGGCTTGGGTGTGGTCCACACGAGAGTTGCTCCATGGGAGCAAAGCTCTCCTGGGAAGAGGCGACTCTGCTGGAATGGCCTCACCCACAGTAAAGGGGCCACCTGACTGGGGAAACTGGTTCTGGCGAGCTCTGAGCTGAGGGAGAAGCTGTTATTCAGGGGCATGGCAAACTTCCCGCGGAGACCTGGAGTCCTGCAGGACACGGAGAGAGCAAACTTGTCCCTGCTGAGAACTTGGCTGGGCGGGCCAGGTCACCAAACCTCAGGAGAAAAAAACAGGGACAGACAAGACTACACAGACAGACGCTTCAGGACTAGGGAAGGCCCACAGACCGACTGGAGAGGATGGGGTTGGTGCCCTGTGAAGAAAAGCTAAAAGGAAAACAGAAGCACCACTCTCCATACTTTAGTCCGGAAAGGGAAAAGTTAAAAGCACCCAGAACCGCAGGGCAGGGAGGGAGGGAACCTGGGAAGACAGGGAGCTGTCTGGGGGCCCAGAAGCCTGGATGAGAAGTCAAAGGTCACAAAGAGCAAAAGGCCCTCCTGGAGCCAGGAAAGGCCTGTCAGAGTGGAAGGAACGGTGGGATACCGTCAACCCTCTTGTTTTCAAACCAAAGGAACTTAAAGGGATGGCAGGTGAAAGGGCGTGTTGAGACCGGACAGATGGAGTGACATGGAAAAACTCAGAAACTGGTTCTTAGCTCCCCATTCCTTTCTTGATTGGTGAGGATAGAAAGGGAAGGGGGAGCAGCTCACTGGCCGCCGCCTCTGAAGCCGTGCACACTGAGCCTCTTCTCTGTGCTGGGTCTCTGAGCACACCCAGTTCTGCGCGGCCCTTGCAGGAAAAGGTACAAATGACAAGAAGCTGAGTCCACAGGGCAGGGGAGCTGAGCCGTCTGGGATACAGGGCCAGGAGCTGAGCCGGAGGGGCTGGCCCCTGCAGACACTCCTCCACCCCCACGCTCATGGACAAGGACGCCCAGGCGCCAAGTCCTGCCCAGGGTCAGCTGAGACCTTCACGTGCGTCCTGCAGTCACACACACACCTCACACTCGCCCAGGGGGGCAAAGACCATCCCAGCAACTCCAAGAGCTTCAACCATCCTCAAGAGAGATTCCACGAGAATGCCTTTTCATTCCACAGGCTTTATCCAAGGCAGGGAATTTCAGCATTTAAATCACTCTACAAAGACTTCTTTTAGCCAAAGACAGCTTCTCTGTATCATCTCTACTAACAGCCCCAGGTAGATCTACAGCTTTTTACAAACTGGGGAGTGAATACTTGAAACTCTGTTCCCTGGGAGCTGATGCAAACTAAATAACATTAAAAAAATTTTCCTGGTGATTTCTGAAGAGGGAACAGGATACTAGAGGAGGCGTGGGAATGAATGCAGACACCTGACTGCCCACTGCTCTTTCGCCTACTCTCTGGCCACGTTGTGCTCTCCAGCTTTTCCGAGGACTGGGCTCATCTCTGGTCACCTGAGTGGGTGCCCCTGGGTAACACTGAGATTCCCAGCTAAATGTCCTGCATGAATACAGGGACTATTTTCTTCTATACCAGAAGGAAAAAAAGGGAGGGGGGGAATCAAACCAACTGGGATGGAGGCAGAAATTTTGTGGGCCACTGACACTGACATGCACAAGGGCTGCCTCCACAAAACAGCAACGGGGTTTAAGTGGTGCCACTTAACAGACTGCCAGCAAAATCCGTGTCAGAGTGGCATTAAATACCGAGGGAGCATGCTTAATAGACTGTGACATAATCCCCCAAGCAGAGTGGGGGAAGCCCCACTGCGCTAATCATTTCAATCTAGACGTGCCAAACCCTCGAGACAAGCACACAGGAGAAAGCCTGAAGCACTGGCCTGGGCAGCGGCCGCTTGATTTCCAGGGCCTGGGCTGGCAACACGCTGGGACGGCTGCACCACAGCCAGCCCGCCAGAGCCACTGGGGACCAGAAATCAACCACGCTGGGAGACCAACTTGGGATGGGCACCCTGGGGGGAAAAGGCCAAATCCCCGCATAGGGTCAATTGTGCCTGCTGCCTCTTGGACTGAGCATCCCGGGCACTTAAGTTTCCCCTTGCAGAGCTGGTGATGGCCAATTCCTCTTTTTGGGTCAAAGAAGAGATCTGGGTGCCCATTCTAAGGAATGCCTACCAGGCCAACTCCACAGGTTCACCACACATCATGGACTTGGCAAAAACAGTAAAGAAACGTCATGCTTCAAAGGAGGCTGGTCTCACCTCCCCCAGTCTACAGAGGGAGCATCCTGCTTCCTTCTGCAGATCAAGTAATTCGGCCAGCTCTGAGTCTTCCCTAGCGTGTGCTCTGGTATGGAATCTGAGCCTTGGTTTTCTCATCTGCAGAATGGAGTAAGTGTAGCACCCCCCTCAAGGGGTTGTGAGGGTTAAATGAGATAACATGGATGAAACCCCTGATGTCGCTAGGGGGCAGGCAAAGAGTAAGTACTAGACACATAGTAACTATTGGTATTAAGAACCACGGAGCAAGAGCACGACCATGCAGACTATCCTCAACAGTTGCCAATCCTTATGGGAAAGCACTTTGTCTGTGGAGAAGCTACAGCCGACTCCCCTCAGGGACCGCTGCTAACCGCTGGCCAGCAAGCTCCTGCTTTCTTTTTGGTCGGTCTATGCATGCGCCATCCTCTGGCGATGACACTGACAGGTCAACACCTCCCCTTCCTCAGCTCTCATCCAGGGGGGTCCAACAAAGTAACCAAGTGGAGGACCAGGAGGAAGAGGCCCAGGGAGCGCTGAGTCCAGGGAAAAGGGAACCAAGGTCCCTGACAGAGATGAGGTTTGGCAACATGGACAACCTCTAGATGAGAGAGCTGGATGGAAGCTGAGAGGGACCTGGGTTTATGCTTCGACCTCATTTATGAGAGAGAGAGAGAGGGGAGAGATGGACACAGAACAAAAAAGATGAAAACCCATGGAGCAGTGGCTGTTACCTGAAGATCATAAGAGCCCTTGACAAGAGGCGGCTAGGTTAATGTGAAGGTCAGGGTCATGATCATTAACTGCCCAAACTCTCAACAAATTGCCTGGGTAGGCTCTGAATGACCCATTAACTAGGGACAAAATTACAAAAATTACAAGGAGGCTCCGCCTCTTCAAATGTTTAACGACAGGCCTAAATGCAGACGTCCGGGATCCCCAAGTCTGACCCGGGGGGACAGTCGGTTACTAAGAGCAAAGGCATGGAACCTTCTTCCTTTACAAAACTGGCTCAGGGCACCTGCCTGAGGAAGGCCCCTGGAGACCTTCCCTCGATTTAGGCCATGGTGAAGCAGCCACAGGGAGGGGAACCTCACTGAGGGATTTTCAGAGGCTGGAAACTCTTGAAATAAGCCTCTGGGTCTTGCACGTGTTTTTCAGTGTCCTTACTACCTAGGTTCATCAACCACAAACCAGGAGCAAATAAGCACTGTGTTTGCCTGTCCCTCAACATTCTCAGGAGTGGTCATAACTGGCTCTGTGATGTCACAGCATTTCCATGGCAACAGGGCCTCATCACAGACCCCACCCAAGCAGCAAGCACCAACCAGCCCTGGGAGATGAGAAACCCGAGCCATACCCTGAACCCCTCACTTCAACAGAAGTGAGACAGCCTGCCCAGTGCCAGGACCCTGCCAGAAACACACCAACAAGTCAACATGGGGGAAACTGGAGAACTCTGAGTCCAGATTGGGTATCTGAGATACTACGTAATTACTGTTAATTTTGTTAGGCATGGTTAAAGTTTTGTAGTAATGTTAAAAAAAAAAATTAAGTTAAAGATTCATACTGAAGAATGTATGGGTGAAATGAGATGAGACTTGGGATGTGCTTCAAAATACTCAAGGGGGACAGAGGAGGTAGTGAGATGAACCAAAACTGGCAAAATGATGTTTAGAATTGTTAAAACTGGTGACGGGTACACAGCAGTCCATGATATTATTTCCTTGTCTCTTAAATACTGGTAGGTTAGAAAATGTCCCTAAGAAAACATGAACAGATTAAAAAAGATGCCCTGGGTGAGGACAATCTCTCAGTCAAGTGAACAGAGCTCATCAAGATCCTCAAGACGTTCTTTCCCCCCAGCAAACAGTTCAAGGGAGGGCCTCCACCAGCCCTCACCTCTTGGCGGTGGTTTCCCCAACTACAAAACCTCCCTGGGCACCCCAGGGCCTCATGAAGTCCAAGAGCCATAGGAACTATTCATGACTAACATCCTGCAGCAGTGATTTCCAAGCCAGGTACCACACTGCTGAGCTCTGCAATCTGTCACCGAAACTCATGAACAAACATATGCAGTAGTGACTCAGTATCCCCATTTTACAGACAAGTAAACTGAGGCTCAGAGATGGGAAGAAATACGCCCACAGGGTCACAGCAGGAAGCAGCAGAACGGGAATCCGAGTTCAGGACTTTCTGACTCCATGGCCAGCTCTTAAACTCAACCCTTGAAACAATTAGAAATTATCCAAAAGAGAGTAATTTACTATACAGACCAACTAACCAAACAACTGCCACCCTGAAGTTTAAACTTGAGTTGGAAAAAAATAACACATAGGTGCAGAAAATAGATCAAATCAAACAGTACTGCAAAAAATGCCAAAGGGAGGCCCTAAGACACCAGACAAGCTCCTTCAACACTCTGCTCTGTTTCAACTGTAAAGCAAAGGCAGTAAAGGAATCTGAGACGGATATATTAATACATCCTCCTGGGAAGAATCCCCCGAAACCATGTAAATCAAGGATTTAGCGTCAACCTGGCCCAAGATACAGGCTCAGGAGTAAATCTATCAACAGGAAAAGACGCTATAAGCCCATCTCCCCAGGCCATCCCACGTCAAACAAACGCAACTGGGACATTCCAAAATATGACCCAAAGAATCTGGATAGTTTAGGGAATAAGAGGTACTCAGAAAGGCCCAAGGAATCTTAGCAAAAAACAGGACTTATCCCAACAGGGACAGAAAGCAGTATTAATCCAAGGAAAGAAATTCCGAAGTCCTCTAGAAGGACTGCTTCATCCCCAAGTGTGTGGCACCCACAAACCTCTGAAGCAGAAGATTGCTGTAGAGCTGAAAACAAGCTGACCAAGTAAAAACCCAGCCTCCTGGAAGGATCTGAGTCAAAAGTATCCTTTTCTTGGCTTGAATAGCTATTCTCCTACTCCCACTTGCTCTGAAAACAGTCTTCTTGATAAAAGCATCTCTCTGATTCAAGTTTTTCCTGTCAAATGAACCTCTGAAATATGCTTCTCTTTCTAGCCACCTTCTCAGGACAACCACTCATTGGATTGCTTAAAGCTGGAAAGATGCTGGCTCTCACCCAAAGAGAGCCGATTCCTGTTATTCCAGAAAGGAAAGCTGAATCACAATACCTGTGAACTAAGACTTCTTGTTGATAATTTTTTTTCAGAGGAAATCAATTTGATTCCATTTAGCCAAGACAACATATTAATATTTTCCTCTTACAAGAGATCTGGCCTTGGATGCCCAGATTTCTTGTTCATATACACAATTATCTGTTTACAATTATTTGTTAACTTCCGCTCAACTGTGGGCTCTGGGAGGGCAGAGAAGAGACTGATAGTCATCCCTGGGTTTCCAAGGGCTCAGAACAGGGCCAGGTATAGATGGGGTGGGTGCTTGGGGTTCAGTCCACACAAACAGGCATCCATCTCAGCCATCCACGCCCACTGTCAATTTCATCAGCACAGTCAGTCATTGGACTATTTCCCAGGGAGCAACCTGGATCACTTAAAACTCTGTAATCAGCAGGTCACTGAGGGGTGACCTCTGATTGCAAACTCACTCAACAAGGTGTTTGCTGAGGGCTTCCTGACAGGCCAGAGGGTAAAGGACAGGAGCCCCTAAGTGACTGCTACATCAACCCAGCAGTTGAAAGCAGCTGCCGGTCAGTCACCTTGCGGCTGCAGCCAGGGCCCCGCCACGGCTGCAAAAAGGCTGTGCTTCCGGGGACTGCTCTGGTGCCCTGAGCGACGGCAGAGCCTGGAATCCCAAGGAAACCTAAGCCCTAGTGTCTGTTAGGAAAATGCAGAGGGCAATAATCCAAGCCACCTGCAGTGGACATTCAGCCAAATAACACTTGCGCCTGGGCCCAGGCTCCCTTGGGTCGGGCCACGGCAGGGATGGGTTAGCTGCCATCCACGTTCACGCTGGACTTCAAGAGGGCTCCGGTTACTCCTAATGAATGAAAACCCCTTTGCTTCAAAAGGTTCAAAAGCCGGGGTATAGAACACAGCAATGATGGAACCCTCAGCAAGTCATAGAGGGGCAGGAGTACAGAGGACTCCCCCCTCAACAACTTTAGAGTTCCCTCCCACTCCCCACCCCCACAACAAAAATAAGCAATGGTGGCTGATGTGCAAGCCCTCCAGGCACTAGGCCCACAACCAGTGCAGAGGCCAGCAAACTTTTTCTTACAGAGCAAAGGAGTAAATGCTTTAGGCTTTCCAGGCCATACAGTCTATGTCCCAATTACTCCACTGTTTAGTGCAAAAGCAGCCACCACTGAGATAAAGGAATGCTTCAATAAAACTCAACATACAAACTTCCACAAAACCACATTTAATCTTCGCAGTACTCTGCTTTCTCTATCCTCTTTCATTTTCTTTTCCCCCAAACACAGGAGGCAAATCAATAAATGAACTTCATATTCCACTAAAGCCTGCCTGCTGCAGTTTGAAAAATACTGTACTAGATCCAGGTTGGCCTCTGGGCACAGAGCTCAGGTCTGGGTATAGGCTGCCCAGGTTCTAACTGCCTCCACACCCAACAGCTCTCTGACCTTCAAAAAGCCGACTTCACCTGTGTTTCAGTTTCTCAGCGTAAGGCTGAAGTGAGCTAATGCAGGAGAGGCACTCAGCCGGCAGGGGCAGGTAACCTTTGACCTTCATATAACAATGCCCAATAGGTATCCACATACCTTTGAGAAGGCCAGGAGACTGCCTTAAGAGTTGAGCAATTCGTGAGGTATAATCAGACTGCCTGACTCCCAAGGCCACCGCCACCCACCACTTCCCACCGTCTCCACCAGAACAGGGCCAGCCTGGCGTGGAGGGAGCAGGCAGCACCCAGGCTCCACGGAGCTTCCTGGCTCCGGAGTCTGGGGTTTCTGGGACCCCTCAACAGGGACAAAGGATCCAGCTTGAAATTTAGCTAGCCGCCAAGCCAAGGTTTCTCTAATGGCTCTGCCTGGGATCTAGCCATTTAGCACAACCTTACCATTCATTTCCAAGGCATCTACTCTGTAGCCAGTACCAGGAGCTGCAGTCGCAGCAACCGGTTCACCGTGGCCAGAAGCCACAGAAGGCAGGGCAGACACAAGAAGGTAACATGAGCTCTGCTAAAAAGGCAGTGGCAACCTTTGCCCAACTCTAAATAAAGTCCCGAGGAGAGACGGGCTCCTTGAACACTGCGAGTGAACACTGTTCTCTGCTCCAAGAAAAGCACGGGACAAGCCTGGCTGCTAAATGAATAGAACCTGAACTGGCTCGGCCAAATCACCACGGGGTGGGAGAACCTTGGAGCTGGGGCGGGCCTTGCTTATTTTTCTGAGACTCTGGTGAGGGCGAAGGACTTGCTTAGGGGGATGTGACTAGTTAGCAGTGGGTGAACTGCCAGAGCCCTCTCGATCCCTTGCTCTCAGGAGGCTGGCCAAAGTTGTAGTCTTAACTCAGGCCTGAACTGCAAAAGATGAATAGGGGAAGTAGCCAGTATGAACTCAATTCAAGAATACTGCAGTGGGCAGCCATTCCCTTCTCCAGGGGATCTTCCTGACCCAGGGATCGAACCTAGGTCTCCTGCACAGCAGGCAGATTCTTTACTGTCTAAGCCACCAGAGAAGCCCATGTCTGTTTTAGCATCTTATAATAATGACACTGAGCAAGTAAATGCTTTTTAAGATTGCTCCCACTGGGGTGCAACCCTAATGGGGTCCTTGCAATTTTAATGAGCTGACCACAAAGAAATCTAAGAGGTGAGAAATTGACTTCCTTCAAAGACACAGATGCTACTCTTACCTCTGTTTACACACCAGACTGTATATTCTATTTAGAGTTCTTCTCTAGCAGGGACAGCAGGAAGATAAAGAAGCCAAGATTCTCTGAATGCTAGGCATTGTGTGGGTGTCCTACATATGCCCATCTGACCACAATGCCCCTGAGGGGAAGGCATTATCCTCAGTGCCCACTGCACACTGAACACAAGCTTATCCATCTCCAAACCCACGCTGTTCCTTCACATCCTGTCGCCACCTCCAATGTTCAGAAGATGTCACCACTTGCCTTACAAATAGCGAGCTGAGTCACCAGTTCACACAGATGATAAGTAACAAAAACAAGAGAAAGATCCTCAACCTGGAGCAATTTGGACAGCAGACGCAAACTATGCTCTGAGCAGAGAGCCGACATACTACTGAAAACGATTCCAACATGGGACCTAACTACAGCTAAGACAGTCCCAAAAGCGGTGTATTCCTCCTGCTCATCAACTGATTCAGTGTCAGAAATGTATTCAAGAAACTGCCCTTGTAACCTCATACTGTTACTAAAGCAAGATAAAAAGCTTTGCACAATGTCTTCAACACTGCCATCTTCATGAACTAACAAAAGTAAAAGGTCTACAGCAAAGACTTGGCCCATAAATTTGGAAGGTCAAATCCATGATACCCAACTTCCAGTTTCACCTTAACTTACCCAAATTAACCTCATATGCCACCCAAACAGCCAAGCCTTTTCCACTCTTTTCACTGGGTTTTGACTCTGAAACGGACCTCAAGCCATGTAACAGGATTCCCTCCACCAGTGAGCAGACTGCTCCTACATGTCTTTCAATCAGCTTATTAAATACCAACTGCCAGAAATCTCAGAAATCATCCTTTTTTTTCCCTTTCCCTTCCTACTGTGTCAGTAGTTACATTACCAAGGTACAGGTGAGCACTGTGCTCAGCACAGCCACTTCACTGTTTGTGCTGAATTATTTTCTTCTAACGGCTTAAGCTGGGCTACAATCAGCTGCTCTGGTCCTAGAAGATATGGTCCACAGGGACCAAAATTAGGTTCTCTGGAATATGGTTTGACCTGAAGCTACCCACAAAGGCTTGGTAATAGTTTCATTAGCAATTTTCACCACAGAGGCTATTTACTGTAACTGGATCTGGCCTACACGATGGGATGTTCTAGGGACCTGACAACCACAAAAACGTAACATAAGTGAACAAGTAAGGCAACCCTGGGACACCCAATTTTCTCCCATCAGGGAAGGGAAAAGATCAAAGAGAAAGGAGTGGAGGTGGAGGCCTTATTCAACAAGCCTGACGGGAAACTCTCCACATTCAACCGGATGGGAACATCCAAACTCAATCAACATCCATCTCTAACTTGCCAGTCAACAGCTGAGAAAGCCTACATTTCTACAGGTGCAAAACAAGGTCCCCTTGAGATCAGCCTTCCTGGTTGAGGATAAGTCAGAGTGGTGGTTTTCTAAAACAGATAGCTCTACTTTAAAAAATTCTGGCTTGTCTGAGACTCAAAAATGTAAACCTTCAGAGCAAATTGAAACCTTATCTGGGAGACAGTTGCAGAAGGTGAGTTAGAAAGCCCTTTTGGGGAATCACATTTTTTTTTTTTCTTTTGAGGAGCAAATTTGAGAGGAGTTAAAAAAAATAAAGGAGTTTATGACCAGAATAACCATGTTTCCATGGTCACAGATGATTTTTGTTTCTACTGGGAGATTTTTTATTTGCTTTCAGATTAAACCTCTCCCCAAGAGAATATAAAAATTTTAAAGATTACAAGTGTGTAAGAGCTACTGTTAAATCAGAGATTCTGAGTGACACCCTTTTTTTTTCCTTTTTTGCAACATCCATTAATTTGAATTTTAACACTGGTACATCAGTTTGGTGGGAAAAGGTAGTACTGTGACATTTCAAAAACGAACACTACTGAGATACAGTTTGACATGACTGGGGCTTCTTGGATTTGATAGGACTTCTTTGAGAAGGAAAAAACAACAAACCCTTGTGTTGATGTGCCTGAGCGTTTCACAGTGTTTGAGGAGATAGTTTAACATTAATGACCGCTAAAAAAATTCACTTAAAAAAGAAATCCAATTTCCTTCACATTTCATTTTAAAAGTAAAATTTTTAAAAAAGCATCCTTCTACACTTGAGTAGCCCTTGACACTTGGTAGGGTCATCTATTAGCATCCAGTTTCTGCTCTTGACTCCTGGAGGAGGAATTTGACAAATGGGAAACTTCAAATGAATGCTAATTTTCAGCTGACGCTATGCACTAGAAAGTGTGTTCAGTTTGTGCTTCAGACTTTTTTTGCAGGAATACTGGACTGTGTGGACATTTCTTCCTCCCACAAAGACTTTTACATACCTAAGATCCTCACGGCACTTAAGTTGTGAACATATCGAGAGAAAGAACAAAACAAGTGGCCCACTGAATTGCACTTTACGTGTTTCCTCATCTAAACGTCAGTGAACTTATTTTCTCCTAAGAACGGAAAAAAGGAAACAGGATCTTTGGGAAGGGAAGAGGGCTGTGTGTTAAAGTTTTCTCTAACAGAGCAGTATGTCAGGGACCAAAAGTGGGCAAGAGGAAAACTGGAACTTCACCGTGTTTTGTCTTTTAACAGAACTTATGCTTGTAAAACATATCAGAAGGAGTGTTTGGTTATGCAAGTCATTTCTGTTGCTTTTTCCTTGTACATGTAGGAGAGAGGGGACTGGGGGCTGGAGGAAGTGTTCTCTCCACCATGGCTGGGTGTGTAACACGTTTGCATCAACTTTTCACGGTCAGGCATGTGCTTTCGAACAAAGGAACAGTGGAGACGGGGAGAGGAGACTGAGGCTTGACACACTTTACAGATTTTGGTGCTTAAACAGTACTTTACAAATGACTTGCTTAATTTAAACGTCTGTCACCATAAAGATATGAGAAAATAGGGTCTACTTGAACCACAATCTTTTGGGTCGGCTGGGAAAAGGGGAGGAAGAACATTAACATGAACACAAGTATCATAAACCAAATTCAGTAACTTTGTCTCCTACAAACGGATGTGAAGTATCCACTTTCTTCAAAGATGAAGGCTGGAGACAAAGCAATGGACTGAAATGGCAAGAGGGAGATCAAGGGCTTGGAAACATATGGGCCTCTTAGGTAGGTTTTTGACATGTTACAGTAATGCACCTTTTTTTTTTTTTGAAAACTGTGTACATCAAATTAAAAAAAACTAAACATTGAAAGGATGTGCAAGTCTAAAAGGGCTCAACAGGGTTAGAATCCTGATTTGAACATATAAATTCACTCACTCAAGCATCACTTTGGTCTAAAGGCGAGGAGGAAGGCAGGCAGGAAAGGGACAAAAAGAGGGAGATAATTGAATTACTCAATAAAAGAGGCTACTTACCAGCCCAACCCATTGTAAGACATACACTTCTGACATAAGAGAACTCCTTAGAGGTCGAATAAAGCGTGTAAGCACCTTTGAGTAAAGCACCTGCCCCAAGAGGGGGCCCGGAAGCCCGACGTGGGCTTAGCGAACAGACCTTTGCTAATCTGTTTATTTCCTTGAACTGGAGTCAGGCTGCGATGGGCTGCGATTCCCAGGACGATACATTTAATTAGAACAAAACAGAACAAAACAAAAAAAAATTTGTAAAAAGCTCACCAAACTGCTGCACTTGTGTCTCTGAATGTGGGTGGCATTTCTTTTAAAAGGCAAAGTATGGTCTGTGAAGGAGAAAGGGAAAAGGGGAGGTGGGAGTGGGGAGAAGGGGCCGTGGTGCCTGGCGGGGGAAGCCCTAGCTAAGACCCCAGTCTAAGGGAGGGTCCTCTGCGACTCCCCAACCCCGGGCTACGACCAGGCAGCCATCTGTCCAGCGCCCTCTTCCTCTCCCCACCCCCACTCCCTCCAAGACTCTCTCCAGCCGGCTGAAACCCTGCTATCATTTCCAAATCCACTCTCTAGCCATCTCTTCCCCTGCCCTACCAGGGAAGAGTGGGCGAACCCCGCACCCCAACCTTCTGCTGGCGCAGGGGAAATGGGGCCCCAACCTCGCGCTGAAACGCGCCGGGCTGGCTGGCCCCTTTATCACCCTCCAGAGAAGGGCATGGGGCGAGCCCATTTCGCACTTAATACAGGGGAGGGGGACGCTCCCTTTCACCACTTGGCAAAGCACAAGGAAACCTCGTTTTTTTTTGCTCCCGGAAGGGATGGCGCCCCATGATAGCCCGAAAAGGGAGGGAACCCCACGAGAAAGAGGGGACCAACTTCCTCTCCTCTTCCAGGCAAGGAAACCAAACCTCAACAGCTTACCCCCCAACCCCGCGCGCCAATAAACGCCATCACCTACCTACGAAAAGCAGAAGGACCCCTCCCTTAAAAAATAGCTTGGGGAAGGGTCTTCGCCCCAAAATGAGGCAGGAGCTTCCAAAGGGGCAAGGGATCACAACCCCCCGCAATTTTTGCCCCCCTAGGGAATAGCTAGGCAACAACTCCCGCCAAAAAGTGTAAAAGAGCCCCAACCGAAAGGACCCCCCCATTAGGATGGAGAAAGAAATGAACGAACCCCCACTTTGTCTCCCACGAAAGCTAGGGTACCTCTCCAAGTAGGGCAGGGCACACCTCCCCCAGGAGAAAGGATACTGCCGGGGGCTGGGAGACCCCGCCAACTCCCTAAGAGCGGGGCTCTGGCTCCAGATCCCCCCAAAGGGTCCGGGAGCCCCTCCCCCATTCCCTTCCCCGAAGCCAGGCGACAGGCAGGCGGGCCCGTGGCTGCCAGCTCCGGGCGCAGGGGCAGCCAGGACCCCCGTGGGCTTCCGAAGCCCCCCCCCGGCGCCCCCTCCCCAGGGCGGGCGCAGGGGGTCCGGGGGGCGCCTCCTCACCTTCCCCTCAGCATGGCGCCCAAAAAAGACAGAGCGAGAGCGAGGGAGAGCGGGCGAGCGCCGCGAGGGGGGGGAAACGCATGAGGCCAGGAGAGAAAGCAAGCGAGAAAGAGCGAGCGAGCGAGAGACACCCACCGACCCCGCCCTTCCTTCTTCTCCTCCTCCTCCTCCTCCTCCGCGGCCCGGCCCAACATGGCCGCCGCCCCCCTTCCTCCTCCTCCTCCTCCTCTACCTCCCCCCGGGGACGCCGCCCCAGCCGGGCCGGGGGCCTGACCTGTCGTCAGGGAGCGGGAGGCGGTGGAGGAGGTGCGGGGTAGCCAGGCAGGCGTCGGGGGGACACAGAGGAGGCGAAGGCGTTGATGGCGGTGGTGGCGATGGCGGCGGCGGCGACTCTGATGGCGGCGGCGGGGGGGTCCCGGGCGCGGCCTCCATAGTTCCTTTGGGGGGGGAGGGGATGTTAATGCACGAAAAAGGACTGCTTGGGCGTAGCGGGAGGGGCACACTTCAGCTCTTGAGGGCTCCTGATCGGAATGGGTATATATTTTTTCAATTTCGGAATCACCTCTGCGCCGACCTCCGCGTAGGCCGCGCGGCCTAGGCCTCCGGGGGCCGCTCGCCGCCTGCTTACTCCGCAGCCCGCCGCGGGGCCACTCGCTCACGGGCGCAGGGCCCTCATCGGGGCGAGAGGCGCCCCCGACACACACACACACACACACACACACACACGCACCCCCGCGGGCCCGGGGATGGGAGACCCGGGGGACACGGACACTGGTGGGTGGTTCGGTGTAATTAGCGCGGGCCGCGCGCGACGGAGCAAGCGAGGGGAAAGGGGAGAAGAGGAGAGCGAGCGAGGGCGGTTAAAAAAATAGGGGGGGGTTTCAAAGAGAGGAAACGGGCCGCGGAGACGGGCCGACTGTCTGTCTGTCAGCCCGCCTAGGTGCCCCAGCTGCCCGGCCCCCGCCGCTGTCAGAAATTCACACAAAATGGCGGCCCGGCCTGGACGAGCCAGGAGGCTAAGGCGGGAGGAAAGGCGAGGTGGGAGGGGGAACTGGGAGGCGGAGGCCGTGTCACGTGTAGCAGAGAGGCAGAGACAGCTCTTCCGATGAGCGGCGGAAAGAGCCGAAGGGAGAGAGTAAGGCCGAGGCAAGGCGGAAAAAGCCGGAAGGAGCTGAGCTGAACTTCGCGAGAGGCGGGAAGAGCCGAAGTTGTCGATGGGGTGGGGCTAGGGAAAGAAAGGGAAGCCCCTCGGTGCCGGAAATAGCCGAAGCGAATCGGGAATGGGAAATAACAAGAAACTGAGGTGATCCGGAAAGAACCGAAGGCAGTGTCGAGGGTGAGTGGCAGGAGGCGGAAAGAGCCGAGTGATGCCCGGCGGCGGTAATAAGGTTTATAGACCGAAAGAGCTGAAGTGTGGGGCTGGTGAAGCGATTAATGACGAGAGTAAAGACTTTGAGGAATTCGCCCGAGAGCAAGCGAGAAGAACCTAAAATTGCTAGGTTTAAGGGAGGCGGGAAGAGTCGAAAGCCTTAGGTGGGAGAACGGGAGAGAAGGAATTCGGGATACGGAGAGAAAATAATAACCGAAAGCTGGAGATCGGGTGCCTGGAGTTGTAGGTTTCCGGAGGATGAAGCTGAACAGGCCCGGAGATGACGTCATTAGAGACCTCTGTCGCTAATGTTATTCTTGGGCGGTGCAAGAGGGCGGGTCTTAGTAATTCTTTGGGAGAATTTAAGAACCTTGAGCTTAGTAGGTAGAAGATCTCAAAAGGTAGACTTGGGAACGCTGACCGGGTTCGAACAGTATAAAAACGTAAAATCTTTTGACTATCACAACTCTTATAAGGGGAGCTACCATTATGCCCATTTGATGGATGAAGACTGAACCTCAGTATCTAGCTAATTGGCTCATGGTTATAGGATTAGCCGTAGGGAGCATACCAAATTTTTAATCACAGCTGTCATTCCATTGCTCCCCTGAAGAAATTCTGTTCAGTGCTATTTATAAGAGGAGCTTCGTTGCATGCTTTTATGAGCACCTTGTACAGGTCGAAGTCCTGTGATGGCCGAATGGAACATAGTTTCTTCTTAATAGAGCTTAGAAACCGATAATGCCACAGGGGAAAAAAACTGGAAGTTAAAGAGTAAATGAAGACTCTTACTGTATTGGCAGACAAGGTTGTTTGAGCTGAGACAAGAAGAGATAATTCCAGGCAGAGGAAATAGATTATTTCAGAATCTGACAAAGCAAGGACCAGTTAGATTCCAAGAACAGAGAAAAGCCTTGTGGCATTAAGAGAAAATCTGGAGGCAGAGGCTGTCAGATCGCCTGCTATATTAATCTTACTATAAAAATTTAAAATATCGCAAACCAGGTCTGGACCACAAGATCTTCAGGAGGGTAATTTGCAATCTCTAGTAGTTTGAAACTGTTTAGATTCTTATTCTTATAAGTAGTGTATTGCATTCTATAAACAGTGTGTTGCATTATATAAGGCATTAGATTATATTTGCATCCCATAGAGTCACAAATAGTTTTCTAGACCATTATGGATATAGTATCCTTAGTGGTACTGCACTGTGGAAAATAGCTTGCAGTTAATTAACACAGTGCTTTATATTTTTCAAAGTATTTTTTAAAAATATTTGTCTGTTTGAAAAAAAAAAATTGTCTGTTTGAGGTTTTAGTTGTGGCTTGCAGGATTTCTCTGCATCATGTGAGATCTTTCATGCATTGGAGAAGGAAATGGCAACCCACTCCAGTGTTCTTGCCTGGAGAATCCCAGGGACGGGGGGAGCCTTGGCTGCCGGTAGGACTATGAATTGTCTAACCAATCTATATTGTGATTTATATCAAAAAAATGCATGTGTGGTTTTTGTCCTAGTACCTTGCACTGAGCTCCTAAAACCCTAGGAATGTCCAAAGTGATAAGAGCTATAGATAAAGGTTCATACAAGCCCCTTTTAACCGCACCTTAGTTTATGTTAATGAAGTGACTTTTGGAAAGCCACCAAGCTAGTTATCAGGGGAACCAATCAGGAGATTGCACTTTTTACTCCCCTTCCCCAGTCCCTGGTGGCTTCCCTGGTGGCTCAGACGGTAAAGCATCTGCCTGCAATGCAGGAGACCTGGGTTCGATCCCTGGGTCTGGAAGATCCCCTGGAGAAGGAAATGGCAATCCACTCCAGCACTCTTGCCTGGAAAATCCCATGGACGGAGGAGCCTGATAGGCTACAGTCCACCGGGTCGCAAAGAGTCGGACACGACTGAGCGACTTCACTTTCACTTTCATTTCCCAATCCCTAGAAGGAAGAGGAGCTGGAGATTAACTTAATCACCAATGGCCAATGATTTAACCAATTATACCTACATAGTGGGGCTTCCCAAGTGGCTCAGTGGTAAAGAATTCACCTACCAATGCAGGAGACTCGGTTTCCATCCCCAGGTAGGGAAGATCCCCTGGAGTAGTAAAGGGCAACCCACTCCAGTATTCTTGCCTGGAAAAATCCCATGGACAGAGGAGCGTGGTGGGCTACAGTCCATGGGGTTGCAAAGAGTCAGACACAACTTAGCGACTGAGTACATACACACACAAATACATACACTCCTACGTAGCAACACCTTCCTAAAAATCCCTAGCCTATGGGGTTTGGAAGAGCATGGCAAAGGATGAGATGGTTAAATAACATCACCAACTCAATGGACTTGAGTTTGAGCAAACTCCAGGAGATAGTAGAGGACAGAGAAGCCTGTTTCTAGTAGAGAAGAAACACAGGCGTTCCCCTCGAGGCACTTTAAAAACTAGCCCGGCAGTTATCAAATACAGGCTAGTTGATTTGGTGTCGGAACGTACTCCTACACCAAAATACAGCAATTCTAACCCGTGAGTTAAAATTCATGTTTTATGGCAAGATCAGAAAAATTTAAACCTATTTCTTTTCTCTCCCCTGTACTGTGCTTTGTATATCTGCATTAGAAGTCGACCAGACCTCCCCCAGTCCAAAGAAAGACCTGCTCAACCGTAAAGAGAAATATTCTCTCAGCATCAACAAGACAACTCCTTAAAAGATAACATCTTCTTGATTTTGTAAGGGACCACGTGACCCACCACTCTGTACCCCAGATTTGAATTGTGCAAACTTTCTACATCATTAAATGTACAGTCTTCTGTCTCAAAAACCTAAATAACTGTGCTTTGGCCTCTAACAGGTGGAAGAGTCTCAGAACTTCCTGAGGTTATAATCCTCCATTTGACTCATAAAATTTTCCATTTCTTTCCTAGATTGATCAACTCATTTTTTTTATTGACAACCCCCAAAGTATATATCCCGCAAGTACATAAAAAGGCACAAAGGAGATTGGGGATAGTAAGTAGGTAATGCGGGATTGATCCCTGGTCAGGGAGCAAAGATCACACAGGTGTCGGAGCTAAAAAACCAAAACCAAAACTAGAAGCAATATTGTAACAAATTCAATAAAGACTTTAAAAATGGTCCACATTAAAAAAAATCTTAAAATGGTGTGGCCAAAATTAAAATAATAATAACAGTTATAAAAATCTATGTATAAACACTTTTTTTTCTAACTTACTACCTGAAACGAAACTTTGTTTAAATTCCTTACTAAGAAAGCACTCAAATCTAAGTTTATCTTGTCAATTTCTCGCCAAATTATTGTGTCTTTTTTCCTACAAGAAATATGTTTTTTTACAAAAAAAATTTATTTATTTTTGACTGTGCTGGGTCTTTGTTGCTGCTTGGGCTTCTCCCAAGTTTCCGCGAGTGGAGGCTTCTTTTGGTGTAGTGTGCAGGCTTCTCCTTGCTATAACTTCTCTTGTTGTGGAGCACAGGCTCTAGGGTGCACCTGCTCAGCAGTTGCAGCTCCCAGGCTCTAGAGCACCAGCTCAATAGTTGGGGTGCATGGGCTTAGTTGCTCTATGGCACGTGGGATCCTCCCAGATCAGGGCTCCAACCTGTGTCTCCTGCATTGGCAGGCGGATTCTTTACCACGAAGCCACCAGGGAAACCCACTAAAAGAGACAAGTTTTGTCTACTGCCTTTTTTGGCCACTTCTTAGATTTCAGTTCTTTTTCTCCTGTTAATCTGTCTTATTTCAATTTTATTACAAATCTAGCCACTCCCTTTGTAATTTTATTACAAATTTCCCACTCCCTTATGGCATCACCAACTCAATGGACATGAGTTTGAGCGAACTCCAGGGGACAGTGAAGAAAGGGAAGCGTGGTATGCTGCAGTCCATGGGGTCGCAAAGAATCAGACACGACTGAACGACTGAACAACACACTATATCTTGGAGCATCTAGAGAACCTCCTCTTGCACAGGGCCCAGAAGCCCTAGGATGTCCTTTGGTGATGTCTCCCAATCATGATACAAATTGCTGCTAAAACTCCTAGAGGGCCCCCCAAACATTTTGGCTTTCTGGTAGTAGGGGTGAGAGGAAATACAAGTTTTAGCAACTTTCCCTTTGTTTGGGGACAAAAAAAAAAAAATCCATTCCAACATATCTCTTCTTCTGGAACTCCAAAACATCTTTGACCTGGCAGGTGCCCATATTTTTCTGAGACAGAACCTTCTATAATATGCATAAATCTATAATCAATGAATCCATGGCAACTGTTTCACTGTCCATTTGGTGTTGGTGGTTTAGTTGCTCAGTTGTATCCGATTCTTTGCAACCCTGTGGACTGTAGCCCACCAGGCTCCTCTGTCCATGGGGTTTCCCAGGCAAGAATACTGGAGTGGGTTGCCATTTCCTTCTCCAGGGCATCTTCCTGACCCAGGGCTTGAACTGAGTCTTCTGCATTGCAAGTGGATTCATCACTGAATGAGCCCCCAGGTATTCTTGGAAAATCATAATTCTGGAAAAGGATGTGATTTTTCTAGTTCCTGGGATGGCTTTAGGGTAGGTTCTTGAGCAGTCCTTTAGAGAGGAGACATCACAGAGTCTGGATGCAGTGCCAGCTTCAACTTCTGGAAACCCTGGGGAAGAAAGGAGACCATTGGTCAAAGAGAGACATTATGGTGTATTGGATCCTACTGACTACCAATGCAATCATTATTCCCACATTCTTTTTTGCTAATCTGATCTTGGATTTATTGGGAAGGTTGGAGGTAAAGAAGTTCAGTTTATGAAGTGAGCCTGTGTCTAACTAGTTCTTAAGGAGATGATGTCTTCTCTGGGGCTGAGATTGTAGCAGCCCCTTGCCTTCCAGCTCTAGCTGTCCAAGCCTGCCTCTCTGCCTCCGGGCAGAGAGGGGCCTGTATGCCCTTATGGCAGAAAGTGAAGAAGAATTAAAGAGCCTCTTGATGAAAGTGAACGACAAGACTGAAAAGGTTGGCTTAAAACTCAACATTCAGAAAACTAAGATCATGGCATCTGGTGCCATCACTTCATGGCAAATAGATGGGGAAACAGTGGAAACAGTAACAGACTTCATTTTCTTAGGCTCCAAAATCACTGCAGATTGTGACTGCAGCCATCTTTTAATGAAATTAAAAGACACTTGCTCCTTGGAAGAACAGCTATGATCAACCGAGACAGCATATTAAAAAGCAGAAATAGGTCCAACAAAGGTCCATCTAGTCAAAACTATGGTTTTCCCAGTAGTCATGTATGGATGTGCTGCTACTGCTAAGTCACTTCAGTCGTGTCCGACTCTGTGTGACCCCATAGACGGCAGCCCACCAGGCTCCCCCGTCCCTGGGATTCTCCAGGCAAGAACACTAGAGTGGGTTGCTGTTTCCTTCTCCAATGCATGAAAGTGAAAAGTGAAAGGGAAGTTGCTCAGCCGTGTCCGACTCTTCGCGACCCTATGGATCGCAGCCTACCAGGCTTCTCTGTCCGTGGGATTTTCCAAGCAAGAGTACTGGAGTGGGGTGCCACCGCCTTCTCTGGTATGGATGTGAGGGTTGGACTAAAAAGAAAACTGAGTGCCAAAGAATTGATGCTTTTGAATTGTGGTGTTGGAGAAGACTCTTGAGAGTCCCTTGGACTGCAAGGAGATCAAACCCGTCAATCCTAAAGGAAATCAGTCCTGAATATTCATTAGGACTGATGATGAAGCTGAAACTCCAATATTTTGGCCACCTGATGCGAAGAACCGACTCATTGGAAAAGACCCTAATGCTTCGAAAGGTTGAAGACGGGAGGAGAAGGGGACAACAGAGAATGAGATGGGACGCGATGGACATGACTTTGCGTAAACTCAGGGAGTTGGTGATGGACAGGGAAGCCTGGCTGCAGTCCATGTGTTCGCAAGAGTCCTACACGACTGAGTGACTGAACTGAACTGAAGGAGATGATGTCGCCCCCTAGAGGACATTTTGGAAATTATGGAGGGAAATTATTTTTGCTTCTCAATTGGTTCTCAAGGGGACAATATTGCTCCCTTGGGGACGTTTTGGAAATTTTCGTGGACTTTTGAGGCATCACAATAATGAGGGGGCTGTTACCAGATCTAGAAGGTAGAGGTGGGGATGATAGAATGTTCTGCAACATTAGTTTGTGAATAATGGGAAAAACTGTTTATGCTAAGTTATATTAAGCTGTCATGCTGAACTTTTCCAGTTCTTTAGGAATTTTGTACATAGCAAAGTCATGGTAGACTCTTGGAGATAAACGCATACCAACACTTTTGGAATAAGAGAAGTGTTTTGGAACTCAATAGAAGTGGTGGTTGCCAGTGGTGGCTGCACTAAATGTCACTGAATTGGTCACTTTATTTATTTTTTTAATTTGTATTTTAGATTAAACTATAGCTGATTTACAGCGTTGTGTTGGTTTCAGATATACAACAAAGTGATTCAGTTATACGTATACATTTTTAAATTTTTTTCAAATTCTTTTTCCAACTAGGTTATTACAAGTATTAAGCAGAATTCCTTGAGCTACATAATAGATCTTTGTTGATTTTCTATTTTAAATATAGTGGTGTATATATGTTCAGTCCCAAACCTTCAATTTATCCCTCCTCCACCAAATTAGTGTCTTTAAAATGGTTAATTTGAGGTATTCCTTGGCAGTCCAAAATATTTTATGTTATGTGAATTTCACATGAGTAAAATTTCACTCAGGACCCTCCCTAACCAAATGCAAATAAGTACATGCCCTGGATCTTTAAGGTCAATTTCAAGATCAATATATTAACAAATCATTCAAAGTTCCGAGTCTGTTTTTGCAACTCAAAAAAGTTTCACTTAGAATTTCCTGGTGGTACAGAGGACAAGAGATCTTGCTCACCTCAAATGGAGAAAGTCTGCATGGAGCAATGAAGACATAGTGCCACCAAAAATCAATAAATTTAAAAAAAGAGTTTGATTCCTTTATTTTCCTATGCTCCGTGCGTGTGTGTGTGTTTAGTCAGTCATGTCTTACTCTTTGCGACCCCATGGACTGTAGTCCTCCAGGCTCCTCTGTCCATGGGGATTCTCCAGGCAAGAATATTGGAATGGGTTGCCATGCCCTCCTCCAGGGGATCTTCCCTACCCAGGGATAGAACCCAGGTCTCCCGCATTGCAGACAGATTCTTTGTTCACTTGAATAACACAAGGCAACTCAGCAAAAGGGTTTATTTCCAAAGGCTTATCCAAAAGATGCTTGATATAGCCCTTTGCTCCCCAGTCATTCCATGACTTCTAAACATCTTTACTGAGCAGAGGTTGTTTGATCCTGTCTTTGGCATTTTCCCCACAGAGGTTATTTGATCCTGTCATTGATATTTTCCCCTTTGATTGGAAAATAGTAACACAGCCGAGTGCAATAGCTTTGAATTTAGAACTTACAAAACAAGGTTCAAAAAAAGAAAAAAACCACAGTTTTATTTTGGAAAAATTCAAAGATACACAAAAATAGAGGGAAGAATAAAGTGAAAGTCATATATATATCATCCAAATTAAACAATTATAATCTCATAGCCAGATAACCAACAAGGATTTACCATATAGCAGAAGACCTGTGCTCATCATTTTGTAATAACCGATAAGGGAAAAGAGTGTGAAATAAATAGTTTATGTGTATGTGAAAAGTGATACAAACGAACTAATTTACAAAACAAAAAGAGACGCACACATAGAAAACAAATTTATGGTTACCAAAAGGGAATGGAGAGGAGGGCTAAATTAGGAGTTTGGGATTGACACATACACTGTGGTAAAGAATCTGTCTGCCAGTGCTGGAGACACAAGAGTCTCAGGTTTGACCTCTGGGTGGGGAAGATCCCCTGAAGAAGGAAATGGCAACCCATTCCAGTATTCCTGCCTGGAGAACCCCATGGACAGAGAAGCCTGGTGGGCTACAGTCCATGGAGTCACAAAGAGTCAGACACGATTGAGCAGGTGAGCATGCATGCATATAATATAATACAGTACATACATTACATTATGCAGACTGATGAATTTACATCTGTACAAAGTGTTACGGGTCAAATCGTGTCTCCAAGAAGATATGTTCAAATCTCAATCCCTACTACCTATGAATATGAGCTTATTTAGAAACAGGATAGGATTCTTTACCACTGTGCCACCTGGGAAGCCCCTTATTATAGTATGCTTTTATTAAAATGTATTTGTTTTCAAGACTCCACTTATCCTTTGACTTTCATAGTTTCTACTCTAAACAGCAGAAACTGTGTCTACAGAATGGCTTAGAAAGCGTGATTAAAAGCTGTACAGACCCATGAGAGATGCCAAGTCACTTCAGTCGTGTCCAACTCTGAGACCCCATAGACGGCAGCCCACCAGGCTCCCCCGTCCCTGGGATTCTCCAGGCAAGAACACTGGAGTGGGTTGCCATTTCCTTCTCCAATGCATGAAAGTGAAAAGTGAAAGTGAAGTCGCTCAGTCGTGTCCAACCCTTAGCGACCCCATGGACTGCAGCCTACCAGGCTCCTCCGTCCATGGGATTTTCCAGGCAAGAGTACTGGAGTGGGGTGCCATTGCCTTCTCTGCCTTGAGAGATACCCAGAGCTTAATCCAATGTCATTTTTTAAAAACTGAAGCATAGTTGGCTAACGATGTTGTGTTAGTTTCAGGTGTACAGCGAAGTGATTCAGTCATACATATTCTTCAAAATCTTTTCTTCTACAGATTATTACAAGGTGTTGAGTATAGTTCCCTGTACTATACAGGGAGTCCTTGTTGGTTATCTAGTTTATATTCAGTAGCATGTATGTGTTAACCCCAAACTCCTAATCTGTCTCTCCATCTGTTGTCTTTTATTTATTTATGACTGAACCACCAGGCATGTGGGATCTTCCTTGGCCAGAGATTGAATGTGTGCCCCTCTGCAGTGGAAGTGCAGAGTCCTAACCACTGGATGGCCAGGGAATTCCACCCCTTCCCCATGTCTTTTATCTATTTTTTTTAAGTTTTAAAAAATTTTATTTTGTATTGGGGTATGGCCAATTAACAATGTTGTGATAGCTTTGGGTGAACAGTGAAGGGACTCAGCCATACACATACCTCCCCCCCCCCCCAGTCTTTTAAATACCCCTAAGAGTTACATGGTTCTAACAGGAAGAGGAGGAAAAGAATTCAGACTAGAATGAAACAAGACACAGACCTTTGTTCCACAGTTCTCCACACTGACTGCCTTTTAGAATCATCTGGGGAGCATTTGGTAAAAATCCCAAGGTCTCAGCTCCACCCCGAACCAATTAAGCCGTCTCTGAAGGTAGGGTTTGGGCACTGTCTTCACTAAAAAGCTCTCCAGACAATCCTAATGTACAGGTGGGATTGAGAACCACTGCCTTGGTGAATGGTGAGCAGTCACCTGGGTGGAGGTAATTATGTAATCCTTAAACCCAGGAGCCTGATGTATTGAATAACCGCTCTCCTCCCCCTTGAAGTTACTCTGTCACAGTTTGGGCAGCTGTTCTGATGAGGTGTTGCTGAAAAGCAAATTGCCCCATGGGTATCTACCCAAGAGAAATGAAAACTGTGTCTCGAAGAGATATTTGTACGCCAGTGTTCACAGCTGCATTATTCACTATAGTTGAAACGGTAGAAACAAACCAAATGTCTATTAATGGATGGATGGATAAGCAAAATGTGGTATATGCTCACAATGGAATATACTCAGTCTTAAAGAGTCTCCGCCTGCAATGCAGAGTTCTCCTGGGTTCAATCCCTGTACTGGCGACTAAGCACACACAATGATCACATATTACAATTAACAAATAGATTTCCAGGCTTTAAAAAAAAAAAGTACACACTTTAATCCGATGTTGTATGTCAATTATACGTCAGTTAAAAACAAAACAAATCATTATTTTGCCTCTTGATTGATGCTTTGTCCCCTGGGGTCACCGTGGCTCAGTCGCCTAACTTCTCTTCCTTTGTCTCCTGTTTACTTGGTTATCACTTCCTCTAAGAAATGTTCCCTAAGCCTACAGTACAAAACACTCCCCCTGCAGGTTATCTATTGCCTAGCATGGGGCTGGGCATTGAGGAGTTAGTGGCTTAGTGTTAGTCCCTCAGTTGTGTCTGACTCTTTGCAACGCCATGGACCGTAGCCCTCCAGGCTCCTCTGTTCATGGGATTCTCCAGGCAAGAATACTGGAGTGGGTTGCCAATGCCCTTCTCCAGGGCATCTTCCTCACCCAGTGATCAAACCTGGGTCTCCAACAGTGCAGGTAGATTCTTTACCATCTGAGCCACCAGGGAAGCAGGCATTGAAGATGTCCCCAGGGAAATGTAAATGAATGAACCCATCAGAGAGACTTTAAATTCAGAAAGATGGAGAGTGAGTTCGCATTCTCAGAATACTCTTTCCTGACTCCTACACTAAATCAGACACTATTGTAGCTCCTTTCCCTTGACAGCACTGCTCAAAGTTTCTATTTATTTTTATACCACTTTCAGCAGAGAAGGAGAACTAGAGTTAGAAAGAGAAAGGAAGCTGGGGTTGGGCAATAAGGGAGAGGGTAAGAAGGGAGAGAATTGGGTGGGGAGAATACTCAGGTTTTCTAATGCTCTGTAGCAAGTGTCATCAAACTTGTGCCAAAGGGCTTTCTGGTTCTTAGTTCCTGGACCAGGAATTGAACTCATGACCCGGCACTGCAAGCTGCCGAGTCTTAACCACTGGACAGCCAGGGAATTCACAGTAAACATTTATTTTACTTACAGCTCAGTACTTTGGGCAGAGCTTGGCAAGAATAGCTTCTCTCTGCTCCCTCTGGGGTGATTTTCTGCCAGAGAATCAAATCTCCTTTCAAGATGGCACACTCACATGGCCAGAAAGATGGTGCTGGATGTTGGCTGGAGCTGTCGGCCTGGCCGAGGGTCAGAAGCTTTGATCTCTTTCCATGTAACACTTCTCCGTAGGCTGTTTTGGCTTCTACTAGCGTGGAAGCTGGGGTTAAGAACAAGTGTCCCAAGAAACACATAGTGGAAGTTGACCACTTCCTTTTTTAAAAACAGCTTCACTGAGATATTCACACACTATGCAATTCACTCATTGGAAGTGTACAATTCAGGGACTTCCCTGGTGGTCCAGTGGCTAAGATTCTGCACTCCCAATGCAAGAGGCCAGAGTTCAATCCCTGGTCAGGGAAATAGATCCCCAATGCCACAGCTAAGACTTGACGCAGCCAAATACATAAATATTTTTTTAAGTGTACAATTCAGTCTTTTTGGGTATATTACATTATTAATTTAAAAGAATTTTACCCATTTTTTATTTTAAACCATTTTCAAATGTACAATTCAATGGAATTAAGTACGTTAAGTGTCACACAGCCATCACCAGTGCCTAATTCTTGTTTCATCACCTTTTGTATCTGAGTTCTTTCACTTAGCATAATATTCGCAAGGTTCATCCAAGTTATGGCCTGTATCAGTGCTTCATCCTTTTTATGGGTGAATATTTTTTCATTGTATTGTTTTACCACATTTTTTTTTTAATCCACTCATCACTTGATGGATGGCTTGGGTTGTTTCACATTTGGCTTTTGTGAATAATTGTTGTCATAAAGACTGGCATACAAATATCTGTTCGAGTCTCTGCAAATGGAAATGCTGGGTCCTATGATAATACAAAGTTTCGCTTTTTCGAAGGGAGGTTGCCCATTTCTTAGGGGCTGGACCCAAACACTGGCCTAGCATTCACTTCTATCATATATGATTAATCAAGCAGCCACAGAGCACAGATTCAAGGACAGGAGACCTAGATTCCTTCCCTCCCTCCCAATACAAATGAAGAATATCAAAAGATTTGAGGACATGTTTTACCCCTCCCACAGAAAGTCTGGGAGGGAGAGGCAGCGGTAAGGGCCAAGGAGAGACTCTCAAGGAGTCAGACGAAGAGAATTAACTCAGACTCTGGGTCTTGGCAGAGGAAGCCATGCTCTCAGCTTGGAGTTCTTCCGCTGGTTTGGTAGTTTCAGTCTTTATTGACTGCAAATCTCAGCTGAAAGTTTACACTCTCAAAATATCTTTTCCTGACTCCTACATTAAGTCAGATACTGTCATATCTCCCTTTTCTTTTCTCTTTCTCAAAGTTCTACTTCTTTTACTTTTTTAGTTAAAAAACACATTTAATTGTTTTTGGCCGTGCTGGGTCTTTGTTCCTGTGAGGGTTTTTCTCTAGTTGCAGTGAGCCGGGGTCACTCTGTAGCTACAGTGAGTGGGCTTCTCATCGCAGCGGCTTCCCCTGTGGCAGAGCACCAGCTCTAGCGTGCGAGGCTTCAGCAGTTGCAGCTCGCAGGCACTAGAGCACAGGCTTAGTAGTTGTGGTGAGCGGGCTTAGTTGCTCCAACGCATATGGGATCTTCCCAGATCAAGGCTCAAACCCGTGTTCCCTGCATTGGCAGGTGGATTCTTTACAACTGAGCCACCAGGGAAGCCCTAAATTTTTAATTTTTTTTGCCATACCACAAGGCTTGTGGGATCGTAGTTCCCCAGACAGCAAGCGCAGAATCCTAACCACTGGAGCTCCCTGGAGTGTGTCCAAGTTTATCATGATTGTATCCCCAGGGCCTGGCCCAAAGTTGAATACATAGTTGGAATTTGGTAAATAGTTGTTGAGTAGTAGTTGCATTAGTGAATGCCTTTGATGAAGTACTGTCTGTCCTCCCTACTAGAGTGTCAGCACCAGACAGGGCGGGTGTTTCCTTTGTTCACTCTTTCCACAGGGAAAGATGTGTAGTCAGTGGAGTAACTTGCCTCCAGGATGGTCCCCAAATGATGTTTGCCCTCTAGTATTCACATCCTTGTATAACCCCCTCCCACAATGAACCGAGCTGGCCAGTACGTGGCCAATAGCATACTGGTGAGAACACGTGACTTTCAAAGTGGCTCTGAGGATCACCTGCTCTGGGGTATGCCAGTCAGTATGTCATGAAGACACTCTAGCAGGCTGGTGGATAGTCCCAGAGGGAGAGGAATTGAGGTCCCCAGCCATCAGCCAACATCAACTTGCCAGCCACATGAGTGAGTCATTTTGGAAGGAGATCTCCCCCCACCCCAAGCCATCAGAAAGTTGTAGCCCCAGCTGCCATCTGACTTCGTCCCTATGAAAAACCTTGAGCCAGAACTACTCCTCCAAACTGCTCCTGAATTCCTGATTCACAGAAACTCTAAGAGATAACAAATATCTACTGTTGTTGGAAGTCCTTAAACGTTTATATAATTTGTTCCATAACCATAACCAACACAGTAGGTATTGCTACCCTTTTCTGAATCCCAGAGTCATATTGCCAAAGGGGAAGAAATATCTATCTCTGAGGTTCATAGAGAATGTACCTCACTGGGCAAGGTCATAGAACATGTGTGTGCATGTGACTATGTGCTAGGCTGCTTCAGTTGTCTGACTCTTTGAGACCCAGTGGACAGTAGCCTCAGGCTCCTCTGTCCATGGGATTCTCCAGGCAATAATACTGGAGTGGGTTGCCATGCCCTCTTCCAAGGGATTTTCCCGACCCAGGGATTGATCCCATGTCTCCTATGTCTCCTGGATTGGCAGGCAGTTTCTTTAGCACTAGGTCAGAGAACATGCTGCTGCTGCTGCTAAGTTGCTTCAGTCGTGTCCGACTCTGTGTGATACCATAGACGGCAGCCCACCAGGCTCCGCCATCCCTGGGATTCTCCAGGCAAGAACACTGGAGTGGGCTGCCATTTCCTTCTCCAATGCATTAAAGTGAAAAGTGAAAGTGAAGTCGTTCAGTCATCTCCAACTCTTCACGACCCCATGGACTGCAGCCTACCAGGCTCCTCTGTCCATGGGATTTTCCAGGCAAGAGTACTGGAGTGGGTTGCCATTGCCTTCTCCGAGGTCAGAGAACATAGTAAGAGCTTAGTGTACCACCAGAAGTGTAACTTCCTGAGAAAGCATGTGGGTCTGGGTTTGAATCCTAGTTTCACTACTCCTAAGATATTAATACTTTGCTTGGGCCACTAATACTTAACTTTGCTGGATCTCACACTCTTCAGCTAAGAAATGGGAATATTAAAGAATGTATCTACTCTTCCAAGGGTTAGAGAAATAATCCATGTAAAGCCCATTTAAGCTCCATGAGAGGGCAGATACTGTTTTTTTCTTTTTCACTGTTCTATCCCTAGCACAAAGATTGGTGGTTGACAATTTATTAATAAATATTTGTAGAATGAGCAATAAAAAGGCACTTTGCCTAAGTACACATTAGCTATTACTAGCCTACAAGGTCCTACATGGGGCTTTCCAGGTGGCTAAATGCTAAAGAATCCGCCTGCCAATGCATGAGACATAGGTTCAATCCTTGGGTTGGGAAGATCCCCTGGAGAAGGAAATGGCAACCCACTTCAGAATTCTTGACTGGAAAATTCCATGGACAGAGGAGACTAGTAGGTTACATTCCTTGGGGTTGCAAAGAGTCAGACACAACTTAGTGGTGGTAGTGGTTTAGTTGCTCAGTCGTGTCCCACTCTTGCAACCCCATGGACTGTAACCTACCAGGCTTCTCTGTCCATGGAATTCTCTAGGCAGGAATACTGGAGTGGGCTGCCATTTCCTTTTTCACGGGATCTTCCCAACCCAGGAATCGAACCCTGGTCTCCTGCATTGCAGGCAGATTCTTTACCGACTGAGCTCGGAGGGAAGCCCCACAACTTAGTGACTAAACAACAAAAAAAGGTCCTAGTGATTTCCCACCTGCTTCATTTTATGATTTAATCTCGTGCCATTTGCCACCCTCTCACTCTGCTCCATCTGCCCTCCCCTCTCCATGCTGCTGCTGCTGCTAAGTCACTTCACTCGTGTCCGACTCTGTGTGACCCATAGACGGCAGCCCACCAGGCTTCCCCGTCCCTGGGATTCTCCAGGCAAGAACACTGGAGTGGGTTGCCATTTCCTTCTCCAATGCATGAAAGTGAAAAGTGAAAGTGAAGTCGCTCAGTCGTGTCCGACCCTTAGCGACCCCACGGACTGCAGCCTACCAGGCTCCTCCGTCCATGGGATTCTCCAGGCAAGAGTACTGGAGTGGGGGGCCATCGCCTTCTCCCCCCCTCTCCATGGGTCCTCAAATGTCACATGTGCCAGCTTCAGGGCTTGTGCACCTGCTGGCCTCACCACCCCAAGAAATACTCCATCTACATAGCTTGTTATTGCAGCTCCTTCAGCTCTCTGCTCAATGTCACCTTTTCTGAGAGACCTCCTCTGGCCACTCCTGTCACCCTCTAGCCTCATATCCTGTTTTACTTTTCTCCAAAACATTTACTGAGTGCCTGACTTCCCCTCCCCCTTCCCCCCACTTTGGGCTCTCTTCAGTGTAATGTAAGCTCCATGAGGGCAGGGCTTAGTCTATTTTACTTGCCACTCTATTTCACAACGCCCGCGCTGCCAGGATTCAGCAGATTTAATTATATTTTCTGGATTTACAGCCACATAAACGACCACCTCGGAGAAGGCAATGGCACCCCACTCCAGTACTCTTGCCTGGAAAATCCCATGGACGGAGGAGCCTGGAGAGCTGCAGTCCATGGGATCGCTAAGAGTCGGACACGACTAAGCGACTTCACTTTTACTTTTCACTTTTACGCATTGGAGAAGGAAATGGCAACCCACTCCAGTGTTCTTGCCTGGAGAATCCCAGGGACGGGGAAGCCTGGTGGGCTGCCGTCTATGGGGTCGCGCAGAGTCGGACAAGACTGAAGCGACTTAGCAGCAGTAGCAGCAGCAAACGACAACCTGGCTTCCCTGGTGGCTCAGACGGTAAAGCGTCTGCCTGCAATATGGGAGACCTGGGTTCGATCCCTGGGTAGGGAATATCCGCTGGAGAAGAAAATGGCATCCCACTGCTGTACCGTTGCCTGTAAAATCCCAGGGACAGGATTGCTACGGTCCATGGGGCCGCAGAGTCGGACATGATTGAGCAACTTCACTTTCCTTTCCTTTACAAACGACCACCTGGGTAGTCCCGTGGGGCTAGAAGCCGCGGGGACTTTTGGCCAGGATTGGCCACAGACTCCGTCACGTGACTGGCTGTGTCCCGCC
This sequence comes from Capricornis sumatraensis, assembly GCF_032405125.1. NCBI lineage: Eukaryota > Metazoa > Chordata > Mammalia > Artiodactyla > Bovidae > Capricornis > Capricornis sumatraensis. Next base: position 59,499,411 of record NC_091088.1, read on the forward strand.
CGCCTTGGAGGCTAAGGAGGTCCACGTGGTTTTGACTCCGGGGCGGGGTGGGGGTGGGGCGCTGGAGGAGGTACTGCGCAGGCGCAGTCCGTGGCGCAGGCGCAGACGCCTCCCGGGCGGGCGACCGGCGGCGGTTGGCGGCGTGTGGGGCCGGGTGGCGGTTGCCGGGAGCGGGACCAGAGCTCAGGCAGCTAGAGCCGGCGCCATGGTGGAGAAGGAGGAGGCGGGCGGCGGTATCAGCGAGGAGGAGGCGGCGCAGTATGACCGGCAGATCCGTCTTTGGGGATTGGAGGCCCAGAAACGGTCAGGGCTGGTGCGGCTTGGGGGGTGGGTGCGTTGAGGATCTGCAGGGGGCGTCTGGCCTGAGGCGTTGGCGGCCTTCGGGGAACGCGACGGTTTAATTTGAAAAGAGGAGGCGGGAATCGTGTCAGGCGTGGGCGCCCTCTTGAGAGGACTGGAGGGGGTAGATTTGGTCTGCTTCCTCAGAAGCTTTGGGAAGCAGGGACGTCCCAGGTGGTGGGAGGGTCGTTCCGAGGGGTTGGCGGCCTCTCGAAGCGGAGGTTCAGGGACTCGACGCCCGAAGGGAGTGATGGTGGGATTTGGATCGGGGTTGCGGGCTTAGGGAATAGGAGAGGGGAGGAATGCCTGGAAACGGTGAAGTGGGGACGGGGGGCATAGTTGATTCATTCATAGGTAGCAGGAACCTCGTCTTGGCTGGCCGCTGGGGGAGACTGGCGAGCCAAACGGATGCGAACTTGCATTCATTTCTTGTGGCCTCTAAGTGGTGGGCCAGTCTGAGAGAATGAGGGCTTTTTTCTTTTCTTTCTTTTTTTTTTTTTTTGAGGAATTTTGGGGTACTTTATTTCAAGTGGGCATCCCGAGAGGCTCGGAAGGTACGCTGGAGGTACCCGAAGAGGCTTCATATGTGTAGATCTGGGGATGCCCTCCAGAGAGGACAGGATTGGGCATACCTTCGTCTTGGGCAAGTAATTTTCTGAGGGGATGAAGTCTTTGAAAGAGGCGATGGATTTGATCAGATATTTATTGAGCACCTACCGCAGACACCGTTGTAGGCACTGAGCGGGTGTCAGTGAACGATGGAGACTACATTCTTGTGGGGAAGGCAGTAAACCTAAAGAAATAGCAAAATATTGGGCAATGCAGGAGTCAGGGAGAAAAAATAAAGCAGGAAAAGAGGATCAACAAAGGATGGTGAGGTGGAAGAGCTGTTTTAAAATTTTATTCATTTTTGGCTGTGCTGGGTCTTCCTTGCTCTGTGGGCTTCTCATTCATTGTGGGGACTTTTCTTGGTGCAGAGCGGGGGGCTCTAGGGTTCTGAGACTTTAGTAGTTGTGTCTCCTGGGCTCTAGAGCTAGGGCTTAGTTGTGGTGCACAGGCTTAGTTGCTCGGTGGCAGTAGAATCTTCCCTGGATCAGGGATCGAATCCTTTGTTGGTAGACGGGTTCTTCACCACCGAGCCACCAGGGAAATCCTGTTTGTTTGTTTGTTTGTTTGTTTTTCGTTTTACTGGAGTATAGTTGCTCTACAGTGTTGGGTTAGTGGGAGAGCTGCTTTGATAGGGTGGCCAGGGGAGTTACCTGAGAGGTAACACTGAGCCTCGGTTCTGTATGCAAGGAAGGAGGCAAAGAGCTGTGTGATCATCTCGAAGGACCTTCCACCCTCAGAGAACAGCAAAATCCTGGAGGCCAGGGCATGCTTGGCAAAATAGAGCAACAGAAGTGGCTGGAACCAAATCCGGGGAAGGTTTTTAATACTAAGTGCTGAGGAACCTGTTGGAGAGTTTTGAGCAGAGAAGTAACACGATCTGCTTTGTGTTCGAAAAGGATCAGTTTTCTCTGTTGAAGTGCGCAGAAGTGGGAAGAAGGATTCTGGTTAGGAGGTAGCTGTGGTAATCCCCTTGAGACGGAAGTAGTGACCACTTGGAACTCTAGTGAAGTGAAGTTGCTCAGTCGTGTCCAATTCTTTGCCACCCCATGGATGGTAGCCCACCAGGCTCTTCCGTCCATGGGATTCTCCAGGCAAGAATACTGGAGTGGGTTGCCATTTCCTTCTCCAGGGGATCTTCCCGACCCAGGGATCGAACCCAGGTCTCCCACATTGCAGGCAGACGCTTTAACCTCTGAGCCACCAGGGAACTCTAGAGAAGGGGTCAAATATAGATTCTTACAATTTGAAGGTAGAGTGGACAGGCTTTGCTGAAGGATTCAATGTGTGGGATGTGAAACACAGAAGTCAAGCATGCCTCCAAGGTTTGGGGCCTAAGCAAGTGGAAAGATGGAAGTGCCTTTACTGAGCGAGGTGGGGAAACTGGAGGTGTGGTGGGAAGAATTGGGAGTTTGCTTTTGGATTTAGGTTTTAACTGTTTACTACTAGACATATAAGTAGCAATGTAGGAGTGATTGAGTTCAGTAATGAGGTCTGGGTAATGGGGAGTGATTATGTGATGTGAGGGTGTACAAAGTGGAGAATTACTTGATTGAAGGATTGGGGAGGCAGGCAGGTCACAAGAATTTAGTTTGAGAAGTGAGAGCTTGTAGAATTTTTTGGTGAGAGTGTGTGTGTTGGGGGTGAGGTGGGGGTTACTTCAGGCTCATTCTGGAATCTTCTGTGATTGTGGAGGAAGGTACATCATGAGGTATTAGTAAGCATTGGTCTGAGGGTTGGACGCACCTGAAGTAGACGATTGATCAATAATGAGAATGGGCTTGAAGACATAGGTGGGGTGGATTGAACTTAGGTTCACCTGATTGAAGGATTGAAGTGTTAGGAGGTCCTAAAGAATTGGGACATGAATCCTGGGTGTTCTGGAAGGATTGATCCAAGGGTTTGGGAACAGCAGGTCGGTCTTATTTGAAGTGGTATAGTGTCGGTGAGGATTAAACTAGAATTAGTGAGGGAGCTGTCAGAGGCTTAGGAACCAATGATTTATCTGAGGAGCAATAAAGGATGGATGGAGGCTCTTGAGGGAGAGAAGACCTAAGGAGCAAATCAGAGTCAGGGTAAGGAATTCTTGGGAGGTTGGAGTTATTCTGAGGAAATGGAAATGTACTGAGCTCAGTGGAGAACCTGCAAAGGGTTGGCTGAGGGTCCTGGGGGAAGGAAGGGGTTACCTATCATTTGAGAGCTATAGATTTGTAGGCAGTCTCACAGAGTTGATAAAATGCTCTATAGTCTCATAGCAGCTCTTTGGAGAAGGAAGGCAGTGGTTTCTTCCTCTGTTCAGAAACAAAGGAAGCACCACAAAGCAAACTGATTGGTCTCTAAGGGAACTCCAGGTGGGATAGGAGAGCTTCGGAGACTGGAGTAACTTCGTGCAATAGAAAGCAGCCTGGGAGTCGATAACTGCATTCTGGCTACAGGTTTGCCTCTGACTCTGTCATGTTGGACCAGGGTTGTCAGAGAGTTGTCAGGGAGAGAAATCATAATAAAAATGGCCTTCAGGGGAACTCATACAGTCTGGAGGTTAAAAACGGGTGTATCTCTCATACAGTGTTTTAATTTTTTTGAAATTAGTTGCCAGCATTAAAAATTCTAAAAGAATTGGCCAAATTTGGAACAATTTGAGCATGGAAAGAATAAAATCAACCTCACTTAGAAATATTTAATAATGTATTTTCTGATGTGGTGATATAAGAACCTTAATGCATCATCTCTGATGTTTTCCTACCAAACATATTTTACCCTAATCATGTTTTTAGAGAACAGGGGAACAGGTTAAAGGACACTATTGAGGTAATGATGAGATGTCCAGCATGTGGAACATTTTACAAGACAGCTGCCCTGGTTCTCTTCCAGAAGTCAGTGTCATGGAAAAAGCAAGCAGTGGGACTGTTCTCAATTAAGAGAGTAAAGTGGTGGAGCCAAATCCAAGGTGTGATCCTAATTGGATCCTGGTTCAAAAAGAAAACTTCTCTAAAAAAATAACTTTTAGACAATAGGGGAAATTTGAGTATTCAGTCCTGTTAGACAATTTGGGGAATTATTTTCTAGATGCGATAGCAGTGTGGTTATGAAGGAAAACATCATATTTTTGGAGCTGCAAGCTAAAGGTGTGAAGGGCTGCCTTGTTAGCACATGGGTAGAGCCAGCAGGGTAAAATATTAACTCTCCTTTCTATTTTTCTGTATGTTGGAATTTTTTAATGAGAAGTTGGGAAAATGTCTCTGTCTCCCAACTACTCCCCACGCTCCCCACATATGGGGATGTCGCAGTTTCTGATTTCTGTCTTTCGAAAAGTAGTTAAGGTCAGACAAACAGTAAGGTCAGACATCCCTACATCGGTTGGATCGAAGTGGAGGCTGCTTGTCTTACAGAGAGCTTATGTGGCCATGGTCTCCATCAGCTCTGCTTCAATCACTGATGGAACTGCCCGGCCCTAAGCATGTGAGTTTGCAGCTCTTGGTGTGTGCCCAGCCCATGTTGTGGTTGAGGTTTAGGGAAGGGAGCCAGCTCTCCCAAGGTCACACACCAAGTAAATAGAAGTGGGACTTCTATCTAAGCTGGTAACTTCAGGTTCACTGCCGGTTTCCATGATAGCTCATTTGCCACCCTGGAGGAGCTCATTCTTTCAGTTAAAGTAACATAAAGGAGAGCGTTGACGCTGGCAGCCCTGGTCGTTCTCAGACCATGTGCTTCAGTAGTTTTTGCACTGTGTTTCGCACCAGAGGCCCGTTTAACCCCATCTCAGAGTGAGGAAGGAAGGTGCCTGGGAAGAGAGAAGTAGAAGATAAGCTCTGTGAGGGTAGGTGGTTTGAAATGTCCGATAATTGAGATGTGGGTTTTGACCTGTCGCTGTGAAATTCCCAGTGCTTTGTTGAGTGGATGGAATGGTGGTAGGCGGCAAAGACCTGGGAAGTCCAGAAACCTGGGTTTAATTCCTGGCTGTGCTCGCTGGCTCTCTGGCCTTGGGTGCGTCACACAGTTCCTTGGCCTTAGGTCCCACATGTACACAAAGGAGGGGTGAGTGTGACTAAATCTTTAAGGACTCAGTGTTGAAGTTTTAACCTTACAGGATTGGGACTCCCAAAAACTTCGCTGTTTCGAAACACTCATCATCCTACACAGCTGCTGTTGAGACAGCACTTGAGTTGGTTCCATGGGCACCTAGTTGTCATGAAAGTGACAGAGCCTGTACTGGAAGCCAGTCCTGGTGGTTTCATATAAGGATCCATTTTCTAGTTATTAATAGTTGAGTTTGAATCCAGAACTTCTTAGTTATCTAACCTTGGATACATTTCTTAACTTCTCTGTGCTTCAGTTTTCTCACTTATCAAATGAAAATAACAGAATCTACATTATAAGATTTTTGAGAAAGATGGGACTTCCCTGGCGGGCCAGTGCTTAGGACTCCTGGCTTTCACTGCAAAGGATCTGGGTTCAGTCCCTGGTTGGGGAACTAAGATCCTACATGCTGTACAGTGCAGGAAAAAAAAAAAAATTTTTTTTTTAATTGAGAAATGGGATGAAGCACGAATAGGGTCCATGCACAGAAGGCATTCAGTGAATTCTCACTACCATTATTTGACAAATATAAATCACAGCAACAAAAGATGAGGAACTAAATAGGAGATGGGTTGTGATAAATAAGATACAGCAGGTGTCAGTGGGCTGCCAGGAAACTCCAGAAGGACAAGCTAGACTGGGAGGAGCAGGTTTGCCCAAGCAGATTGAGGTGGGGAACAACCTTAAGTTGTGTCTTGGATTCTGACAAGACATTTGAGTAAGTATAATGAATAGGCAGTTGGATTGAGCGGGATCATAGATTTAAATGACAAGTACTGTACTGTGGGTCTTCCCTGGTGTCTCAGCAGTAAGAATCCACCTGCCAATGCAGGAGATGCAGGAGACTTGCGTTCTAGCGCTGGGTCGGGAAGGTCCCCTGGAGGAGGGCATGGCAGCCCACTCCAGTATTCTTGCCTGGGAAGTCCCATGGACAGAGGAGCCTGGCATGGGGTCACAAAGAGTTGTATATGACTTAGCAATTAAACCACAACAACTGTACTGTTAATTGAAAAAGAAGTATTTTTAGAAGGAGGAAATGGTCAAATCTGCCAAGTGGTCCCATCATTTATCTGGTTGCACTGACCAGAAACCTAGGAACTCTTTATTCATCTTTGTCCTTTCTGTCTTCGTCCAGTCTACTGGGAAGTCCTCAGGGCTCTGCTTCAAGGTTTATCTCACCTGCCTTTTTTCATTATACTGATCATCTCAGATCACCTCTACAGTTCCTTGGTCTCCCCGTTCCACTCTTGACTCCTTATAATCCATCCTCCACTTAGTAGCCAAACTGATTTAAATGAAAAACAAACATTCCTTCTCAAAGCCTTCCCAGTGATTTTCTGAGTGCTTAGATCTTTTAAATCTGGTGCCCTTCTTGCCCTGCCTGCCTGTCCTTGCCTGCATCTCCCTGGCTTGCTCCATTCAAGCTATCTGTCCTTGAACCCCTCTGTTCCTCAGATATGCCTGTCCTTGGGGACTTTGTGTTTGCCCTACTAGAAATAGTCCTATACAAGATTTTTGCATTAGACTCTCAATAAACGTGGTTTGAATGTGAATTTCGTAGTCTTCAGAATTTTTAATCATGAGTGAAGTTCATTGGCTTGACTTACTTTGCAGTATGTTTTGTGAATTCAGATTGTGGTATAAAGATTGGTTCCTTCCTTTCCAGAAATTTAAAAGGTATTTCTATGGCAGAAGTTAGAGGGGAGTGAATCCACAAATACTTATTTAGAACCTACTTTATCTTCATTGGAAAAGACCCTGATGCTGGGAAGGATTAAAGGCAGAAGGAGAGGAGGATGACAGAGGACCAGTTGGTTGGGTGGCATCACCGACTCAGTGGACATGAGTGTGAGCAAGCTCCGGGAGGTGGTGGAGGACAGGGAAGCCTGGTGTGCTGCAGCCCATGAGGTCGCAAAGAGTCAGACACGACTGAACAACAATATGCAAGGCAGCATGGGGGAGACGATGAGAGAGGGAAAGAAAAGCACAGATCCTGGTTAAAATTGAATTTGGATCCCCAGTGCTGGGCACCCGTTAGCTGTGAGAGCTTGGACATCTTTGCTGAACCTGTATTTTTCCTTTCTCAAGGCAAGCATGAACCCTTTCCTATGGAAACATAATGGCCCATGCTGGGGCCCGTGGAGCCACCTTGCCTTTTAGGGAGAGAAACTATATGGAACATTTAGAGAGTGTGTGCTTTCTGAGAGAGGACAATGGTGAGCCATAATCAAGGTTTCAGTGAGGCACTGTATGTACACACCATACAGGGTGCCTGGCGCCCTGTGGGCCCTCTGTGGGTGGTAATTACTGTCATTGTTACTGATGGACTGTACACAATATGTCATAATGTGACTTTACCTTTATTTCCTGTAGAGAGGCATATAACTTTATTTTTTCCAAAGATTTTCTTATGTGGACCGTTTTTAAAGTCTTTATTGAATTTCTTACAATACTGTTTCTCTTTTATGTGTTGGTTTTTTGGCCCCAAGTCATATGGAATCTTAGCCCTCAGACCAGGAATCGAACCCGCACCTGCTGTTTTGGAGGTGTGGAGCCTTACTGGACCGCCAGGGAAGTCCTGAGAGGCATGTAACTTTATGAGCAGACTCTGGAGCAGTATTGCGCAAGTTGGTATCTGCTTTGCTAAGATCCCACATGCCTCACTGTGGCATGGCCAAAAAAACCACCCAAAAAACACAGTTTTTGAATGCCAAGCACTGTTCTAAGCAACTTATATATATTAACTTTTGCAAGGTTGGTAGCATTATTAGTCTCATTTTACAGATAAAGGAAGCTGAGAGTGGCAGACAAAATAATGCCTGTTGGGTAGCTGGTTTATATTCAGCAAGGTCCCTAAGAACTCCGTGCCTCAGTGGGTCAGTTTCCTTTTGGCAGCTGTAACGATTACCACAAATTTAGTGGCCTACAACAGCCCAAATTCTGGAGGTCAGAAGTTTGGAATCGGTTTCCCTGGGCTAAATGAAAGTCAAGGCAGGGCTGTGCTCTCTGGAGGCTCTGGGAAGAATTTGTTTGCTTGATTTTTCTAATGTCTAGAAGCCACATGCATTCCTTGACTTGTGGCCCCTTCCTCATCTCCAAAGCATCTTCAAGCCTCTCTTCTCTGAGCAAAGCCTTTGCTTTTGTCATCACCTTGCCACCTCTGACCCTTCTGTCTCCCTCTCTAAGGGACCCTTGTGATTATTTGGACCCACCTGGAAAATCCAGGATAATTACCCCTGCCCTTCCCCCCCAAATGCTTAATTTGATCACATCAGCAAAATTCCTTTTGTCATGATGTAATTTATTCATGGATCCCAGGAATTAAGGGCATGGATGTGGTGAGGGCGGGGCTGCATAATTTTATCTGACACTCTCAGCTTTCTTTATCTGTAAAATGAGACTAATAATGTTGTAGCCTCGCGTTCAGGGAAACAAACTCATTCAGAAGAACAATGCAGATAGTGGAGTGGAGTTTATTACACCGGTGGGCCCAAGGCAGAGTCTCCTCTTAGCCAAGGACCTCGACCAGTTTTAGTGAAAACCTTATATACCCTAAGTGTACGTGCCCAAAGCCACCTCCCCAAATTCCCTGAAACTAGTCTGAACAAAGGGAAAGAAAGATACAATCAAAGTTAACCCGTGATTCATATGCCTTAAGCCTAGGTAGGTAACAGTGGACAATTATCAATAGGTCTGTGGTCATAACCCAATAAGCATAATAGAATTTGTGATTCTGTTTGGTTACGCAGATAATTAGGGTATTCTTTTAGGAGAAGGAGAGTCTATGTACAAGCCCTGGAGCTCTTCCATCCCGGGGGTCTGGTTTTCCAGTTGGTATGTCGTTTCCACAGATACTGGGCATATAGCTCGAAGTCCACAATCCAGCCCAAGATGGAGTCCTGCTTTCAAGGTGGCCTCTGAGCCCGCCGTCTCACTCACTCTACCTGGTTGCCCTTCTCTACTAGCTAGTTCTTTCAGTTACTTTTAGCTGTGTAACCACTGTGTAAGCTAGTTCACTTCTTAGTCCCTGTTTTCTCAGCTCCAGAATAGGGATAGCAAGGTGCCAGCTCATGAGATCCTCATGAGGGTTAAATGACATAATACACGTGAAGAGTTTAGAACAGTGGTTGGCAGGTAGTGTGAGTGTTCACGGAGTGTTAACTATTCTTTGTTGTTGTTTGTTTATTTATTTATGTTTTGCGCTATTTTGCTATCTACCAGGTTTGTGTAATTCTACTGGGATTTCTTTTGCTGTATCTGTAACAGCTACTGGATTAACACTGTAATATATTTCCAAACACAATCACAGACACTAGAGATTGTGTGGTTTCTGAAGCTTGCTTACACTCTGATGGAGGATTGAGCAGTGACCACGTGAACAAATAGCATAACTCCAGATGTGGACCTACTTTGGATGAGGTGGCCAGTGTGGACCTCTCTCACGATGGAAACAGTTGAGCTGAGACCTGAAGAACAGGTCATGTGATGAGGTAGGGGAAGAAGCAGAGAGAACAGCTAATGCCAGAATCCAGCGGCAGGAGCCGACGTGGCGGCGCTTTCTAGGGTCAGGGACGGCCAGCCGAGCTGTAGGCGATTACCAAGGGCGAGAGCTGGATGAGGTGGCAGGGCTGACAGTACCAAGCTTGCCTGGGCACCATTGAAGGGACTCAGCAGGAGAGTGGCATGATCTGGTGTCGGAGCTCTCTCTTCCTGAGATGGGGACAGTGGCTTGTGGGGGGCAGGGATGGGAGCAGGGAGGCCGGGTATCAGGGTGTTGCAGTTTTACAGGTGAGAAACAGAGGCCAGGGTAGGGTGGTGGCCGTGGAGTGGTGGCCCATGCTGCCGCGAACATCAGTGTGCCTGGTTTTGGCCCACCTGAGTATTTCTGTAGGCTTGATTCCCAGAAGGCAATTGCTGCCTTAGAGTGAGTAATGAGAGCTGACATTCTTAAGTGCTGACTGTGTGCCAGGTACTATTAATTGAGCCAGAAATAAGCACTCCTGTCAGGGCCCTAGAATGGTTAAGGATTAAAAACATACCGTAATATTCGGTGTTGTTGGCAGTTGAATAAAAAAACCTCCTGAGGAGTAAGAGTCCGTGGAGCTCTGTAGGATGGAGGGATCCTGGGGAGGCCGTGGGCTCCATGGGATTTCTGTCAGAGGCGTTTATATGGAGCAGGCGCTTGAAGACTTCAGAGAGGACACTCTGAGTCGGTTGTGATAAGGACTTCTTGAGGAAATGGTGTCTGAGTCGGGGTTTGAAGTCTGGAGGAAAGGCTAGGCGAGGCCGAGGGAGGAAGACAGGGTGCGCATGTCAGCCGTGTATAGCGCTGCGATTTAATGTCTGCAGGTGGGGAACTGAAGGCGTGTTGGGAGGAAGCTGGTAGTAGTGGAAGATAAGGTGGCGGAAATGGGAGAGAGCCACGACTGAATGGATTTAAACGTCAGCTTAAATTTTGTTTCTCTGTCAGATTTTTTTTTTTAATCAAAATCAAATTGATCACTGAGCCCTTTTGTAATGAAGGCAGTGGAGATTGAAGAGATGTTCAGGTAACTTTTATTCAGCATCTGGTAGTTGGGTGGGCCTACATTAGGTGGTTTTGCACACATTTGACCAGGTCTTCGAGGAGATTAAATGACTAAAGTTAGAATGGGTATCTCCATTTTACAGATGAATGGAATGAGGTTCAGAGAGATGGCTCAGTTTGCTTGGGTCACCAGGTAGGAAGTGGCAGAGCCAGAATTCAAACCCAAGTCTTCACCCCTGAAGGGCATTAGTGCTGGGTCTTGCCTGTTGCCAAAGGAACGGCAAGGAGAACAGAGCCTGAGAAGTTAGTGGGTTTGGAGGCATCGATTTCTCAGAAGCAAGCGGGGCCAGTCTAGCTATATCCTTGGGGTAATGGAGCAGCCAAACCAGAAAAGACCATCATTCAGACTAAGAGGGACCATGAAACCTGGAATTCCAGGTGCAGCATTGTCGGGGCCAGGTGAAGGGAGATGAAGAACAGTGACAGCAGAGACCTGGAAGGTACAGCTTAATGCATGGCTGCTCAGCCTGTCTGATGTCAAAAGTTTGATCTGTGTACGATATCCTCTTTGGAAACATTGCTTGTTTATTATCTGTGCTGTTTCTGGAGGGATTGGAATGTCTCTTTCCTCCTCCCCCCTGCTGGTGTGATGCTGTCAACCTGTAATAAGAGACCCCCCTCATTGCTAGCTCTCTGTTACTTATCTTGCTTGTATGTCATAAGTCCTTTGCCCAATTACTCTGGTTAAGTGGAATTGTCGCATGAAAGTCTCCTCTCTGCTAGGGTGTGGTTGGCAGTGGCAGGGCAGTGTAGAAAAACAATAGTGAACAAGCTGGGAACCAGACATATGCCTCCGAGGGAAATACTGTCAGTGTTCTTTCCCTCCTCCTGATTTTACCCTTTGATCATACCACTGAAGGAAATCCCAAATCTGCTAGCATCAAGAATCAGTGCAGGACTGGATTTTATCAGCCCTCATTCCCATTCAAGATTTCTAGCCTGATGACATGCAAGTGTCCATAATTCTTAGAACGATTTTCGGAAAAGAGTTTCTGCATGTTCTCCCTATAGTGGTACTATATGAGAATGGACTCATTTCCTGAATTAGGAGCAGACTCATTGGCCAGCAGACTCTGAATTTATGTGTGACTGTTCTTAGTTCTTACTCATCCTTGTCAGTGTGAATAATCATAGATTTGCTGCAGAAATATTAATGAGTTTGATTACAAGGTGCTAAGACCTGTAAGACCCTGATGGGGTTTTTCATGATGCAAATTCTTTATTTCCTGTTTCCAATTGGAAAAATTCTGATTCTGAAACACTTTTGGTTCAGGAATTTCTCATAAGGGATAGTGGACCTCTGCTGCTTTATGCTGATCTCAGAGTTAAGTCCAGACTTCCTGGGGTATAGCCCAGCCTCTGATTACTTTCTTTTTAAGCTTCCTCTTCTGTCACCCTACAGACTTAGAATGATATAAACACTTCCCAGGTGCACCCTCTTTCATGCCACCTTGTGTATGATGGCTTAAATAGTGCCCCTCCTCTTCTGCTGTCCCACTAGTCCAAGCCATCGTCCTCTCTCAACTGTGACACTCTTCTAACCCCCCCGTGCCCACTCCATGACCTTCCATCTTGTTTAAAGTCCAGCGTCCTGATGGTGCCTTTGTAAGAGCCTTCATGATGTGGCCCCTGGTTCTCTCTGCAGCCTCATCTGTCATTCTTCCCTTTGCTCTCTGCTCTTCAGCTGCTCTCTCTGCCTTCCTGTTCCTGGAACATGCCACGCAGCCCTCTGCTTCAGGGCTTTCGCACTTGGCTGTTTTCTCTACCTGGCACGTTCTTCTCCAAAATACTACCTGTGTGCTTGTCCTTCATTTCATTTTAATTTTTGCTCAGCACCTCTGTGGAATGGCCTTCACGATCAGGCTGACAAAAGTAGCATCGTCCATCACTGATCCACATCACGCTTGATTTTCGTCACTTTTGGACATGTTATGTGTCTCTCTTTGTCTCTAGAAAATACAAGCTCTGGGAGGGCAGGGATTGTGTCTGTTTCTTCACTGCTGTATTTCCACACCTTAGAGGGATGCCTGGCATTGTAGGTGCTCCATAAACAGTTGTTGAATGAGTTGTTCTTTGTAGGATAGAGTGGAGCCTGTTTCTTTTCCAAGATTTGAGGTCTTGGTGCTTAAGTGCATTCAGTGAAAACCAAGGTTACTTCCTTTTGTCTTGTTTTGTTCTTCAGTGATTGGAGGTACTTCCACTCTTCTCTCTCATCCTGTTAACAATGTCTGCCTTGTAGGCTGCGGGCCTCCCAGGTGCTTCTTGTCGGCATGAAGGGACTCGGGGCTGAAATTGCCAAGAATCTCATCCTGGCTGGAGTGAAAGGACTGACCATGCTGGATCATGAGCAGGTGAGACGCGCTGTCCCCACATCACTGTCCTTCACAGTCTCCACCCCAGTATAAACACGTGGAGATTGTGTGTGTTCCTGCTTGCCCCTTCAGGGCTGTGAAAGAGGAGGGCTGGCGTTAATGACACTGTAGCCATGGAGACTGACAGTGCCAACGCCAGATTTGAATTCACCTCCACCATATCTTACGTGGTCCGCCAGTAGAGGCTCCGTCCCCTCACTGAGCTTGCTTGTCTGTAAAGTGGAGTTACCATCTCCCTTGAAGGGTGATTGGCACCACAGTGCCCCCTAGTGGCAGGAACACCTCACCCAGAAGAAGAATTTATCTTGGGTAGAGAGGGTAATAGCGAAGGACAGGGAAGCCTGGTGTGCTGCAGTCCCCTGGGGTCGCAGAGAGTTGGACACAACTGAGCAACTCAGCAGCAAGAGAAGGGTAAGAGAGGAGACTCAGGGAGGGGTGGTTCCAAAACTTGGAGGTCCTTGGTGTGGAAAAACAAAACAGCAGTGGAACGGTAGCATCTTCATTTGGTTGTGGAATCTGAGCATGGGGAACCAGGAGAGATCGCTGAGGGCGCGTGGCCTGCTTCTGCCAGCGCCTCAGCCTGGGGACGGACGCCGCTCAGTCTCGGAGCCACCCCTTACCTCTGCAGTGCGAGCACTGGTGGCGCTTCCAGCTTGGCTTCCGCTGCAAGGCCTAGCTCCTCTGACTAGTTTTCAAAAGCCTAACACGTGGTTCTCAGTCCCATCTGTGCTGTAGAATATTCGGGTAGTTATTTAAGAGTAAAAGTTTCCCAGGTGAGTCTAAAGTCAGGGAGGGCTGAGAAGCACTGCCTTCATGTGACCTGATCCCAGTCAGCTCACCCAGCCTGATGCCCACTCATAAATTGCGTAGCGCACGAGCACTCCTCAGTAGTTCCGCCTTTTACAGTTTGCTTGAGCTTTTGTCCCTTACTGCAGACATCCCAGGGAGACAGTGCTGCATGATGCAAAAGCTTTGGAATCCTGCAGACTTGGGCTCAAGTCCCACCTTCTGAAGTTGGGCAAGGGCATTCACTTCCCAGAGACTTAGTTTATACATCTATAAAATGAAGATATTCATTCCCGCCCCTTAGAGTTCTTCATTTCAGTTACATCAGCATGCATCCAGGAACACCTGTGGCTACCTTGGAGTAGTCTAGGTATGGGCAATAGAAAAATCCACAAGAGCGACTTCCCTGGTGGTCTGGTGGTTAAGACTCTGGGTGCAGGTTCCATCCCTGGTTGGGGAACTAAGGTCCCACATGCCATGTGGTGCAGGGAGGTGGGGGGAAGGGAGGGATGCACAGGATTTGTTTCTCATTCTCAGTTTTTTCCAGAAACCAGAGAAGGCTCCCTGACTCAGCTTGTGTCAGGGAGACATGAAAGGCTTCCCGGAGTGCTAAACTCAGTCTTAAAAAACAAGTAGAGATTTTTCAAGGTTGGAGGGGCTGTGTTTTAGGCAGGGGACATTAGCGCAGCATGGTAGAAATCAAAAATAACAAGCGGTTTGGTATTTGTAGAGCATGAAGCCTAAGGGATGGGGGTGAGGGTGCAGACTGCAGGTGAGGGCCAAGTCACGAAGGGCCTGCTGGTAAACTCCACTGTAAGCCTTTCCTTACTTCTCTCGGTGGTGCGGAGTCATTGGAGAGTTTCAGATGGGCGAGGGGCCCCTGAGCTTTGGGCCTTGTGTAGATCACTGATACCATGTAGACTGTGGATGGCACAAGGCATGGGACAGAAGACTACTTAGAAGGCTGCCTTAGTAGTTTAGGGAGAGTTGGAAAGAGTCTGAGGAATGGCAGTGATGACAGAGATGGCGAGAAGCACGCAGAGGTGAGAAGTGCTTAGGTGGTAGGATCGGGTGGATTCCGTATGAGGAAGCAAGGAGTAACCACAGCTGCTGCCGTGGACTGGAGGTGCTGGACGCTATGCTTAGAGCGGTAGGTGTAGTGTGTCATTTAGTCCTCAGAAACAACTCTCAGATGAAGGGATTATCATCCCTATTTTACACATAAGAAAACAGAAGGAAAGGAGGTGAAGCATCGCCCACCCAAGGTCACAGTAGTTAGTGGGGGCACCAGAACCCAGGCCCCGACTCCTGGCAGAGCCCACCTGCTTAGTCTCGTCACCTGGTGGCTGCTGTCAAGGAAATGAAGAAGATACAAAGACCAGGTTTCTGGCTCTGGTGACTGAATGGGTGGCTGACTGGTGGGCTCATCAACAAAGACAACAAATGTAGGAGTCACATATGATTGGCCCCTGGGATCTACAGCAGGAAATATCCAATGGACAGTTTAACATAAGACTCAAATGGATTGGGAAGTCTGTATTAGTAGAAGCAATTTGAGAAACAACAGTAGACTTTGGTAGATACTGAAAGGTATGGATTTGGTTTATGGAGCTACATAGAGTGAAAATATGAGTGATTCTGAATGGAATCCTGAAGACAGCTGCACTGAAGAGGGCCCATATAGAGACTGGGGTGTCCGGTGAGGGGGAAGGAGAGCTAGGAGCTGAGAGGCCAAGGAGTAAGGCCCAGATGACCCAGGTAAGCCAGGCAGAGTGTTGAGTAAGTGCATTGCTTCTAGTAAAGTGGTCATTTTCAGCCTTCTCCGTCCATGGGATTCTCCAGGCAAGAATACTGGAGTGGGTTACCATTTCCTTCTCCAGGGGATCTTCCCAACCCAGGGATCAAACCTGGGTCTCCTGCATTGGAGGCAGATGCTTTAACCTCTGAGCCACCAGAGAAGCCCCATGTTACATGGGATTTCTTCATATTTGCTCAAAAGCACACATTTAAGTCCTTGAGCCAGGATTTGAATCACAGATTTGAATCCAACCTTAATTACTCCAGAAACTGCCATGATGTACAATCTCTCTGTGTTGTGAGATCCCAGGATGGGTCACGGGGACTGTTAGACGGCTGGCCTGAAGTGGGAGGAGGACCAGCCCTGTATGCTTGGAGGAAAGACCGTAGGGACATGTGCACTGTGCATAGTTGGCAGGAGAGCAGGGTTTCCTCTACTGAGCCCAGTCTTGGTGGAGGTGGTGAGGTCATCCATGGAGATGAATGATTAAATTAGATGTTTGATGTGTGAAGAAATGCATTTTGAACAGTGGAATCTAATCCTGCTTGTGGCTATCAGGGGATTATATTATCTGTCTTTGAGGCTCTCTTCTGGTGATGTCCAGCCTTCCGAGTGAAATTGTCCCTTTGCTCCAGCCTCTGCTCATCTCGCCTCCTTTCTGAGTTTTAATTGAATTTAAGAGTTTGTTTCCAGCGTTCTTAATTGTGTCTGATTTTTGCATCGGTTTGATTTGAAACTACTTGTAGGCAGGGACTGCATCTTTTAAGCTACTTATGTCTTTCTATGAATGCTTCAAGTTGGGCACATGGTAGGTATTTTTGGTCAATTTTTAGCACTCATGATTATGTCATTTTGTTGGCAGTTAAAAATTAAGAAAGCATGGACTTTTTTGTTTAGAGTGAATTTGCATTATAAACACAAGGGGGTGCTCTTTAACCATCAATGCCCAGTTTAAAAAAGAAAAGTTAAATGTCTGTTTTCAAGCCTCAGGAGGAAAGAGTATAGGGAATCTGCATTGGACAAATTCCTATAGAAACAGTTGTAATACAATTAGATGCTAGATATTTTAGTTACTCTTTAAAATGGAAAAGTTCAGGGGAACTTCCCTGGCGGTCCAGTAGTTATGACTTTGCTTTCCAATGCAGGGAGTTCAATCCTTGGTCCAGAAGCTAAGATCTCACATGCTGTTAGCAAAAAAACCAAAACATAAAACAAGCTACACTGTAACAAATTCATTAAAGAATTAAAAAAATAAAATGGAAACGTTCATTTGTTATTTTCTGCCAAATTCGAATATTCAAAAAAAAAAATTCATTCCCAGGTATCTCCAGAAGACCCCGGAGCCCAGTTCCTGATCCGTACTGGGTCTGTTGGCCGAAACAGGGCTGAAGCCTCTTTGGAGCGAGCACAGAATCTCAACCCCATGGTGGATGTGAAGGTGGACACTGAGAATATAGAAAAGAAACCTGAGTCATTTTTCACCCAATTTGATGCTGTAAGTTTCATAGAGAACGTAAAATCTGCTGTAGGAATTAAGCACTAGTTGTATGTACATTAGGTCCCCTGGGGTGTTAGACTCTCAAATCTGAGCTTTTTCCCAATATAGTTTGTAGGCTGTTCTGTTCTTCGCTTTTAGTATTGGGTGGGCCAAAAAGTTGGTTTGGGTTTTTCTGTACTATCTTAAGGAGAAACGCGAACCAGGTTTTTGGGCAACCCAAGCTGTTGCCCTAGTTGGGTGAAGTCTTATATTACCTTAGTGCGTATATGCCTCATTAGTGTTTGGCCTTAGTTTGCTGAGTGTGTGGGTTAGGCAGACCCAGGCTGTTGAATCTGCTTTAGCTGCTTGTGAGTTGCTGCCTTATGGTTTCTTCTTTCGGCATACTTCCCCCAAGACCAGCTTTCATCATTGGTGTTTTGTCTTCCTTCCAGACTCTTCGCACATAGCTTTAATACATTTCACTGCAAATGTTTTCTTCTGAAAACTTAACAAGTTGGTGATTAATTTCTGTAGCAGAGTCATTTTTTTGTTAGAAATATCAAACTCCAGTCTGTGTTTTGTCTTTTAAAAGAGCACACCTGATCTTGGTCTGTCTATATCTCTCTCCTCCACACAGCCACTTTGACCATGCTGCCATGGGCAACTAGGCAGAATCACTGCAGCCATAAGCCAAATGAAGCATATCCGACCTCACTTGATTTCCCTGCCAAATCTCTGCAGAGGTGAAAGGATAAGTGAAATTCTGCTTCAGTGTCTATACGACCTTTGAGACATGGTTCCCTCCACCCTGGAAAAGCTTTGTAAATGTTGGATAACCATGTAACAGTCAGAGATGATCTGCTTGGTTTTTCAGTGAAAGACCTATTACGTGAGAGGTTAGGATTTGAGTTTGGTCTCCACGCCATTGTATCTCATATGTGCCTGTATTCAAATGTGGGCTTCAAAGGATGGTTCATCTGTGCGTTTTGTCCCTTTAAGATTTTTTTCACTCTGTTTTGTCAGTCCAGATATTGGAACATTTTCCATTTGGACATAAACCATCCTTCATTTCTTTATCCATAGCAACCACATTTGGTTTACTGTAGGTGTCCTTGAACTTTTAGCCACTAAAGCTTTGTTAGAACTGAAACAAGGGGTTGTTGCTTGTATTAATATAAGGCATGTTCACAGGGCAAGCGTGACTTGTTTGAGCCATGTTTGACTGGTCCTCATAAGGTTTTCACACTCACTCTTGACTGCAGAGCTCTGTTCAGACAGTTTGCATGTTCAGCTGCACCTGTCTTGTCTTTTAGATTTGATTTCTCCCCGGGTGGCTGCAGCCTTTGAATGGCAGTGGAGACACATTTCTCTATGACGATATGTCAGTGTTCAGGCTCCCAGACAGCAGCAAAGAGGTTATCAAATGAAAACATCCTTTGGTAATTTCTTCTCCAACTGTCTCTGTTCAGAAGAAAACATGTGCGATTTAGAAGTTGTCTTCCTGCTCCTGATCACAAAACTTTTCCTGAAAAGATGGTGTCCTGTGCAGTAAAACTTAGCCATTTCCAATACCTCAACTTACTGGAACACGACCTGGAGGCCTCAGAGCAACATTGATGATTCCCCTGAGTGAATCACCAGCTCATTGTCTTAACTCTGAATGGGAGGTCACTTGGGCTATAACCTTTTCTTTTGTCCTTAAATTCAGATTGTTTCACATCGAAAACTGTGGAAAAATAATCTTAATGGGACTTGTTTACCTTCTTTATCATCACACATCAGTCAGAAGAAGGGGGGGGATAATGCCCTTGTATTTAAACATGATCTTTGGGTAAATTTTAAAAAACTGGTTTTATTTCTTGCTGTAGCTTAATCAGACTTTAATAGGTTTAATGATTTAGAAATAACTTACTCTGAGTTATATTACTGTCTTTTCATGAAAACTGTGAAATGTGGTTTATGTATATTCATGGTTTAGGGGAAACAAATTCATTGAGTGCCTGTTAGTTAATAGCTCAACGTGTTTCGGTTTGGTCACAGAAGGTGAAATGACAGTCTCGATGATTTACATTTTCTGCACACTGAGACCTGCAACTGTTCTTTTGTCTTCTAACCTGAGGATCCAAGGAACCTGTTGTACCAGTTTGAAACTGGCTTTAGACATGCCCAGAGAAACTGTTCATTAAGGTTTATTTAGACTTCTGGGCGGTGAGTCATGGTCTGCCTAACTCACATGCAGCCACTTTTCTTTTCTTCTGCAGGTATGTCTGACTTGCTGCTCCAGGGACGTCATAGTGAAAGTTGACCAGATCTGTCACAAAAATAGCATCAAGTTCTTTACAGGAGATGTTTTTGGCTACCATGGATACACGTTTGCCAATCTCGGAGAGCATGAATTTGTAGAGTAAGTTCAGGGAAAGGAGGAGAGAACATAGCATTTTAAAATGTACTTTTATTCACGGGTAAGAAATGACTGAAATGGTTAGATGGCATCACCGACTCAGTGGACATGAATTTGAGCAAACTCTGGGAGATAGTGAAGGACAGGGAAGCCTGGTGTGCTGCAGTCCATGGGATTGAAGAGTTGGACATGACTTAGCGATTGAACGACACAACAGCAACAGGAAATGACCTGTTTAAGGAAAGTATTTTACTCTAGTACTTAGAACTTTGGGAAATCAGTTAACAGCTTATTGACTACATAGATTGTGTGTTCAGAATTGTAGGAGATGTGGCTCCTGCCTTCCAAGTTGATGGTCTCCTCTAGAGCAGGGGTTCCCCAACTCCCAGACCCCCGACTGGTACCAGTCTTTGACCTGTTAGGAACCAGGCCGTGCAGCAGGAGGTGGGCGGAGCTTCACCTCCTGCTCCCCATCACTTGTATTACCACTGGAACCATCCCCCGTCCTGACCATGGAAAGATTGTCTTCCACTGAACTGTCGGTGCCCCCCCACTGTGCCGAAAAGGTTGGAAACAGTTGCTCTAGATCATGAGAAAGGCATTTCTAAGGTGATCAAAGCACACCACTTGGGTGTCTGATCAGTCTGGGCTTTGCTTTCTGTTTAGGGACGACTTGATTAGATTGTATACATTTGTTCTCCAGCTTGGGCTTGTGTGTGTTTAGGTTTGAGAGCTAATAAACTGAGTACTAATTAGTTAGATGGGCAACTCTGGAGGCACTCTCAGCCAGAGTCTACCTTGGAACATCTCCAGGGTCCAGAGGCAGCTCTGGTGGAACAGACAGACCTCCTCTTCTTGCACCTTGAGGTTGCAGATCCTGGTAAGTCTCACATGATGAGACCTACCATATTTTGAACTTATAGCTTCTAGATGAAAGATGGTGATGATACCATTCTTGTAAGATGACAAGAGTTGGTTTGGGGGCTGTGACTTTTGACCACCGCCATGCCGATGAGAGAGAGAGAGAGACCCTTTATGGTAGTGAAGCCCCCACCAGGAGTCAAGACAGGAACTGTTTTCTTGCATTGAACTTTTCAGGGGAGCCCCTGAACTCTTCAGTCTGCAGGTTTCTTGCCTGTGAAGTTGAGATGGGGGAAGGATAGACATGTTCAGAATCTCTTATAACTCTAATGTGTGATGGCTTTAAGAAAATCTAGTCTTTGGGCATGTTCTAAATGGATAAAGAAGTCACTGTAGAGAAAAGAAGGCCAGATTATTTGAAGGTGAGCTCCCCATGGTAGATGGGAGGAAATGAATTCAGGGAAAGTTTACAGCGTTTCTTGAGAACATACTACGTGCTTGGCAGTCTGCTAACAATTGGTTATTTCTCTTAATAATCCTGCAGGGGTTATTATTCCCACATAGTAGGTAGATGCCACATCAGGTGGTCTTAGCACCTGGGCTGGGATTTGAGACCAGATCAGTGTGAGATGTTGCTCTTAACCACCATCCATTCCATGCAGTGAGCTGGTGATGCTCTTTTTGTTCTCATGGCATAATTCACAGAGTAAAACTCGATTCTCCCACTTCTCATCCTCTAGGGAGAAAACCAAAGTTGCCAAAGTTAGTCAAGGAGTAGAAGATGGACCTGATACCAAGAGAGCCAAACTTGATTCATCTGAGACGACCATGGTCAAGAAGGTATGTTGATGTGGCTGATTCACTTTGCTGTACAGTAGACACACAACATTGTAAAGCAACTGTGTAATTGTGTTGTTGTTGTTGTTGTTGTTTTAGTTGCGAATTCATACTTGTTTTAGTTGCTAAGTCATATCTGACTCTTTTGTAACCCCATGGACTGTGTAGCCTGCCAGGCTCCTCTGTCCACGGGATTTCCCAGGCAAGAATGGATGGTGAGATGGGGAGTGTTAAGTCAAAAAGCCCTAGGATCCTGTAGGCTCCAGGCCATAACCAGGAAAGGAAACATGTAGTCCTGAAGGGAGGAGTCTGGACAGAGTGGACCAGCGCTTGTCCCCTTTAAAGGGGGGCAGATATGCTTAGTCCCAGCTAGCTGTTAACATGAGGTTGCGTGTTCAGTAGCTAAGTCATGTCTGAGTCTTTGCGACCACATGGACTGCAGCACGCCAGGATTCCCTGTCCTTCACTATCTCTCAGAGTTTTCCCAGGCTCATGTCCATTGAGTTGGTGATGGTATTCAACCATCTCATCCTCTCTGGGCCTCTTCTCCTGCCCTCAGTCTTTCTCAGCATCAGGGTCTTTTCCAGTGAGTCAGCTCTTCACATCAGGTGGCCAAATTATTGGAGTTTCAGCATCAGTCCTTCCAATGAATGCTCAGGGTTGATTTCCTTTAGGATTGACTGGTTTGATCTTGCAGTCCAAGTGACTCTCAAGAGTCTTCTCTAACACTACAGTTTGAAAACATCAGTTCTTTAGTGCTCAACCTTCTCTGTAGTCAAACTCTACATGACTGTTGGAGAAACCGTAGCTTTGGCTGTATGGACCTTTGTAGACAAAGTGATATCTCTGATTTTTAATATGCTGTCTGGGTTGATCATAACTTTTCTTCCAAGGAGCAAGCATCTTTTAATTTCATGGCTGCCGTCATTGTCTGCAGTGGTTTTGGAGCCCAAGAAAATAAAATCTGTCACTGTTGCTGCTTTTTCCCCATCTATTTGCCGTGAAGTGATGGGACCAGATGCCATGATCCTAGTTCATTGAATGTTGAGTTTTAAGCCAGCTTTGTCACTCTCCTCTTTCAGTCTCAAGAGGCTCTTTAGTTCCTCTTCGCTTTCTGCCATTAGAGTGGTATCATCTACATAATTGAGGCTGTTCATATTTCTCCTGGCAATCTAGATTCCAGCTTGTGAGTCATCCAGCCTGGTATTTCACATGGTGTACTCTGCGTATCAGCTAAATAAGCAGGGTGACAATATACAGCCTTGACGTACTCCTTTCCCAATTTGGAGCCAGTCTGTTGTTCCATGTCTGGTTCTAGTTGTTGCTTCTCTCAGGGTCAGGTAAGGTGGCGTGGTATTGCCATCTCTTTAAGAATTTTCCACAGTTCGTTGTGATCTGCACAATCAAAGGGTTTAGTATAGTCAATGAAGAAGCAGTAGATGTTTTTCTGGAGAAAATGTGAACCTAGTGATGCCCAGATGTGATTTTTCAAGAGAGTGAGAAATGTAGATTTTTTTCATATGCCCTGTCCCAGACTTGTTAATGCAAGCAGCCTTTTTGCACGCTGTTCCCTTGCACCGTGTAGAGACTAAAGAGAACGTGTGCCCTCCTTACTTACCTGCTCTGTGGGCCAGCAGTTTGAACCTTTGGTGTATGGAGTAGCATAAAGAAGACTGTTGTTGAGCGCAAGCCATTACTCTTGTACAGATTTTTTTGTTTTCAAATTGGTAGACAATTTAGTAGGCTCCTTAATGGGCAGGGAGACAGTTTAAAGTTGAATTGCTTATTGCTTTTTTAAAATAAAGTTTTTGTTTTTTTCCCCACCAAATAACCTTTTAAGAAGAAAGGTCTTGATATTGACAAGTGTTCTCAGGTGTATATATATATATATATATTTTTTTTTTAACGTAGTTTATGTTAGGATTGGTACTCTAATTCATTTTATATAAGAAAGAGTGGAACGGGAATCAGTAGATAGATGATGGTTTCATAGCTAGTGTTGGAATTTGAGAAGGGAATTCACGCGATGAGGAAAACAAATCCAAGTGGCCAGAATTGGTTTTGTTAAACCAAGAGGAAAGACATGGCCAAGCCCATGTTTACTCTTTACTTTGTAGATTTAAACGTTGAGGAAAAAAACCAGCTGGTCAGGGCGTTGAGTTAAAATTGCTCTAAAGGGGGGATTCTAAGAGTGCAGAAACCACAAAAGAGACTGCAGAAAACCACAGAAGTGGAACTCTTGAGTTTCCAGCAAGGCTGCATTGGAGATTTTCTTTCTCTTGCTTTTTATGTTTGTGTTGGAATAGTTCGATGCTGTGAGTGCGATACAGAGGAATTATTAAGCCCTAATTTTAGTGTCTATTCACAGGACCATAATTATCCAGAGCGAACATTAGTGTTTTGGCCAAAACTTGCGTCTTTTTCTTTCTTCCTTTCTTTCTTTCTTCTTGAGGCCCAGTCAAGCTTTATCTGAATGGCTCCGTGAGTTTGGTTGGGGGAGATAAATTGTTAACTAAGGGAGGAGGACAAAAGCAGCTTTGTGGGTGCTGTCAATTTATAAATCACACCCTCTTACAAGTGTGACACTTGGCCTTGGTGTGAAGGGTTTTATGGCTTAAGGGCCTTCTCTGATTGAGGCGGGCCTTTCACATTCAAATAGAGAGAGCCCTAGCTTTGTGAGCCCTGCACAGCGGGAAGTTTCCTGGGAGTCAGTCTGCTGGTGCCCACTGGGGCGAATCTGGAAACCTCTTTTGGGAGCCACTTTAGCGAGCTATGAGGAGAATGTGGGCAGCCTGGTAGGCCCTGGGTGGCCTCTGCGTACCATTCTGCGGGCTCTTCAGGCACACAGCTCTTTGTGTAGCCTCTTCCTCCACAGGGCCCAGTTTGAAGGTATCAAAATATTCCCCAGCTGACATTGTTAGTCAGCTGTTTCACGGGGACAATTCAGGCTTGGATTCCAACCCTGAGCCGTGAAGGTCGTGAGGCATGCAGGGCATTCCTCATGACAATCTCCGGGATTCCAAACCTTGTCTTTGTGTGGCTGCCCCGGGAGCTGCAGAAGGCTGGGGCCAGGCCGGGGCTCGGCCACCTTGCGAGAATGTGCCGTCTCCATTTTGGCAGTGACTGCTCCACAGTTCCGAAGTTTTCCTCCAATTCAAATATCCCTGGGTTTAGATTCTGCCCTTTCAACTAGTTGGGCTATGCTGAGCCTTGCAGGATGGGGGTGGGGAAGCAGCCACTTCCTGTTTCCTGTGAAAGGCTTCTGGTGAGGGTTCCCTTCCCCTCCCCCCTTTCCTTAGGTTCAACCCTATGTTGTACACCCACTTGTGCTTAAAGGTACACATTGTGCTCCGAAATTAGAAACGTTAAAAAACAAAGAGGAAAAACAGAGCTGTGGTTTTCACACCGTCTAGGAAGATGCTTGGCCAGGCCTTTCTAGCACCTGTGCGAAGGTGAGAACTACAGTGGCGGGCAGATGCCCAGCCCAGAGACTGGTGCTCAGGACACTGTGTGCTTCCTTTGGTGCCCAGGAGGAGTCATCAGAGAGATTTCCCCAGAAACAGGTCTTGGGCACAGGCGTGAAGTGGGTACCATATACAGCACGTAAAGGAGATGGCAGCGGTTTTATGACGAGGAAGTATCTGGAAAGGTTTCCCTGAGGAAGAGTTGTTAGAGTTGAAATGTGAAGAACAGTCTTGCAAGCACCCAAGCCAGGATCAGCAGCCAGTCACAGGAAACAGGGTCAAGAAAAAGCTCAGATGTTGAGACAGAACGACTCTGACTTCCCTGGCTCCAAACAGCCAGTTCTTTCTGTATCTGTGAGTTGCAAAATGCCTACTGTGTACAAGGCACTGCATCGGGTGCAGGGAAGTACGTTAGTTGTCTTATCTCCATTTACAGCAGACCCTGAAGCCCAGAGAAGTTAAGGGACCTGCCTGAGATCACACAGCTGTGTCAGAGGAAGGACTGGGTGGGCTTCCCTGGTGGCTCAGATGGTAAAGAATCTGCCTACACTGCAGGAGACCTGAGTTCAATTCCTGGGTCAAGAAGACCCCCTGGAGAAGGGAATGACAACTCACTCCAGTATTCTTGCCTGGAGACTCCCATAGACAGAGGAGCCTGGCGGCTACAGTCCATGGGGTCACAACGAGTCAGACATGACTGAGAGGCTGACACAGGGAGGGGAGAACACGGGCGGTGGCTGAGGGTGCAGGGGCGCTTTAGCACCACAAGGCGCAGCCCCTTGGAGTTTCCAGGATGACTTGAAGTTGGGTGAGGATGCCAGGCTGAAGTATGTGAAAATCAGGGTCACTTCTGAAAACTTTCAGGATGAATGACCACCAGTGTGCTCCCATGTTGCTGCCCTTGTTTCTTTATTGTTAGGGGGCTGCCGGACAGGAGTGGATAGATTCTTGGGGGTGGATACTCTCTGTGATAGCTTTTTAAAGATTAAACATAAAGATTTGCTTCTGACATGCTAAGAAATAGACTTAATTTTAGCCCTTCTGAAGTAGTGGGTGACTAATTTTGGCCCTGGAAGTCCCTTTTTCATGAATTAGTTGTGAAATTCCACAGTTGAAGAGTGATTCATTGCTTTGATTTCTCCTTTCTGAGCCATTTATTTGTTGACAACTCGCATCCTCCTCTCAGCCCCATCTTTACAGCAACGTTCCTGGTGGCTGGCTAGTGGCTCCGCGTCTCCTCTGGCATGTTGATGGCAGCACCCGTTGCCCCTCAGATGACTTGGCAGTGCCTCCCTCGTTCACACAAACTCCATTCGACCTGCGCTGGGGAGTTTGGTTCCCAGCTGTGTTCCTAGTGCAGTGCCCACACATGCGTGTTCAGGACATGTGTGTTCAGTGTACAGGAAGCATAAGATGACCCAACTTGGGAGATTATTGTTGTTGTAAAAAGGATTTGTTCATCAGTTAGAAAGGATATAACTTTCTTTGTGATTGAATAAATTGATTAGTGTTGTAGTATGTTAGTTCTCATAGTTGAGGTTATTTGAACTGAGCTGAGAACAGACTTTTAAAGAAGACGAGGTTCTTGGTGAAGAATGTGTAGAAGTCTGTTACTGAGTTGTTGCCTGGACCAGAACCTGCAGGCCAGAGAGGTTCAAAACTGCCTGTCAGAGTGACTTGGTATGTTTGTGGTTGGGGGCAGGCAGGGAGGGGGCAGGGTGTACATTGCAGAGGATTTGGTGGGAAGCTGATGGCAGGTTTCCCAGGTAGAAGAGTTTTGGAGCGGGTGCTGCTGGTGCCTTGTCTCATCGGAGAGAAGTTTCTCGGTTCTATGGATGAGGAATAGAAGTCCCTGCCAGCATCACAGCACAGTGTGTGTGTGTGATATTTGAGACACAAAAATCATGTGACATCAGTGCAAGTCATAAAACACAACAATCAAGCAAACACTGTCCACCTTAATAAGCGGACGGTCTCCAGGACGCTTGTACCGATCTGCGTGTTCTTTCTCTGTCTCCTCAGGTCTGCTGGCACATTTGTGAGGATTTACTAAGGTATCCAGAGAGTGGATATAGGCCGGCTTGGCATGGTGTTTCATCATGTGTTTGTAATCTCAACAATGGAATAACGCTTACTAGGTGATGTTGTAGGGTAGAAATTAAGAATGTAGAGCGAAACCACCATGAAACCACCACCCAGTTTAAAGCAGAAAACACTATTGGGTGGTTGCGGCCGCTTGGATGCCCCTCGCCCACATGAGTAACCGCTGTCCTCAGTCATGTTTCTCATTCCCATGCATTTCTTCTTCCTGCTCGACTATGTTTCCAAGCAATACAGAATTGTTTGGCGTGCTTTTTAATTTCTTAAAAATTGGTTTCACATGCTTTGTTGTTGTTGTTGTTCATAGATACTCCCTTTATTAAATGTCTGGTGGCTTGTACCATCCAGAAAATACAATCTTAACAATTCTCCGTGGGAAATTCACCTTTTATTTTTTAAATTTTTTATTTTTAATTGCAGTAGATTTACAATATTATACTAGTTTCAGGTGTACAGCACAGTGATTCAGTATTTTACATATTATACTCTACCAAATGTTATTATACAATAATGGCTGTAATTCTTTATCTGATACAATATAAACTTGCTGCTGTTTTATAAATAGGAGTTTTTCATCTCTTAATCCCATACACATAATTTGTCCCATCACACTTCTGTCTCTCCTGTATCTGTGTAGTTGCTAAGTCGTGTCCAGCTCTTTGAGACCCCATGGACTGTAGTCTGCCAGGCTCCCCTGTCCACGGGATTCTCCAGGCAAGAATACTGGAGTGGGTTGCCATTTCCTCCTCCATTCCACATGCTTTTTAAGAGCAGCTTTGTGAGGCCATCTGTGTTTGTGTGTAGGTCTGGAGCTTTGCTGTCCATTATGGTAGCCACCAGCCGCGTGTGGCCATTCAAATTAAAATTAATAAAATTTAATTTAAAAATTCAGTTCTGCAGTCTCACTAGCCACATTTCACATGCTCAGTAACCACACACGGCCTGTGGCATCCATATTGCAAAGCACCCGTATACAGAGTGTTCTTGTCATCATTGCAAGTTCTCCTGGACAACAGTCACTGCAAGACAGTTTTATTGGTGGGTTTTTTGTTTATTTGTTTTGACCACAAAGTATTTGTTGTGTGAAAACATTACTATTTATTCTCCTGTTAATAGGCATTTAGCTATGTAAGTTTTTGCCGTTACAAATTGTGTTGCAGTCAGTGTTATGTGCGTGCATAGATAATCTCTTTGGGTAGGTGTGTGATTTCTCTAGGGCATAGGAGAATTAGAATGTGCACACCTTCAACTTCACCAGACTCTAAAAAAGTAAGTCTTAAGGCATTTTCTCTATTTACATTCCAACCCAGCAGCATGTAACAGTAACATTTGGTAACTTGGGGCTCTTTTGCCACTCTGCCGAGTGTGAAAACTGTCTCGGGTTGTGGTTGTCAGTTGTTAAAATGCTTTTGAAAACTATAGTCTCTGATAAGTAGGTGTGGAAATTAGACCTCGAAATCTGTAGTTTAAAAGTTGTTTCAATTCTGATTTACATGCTGCTTTACATCCAGATCTTTATCACTTCTTATAGATGTTCAGCCTGATTTTAAAAAGTAAAATAGGGTACTTCCCCAGTGGTCCAGTGGTTAAGATTCCATGCTTCCATTGCAGGAGGCATGGATTTGATCCCTGGTTGGGGAACTAAGATCCCACATGCTATGTGACACAGCCAAAAAAAAAAAAAAACCTCACAGAAAACAAAATGGTTTCACAAGTTCCAATGTGGAAAATATAGAACAAACTGAGAAAATGTGAATCTTGCTACCCAGTAATGTCACTATTCTTTTTATGCATGTGCATAATAAATTGGAGTGCTAGTTAATATATGTAAATATATGCAAGACATACATAATGACCTAATGTATGTGGCATATATATATATGTGTGTCGTCTTTCCTCTTTTCACTCCGTGTGTTTTCATAAGCACTCCTCAAATCTTTGTGTCTCCTTTGGAGAGCATGCTTCTGTTCTACTCTGTTTTATTTATTGAGCTATAGTTGGCATACAATTGGAGAACATGATTTTTAAGTGGCTGTCTGGTAGGTCTTCCTCGCTTTGCCTTGCCGTGATCTGTTGAGCCAGTTTCCTATTGCATAGAGGTTATTGCAGTCTCCCACTATCTAAATGGCTCAGCACAACCCCATAATTTGATAGCTGATAGACTGTGTGGAGAATTCATCTTTTATATTTATTGTTGGGCTTTTTGGCAAATGAAAGGCAGGTGGGTCTTATCAGCTCCTGGGTATTTGTTGAGAATTCTGCTCCATTCAATGCTGTGCCTTTCACTGTGGTCTCTGCATCAGGAAGCTGCTACCCAGTGTAAGAAGGCTTGTTATTAGTCTTAACTAGACTCTCAGATTGAAATCCTCAAGGCCCAGAATGATCAGGAAGGAAAATGGACAGTGGAGGGGAGTGGGTGAGGCCTACCAGACAGGGATTCTTGAGCTGAGGGCATGGTGAAACAGGAGGGGTTACTTCGTTTGGAGGAATGGTAGCGGCTGCTACCTGGCAGGCTTTGTGGCTGCTTCATCTGAAGGCTCTTTACTCCCTGAAAGCGGTGTCAGGCAGCCTTTTCTCTTTATAAACTCGACGCCAGTGAGGTGGGTAAGGCAGGCACCGCCTTTTGCATCTGTTCTACTACAGATTAGGCAGCTTGGTTAAGTTTTATTTTTGTTATGAGCCACAATAGTAGAATTTGGATACTTTGAACCAAAAAAGGGGGCATTAATTGGAGGCAGGCTGCAGTAGCCCAAGAAGCATGGAGTTTTATTCCTGTGATCTGAGAAGAGGAAAAAACCAGGGCAGCTGGGAAGCCCTGGAGACAACAGGAATCTGGCCTCTCTCTTTAGAGTTCTGCCATGAATGTGTCTCTATTTCCAGCTTTCATATTCTTGATTAAGGAATCTGGTGGGCCTGGCTTGGGTTGTGTGACCACCTCAGACTCTGTCACCTGTGCTGGTGGGTTGGTACACATTAAAGCCAAGGCCACAGGGGCCTCCTCCTTAGATCCCAGGAAACTTCTCCAAAAGTTGTCTGCCACAGACCCAAGAGAGGTGAAGTCATTGGTCCACAGTCAAAGACTAGTGGCAGAACTGGGACTGAATCTGCCCTAAAGTTGGAAAGGGCAGAGGGCCTCTACCCTTGGCTGTGGTGCTCTAGAAGGTCCCGCTCCGGCCTTCCTTCAGCCATTCCCCTCACAGGGTAAGGATCCCATGAGATCAGGAAGGTGCATCTGCCTGGGTCCCATAGCCTTGCCCCCAGTTCTGAACCCCATTCTGGGTACCTGGACCCCTGGAATCTCCTGGCCAGATAGCCTCAGGCTCACTTTCTAGGCTTCTTCCCTGTCTGCCTCTGGAGTATGGACCTTACCACAGCGTCTGAATGCCTCGGCCTGAGGATTGGATGTTTTGGTAGGGAAGGATGGGCAAAACCTTGTGCAGAATCAGGTTCAAAGCTCCTTACGTTGTGGGTGAGCCAGAATGAGACGGGGGCGACCTTCCCAGGGTACCTCCTCTGGCACAGGACTCCCACAGAGTATGAGAATTCCAAATTTGAACCTAGTTTTCCAGGTGGTTATGAAGGAGGTTTATTTGTCAAGGCTGGAGAATACAATATACTTTACTTAATAGCTTATTAGTGTGATTTATAACTGAATATGTAGACATGATATATGGGTTTTCATTTGTACTCTTACCCTCAGGCCCTGAGAGCGTTAGAGGCAGGCCTGTCTCAGACTGATTCTAGAACCAACTTTTTTCCCCCTTATTCTTCATATAATGGCTTAACAAATCAGTGGATTCTTAGCATTGGTCTTACTTAGCCAGGCAAACTACAAAAATTTTGAATGAAAGTCTTGGTGGGTTTTGAAACCTGGTAAGACTTTTCCTTATTGTGATGGCATCTCCAGGTCGTACTGCTGATGGCTTGATCTGTGTGTTAAGACTTGTTAAGAAGGGGCTGGCAAGTCTATACCAAGCACTAAATGTCCCTCTGGTTGACAACATGACTTAGCTTCTAAGGTCAGACAGATCCATTGACCAAAAGGTTTGAGGGCAGTACAGCCATCCTGTATCCTGGCTCTTACAGTGGGCCCAAACCCCAGAGGAGTGATCATGGGGAGGCGGAAAGCCACTTTACACACCATGGCTGTTTTTCATTTTCACCAGCAGTTTGTGTTTTCACCTTTCAGGTCCATTTTGATCTGCAGCTGTGGGAACTGCCTGGCAGCTAATGGGTCTTGGCTCCCTTAGCCTGTAAATTGCGCCATTGTTGTCTTCCTTCTGTTTTATTTTTCTTTCTGCTGTGGGGGTGGGGGGGAGTCGGTAGAGGGAAGAGAGGAAGACACACACCTCTGTAAGTCTGAAGGTTTATACACTTGCACACACACATGTACTAGCTTAAACTTGGTAGAAGTAGCTGACAACTAGATGAGGATAAGGTGCCACTGCCTTACTCCCACATATTTTAGTCTGTATTTTCTCAAATAAGGTATTCTCCGTGATCAGAAACCAGCCATCACAGTCAGGAAAAATACCTGGATAAGTCACTGCCATCTAAATCCTCCGACCCTGTTTAGGGTTTGCTGGTTATTCCAGTCATGTCCTAACAGCAAAAGGATCCAGGTCAGAATAGGATGCAACTAGATTTTCATGACATCTAAAGGTTGCAAGCCAGTTATTTTGTAAAATGTCTCTTAGTTTGGGTTCCTCTGATGTTCCTTGTAATTAGACTCTTGCTACACATCTTTGGCAAAAATACCATGACATGGATGCTTCTCATTGCGTCCTGTGGTCTGGTGCGTGGTTTCCATGTGCTGCTTTACTGGTTGTGTTAATTTTGATCATTTGAGTAAGGTTACTTTCCATATTAGTCCTTTGAAAACAATTTTTTTTATCCCTGTGTGACTAATAGGTATTTTGTGGAGAAGTATTTTGAAAATATATAAATACTTCATTCCTTAAAAAACTTTGCTCATTAGCTAATTTTAGATCTAAAGGATTATAGTTTACTTAAAAGTACTATCTATTATTCTTTACTTTTATCCTCAGATTGGTCCAGATTTGACCAGTGGAAGTTTCTTTAAGCTGAATTGTTACCTCGACATGTCCCATCATTCTTTGGGGCACTTTTCCTGTCTCAGGCTCCTCTCATGTTGCAGCTTTGCAATCAGTCATTTCTCCAAGGAGAAATGAATCTCTTAGTGGTGATTAGAAACCAGACTCTGTTTTAGATGTGCTTGTTGCTGCTAGAGTATCATTGCTTTTAGACTTTCTCAGTGTACACAGCAGGTAAATATTTGTATGTGTACACATACACTTGCATTTACATTTATTTCTTTATCTGTCTGTATATATGGAAAATGAGTTCACGGCAGTAACTCTCACCACAGGCTTCATTCTAATTCTCTCTGTTTCCACAGTTCTGATTCTCTTCTTCTCTGACAGTGAAGCCTTGCTGCCCAGATTCTCAGTGTATTTTCTTGTCGCATCAAGTCCTTGGATGTGATCAGGCTCCTGCTGCTGCCCTCTGAGGATGCCCTCCTTGCCCTGCCCTGCCCCCTCCAGTCCAGCCACCAGCTCTCCACACACACGTTCTTTCCCTGTCCTTCAGTCCCAGAAAATGGCTTTTGGACTTCACTGTTTAGGAAAGGGAAAGAAAACTATTTTCTTATTCATAATTAGTTGTTTGTGTTTTAACATATATCTCTCATGGCATTTTTAAAAGAAAATTTGATGTAGGTTACTAGGTTTCAACTGTATTTCTTCCTGCCGTAGGGAGAAGGAATGCTGTTATTCATGGGTATTGTTGTTTCTGTCTGTTTACTAACACAGAGAATATTTCATTGAGTATCTTTAGACACATTTTATTGGTCACTTGTGAAGGAATTTCCATGGCGTAAATACCTCCAGAGTCAGGATGGACAGAGCTTTGCTCTGTCTTCCTGCAGTGCAGGGAGTCCATAGCATTGATCTCTGTGACCCCAGTGCCCAGGGGAGCTCACAGTAAGTGCTCAGGAAGTGTTTATTGGATTTGAGTGAGCCTCAGCTTCTTTTCAGAGAAGGCAATGGCACCCCACTCCAGTACTCTTGCCTGGAAAATCCCATGGACGGAGGAGCCTGATATGCTGCAGTCCATGGGGTCACCAAGAGTCGGACACGACTGAGTGACTTCACTTTCACTTTTTACATCCCTGCATTGGAGAAGGAAATGGCAACCCACTCCAGTGTTGTTGCCTGGAGAATCCCAGGGACGGGGAGCCTGGTGGGCTGCCATCTATGGCGTTGCACAGAGTCGGACATGACTGAAGCGACTTAGCAGCAGCAGCTTCTTAGTGAACAAGGAAACCTAGTAATGGTGATGAGTTACTGCCTGGTGATTTGAAGTCACTGTATTTTATCCTTGGGCTTCCCTTGTGGCTCAGTTGGTAAAGAATCCACCATGCTGGAGACCTGGGTTCGATCCCTGGGTTGGGAAGTTCCCCTGGAGAAGGGAACGGCTACCCACTCCTGTATTCTGGCCTGGAGAATTCCATGGACTGTATTGTCCATGGTGTCACAAAGAGTTGGACACGACTGAGCGACTTCTTTATCCCTAAACAATCTTGTCTTTTTTTTTTTTAAAACAGAAGGTGGTCTTCTGCTCCATCAAAGAGGCGCTGGAAGTGGACTGGAGCAGTGATAAAGCAAAGGCAGCTCTGAAGCGCACGACTCCGGATTACTTCCTCCTTCAAGGTGAGCCCTGAAAGCAGTTTCTTGGCATGCGCTTTGTGCTCTCATTTCTGCACATGAGGCTGCAGAGCCCAGAAGGTTCCTTGAGGTTGCCCTGAGCCAAGTTCCCCCTTAGTTGGTTCTAAGTGGTCACTTAGGACAACAGAGTGAACAGAGAGGAGGCCCATCATTGAGCTCTAGTTTCTTTACGATTTCTGCTTATTTTAAATTATGTGTTGAAATGAACTGCTTTCTGAAATTGAGCCCAAGATAACAGTGTTATAAATCAAGCTCCTGTCATCACCACTTTTCCCTCTTCAGAGTTCTTCCTGCTCAAAACCAGCGTTCCTCTCCTGAGAGATTTTCTCCCATCTCTCACCATCACTGCCAATGTTCAGAGGGCCTTAGGTGGGTGTTGGTTGCCATCTCAGTGTTCTTGTGCTTGACACTTTATTATTTTTTAAAATACCCACGGAATGTGGGATCTTGGTTCCCTGACCAGGGATCGCACCCTTGCCCTCTGCACTGGAAGCACAGAGTTTTAACCACTGGACTCCAGGAAAGTCCCTGTACTTTAATTTTTTAATTTTATTTTTAAAACAGTAATCATGAACATTGAGTGCTTACTAGCAAGAGCCAGTGGGAGTTGATGTGTTATCCCTTAGTTCACAGACAAGAGAGCTAAGGCACAGAAAAATTGAGGTTCCTCTTGTTCTCAAGGTGAGCAAGTATGTAAATCACATGGGTTTGTTAGCATAAAAATAATCCATATCTGTTACAGAAAATACCAGAAAAGCCCGAAGAAAAAGAATCACCTTGACAGTTTCGTACTTTCGGGGATGTGCTTCTCAACTCCCCCTCCTCAATGCTGGGACATAGACACCCCTCTGTAAACAGCTGTTAATTTGCAGAGGTTTGGGCATAGCCTCGATGTTTCTAACTGCCACTTATAAGGGGAGTCAGCTAGTATTTGAGTTTACCATAACCTGGGGATCCTCAGCCAGGGGCAGTCTTGCCCTCAAGGCAAGTAAGTGTCTGGAGACATTTTTGGTTGTTATGACTGGGGTTGGGGTTGGGAGAGAGTTGAGATGTTGCTTCATATCTTAAGACAGCCCCCAGGACAGAGTGCTCTGGCCCCCAGAGTCAGCAGTGTTGCAGTCGAGAGACCCTGATCTACAACCCTTTTGCAGTTTCCAGAGTACTTTCTTGTCCATCTCCTCATCACATCTCCCTCATGAGATGGACAAGGTAGGAATTATCCCCAGTTTGGTTTCTGGGGCTGAGGAGGCAGAGACCCAGAGAGGCTCGTGTTTGCCTTAAGAGGACACCGAGTGAAAGCCTCTCAGTCATGTCCGACTCTGTGACCCTGTGGACTGCAGCCGCCAGGCTCCTCTGTCCGTGGGAGTCTCCAGGCAGGATACTGGAGCGGGCTGCCATGCCCTCCTCCAGGGATCTTCCCAACCCGGGGATCGAACCTGCATCTCTTAAATCTCTCCTGCGTTGGCAGCTGTGTTCTTCACCACTCACGTCACCTGGGAAGCCCAAGAGGACACCAGATGCAGGTGTAAGAAAGGTGGGACCTGAGCAGCCGGGTCTTTGAAATCTAATGGATTAAATACCTTATGAGGCACCAGGTAATAAGAGCATCCGTGCTCCGCTCTCAGTGCCCTGTGAGTGTTAGCTTGTTGGATCCTCGCCGCATGCACACGAAGATGCTGCTGTACACCCCTCTGTTCACACAAGGGGTAGACTGGTAAAGACATAGGCCCGTGGCCCTCCCTGTCCTCAGGAGCCTGTCACTGAAATGGGGAGGCAGGACTCGTGCCCTGGAGACCGGATGGGGGAAGGTGTATAATTCATCCCAAAAGACTCTGCTGACCATCACCATCAGAAGTTACCAGGGGCTGGGGAATCAACAGGACTTGAGGAAGAAGCAGGAGCTTTATATTATGAGGGACATGGCAGGCAGTGGTACACAGTTATTCAGAACTGCTGCTTTGCAATCAAAACAGACCTGCCTTCCAGTCCTGGCTCTGTCATTTTTTTTTCCCCAAGTGGATGAGGTTGAGCCACAGACTTCAATTCCTAGAGGCTCCCTCAGATTCCCCTCTGACCATGGGGGTGTTGACAGTGCTGGCCTCAGAAGGCTTTTGTGAGGCTTGGATGATACCCATGCAAGAGGCTTAGCCCAGAGCAAGTCCTAGAGACCTGTCTAATGTAGCTGTGTGCTTGGAGGCTAGAGGTACTTTCTAGTGTATAGGGTTGTTCTAGTGTATAGTGTTAGGGTTGACTCAGTTTACCCTTAATTCCATACTTGAGTAGGTATTATCATAGCAGCAATCCTGTCGGGCTTTAGTTTTTTTGCCTGTTTCATGTGTTTACTTCCCTCTTCTAAATGGTAACTAATTCTCTTTTTAGTTTCAATGCTTTGCATTTGGAGATTGACTATATTCATAACTAATAATGATACAGTTAGTTTCTTTATTATGATGAAAACATGCACCATAACGTTTATCACCTTAACCATTTTTATGTGTAGTTTTTTTTTTTTTTTTTCTTTTTGGCTGCATTTGGTCTTCGTTGCTGCGTTTTTGCTTTCTCTAGTTGCAGAGAATGGGGGCTACTCTCTAGTTGTGGTGCGCGGGCTTTTTATTGTGGTGGTGTTTCTTGTTGCAGAGCATGGGCTCTAGAATGAGGGCTTAGTAGTTGTGGCTCACAGACTTCGTTGCTCTGCGATATGTAGAATCTTCCCAGACCAGGAATCAAACCCAGGTACCCTGCATCGGCAGGCAGATTCTTAACCACTGGACCACCAGGGAAGTCCGTGTGTATAGTTTTGTAACGTGTATGTGTGTGAGTCACTGAGTCATGTCTGACTCTGCGAACCCATGGAATGTAGCCTGCCAGGCTCCTCTGTCCATGGGATTCTCCAGGCAAGAATACCGGAACAGATTGCCATTTCCTTCTCCAGGGGATCATCCCAACCCAGGGATCTAGCCCAGGTCTCCTACATTGCAGGCAGATTCTTTACCATCTCAGCCATGAGGGAAATGTCCGTAGTTTTGTAATAGGGAATTTTAAAAAAGAAGGCGACTCCACATGTCATACCATCTTGGTCAAGGCTGGCAGCTGTGTGCTTCCCACTCTTCCCTCAACCCCTGTGGCAGACGTGGCTAAGAAAGCCTCCTCGTTGACCGGCCACTTCTCTCAGAGCCTCAGAATGCTCTCGACAGCACTGCCTGCAGTCCTCTCTGGGCATACAGATGAGCCCACTTCTCAATTCTAATTAGTCCACTTACGAGCTTAGAAGAAGACCTAGAAGGGAAGTGACTCCTCCTCCTCCTCCTGGCTATAGAGCACACCAGTGGCAATATCAGGCCTAAAACCCAGGTCTAAAACCATGCACGTC
This sequence comes from Capricornis sumatraensis, assembly GCF_032405125.1. Taxonomy (NCBI): domain Eukaryota; kingdom Metazoa; phylum Chordata; class Mammalia; order Artiodactyla; family Bovidae; genus Capricornis; species Capricornis sumatraensis. Next base: position 59,536,232 of record NC_091088.1, read on the forward strand.
CGCACCCCACCCTGCGCCACACACACACACCCCTGCACGTCTGCGCCACGCGTGCACACACACACCACGCACGTCCGTACCCATGCCGTGAGACACACACACACAACCCGCACGTCCGCGCCACACACACACACACACCACACATCCGCGCCCACCCTGCGCCACACGCACACACACACACACACCACACATCCGCGCCCACCCCACACCACACACACACCCCCCCCGCACGTCCGCGCCCACCCTACGACACACATACACACACACACACACCGCGCATGTCTGCGCCCACCCTGCGCCGCACACACACATGCACGCACACGCACACACGCATGGTGCTCTTGCTGAGTTTTCCAGATATCCAGCACAGCCTTCGCTTTTCTCTTTGCAGCAGATGACGCGTCCTAACTTCTTGCGTGTTGTCACGTGCATATTCCTGATGTTTTGTTTTGTTTCGCCCTCATGGGTCACCCTGTGCCCTGTGTGTCTTTCCAGGTAGGCTGCAACTGGAACTCTTAGGAGTGTTCCAGCAGTGAGCATCAGGGTCTGGTTAGCTTTCTGGGGGCTTTTCACATGTGATTAACTCCTTGATTAAGGACTGGACTGAGCTTCTGGAAGTAGAGGGCAATGGCTCTCATGATCTCTTTCCCTAGGGGAGTCTGGCCGGCAGCTTAGACTTCTGCCAGAATTCAGCTTGTAAGTGTTAAGCGACTTGCTTTCTTTTACTTGATGGCCTTAAGTGCTTCGGAAGAGATCTTGGAGCATACATAGAATGACCTCATTTGTCTTGTTGGCTGCAAAATGTGTTTCTCTGGTCTTTTGTGACTAGTCTTACCAAATGTAACTTGTTTTCAGCTTTTCTCAGTCCTTGGAATTTGTTCCCAAGAGCCTTTCTAGGAATGTGACTGATACACCTGATGATGCCTTAGGAATTCCTAGTGAGGTCAGAGTGCAAGGTCAGAGAACTTGACTGTGATACATACATGAGGATACCTTGCAGAGAACCCAAATGGAACACTTAGTAGGTGCCCAGCAGATAGTTTATACGTGAGTGACTAGTTTGCCTGTCTGGTCATTTCTTCCCCCCTCCCTCTGGTGTCCCCACAGGTTCCTCTTGCCTGCCTACTCTCCTGGGCACCCATCAGGCTTTTGATACCAGTGTCACCCAGCTCTGGCCTGCCCCGCACATGTAGACGGTCCTCACCCCATTCACCATCCAGCCCCTGTGAAACAGTTGCCCTGCTGTCCGTGTGCATGTGTTTGCTTTGTTGGGGTGTGAGTGTTTTTCCAGTTTACTTCATAAGATAGTGGCCAGACTGCACACTTCCTGCTGCATTTTCCACTATCTCGAGAGTCAGCCTCACCATCTGTGAGCAAAAGGTCTCATCTTTTTATTATTCTCCCATGGCATGTTGCAAAACATTAAGTGTGAGCTGGTTTCCTGTGGCAAAAAGTTGACTTTGATTTGTTCTTTTTGAGGTTACTGTGAGTTTATCATAACAGGAGTGCTAAAAATAATTGAGTCTCGTATGGAAACAGCATTCACTTACCAGCATGAGCAATAACACGCAGGTTTAGCCCAGACCAGGAAGACATGGACTTCATCTTGAGATGTGAATTACTGAGCAGAGAATCTTTGGCAATCCTGACTTTTCTCAGTCTGTTCTGACGAGTCATGGAAAAGTACTTAGGCCGTCTTTGAACCACAGAATTAATGCTGAAAATAATCTTAAGACCATTTTTGGAGCACCTGCCATGCTCCAGATCTCGTGCCTGGAGATCGTCACGGGAAGAAGAAGCCGCCTTGCCAGTGGAAAAGACAGGCAGAGATAATCCTGCTCGTGAGGGAAGCTGTAACAGAGGGCTATTGACAAAGCTGTCGTGTTGTGCTGGTCTGTTTTTCAATATGTGTGAATTCGACAATCGAAAGCAAACTCTTCTGAGAGCTCAGGGAACTTGGGGTCTGGCTGTCTTTGGGGAATTGGGAAGGCTTCAGAGAGGAGGAGACATCTGAGCTGGATTTTGAAGAATAGGTATTTGCCAGGTGGTAGAGGGAGGTGAGAGTATTGTGGGCCAGAGAAGCAGCGCCTGCAGGCGGCCAGCAGGTTGGAGACCGTGGCCCCGCGAGGCTGGAGCTTGGTGCGAGCCAGCCAGACATGAGATCAGGGCCTTGCTTTTTTAGGTTTCTGTTCTTACAGCCAGTGGTTTCCCAAGAGGATATCAGGCTCCCTCAGGGAACATTTGAAATACAGGTTCCTTGGTTCTACTCAGATTTACTGAATCAGAACAGCTCAGAGTGGCTGGCATCTGCATTGTTGCACACCTCCCAGGTTTCTAAAGGACCAGTCAACTAGAGGGAAGCCATTGCCCGAGGAGATGGGGAGCCCCTGTCCTGTGTCAGAGCCTTGGTTCACTCATTTGCAGTTTTATTTTAAGACGTGTTAAATGCTGTATTTCAGACGAGGACATGACTGAGGCAGGGCTAAGAAGATAACCCCATGTGGCTCTTGAATGCACTGTTTTGTCTATAGACCCTCAGACTAAAAAAATAGCTGTAAACAAATATTGAACTTGAGTTAGGTTTGTTTTTTACAGTGGTGTAGGTTAGAAATTCTGAAACTTATTTACTCTTTATTCTAGGATACCATCTGAGCCACCAGGGAAGCCCTGGATGGAGCAAATAGGCAAATATATTGTGGATAATGAGACTCGTATTTTTTTATTGCCAGAAAGGGGAGTTTATTAGTTGCCCTTGTTGTTTTAGTCGCTCAGTCGTGTCTGACTCTTTGTGACCCCATGGACTGTAGCCCATCAGGCTCCTCTGTCCATGAGATTTTTCGGGCAAGAATACTAGAGTGGGTTTTAATTTCCGTCTCCAGGGGGTCTTCCCAACCAAGGGATCGAACCCATGTCCCATGAATTGTCAGGAGGATTTTTTTTACCATTGAGCCACCTGGGAAACCCTCTCTACTTCAATTGGAATTGGAGTCATCTGGATGAACTCATGGTTTTTTTATATGTAGGTACAGAAATAGATGCATCTGTGTCCATCTATTTACATTTTTAATTATTTTTAAAAACATTTATTTATTTAGCTGCTCCAGATCTTAGTTGTGGCATGCAAGATCTTTTTAGTTGTGGCCGGTGGGATCTAGTTCCCTGACCAGAGATCTAGTACCCTGACCCTCCAGGCCGGTGGGTCCCTTACATTGGGAGCATGGACTCTTAGCCACTGGACCACCAGGAAAGTCCCCATGTGTTCACATTTATACATATGTGTTTCCCAGCGCTAACTAATAGCCATGAACAGACTTCATGGTTGTTAACATGCAGAGAACCAGGACTCCTTGGAGAAAGGGCTGGTTCTGGGCCTGGGGTAGGAAATTTACAGGTGTGCTTGGAACATCCTGCTCTGCCCGAATGTGAGGACGTTTACAGAGAATGACAGTCGTGTCTGTGTGAAGGTCACAGGAGTCAGTTTGAAGGGGCGCCTACTGATCAAATCTGGGAGAATTTGAGGATCAGATAAATCATGATCGTAGTTGATTACAACCCATAGAATAAAATAACTCATGAACCTATACTGATAATTGAATAAATAAATAAATGAGAGAGAGGGGAAAGTTTTTTTTTTTTTTTTCAAACAGAAAATAATAAATACATCAAGAATGAGGAAGATTAAAAGAAATCTGTGTTTGGCCATCATACTGGTAGTATTGTTTTAAGAATCATTGATGGATGCTAAAACGAATGGGAAAGTAGGCTGTGAAGCAGCATAGATGTCTTCCCAAGATACTTTTTGATTTATTAGATAGATACTAGAGAACGCTGGCAGGTTGTCCCTCCACCAAGAGATCACAGTTAACATTCCGGGAATAGGACAGTAGGTCTCACGCACCCGCTTGGGCCCACTGAGCAGGTGGGAGATGGAATAATAAGGAGCTCTGTGCTGCTGGGCTGGCCTCTGGTTCCCAGCCCAATTACGAGGAAGCATCAGACGCACTTGGACTGAGAAGATTCTGTAAAATAAATGGCCTGTACTCTTCAACAGTGTCGTTAAAGACCCAGGAACTCCATTTCAGATTAGAGAAGGATGAAGAGACAGGGTAGCTAAGTGGAACACGGACTTCCCAGACTGGATCTGAGAGCAGAAGTTGTGTTTTTTTTTTTTGGTTTTGCTTTCAAAGACATCAGTGAGACAGTCAGTAAAATTTCAAAAAGATCTGTTGAGTAGGTAGTAATACTCGATCGATGTTAATTTTCAGTTTTGATAACTTTTGTGGTTCTATGAGAATATTCTTGTTTAGGGGAAATACACAGTGAAGTGGGGTTCCTGGAGCTGGTGGATCAGACCTTGGGCCTGCCGTGGGGGGATTAGAATCTTTTCTAAGGTGGCCGATTGTTCTTGGTTCATAAGTCCAGCCCAGCAAATTTGGAGTTCCTGTCTGCTTTGTGCCACCCCTAGAACCTTGATGTCTCCAGATTGGGATTTGGAAGAAAGGCATTTTGGTTCTACTGTCATATAGTTCTTGGCCTCGAGCAAGCCCCTTCACCTTATGGCCTCTATTTTCTCATATAGGAATGGGGGAGATGTTGATAACCTGCTCCCAAAGATCATGTATAGGAGAGCTTTAGAAATCGTCCTGTCTTCTTCTTTTAATGTTAACCTTCTGAGTAAAATAGTCAGATGTCTCAGAGGAAACTGCCATTTCATGTGTATTCTTCCAGAACTTTGTAGTATTTTGTGCTTCATTCTTCCTCATCACTGCAGAGATTCTTTGACAAGGTTTCTTAATAATGGATAGTTTTAACTTTTTTATGGTTAGAAAACTTAGTTTCCTTGACTCCTCCTTGCTCAGCTCTCCCTGCCCCCGCCACACTCCCAGCCTGCCTGTTTTTATGATTTTTAACTGACTTTGTCTCTAGACCTCAGCTTGATTGGGTGATCAGTTCTCTGCAGAAGGAACTTCTTATTTTAGAACCTGTAACCTTTGCACACCAGCCGTCGCCACTTGCTGGGCCCGGCGTTCCCCCGCGGGTGTTCTGGTGTCCAGCGATGACAAGAACTGCTGAGGAAGAGATGGCCACAGGGAAATGGGTTCCGATAACGGGGCAGCCGCTGAGTGCTTGTTGATTTGCTGCTGTCATAACCACAGATGTTTAAAAATAATTTGTAGGGAGGGAAGAAGAAAGAAGCGGTGGGTTTTGTTGTGTTTCTTTTTTTTGTTGTTTGGTTTTTTTTTTCTGGTGCCACTTGTCTTATCAGTGGTACAAAACGCAGACCACAGTCATTCAGAAAGGAAGAAGGCAGTGCCACACAGAGTGGAGAGGTGAGGGGGAGGGCAGAGGTGAGCCGTGAGTGCAGTCCTGGGCTTCACTGCTGTCGGTGGGTAGAGACTTGCTGGAGAGCCAGCTCTGGTTAGGCTTGCGCTCTGTTCCTCAACCTGAAAAAGAGGCACATTACCTGGAGTCTGCCACCGGGGGTCACAGGGATTAACAAATGCAGGCCAGGCACATCTTGTGCATTCATAATTTTTTTTACTTTTTAATTTTTATTGGCATATAATCAATTTACAATGTTGTGTTCCAGGTATACAACCAAGTGAGTCAGCTGTACATATACATGTATTCATTCTTTTTCAGATTCTTTACTGATGGGGGTTCTTACAGAATATTGAGTGAAGCTGCCTGTGCTATACAGTAAGTCCTTGTTGGTCAACCAACAGGGCACTGTCATGAGAGCAGATCTTACTATGATCATCTCGTTTTCACAGACAGAAATAGAGTCTGAAAGAAGCTTAAGTCGTTTGTCCAGAGTCACCAAACCTAGTAAGTGTTTAAGCATCCCCCAATAAATACCACGTCCCTCAAAGTACTCAGTCAGACTTCAGCTATTCACCTTACTAATTAACACTCATGGCATTATGTCCATTTTTTAAAGTCTGAACATCACAAGAACCCGTGACATTTTCTTATTCCACTTTTGCAGATGGGAAACTGAGGCCCACTGAGGCCAGAATGAAATAATGGGCAACATTGTCAGCAACCTGCCTTGTCTTCTCTGCAGGCCCATGTCTCCCCCACCCCCATGTTAGCCTGTGTTTGAGCTGCTCTCGGGCCCCAGCCCAGCTGCGATTCTGGTTGAAAGCCTCACATCTCTTCCCTGACTGTCAGACAACAGTCACGGGAATGTCCTGTGCCATCTTCCCTGGGCAAGAGCGGTTGGTGGAGAGCAGCAGATGCCCAGAGTCAAGGTCATGTGCCACTCAAGTGCTGGGCTGGAGAAAAGCCCCTGTCTCCCTGCTGCTTGTGACCAGGCAGGGAAGTGTGAATGGGAGAGGGTTCTGTCAGAACAGCTCTGTGAGCCGAGGGTGCGGCTGGCCACGCTGGGAGATGGGGCCAAGCACTCGGGGGCCAGGGCACTCCACACTTGGCCTCTATATAACCTGCCTCAGCATTTCAGAATGTTTATGTCCCCTTCTTTTTTGTAAGTTACAGACTTCTCAGACTGCTCCATTGTAAAGATGAGAGTCAAGCTCAGGAATCATTAGACTGTTGTGTTTTGTTTTGTTTTTTTTTTTAAGACAAGAAATGGGGAACTTCCCTGGTAATTGGGACTCATGCTTCCACTTCAGGGGTCACGGGTTTGATCCCTGGTTGGGAAACTAAGACCCCACATGCTGTACAGCACAGCTGGGGGAAAAAAATGGTTTACGATTTTTGTTTTAAAATAATAATTGTCTTTTTCTTTTGTTTGTTTGTTTTTAAAGGAGAAATAGAATATTTCAGATGGAGTCTGAATGGGTGGTTTGCATTATTCTAAACTGATGGATTCTGGGATGGGAAACTAAGTTCATTTGAAGTGATTTTCTTTTTTCTTTTCTTTTTTTAAACCAGTCTGTATTCTCTCTTCTCTCTGCTTCCAGGGAGGCAGTACAACATAGAGGTTAGAGGTGTAGTGACTTTGGAATCTATCATAAGCCCAAGCCTTAGTTTCCCACCTCGGATATGAGGATGATCACAGTTGTACCCACCTCATTCTGTTTTATGTAGTAGAGCTCATTCTGAATATAGGCTATTAAATGCCCCCATTTTAAAAACCTAAATGTTAAGGAAACAAACATGTGACTAAAAAAACTGCTCAAACATAATTTTGCTAGCTGAATAATACTCCATTCTGTCAACTTGTCATTTTTTGTATGTGTGCTTAGTCACTCAGTTGTGTCCAACTCTTTGTGATCCTATGGGCCGTAGCCCACCAGACTCCTCTGACCGTGGGATTCTCCAGGCAAGAATACTAGAGTGGGTTGCCATTTCCTACTCCAGTCATGTTTTATGTAATCATCCTATTATTGGATGTGAGATTGTTTCCAGATTGTGGCATAAATAACTTGGCGGCAACCGTTTGCACATAATCACTGGCCACAGGGCCTGGCCTTTTGTAAAGCCCCTCAATACCACACCTTTGCATGGCTGGGTGAGCCAGTCCCTCCGCTGCGTGCTCAGGTTGAGTAATGTGGGTCTTTCATTTGGTAGGCAAAACCTAGCAGGTCATTTCTGAGAAGCAGGACTCCCCTTTCTCCCATCAACAACTTTCATCCAGCTGCCTCAGGTTTTCTTCAGAAGGCAGTGAGCTGTAAATAACCAGAGACAGCTTTCTTTCTGTCTCTGCTGAACTGAGATGGGATGTGGTCAGAGACTAGCTTTCATTGGCCAGATGAAAGGATGGCCAGGACTTGGTGCTCAGCAGGGGTGTTTCAGAAAAAGTCTTCAGGACAGGCCAATCTGGAGGTGAAGTTCTCTGGAGAAAGAGGTCAAAGGCCTGGGCGGCCGTGGTGACAGGGGCTTAATGTGCGTGCCCTCTGTGGACTGTGATCTCCGCCTTTTGGGTCCCAGCACAGCTCAGCATACGGGGTGGAAGTGGTGTGCAGGTGCTCAGGAAATGTTTGTGGACGAGAAAATGAATGAAGGAATATATGCATGCACATACTTTAAAGTTTCTGGATTAAAGAGGAAAGATGAAAACTAAGAGAGGTAAATGAAGCGGGTAGTGGGGTGGAGCTGAGCCAGATAACCAGATGCCACCAGATGCCTTGAAAGGTGAGAGAGGCTGAAAGCCAGCAGGCCTCATGGGGGTTCCCGGAGACCATGCCTCTGCCTCTCCCAGCCCAGCCCCTTCCCTCCTTTGAGCTTCACGCCCATGGGCTGGCTGTTCTGCACCTTTGGCCCTCAAATGTGGCCTTGAAAAGCAGCCTTCTATCTTGTTTCCCTCTTGAGGCAGATGTGGTACGCTCTGTGTCTTTTTTTTTTTCTTTTTTTATCTGGCTGAACATTCCTTGGTAAGAAACAGAACCATCCTGGGTATCTTGAGGTCTCCATTCAGTTCAGTCAGCACAGAAGCAGGCCGGTTAGATCTGTGAGGGCCTGTGTCACCTTTTTGTGAGCCTTCTCCCTGCCCTGTGACTCCTTTCCTTCCTTCTCCAAGCACCGACGCTTCCTCAGTGTGTGCTGTGGGAGCCCGCCCCGTGCTGGGCACTCAGTAGGTAATGGTGAACAAGACAGATGCGTCTCTGCCCCGCAGAGCACCAGAGGCTGGTGAGGAGACAGGTCCGTCCTCGTACAGGTGAGCCGACACTTTGACTATGGAGTCTCAAATTGTGATTGAGACCATGAAGGCCAAGAGCAAGGTGCGGAGAGTTACCAGAGTATTCACGATTCAGAGCCAAGGCACGGTTGCCCCCTGAGCTCACTGTTGAGTTGGTGGTGGTCTCAGTCACGTGAGGAGTCAGAGCTTAGGCCAGTGCGTCAGCCTCTCTGAGGGCCATGTGAGTGGGGTTTATGGAGGTCAGACAGTTCTGGAATAGCACCACGGACCTGACGCTCTCCTGGCGCCAGCCACGGTGCCTGGCCTGTGTTCATTCTGTTCATCCTTAAACTGTATGATTTCAGTGCTGTGACAATTCCCATCTTATGGAGGAGGCTCAGGGATGTTGTCAGGATCCAGCATTACAGTGATTGAGAACAGGGGTCAGAGCTGTCTGTTGGTTCCAGGCTGCCCGGGCCTGGGGAAGGGCTCTGCACAGAGAGGGCACAGTGGCCCCTGATGAGCAGCACGGGCAAGTCCCAAGGGCAGGAGGTGGCCAGGGTCAGCATTTGGGCCTGGAGGACCCGCCAAAATATGGTGGTTGTGTCTGGTAGGAAGGGGGTGTCTGGCTGCTCGGGGGACCACCTCTTCCACCCCGTTGCACCCACTCAGTGCCTTCTCTTGCCCCTGCCATCTCTCGCCCCCGCCTTTGTCGCCATGTGTCACTATGCGTGTCACCTCACCAAATGCTCGGGATGGCAGAGCATGCATTTTGCTCTTTGCTGCGCTCAGGCCCCGGCACAGAGTATTTATTGAATGAACAGTTGACTAAACAGGAGACCTGGTGTCTTGCCTTAGAAGATGGGCTGCTGGTTAAGAGGATAACTCGCCGTTTCAGTTTCTTGGAGATGTATGTCACCCAGGAGTGGATCCAATTTCCAGACCATTCCCAGAGATAATGAGTCTCTTGAGCGAGCCAGTTAGGGGAGAATGTTGAGGAGCACCAGAGAGGTGAGGCAGGGGTATCTGGTACAGAGCAGTTCTAGGCACCAGCCAGGCAGTTTTATAGAGGTTTGGCTTTTTTCCTTTAGATGAATTCTTTTGGGGAACAGCAGTTGAGTTGGAGCTAGTTTGCAACATTGACTTCATTTTTTTTCCTACAAAAATTAAGGAGTTTTTGAATGGCCTTAGTGATTATGCTAAATACAATTGTGCCATTTAAATGCAATGAGAGTTTTCAGAAAGAAATAGAATAATTAATAATATTGCTTCCCAGATTCCTGTTATAACACTAATATAGTAGTCTGATTCAGATTACATTTGAATTTGGGTTAATTTCTCTTTGCAAAAGTAGTAGTTTATCCACATATACAGTTTTTCTTCTAATCCAGGAAAAGGTGCTTGGTTTCTCCTTTTCAAAGTTTGTCTTCTCCATTGCATGGGCAAGTCCTGAACTCTAGCAGAGACCCCAGTCTGTCCTCAGTAGCGGTGAATGTCACCCCCTACCCCCAGACTTCAGCAGCCTGAGTTAATTAAAAGGTTCAGAGGAAGTTAATCAAGTTTGGAACTCTGATTTTGTGCAGTGTTTTGATATGTTTCGATGAGTCATCTTTTGGCATCCCTAACAGTATTTGATCTTCACAGAATAGTTTCATAATCTGGAAACTGGCGGGGAGGTGCTCTCCAGAAATGCAGAGTCAACAGTGATGTGTGTATGTCTGGCCATTTGGGAGGGCAGATGACAGAACAAAGAGGAGACTTTAATAAGCAAGAACCCGTCAGGGGCTCGGGTCAGTTCTGAGGCTGCTGCCCGTCTAGAACATTGGGCTTCTTCCCGCCCCCTCCAGCCCTGCTCACTGGAGTGCTGACATTAAAGGAAAAAAAAAAAAGAGTACAGAATACAGCCTCTGTTTGCTTTGCTGCAAATAAGTGGCTGGAGTGACTGGCCCCTGTCCCGGAGGCCCTGCACGAACTTCAGATGTGGTCAGTGAGGCCTCTAGACGGTGCCAGGCTGCCGGCCTACGTCCAGGCGGCCCGCACCAGGAATAGGCAAGGGGCCCAGAGAAACAGTGGGGCCAGCTGCTGGCGTCCTCTGAGCGCTGTCTTATTTCTTTCCGAGATGAAACTGGTCTTACCCTCCGAAGATGGATGGGCCAGGACTCGTATGGCCTCTGCCTCCTCTTCTCACCCACAGGACTAGGAACTTCCAGTTGAGAGAGGGCAGGGCCCGTCTGGAAAATGCATCTCACCAAAATGTGGTCGAACGGGAGTCCTCTTAAGGTGGGGGGCAAAGAGCCAGACCACTTGGGGTCCTGGGGCTGCATTCCTCATGGTCCTGGGTTTCTGCTGGGTCCAGTTAGGGTTAAGAAGCAGAGATTCTGAGTGCCAGCATTGGCTGTTCTGTGCCACTCCTCATTGGCAGTCCCATGGAAAAAACTGCTCAGTCTGTGAACTTCAGTTTCTTCACCTGTGAAGGGGGGAAGCGTATCAGGACCTCCCCCTCTCCCTCCCTCGGTTATTGTGGACGTAGAAGGTTTAGAAAGGTACCTGGCGTGGAGTAGGCACTGTTTGTTTTGGAGTTATTACAATAGTTTGAGTTTGCTTCAAGAGCTGTGTTTCGTGACCAGAAGATGAAAAGTTTTGTGGCGGGGGCTTAAAAAATGAGCCTCTCTGGTGTCCCTTGTGACAGTTCATGCTTCTGCCCCAGTGACACACAAGAGGACTGTACAGGAAGCAGCTGAGGCGGGCCCCCAGCTACAGTCCCGCAGCCTCACTCGCTTCCCACCTGCTTGTCCCTGGCCCTTGGACTGTGCGTTACAAGCATCTGCTCAGGCAACACTGACGCACACTCTGGGTCTGTCTTCTCCAGAGTGATGGACAGGATGAGGGCTGACATTCTATACCATCCACTTAGAGTGTCCTCTTGACTGGACTGGAGATTTCCGGGTTCGTTTGTCTTCACAGGATCTTGTTGGAAAAGAGGCCCGGTCTCGGCGATTCCTCACCACTTCCTCAGCCTTTCCTCCACCCTGTACCCACACGCTTGCTGAAGGCACTTGTTTAGTCCAGATCAGAATCCCAGCGACACATCCGCAGAGGTGGAAGTTGAGCTCAGGTAATGGCACGTCCGTGTTAGCCAGTATCCAGATGGACAGTGGCTTTGAGTTGGCTGCCAAATGGTCGAGCCGAATCAAGGGTTGTAGAAGCTGTATTCTTGGAAGAGAGAGAAGACTAACATTCCCGGACAGCAAACAGTATCCGAAGCAGGTGTTCTGGAACCTTCTAAAGAAGAAGAGGACAAGCCCTCTGATGTGCAGAGCCCTGTCCAGGGCGCGTGACTAACAGTCTTTCTCTGATACTGGCACTGAGAAAAGCATAGCCCAGCAGCAGTTTGCATCTTCTTTAACCCACACCTCCGCTGTCTGGGGTCTTCTGAGAACTCTGTATAACTATTTATGAATTTCTCTCAGGCTGCAATGAAGCTGTCTGTCCTGGCCTCTAATTCCCCATCCTCCCCCATCACCTTCAGGCTGCAGAGACCTTGCTCACCATTGAACTCTGGCACCTAGGTCCACCAGGCACACCAAGGTCAGCCGTGCTCACTCGTGCTGGCGAATGAATGAATTCTTACTACTTCTTGGAGAGCTGTTCTCCACTGGGCCGCTCATCACCAAAACTGTGTGTGAGTCTGAAGAAAACAAAGAGAAGGTCGATGATTCCCTAGTCCCTAGTCTGGGGCTAGATCCAAACATTTGCATTTTTAAAGAGCCCCACGACAATTGCCCATTCACCTTTACCTTTTAGAGGAGAGCTCCTTGTACTGAGAGAGGGAGTATGAGTTGGGGGATGAGGTCACCTTTTCAGTCAGCAAACACTGATGAGACTTAAGTGGAAGCACTTGGTAAACTGTGAGTGTGAAGGGCCCTCCCAGGGCCCCCCAGGATCTACTGTCTCTCCGTTTGCTCCAAAACAGCCCATGTGCTGTGGGAGGAGCACTGCCTGGAGAGGAGGCTCTGCCTGCCTTGGAGAGCACGGTGGGGACAAGAGTCCCCCCAGCCCGCCTGCAGTGACATCTGGATGAGGCAGTGGAAGGGGCTTGTGTTTTGATCGGTCTTCTGTTCATGCCTATGTCTTTTCATTTGGTTTACAAGTTCAAGCCTTGTTCAGGGCTCGTTCCACGGTAGCTCTCATTTGCTGCCGTCATCTGAATGCTTCCTCTAGTTCACATCCAAAATGAAACATCCCTTTCTGGAGGTTGACGTAGCAGTTGTATTAAGTATGGGAGGGTTTGTTTGTAACGATCCGCCTGTCTGATGCGTCGGAGCCCTTGGCTGGCCTCTCTGGCTGGAAGCAGTTCATCCTTTGAACTTGTGCCTAGAATGCATGCCTCCTCCACCTGACGTCTCTCCTGAGTCAGAACAGGGCCTTTTCCCTGTGCTGAAAGCTTCCCGGACTTTTCTTCCCAAACCCACACAGGCTTCACTCATGATGCTGACGCGGGGAAGCTTCGCTTACCAGCACCCTGCAGAGGCTGTCAGACTCTGCTGTGCTGTCGTGGCTCGCATCAGAGGGATTAATGTACTTCCTGTAGAATAAAAAAATTGTTTTATTATCAACATTTATAAGTATTTATTATGAAAAAAAGTATTGAAGTACTGTTGATTTAGTGTTGTGTTAATTTCTGCTCTACAGCAAAGTTGATTCACATTTACAGACATTCTTTTCCACTGTGCTTTATCACAGCTTATTGAATATAGTTCCCTGAGCTATACCTTAGGATCTTGTTATTCCGTTCTATATATAGTAATTTACATCTGCTAATTCCAAACTCTCAATCCATCCTTCCCCTTTAGTGACCACAAGTCTGTTCTCTGGGACTAGGGGTCTGTTACTGTTTCATAGATAAGTTTGTTTGTGTCATATTTTAGGTTCCACATATAAGTGATATGTGGTTTTTGTCTTTCTCTTTTTGACTTACTTCACTTGGTATGGTCATCTCTAGGTCCATCCCTGTTGCTGCAAATGGCTTTATTTCATTCTATTTTGTGGCTGAATCAATACTCCATTGTGTATACACACCACATCGTCTTTATCCGTTCATCTGTCGATGGACATTTAGGTTGTTTCCATGTCTTGCTTATTGTGAATAGTGCTGCTTTGAATATAGGGATGCATGTGTCTTTTTGAATTGTAGTTTTGTCTAGATATATGCCCAGGAGTGGATTGCTGGATCATATGGCAACTCTTTTTTTTTTTTTGGAGGAACCTCCGTACTGTTTGCCATAGTGGCTGCACCAATTTACATTCTCACCAACAATGTAGGAGGGTTCCCTTTTCTCTGTAGCCTCTCCAGCATTTGTTATTTGCAATTTTTTTTTAAATTGAGGGCCATTCTGACCAGTGTGAGGTGGTACCTACCTCTTTGTAGTTTTGATTTGCATTTCTCTGTTGGTTAGTGACATTGAGCATCTTTTCATGAGCCTGTCAGCCGCATGTATGTCTTCTTTGGAGAGATGTTCATTCAGGTCTTTTGCCCATTTGAGTTCTGTGAGGTTTTTATATGTTTTGGAAATTAAGACCTTTTTGATCACATCATTTTCAAATATTTTCTTTTCAGTTGTGAAAAGACTTGCTTTTTTAACCTGCCTTCTTCCTTTCCCAGTGCTCCTGAAGTTTCGCACAGATAAAGGAAGAGATCCTAGTTCTGATACCTTTGGAGAAGATTCTGAGTTGTTGCTCCAGATACGAAACGATGTGCTTGATGCCCTGGGTGTCAATCCTGATCTGCTTCCTGAAGACTTTGTCAGGTTGGTCTGACTATCACAATTGAGTTTAGATTGATAAATGTATTTAGTATTTGCCTTAATTTGGACACACACAGACACACACACATACACACACACACACACAGACATATACACACAGACACACACACACACACAGACACACCCCCACCCCCACCCCCACCCCCGCGGCCCTCCACCCCTCTGTTAGTATATGAAAAATGGATATGGCATCCTTGTTCCCAGCATCTTCACCCCTGGGCACTGCGATACTTTCAGCCTCAGGGACCAGTCCTTTGTTCTTATACACAGTCAGGTTTTGGGTTTGATTGGTGAAGTCCAAAGGGAGACAAGTCAGGAATCTCTCCCAGACAGTTTTGGGATCATCTGATTACTTCCACTCTCTCTCCGCATCTTTGAGGGACTCCGTAAGCTGCCTTGCTGTGCTCGCTTGTAGCAGCAATAATGATGGCTAGAATCTACTGAGCAGCTATTACGGTCCTAGGCACTGTGGTAGCTGCTTTGTGTATGTGCCCTCTCTTGACAAGATCCCATTTTATAGGAGAGGGGAAGCTGAGTTAGAGCTCAGAGAAGTCCGGTCACTAGCCTGAGGTTACACAGCTAATAATGGAAGCGTGGTGTAGTGCAGGCTTTCAGTGCTTTACCAGTGCAGCCATATGGTTGTTACAGTGGTCCTTGAAGGGTGTATTATTTCCCCCTGAGTTAACTGAGGCTTGGAAAGATACAGTCACATGTCCAAGGTTTTAGTAAGTAGCTGACCAAGATTTCCCCACACCGCTGATCCCTAGGGACAGCCTAGTACCTTGGTTCCTATTCAGCAAGAAAGTGAATGGTGGTCCCATCCTTCCCTAGTCTTTTCCTTGTGCACTCATGTCTGGGGACCTCACTTAGACACTGACAAGCCTCAGCCAATTTAAGACCAGCAGTGGGGCTTTGAATCGCCTGCTGAGCCCTCAGCCAGAAAGAGGCACCTGGATACCAGGCGCTCTTGTAAGCTGGCACCGGGAGGGAGTTCAGGGGCTAATGACACCACCGCCTGGAATGGGGGTCCCTGTCCTGGGGGACGGCCCACAGAGAACAGGTTCCCACAGGTGTCCAGCTTCAACAGTCCCAGCCGGGCCAGTGAGCACACCCAGTGCCAGTGCCAGGCCGTGAGCATGCAGCCGAGTGACCAATTTGGGCATTGAGAGTGATGAATGGCCTGCCTGGACATCGCCAGCCAGTGGCAGAGCCCCCACTTCCCAGAAGGAGAGAGCCACAGCCTTGCTGCTAACAGCCTGTCTCACTGCTGGCTGGTTTCGTCTCCACAGAGTATTGTATTCCCCCCACCCTCCCAGTCCTCTTTGCAGAAACAGCTCTCCCGTGTCTGTGCCCTCATGTCTATGCCCTCCCGTGCTCAGGTGCTCCCTGTCTATTGCCCTTTAAGTGAGAGGTGTTTGATGGCCTCTCGATGGCCGGCCATGGCCAGTGCAGATCAGGCTGGGGGAGATGCGCTGGGGATGCGGTGGGGAATCGAGCTGCCGTGTGGCAGCTGAGCTGCCTGCACAAATTGCCCACCGCCAGCTCCAAGCAGGGTGTGCTCACTTGAGGAGGGAAAGCTATGCCCAAGTCTCCGTTTCCCTCATCTGTCTGTGATCTGCTTGTCCCCTCCTTCATGTTAGGTTATTTATTCTCTTCAGAGGGCTCAGTTGCTTTTCTGATTATGAAGGTAACAGATGCCCGTTGCCAAAAAATAGAAAAGGGAAGAAAAGGATCTCCCATAGCCCCTTCCCAGTGAGAAGTCACCACTGCTGGCTTGGGGTTTAATTTGAGGGTTTAGCCTCTCAGACATCTGTATGTGTATTTACTCATGTGTCTTCTCTTTTTAAATACCAAAATGATCACACTTTCATGCGACAGCCTTCCTTTTCCAGCATCTCATGGATCTGTTTGTGTCACAAGTAAAGATCCGTGACCTCACTGGACTGCTTGATGTTTCATTGTCTACTGTATGGTTTTTTGTTTTTTTTTAAACTGTATGGTTTTTATTTAACCATTACCTGCTTGCTGGGTACTTATTTGTAGTTTTTCACTGTTTTACAAACATCTATGACAAAACATTCATAATGTATATGTGTAATATAACTTGTGTTGTTAAATTTTTGCATTATGGTAAAATGCACACATCATGAGTTACACCATTCTAGCCATCCTTAAATGGACAGATCAGTGGCGTTAAGTCCATTCACACTGTTGTCGCCTGTCACTGGTACCCGTCTCCAGAACTTTGTCCTCATCCCAAAGTGAACCTCTGTCCCCGTTGAACACTGACTTCCCATTGTGTGTCCCCAGCCCCTCGCAGCCTCTTTCTTTCTCGATGAATTTGACCGTTGTAGGCATCTTGTTTAAGTGGAATTGGAATGTAGTATATGTCCTTTGGTGAACTTACTGGTCCTTAAGTTTCAGAGATAATAGACATATTATGGAAAAAAACAGATAGTATGGAATGAATCCAAAGATGAAAATGAGGGGAAGTGGGAGGCACAGAGGATGGGATATAACATAGGCTCAAGGATGCACTGTGTAACACGGGGAATTTAGCCAGTATTTTTATTAACTAGAAATGGAAAATGACCTTTAAAATTGTATAAAAATTTTTTAAAATAGGAACTTCCCTGGTGGTACAGTGGTTAAGATTCTGCACTTCACCACTTCTAGGCGTGCAGGTTCAATGCCTGGTCAGGAAACAGAGGATCCCACATGCTGGGCAGTGTGGTCAAAAGTTTTTTGTTTTTAAAATAATTTTAAAAGAAAATTAAAATTACTCATTCCCTGAACAACAAGGATCGGGGGGTGGGGGATCACTGACTTTGTCCTGTGTCGTATTACACTGTCTTGATTACTGGAGCTTTGTAGTAGGAAATTTGAAATTGGGACATGTGGGTTCTCCAACTTTAGCTCTTCTTTTCCAAGATTATTTTAACTATTCTGGGTCTCATGCAGAATTTTAGGGGGGATTTTCCCATTTCTACAAAAAAGGTTAGCTGGAATTTTGAGAGAAATTATGTCAAATGTATAGATTAATTTGGAGAGTACTGCTGTCTTAACAAAGTTAAGTTTTCTGATCCATGAACATGGGAATATCTTTCCATTTATTTAAGTCTTTTATTTCTTTCAACAATAGTCTTCAGAGAGGAAGTCTTACACATCTGTTGTTAAATTTATTCCTAAATATTTTATTCTTTTGGATGCTATTGTAAATGGAATTCTTCATTTCATCTTGAAGGGTGTTCATTGCTGATGTATAGAAATGGATTGGTTTTTTTGTATGTATGTTAATCTTGTATTCTGCAGCCTTGATTCAAATAATTCAGTCGTTCAGATAATTTCTCTGTGGTTTCCTTAGTACCGTCTGTATACCAGATCGTGTCATCTGTGAAGACGTATCACTTCTTTCTTTTCGGTCTGGATGCCCCTTGTGTCTCTTTCCTGCTTTCCTTGAATGCCCTGGCTGGAGCCTTCAGGACAGTGCTGAGCAGAGGTGGTGATAATAGAGGTGCTGATAGCAGACACCCTTGTCTTCTTCCTGATATTTCGGTGTTTTGCCATTAAGTGTGATATTTGCTGTGGATTTTTGTAGATGTCCTTTATCAGTTTGAAGAAATTTCCTTCTGTTCCCAAATGTTGAGTGTGTTTATCACGAAAGGGTGCTGCGTTTTGTCCCATGCTTTTTCTGTGTCTGTTGAAGTGATCATGTGTATGTTGCTGTTTTGATTTACTGGCATTTTGTTGAGATGATACTTTTTTTTTAAGATTATATACTTTTAAGAAAAAAAAGTAGAACATTAAATTTGTATAGTGGGATCACATACAATAAAGGAGAATTTTTTTTAAGGAAAAAATTGACTATCTTTGAGAAGTAGAATTATGGCGACTCGTTTCTCCTGGCTGTAGTTTTCTCTGTTAGGTTTTATAGTTCCTTAGAGGACCTTGGTACACAAGAGGAAAAGTTGCCTCCATAGATTAACAGATGGGGGTGCTGGTCCCAGCCAGGGGGTGAGGAGATGGTCACCCCCCAATCCCAGTTGGTGGGAGTTAAGTGGGTCGAGCCTTTCTGGAGGGCATCAGGACTCAGCAGTTCTATATTTAGGAATTTGCCATAAGGAACTGTTTAGACAGCTCTACCAAGGTGTATGATCACAGAGTCCAACAGCTTAAATATCCATCCATAGGTTATGGGGCACAGTGAATAGTAGTTGCTGTGACCTGGGTTTTCAATTATATATATTTAGATATGTGCCCTTTTAAAAATGTCTGGAAGGGTGTGCACCAAAGCAAGAAGACTGGAAGTGTTCTCCTCGTGGTAGGGCTCCAGAGAGAAGCTTTCCATTTAACTCGCCTGCACCGCAACCTGCTCATTTCAGAAACCCCTTTGTGTTCAGGGGTGGGAGCTGGCGAAGCAGGTTTCCTGGAGGGAGGTGGTGGGAGACAGCATTTCACTGTCTGGGATGGATGATTGGGAGGGGCAGGTGACAATATTTGTCCTCTAGGTTCCCCCTCCTGGCCCAGAAGGGTTGGTATCTATGTGGGTAGTGAAGACTTTTCTCTGCTCCCGTGCTTTAATTTCAGACCCCGACTTTCCCAAGCTGTCTGCATGTTAACACAGGCCTGCTCCTGACATTTGTCTGGGACTAGCATATCGAACCCATTGCCCATTGTGGGACAAAAGAGAATTGCGAGAATGTGACCGGGGCACCGAAACATCTGGTATTTGTAGGGCTTTATTTTTAGGATGCACAGATATAGTCTTATCCTTTAACTTCAAAAAAAAAGAAGTTGTGAAACAGTTCTTGCCTGCCAAGGTTCAGATGTCTTTCTCGCCACCTACTAACCTAGATCAGATTTACTTTTCACACCTAGATACCAGTATTAGCATTGCTTTCTGAATTGACTTCTCCTGGTGGGAGATGTTTTCATTCAGGCAAACCCACCACTGACCTCTCCCAGATGTCCACACCAGCCTTCCTGTTGCTCAGAGCTCCGTTTCACATGTCTTCTCTTTTAGGTACTGCTTCTCTGAGATGGCCCCCGTGTGTGCAGTGGTTGGAGGGATCCTGGCCCAGGAAATCGTGAAGGTAAAAAGTCCCTGTGGCATGGAAGACCATTGGCCTTCCGCGTTAGGACCTGGAACGTGCCGACAGAGAGAGCCCAGAGCTGTCTTAGAGAGCTGCCTGGTTTCTCAGACCCCACTCATCCTTGCCTCCTGACCTCCCTGTTCCCTTTCTCCCTCCCTTTTTCCACTTCATCCCCTTCTCTCCAGCCCATTCACGTGGGCCTTCAGCAAATGACCTTGGGAATGCCTACTTTGTGCTGATAAACCCAGAACTGGACACAGCACCCACGGGGTGCTGTCTGCCATCCCCTAACTGTACCAACCAGCTGTCTGGTGTTGTGACATTTGCCACAGATTCTGCTTCTCACAGCTCTGTGAAGTGGGCACTGTCCTGATTCACACTTAAGGGATGGATGCCGAGGCCCAAAGAAGGGCCTCCACAGCCTGTACAGCTCCCGTCTGCTCCACAGTGTCCCTCCACTCATGCCATGGCGTCAGAGTTCCCTCTCATGACTTCACACACCGTGGGCGAGTGTAGAGCAGGCGGGAGTCAGCACCAGAGGAGCCCTGAGTCCGGAGCCCACAGGCTCTGTCCAGGGTGCCCTGTGCCCACGTTAGGCAGGTGTCCTTCTTCCTCTCGGAAGGGGAGCTTTCACACAGGGTCATGTATTTAGTACCTAGCACGGCACTGTCAAGTCTCTTCTGGAACATTTGGGTTGTCAGAACTGTAGCATACCCCCCAGTATGTGTTCCTTTCTTGGGGGACTTCGATATTTTCCTAAAGTGATTAATTTGCCTTGTGCACATATGGACCAACTTCTCCTGCTTTGTCTTGGTTTCTGCAAACTTGCTTCAAAAACAGTTGACTCAGTTTGATGGTCCCACCATCTTCTTAAGGCTTTTTTTCCTCTCTCTCTCTTTTCTTCCCTGACCATTCTCTGGATCAGAGTCTTTCTCTAAATCTGACTCTGTGGCATAGGCAGTAGGAGGAGAGGAAGAGGAGAGGCATGCGCTGCCGTGTGCGGTCTCACTCCTGCTCCTGCCTACCCAGGCTGGTAGGAAGGCTCAGCTCAGGCCCCCAGTCTGGGGAGTCGCTAGTGGCTGCGGGAGGACTGTTGAGAAGGACCCTGAGACTGCCTGTAGAGAGCCTTGGCAGGAACGAGAACAGTGATGGGACAGCAAGGGCAGAGTGGGAGCCTATAATATGTGCCATACAATGATGAGAGCATAGATAACACTTGTTTCTTTTAAACGTAGTTTTCTCTAGGACTTTTTTTCTTTTTTTGACTATGCTGGGTCCTTGTTGCTGCCGGAGGGCTTTCTCTGGTTGCAGAGAGTGGGGGCTGCTCTCCAGTTATGGGGCACAGACTGCTCACTGCGGTGGCTTCTCTAGGACATGTGGGTTCTGTAGTTGGGGTGCATGGGCTTAATTGTTACTCTGTGCGTGGAATCTTCCCAGACCTGGGATCGAACGCGTGTCCTGTGCATTGGCAGGTCGACTCCCCACCACTAGACCATCAGGGAAGTCGCTAGGTAGCATTTGTTGAAAGCCCATTCTACACCCACTGCTTGGAGACCTTGTTCTCGACATGATAGACTCATTCGATCCTCACAACAGCGCGTGAGGTAGGAACCGCTGCGATCCCTGCCCTGAGATGCAGAGCAGCGGTAAAGCCGGGATTCAAGCTCATGGCGTCCGGCTTCTGGGCCCGTACTCTTCAGCAGTCGTCAGCAGGTCCCGGGTGCCCTCATCCTCAGCTCCACGCATCCCGCGGAGATGCTGCTCCCTGACTTTCTTGCGTGGGATGGAGGTGGTGGGCTGGGCGGGTGGTCTTCGCCCGCTGTGTGCAGGGGCGCCCCTCCCTCCTGCTGCCGGGGACAGCTGTGGCCCACATCTTGTTCCTGGTTGTCCCATAGCCAGAGCGCTCTGCATTCCTGCCTGCTGGCGTGTTTGGAATCTCCCCTCCCCCTTCGGGAAGCACGTTACCTCTGGCCCCATGTTCACCCCGTGCCCTGCTGTCTTGTCCCTGCCCCTCCCCCTCACTTAACACCAGTTCAGCTTCAGCCAGCTGGCGTTAAAGGCCTGCCATCTGAGGGCGGCAGACCTCCGCCCTCTCCCTGGTGGGGCCCTCTGACCACGGTAAAACGTAAACATCGGGAGATGTGGGCAGACGTACAAGTCTGTTCCCTTGGCATCATCTGTTTCCCTCCTTCCTTGTATCTTTCCAGACACCACACATTCTAGCCCCGTCCTCTGTCTCATCCTCCTTCCTTGGGTTTAATCATTCTTCGTTCTCTCTCACCGTTAGTGGGCAGACTCCCCGCCTACAGCGCTAGCGCTTAGAGTTGACAGCAGCAGCCTCACGAGGCTCCGTGTGAAAATGTGTTGTGTCATCTCCTGGAACATGGGTTCTTGCATCTGGGATCCACCTGTGTGCCCTTCCACCTGGCTGAGTGCCTGGGGGCCTCAGATATTGGGAAAGGACCTCCTGTTCAAGCAGTAGCAGCTCCCATTTATTGAGAATCTACTCTGTGGCCGGCATGTTACAAGCTGGATCGCATTTCATACTCACCAGGAACCCTAATAGGCTGAGGCCGTTTGTTTGGGTTTTTATATGCAAGCTCAGAGAAGCCACCCTCTCACACCAGGTCAACACCTCCTCTCCAGAAGAATAGTTCGTTCTGGAATAAGGACTTGGAATAGGTATAATCGTCTCTGTTTTACAGACGAGGACTGGGATTGGCGCTCAGTTCAAGGAGGAGAGGTTCAGGGGCCAGCTTTGTAAAGGCGGGCCTGCCTGAGGAGTGACTGCACAGAGCTCCTGGGCACCTTGACAGGTTGCAGTTTGCGTGGGTGATGTCCTCCTCTTTAAACAGTGACCCTTCTTGGGTTGAGAATGTCTTAGAAAACTCACTGTCACCTCTGGACCTTTCCCCGGTCCACACAGGTCACTCGTGGTCCAGCATGTAATCCCAGGGACTATCACTCACGAAACGATGACCATTTCCATGGCCAACTAGCATCTCCCAGGCCCTCTGGTTGCCCACCCTGGTGTGTCCCGTGGAGGGCCAGCAGCACTGCCTTCCCCTGGGAGTGTCGGTGTGTTTCCCCCGGTGACAGAGGCTGTGCTCTCAGATGGGTCAGGATGACCATTCACTGCCTTTCTCCGTGGAATATTCATCAGTAATTAGTACGCCCATTTGCCAGTGGTGCTTCTCCAAGTTAAGCATTGTTTTAGATATTGGAGGTAAAGCATGTCTCTTAATCCCCAGGATAAAACAGTTGTTGTTTTCATTTTACGCGGGGAACGTAAAGGTCTGAGAGGCTAAATGGTCTGCTCAAGGGCACACAGCTGGTAGGGGACAGAGTGCAGGGACAGGACAGTCACAGTTAGAACTGTTCCCTGACGTGGCCAGATAGCCCCTGGGGAGTAAAGTCAGCGTCTTTCGAGAACCACTCTCCATGTTGCTTTGAGAAGATCTCGGTTCAGGGGTCTGTTCTCTTTTCTCCCTCGTATCCCCTTTTAAGCACTTGAGCTGAACCTTCTTCTTGTTTCCCTCCGCAGGCCCTGTCTCAGCGGGACCCCCCTCACAACAACTTCTTCTTCTTCGATGGCATGAAGGGGAACGGGATTGTGGAGTGCCTGGGCCCCAACTGAACGCGAGACTCCGTGGCCCCGGAGATGCTGACTGCACAGTGCCCTTGTGCAATCGATCCCCTCCCCTCCCCTATGAAGGCTTCTCCAGGCGAGGGAAAAACCAAGCCACTGAACCAGTACCAACCATTTCCTGCAAGCCGCGAGGCTGTGCAGCACTGCTGCGCAAGGGCCTGGGTCCTGACAGTCTCCTCCCCGCCCCAGGCCTCCCAGCTCGCCTGCGCGGCCAGTTCCTGGACGTCTCCAGCCAGGAACCAGCACACTTGGTCGCCTAGGAGCCTCTCGCCACCTTCTTGTCCTCGGTCCCCACCTGATGTCACACAGCGAGCTCGCTGTGTGACATCAGGTGGGGAATAACACCCGGGGCCGTGAAACCACACAGCAGAACCACTGTTCCAAGTGTAGACAGGTGCCCTTAAGAGAGGCAAAACCATGGCAGGTGGAGTGTGTCTCCACCAATGGTTGAAGCTCTGAGAAACAACAGGTGCCATCTGATGTGCTGTTCTTGAGTTTTAGTTTAGGATTAGTTGAGTTCCAGCCGGGATTTTGAAAGAGAGGAAGTATTACCAAATTCTCTTGGGAATTAGGGTGAGGCCTTGCCAGTGGAATATTAATGGGAAAGCTTGTTTGAAAAGGCAGATTCCTGGGCCCCACCCCTGGGAAGCCTGACTCTTTGGCTTTGAGGTGGGACGGGGGAGCCGGCCTGTCTTCCTGCAGAGCCCCTCACGGGTGCAGGCTGCTGCGCTGCAGGGCTGTGTGTTGGTCCTTCTTGTTACCCCCCTGAATCGCAGCTGTTTGTGTGTTTTTTATATTTTCTATATTTCTTTGGTTCTTCAAAAAGGAAGGATAGAAATAAAGTTATTTGCTTTAAGATTTGTTTTTCTTCCACGTGAGAAACTTCTTTCTCTGACAGGAAACAATGGATTGTTTAAACCTGAAGATGTATCCCTGGATGCTTGAACACAACACCAAGGCCCTTCCCTCTGTCACCATTCCTGCCACTGTTTTTCTGAGCAATGCAGCAAAAGTTAGCATGCTCATATTCTAAAGCACATAGAAGCTTGAGTCTTGTCAAATAATTCCGTTAAGTAGTGGCTGTTCGCAGTGACAGCAGTTGTAATGTAATAATAGTGGGAAAGGAGTAAAAGTGAGCAATGATCTCATAGCAGTTAAGTGAGACCGAAGTAACATGCCCCAAGTCCCACAGCTGGACGGGTCAGAGCGGTTGCTGGAGTGCCAAACGTATCTTGACTCAGCGACCCGAGCGTGCGTTCCACCTGGAATGCGTTCCTCACCCACAGTTGGCTTTCTCCCCATATTGAAATTGGCTGGTTAGAATGAATAAATCAGCTTCTCTATTTCAGCCCTGTTAATGTCAGTGAGAAAAGAAAAGCAGAGATCTCCTCTGGGAGGAGGGACTCAATTCTCCCCCTTCCTGGTTCTCTCTGCCCCTGCCTGAGGTGAGGCTAGGCTTTGTTTCTGGAGCAGCCCTTTTCTGGGCCCTGGTAGTGTTGAATCAGGGGATCCTTGGAAAAATCTCACAGGGTCTTGGAAAATCTGAGCTAATTACACCCTTTATTTTGCAATGTGGGGCCTTGGTCACAAGGGGGAGCAGATGGGTCTGGATGGATTAAAAACAAAACTGTCTTAGAATCTTCTCTGCAATTTTTCAAACTTTTCCACCTGTAATGGCAGAGACTGAGTGACCCCCAAAATGACCCCTTGGGAATCTGGAGGGTAGTGCTGGAAACTTCCAGCCCTGGACAAGAAAAAGGCTTAATTCTCCTTGCTTTCAGATTTCATATTTTTCTATATTACAAGTTTGTGTTATCTTAAGAATGGATTTCCCTAAGTCTCCAGGAAGTCCACGATGATTATCCTGTGGGTTCAAACACCTCAGGACATAACGCAGCCCACTTGAGAAGAGGGACCCTGTCTGTGAAGGTAACGTATGTTTGGTGGGGGAGGTGCTGAAGTTAGCAAATGATTCTGCCAGGCCTCTCCACTCCATACCCCACTTCTCTTGTCTCTGGTGTGCTTAATAACCAAACTTAGGTTCTCAGTGGTTGAACATTCTAGTGAACAGGTGCTACTCAAAAAAGCCTCCCTTGTCTTAAGAATCCACCTGCCAATGCAGATGACCTGGATTCGATCCCTGGTCCAGGAAGACCCTACATGCCACGGAGCAGCTATGCTGGAGCGCCACAACTGCTGAGCCCGAATTCTAGAGCCCCTGAGCCGCAACTGGAGGAAGCCCGTGCACAGCAACGAACACCCAGCGCAGCCAAAAATCTTAAACTTTTGGCCCCATCACAGCCTTACTTTCCATGATTTCCCTTTGCACTGCAGACCTTTTTTTTTTTTCAGTTTCTTGCATTTTACTGATAAGTATAAATATCCCATCTGTTGAGGTGTCCCTTTCTTGTCCCTGTACAGGTGGGGAAATGTAAGTTTATGTTTTAGTTGGCCAAGAGTGTAATAACAGCTGAAGTCCTCACACGACCCACTTGATACCTTTCAAAATAATTAGACTTCAGCTAAATTGCTTGAATCCTCACAGCAATCATGGGGGTAGATACTGTTGTACCCATATCACAGATAAGGCAACAGCCTCACCCACCCAAGTCTGGGGTAAATAGAGAAAAAAAAATTTTTTTCCCTTTTATTTCTGACTGTTCAAAGCAAAATGTACATGTCTAAGGACTTCCCTGCAGGGGGGCCTGGGTTTGAGCCCTAGTCAGGAAAATAAATTCTGCAAGCCGCAGCTAAGACCTGGCACAGCCAAGTAAATACATATTTTTTAAAAAGTTCATACTTGCGGGCATTTGTAAGGGGTGTTGGTATGCTCCGCATGACAACTACAGCATGAAATGATGGGGAGAAGAGGATGAGCGGGGCTGTGTGTGGGCAGAGCTCCTGCGCTGCAAGTGACGTGACAGTCCATAGATAACGAATAGGTAAGGATATGTTTGTGATCCCGAGAGCAGTACTCAGAAATGCTGATACACCTAAAGATACATTTAAAAGAATCCTTAGAAAGTATTCAAATAATCCAAGAGAAGGCAGGAGAGAGGAAACACAAAAACCTGATGAAGAGAAAATAAGAAAACAACCTAATCCAAACAGGTCAATAGTTCAATGAGGGGACTTCCCTGGGTGTCCAGCGGTCAGGACTCCCAGCTCCCGCTGGGCCTGGGTTCAATCCCTGCCTGGTTGGGGAACTAGGATCCCACAAGACTTGTGACACAACCAACAGGCCCTCCCCCCGCCCCGCAAAAAAAAAAAAAAAACACCTTAGGGCCTTGGGCCCCCTGTGTGTATGTAAGCATGAAGGAAATACAGAGAGGCACAAGATGAATACCCAGTACCTACCCACCATCGTTTCGCTACTTGCTGTTTCTGCTCACCATTATTTGCTATTTATTCATTGTGATAAATTTCAAGTTCATTCCAGTTCACTGCTGTGTGTTCTATTGTGTGACAGCAGACTTGATTTACCCTTCAAACTGACAGCTCTTGCTACTTAGATGGTGGCTTTGTGTCTTGCCAACACTTGGACACCTGTGCACGTCCCCTTTTTATTTCTGGCTGCGCTGAGTCTTCGTTGCTGCACAGGCTCTTTTCTATTTGTGGAGAGTTGGGGGCACCTTCCTAGTTGCGGTGCTTGGGCTTCTCTTGTGGAGCACGGACTCTAGGGTGTGCGGGCTTCAATTGCTGTGGCACGTGAGCTCCAGAGCACGGGCTTAGTAGTTGAGGCGCACGGGCTTAGTTGCTCGGTGACATGTGAGATCCTCCCAGATCAGGGGATCGAAGCCGCGTCTCCTGCACTAGCAGGTGGGTTCCTTACTGACACAACAGGAAAGCCCCAAACATCCACTTGTGAAGGAGACACCCCGGAAGGCACTTTTGCCACAGGCCGGTACATCCTCAGCTTGACAAGCTTTTGCCAAATTCTTGTCCAAAATGATGGTTTGCGTTTCCATTTCCCTCAGCCTTCCCTTTGAGAAGAGCCACTTTTGGGGAATGCCCTGCTGGTCCACTGGTTAGGACGCTGCTCTTCCACTGCAGCAGGTGCACATTAGATCCCTGGTGGGGAAACAAAGGTCCACGTGCACCACACACACCCCGCCAAAAAAAACCATTTTCTCTGAACTGCCCCTTTACTAGGATACCCAGGGGAAGGAGCAAGGCTGGGGTCTGAGCCTGTCTGTGGAAGATGCCACAGGAGAAACCTTTGGCCCATTACCCTGTTTTCCAGAAGATAGTAGTAGAAGCGCCCCTTCTTATATTTTCCTTTTTCCACTTTGCTCTTGGGATCTTAGTTCCCCTGACCAGAAATGGAACTCGGGCCCCCTGCAGTGGAAGTGAGGCATCCTAACCACTGGCCCACCAGGGAAATCTCTCCCCTTCTTGTATTAATTCAACACAGGGTTTTAACGCTAGGTTAGAGGATGTTTGGGCTTCCCAAGTGGCACTAGTAGTGAAGAACCTGCCTGCCAGTGCCCACCAGGTCTATTTCAGGACTGACACGTTCCCCGGGACTCCTCATGGTGGGACTTCTGAGTAAGTTAAAGGTCATTCACTCATTCTGTGAATCTTGAGCCCCCTGATGTTTTCTCCAATAAGAATAAAGTGAGAAGGTCTCCCAACAGCCCTGTCTTTGCAGGGCTTAGCTTTTAGTGGGAGCCCAGGAGGGGTGCATGAAGGTTGGGCTCCCACAA
Source organism: Capricornis sumatraensis (assembly GCF_032405125.1). Classification (NCBI taxonomy): domain Eukaryota; kingdom Metazoa; phylum Chordata; class Mammalia; order Artiodactyla; family Bovidae; genus Capricornis; species Capricornis sumatraensis. Next base: position 59,564,089 of record NC_091088.1, read on the forward strand.
TGGCTCAGAGCCATCTTTTAACCAGAGCAACAGACACCCCAGGGTGCTCCAGGCAACGCCCGGCCACCTCCTCCCAGACGAGCGTCACAGGCTGGGCCCAGGCCCCACCGCGGGGAAGGACAGCTGACAAGAGTATCCACTGTTCCAATCTGATTTTATTGAAAAGGAAACATACAAAAATCATGTACAAAAAAAATTAACCAAACATGTACAGAAAATTCATTCCGGTATCTACAGCAGCGCATATACAGTATTTTACAGGCTGGGCCATCCCTCCCCACTCCCAGACTCCTCCCTCTTCTGAGATTTCCCCCCCTCCCTGACTCCCCGTCTCCCCCCAGCGCTTCGCCCTGGGGACTAAGGCTGGGGCGGCTTCCGCCAAAATATCCCACCCCCCAAATGAATGCCAGTGGTCACGCGTGCTCTCTCTAAACCTATGCAATGGGATTGATGGGGGGGGAGCGGGGGGTGGTCTCGGGCAGAGCACAGGATTCACAGTCTGGGCCCCTCCTGGCCACCCCCAGATGAAGGTGAGGCGGGCATGCCCACCACCCGCCGGCTGGCTCAGGGAAGATGGCTGGGCGCTGGGCCGGGGCACCCGTCAGGACGCACCCCACTCTCTGGCTCCAGGAGGCTAGTGGTCACGTTTGGCTCATTTGCTCTTCATGGGCCCCCTCCCCGGGAGGAGGGGGGGAAGCACCAGGGGCCTGAGGCCAGGCCCAAAGTGAAGGAGCGCTGGGGGGAGAGACCCCCGCCCCCCAGTGTCACCGCTGCAGCTGGAATGGGCAGCCAGCACCAGCAGCCTTTCCTGAGATGGTGGTGGGCGGCAGAGGGGGGCAGCTCAGGCCCTGCCCCCTCGGTCCCCGCCGCCTTCAGACGCCAAGTCCGTCAGCCCTCTCTCCCCTGGCCCCTCAGCCAGGGGCCCAGGAGTCCACGTCTCCATCAGTGCTCCCCGGGGCTAGGCCGGGGCTGGGTCGGGAGTGGCTGCCCTGGCCCACCCCTGGGTCGGGCAGGGCTGTAGTCCAGTATGCTACATGGTGCAGAAAGAGTCCCCCGCGCTGGCCAGGGCATCAGGAGTTGGGAGGGTCCTGCCCCCCCGGGTCCCCGACATCCACCGGGCGGGTACAGGCACCTAATTGGGCTCCACCTCGGGGGCTCCGCGGCCTCCGGGGAAGGGCAGGAGTCCCAAGATGAGATTGTACAGGACCCTCCAGGGCGAGGGGCGGTGTCGTTGCCGCTCCTCTTGTCTCTGGGGAAAGGGAGCAGACAGGAAGTTAGAAGGGCTAGAGATGGACGGGTGGGGCGCACAAGGGGGTCAGGCTGAAGGGCAGCAAGGCGGAAGGCACAGACCCTCCACCAACCTGCTCAGGGCGGTACTGTTATCATTCATTGGGTCATCTCCTGGCCTGGAAGAGACTAGGAGGGACAGGATGTGGACGAGGCCCTCAGCATAGGGCCCGTAGGTATCAGCTCTGATCTCCTAGTCCCTGGTCTCCAGATGAAGACAGTCACCCGACCAAAGTCACCTGGGCTTGAGGGGTAGGCTGGACCGCAGCCCACCTGCCCTCCCATTGAAAGCTGATGAGACACACAGAAGGGAGCATAGAGCCCCCCTGTCTCAGCGATTCTAGAATACTCTGTGCAAGAACTGGGAACTATTCAATGCTGAAGCTGTACAGAAATGTTTGGGCCAAGCAAACCCCCAGCCCCTTCCCGAGTGGCAGGATGAAGGCTGGGGGCAGCCTCTGGGACTGTCACAGTTCCACAATGCTAGAAAAGTGGGAACGAAGGAAGCTAGATACAAGAAAAGGTTGCCCTTCAATGAAAATCAACAATACTCAATACTTATGGAGAGCTACCGTTCTCTCCACTCTGTGCTGAGTGCAGGCCTAGGTCCTGTGCCAAAGAACTAATCCCATCCCCACCAGATGGCAAGAAGAAACCCATTTTACAGATGTGAACAAGAAGGTCAGATCAACCATGCTAATGATCTTCATGGGTGCCTGGGGGTGGGCTGCCTGGTACCATATTTGCCTCTGCCTCAGTTCCCACCAAATTTTCCAGCCAGGAGAAGGTGACCAAGGGGGCATATGAGATTGGCAGAAATGCCACCATCCCACTATGGAGTGCCACTTGGCACAGTCATCTTGCTGAGCAAGCCAACTATTATTTATCAAGGCTAGGGGCTGGCAGACCACCCAGGTATCTACTGTGGAGACATGTGTGTGCCTGGAGATACGCATTTTTTGGGAGAGCTAAAAGAACAATAGAATTAAATTACATTTAAAAATTTGAGACACTTCTGGAATATCCTAAATACCCACCAATGAGAAAATGAAGACAATACTACATGGTGATCCGACAGAATGCTATGCTATGTTGCAGTGAAAATGAATGAACTGAACTCCCTTGTCCGTGGCTGTATCTCAAGCAAAACACTGAGGGGGTGGGAGCAGCTTTGAGAACACACCAGATCACGTTTAAGTCTGAAACGCCTCGCAATCCCAAGTATTGTTTGTGGCCTGGTGAATGTGTTGTAAAAGAGTCAACACCTGCAGACCAATGGGACAAGCCAATCTGTGAGGCTTCCTTTGAAAGCGGGGAGGGGAAGAGGGTCAAGGGGCTTCGCAACATCCGGTTTTTGTTTTTTTCCCTCGAATAAGCAAGCAGTATGGCTGTAATGTTCAGGTTGGACAGAGCTGGGTGGTGGGCGCCCCGTGTCTGTTATTCTCCGTTCCACCGCCTTAGGCTTCAAGTATCTGGTAGTGATGAGAGGCCTGGCTGAGGGCCCCGGGGGCGGGGCCTCCTGAGGGGCGGAGCTCCAGGCCCCGCCCCCAGCCCCCCGGGAAGCTGGGTGGCGCGCCGCCGCCGCCGCCGCCGCCGCCGCCGCCGCGCGGGTGGGTGGGAGGGGCGGGCGCGGCCGCGCCGCCGCTGCTGACTCATCGGCTATAAATAGCCCGGGATATATGAGCCGCTCCACCGAGCGCCGCCCTCAGTCCCCACGGCCGCGGGCCCCGGGCGCGCAGCGGCGCTCGCGGACGCTCCGGCCCCGGCCGTCAAGCCGGGCCGTGCCGGCTACAGCGCGGGTCCTACGGCGGCGGCTCGGCGACCACGCCGCCCCTCCCAGCTGCCTGTCCCCGGCGCGACCCCGCCGCGCAGGGCAGCAGCTGCCGCACATCTGGCTGGGCCGCCGCAGCCCCCTCCCCGGCGGGAAGTCCCACCTGCCGTCTACCCCTCCCCCAGCACTCACCCGCCGCTCGTATAGCGCGTTGAGGTCGTCCGCCATCCGCCGCAGCTGGGCCCCGATCTCTCGGGCCCACTGCTCCTCCTCCCCCCGGACTCCCGGGGCCGCTTGGGTGGGTCCGCCCGCCAGGGCCCCCGGGGCGCTGGGCACTGGCGATTCCAGGTGCTGCTCCGCGGGCGAGAGTGAAGGCTGAGGACCTGGGAAAAGCCGGGGCTGGGGTCACACCCACCACCCCTCTAAGGCCCTGCAGTGGCCCGGAGGAGGGCCGGCTGGCTAGGACTTGCTTCTCCCTTTTCCCGTCGCCTGACTTCTCTTCGCCCCCCCACCTCATCTCGAGCGATGCCACTATGCCCTCTTAAGAGCTAGATTTCTTAGCTCCTACTTCCCGGGGGAGAAAAAAAGTGCTGGGGAGGCCTTCCTGGGCTCACCTGTCTAGCAGCCAGCTACCACCCCACTCCCCGTGTTAGTCTGGAAGTGCTTCCTCTTATCCTACCGAAGTTGTTTGTTGATGTTTAGGTCGCTCAGTCGTGTCCGACTCTTTTTGCGACCCCATGGACCATGGCCGGCCAGGCTCCTTCCAAAACGATTGCCAAATTTTGACTGCTCTACTCAACCGACAGGGAAACTGAGGCTCCCCCTAGGAATGGGGCCCAAGGTCACACAGGGATACGGTGACTGACTACACCCCGAGTCACAAGCCTCGGGTCTCCTGGCCTCTAGTGTCCAACCACAGTGAGGCCACACCCCCGGATATGGCAAAGGCCTGGAAACCCAGAAGGCCGGCCTGTGGCCCCCTGTGAGCCTGGAGGCTAGGATGCGGGACGTCCCCACGCACTTTCTGAGTTCCTCTGACGACTCTTCCTCCCTCTGTCACGCCGGGTCCTGGCCTAAGGGATCCCTGAGAACTAACCTCAGGGCCTCAGTTTCCATGCCTGTCATTCTGGTCTAGGAACCGGGTCTCCTCCAGCCTCCGCTGGCCAGGGAATTCTGCCCTCTCCTGACCTCTCCAGGTTCCGGGGACAGGTGGGGAGGGACGCGGAGAAAACCTCTCCCTTGCCACCGAGCGGGCCGGCCGGGCACCACGGAGTTAACAGCCCAGCAGGCAGGGGACCTTTAACCCTTCCCTCCCCAAGACCCGGCCCCCCTACCCTTTCCCCCAGACAATGGCCCCTCCCCCTCCTTCCTCCTCTCGGACTGCAGAGAGGGCGGGCCCTGGCCAAAGAGATGCAGATAAAGGCACCAGGCCACCCTCGACCCCTCCCCGAAGTCCTGAAGTGACAGTCCCCTCTGCCCACACTCTTTCCAGCTGCAGTCCTCAAGGGGCTCCCGGGGACCCAGACCTGGGGAGGGTGGGGGGCTGGAAAACAGCTGTTGCCCCGGGCCCGGAAAAGGCCTTGGGCTGCAGCTCGCGGACTGCAGTCCGATTCCAGGAGGGACTTCCCAGTCGGCCTCCCCCCACCCCCCAGCCTCCCACTCCGTCTTCCTGCTTCTTGCAACACAAAGACCACACTGGCCACACCCTCCCCGTGGCCCGGCCGGCTCGCCACCTCCCCCGACTCGCTCCCCTTTCCCGGGTTCCTCGGGGTCTCTCTTCCCAGCTCCCGGCATCTCGGGTGCGGGGCAGGCACTCACCGTCGGATCGCGGGCCTCGGGGACGGCTGCGGGGACCCCCAGGCCAGCGGGGGGCCCCCAGGGCGGCAGTGACGGCGGGCGGGGCGGTGGGGGCGCAGAGGTAGGCGGCGGGCAGCAGGGCGGGGGCGGCGGGGGCAGCAGGCAGGCCGGGTTCGCAGAGGCCACAGGACACCGCCGAGGGCACCAGGCGGCTGAGCGGGAAGGGGCGCGGGCCGTCGCGGGCCAGGCCCTCTACGGGCTCTGGGGAGCTGCCCTCCTGGCGTGCTCGGGCCATGGCGCTCCCTGGGGCCTGCAGGACAGGGTAGATGGCACGCTCAGCAGCGGGGCAGTGCAGGGGGAGCCCCACGAGGTACCCACCCCACGCGGGGTACACAGGGTACCCCACTTCTGCCCGCAAGGCGGGCTGGGGCAGCCCACGAGGGTCCATGACACACAGAGCTGTGATGGAGGGGCCTGATGGCCCCTCACACAGCCCCTCCCCGGGCTGACCCCAGGCCCAGCCAACCCCAAACAAGGTGACCGGCACACAGGAGGGACCAGGGACAACATGGTGACTGGCACATAGAAGGGACCAAGGACAAGGAGGCACAGGACAGTTCTCACAGCAAGGACGGGCTCACGCAGGTCCCAGACTTGTGGGCCCGTCAGCAGTGTGTGTATAAGGGCTGAGAGCCCTCCAACACACACTCACCCAACCTGGGACTCACAAAGGGCCTGAGCTGGCAGGGTTAACTTTTGGAACACAGCGATGGGCACACACACACACACACACACACACACACACACACACGGAGGGCAGCCAGGCACTGCGATTGTTCCCACAACAAACACCAGGACTCAAACAGGACCAAGAGGGGGTGTATGTGGAGGGTATACAACGCACACAGGGCTCACGCAGGACTGGCCCGCCTGACCTCCCACCAGGCCTATTTGTACCCCAAAACACTGAGAAGGTCCCAGGACACACACACACACACAGACCACGGAATAGCTATCCACACACTGCATGCTGGCTGGTACACCCCAGCCCCTTCATCTCAAAAACACAGATACACAAAATTGTCAGGATGTCACCCACTGACCCGCTGTTAATATGCCCACAGAGCCACAGAGACTCACAATGCGGCCATCACAAGCACAGACAGAAACACACCAGCTAGGGCACTGTCCCTTCTCAGGCACACGTGCCCCTCCGCGTAATGCACCCGCAATAGATAAGACCTGCACCCCTCAGGACTCACACACATATCAACACAAAACAGACCTCCGTGGACACACAGGGACCCGTACAACTGCAACACACCCACTTGTCACCAACTCTCAGATCCCGGGACACATGTAAAGCAGGCACACATGTCATCAGATCTGGGTGAATTGCCACATGCCAGCAACAACACGGAGACGCAACAGCAGACATCAGCCCACCCTCCTCCCCGAACCTCCAAACACCATTACCAACTGTCAGCCCTGGACACACACGCACACACACACTACAGCTAATCCCACACTGGCCTGGCAGGGCGCACACCTAAAGCACCCTCAGAAAACACTGGTCTCACGTGACTGACATAAACACTACACACACGCAGCCCACATGACACACATGAGCCAGCCGATCACAGAGACAAGCCCCTCAGACTCAACACACACACTCTTTCTCTCTCTCTCTCTCACACACACACACACACACACACACACACACACGGGCTCAGACACATCCCTGTACAAGAGGCTGCCAGCAGCATCTACTGACTGTTCTACTCAGACCCCACAGAGCCTAGCTCCTCAATTCCCAGACGCGGATGCCAGACACACAAGCCAAACACAGACTGAGACAACCCCCCACCACACACACACACACACACACACACACACACACATACACACACGACGCAGAACTCACACAGACACCTGGACAGAAAAAAGACATCCGTAAACGCTGAGCTGAGCCAGATGCCCTGGAGATAGACACAGACACAGTCCACACAGACAAGACACACAAGCACTCGCAAACACAGCCCATCGGGCAAGACGCACACGTAAACACACAAACAGCTCACTCAGGCAACGCGCACACACTATAGCGCAAGCAGGCAACCGGGAGCCAGAGACTCACCCCCAAACAGCACACACAGACAACTCTCAGAGCACACACAAGTACACCACACAACAACAGAGCGCCCACCCCTCAGGCGCGGCAGCACGCACGGAGAAAACCCCTTCACACACACAGGGGGACGGCGCCGCACACCCCGCCGGGGCCACAACCCCAGCACGCCCCGGGACTGGCACAACCACTCCCTGCAGACCCCAGCACAAACTCGGAGCCAGACACGCGCACACACCCAGGCGAGACACCTGCAGATCCACCACCCCGCACACGCGCGCTCCCACGGCGGGCCCAGACGCCCCCTGCGCTGTCACGGTCCCCCCACCCCCCACGCCGCCGCCGCCACGTGCGCCCGCCCCGCCCGCCAGGCGAGCGCGGGGCCAATAACCGGCTGTTGCTGGGGCGCAGCCCCCGCCCGCAGGAGCCGCAGACTCCACGGCCCGCGAGCCGCCCCCTGTCGCCGCCCCCAGCGGGCGCGCGCCCGGGGTGTGGCCGCCCCTCCACGCCATCCCCCCCACCCCCACCCCCCGCCCCTCCGGGACTGCAGGGGCCGGGGCAGTCCGGGGCGACTTACTTCCCCGGGCCCGCACTGGCCGCCAGGGGGCGCTGCCGAGCCGGCACCCCATTGTTTGTAAACAAACCCGCCGGACCGCGGAGGCACCTGCGCTCTTGGACCCTCAATGCCTCCCGCCCAGGGACCCCAGCCTCGAGGAGGGTGGGGAGGGCAGGGAGAGAGGGGACCCCGGTGTGGGGACGAAGCGCGCCCTGCCCCCGCACTGTCTCTCCGAGTGCACTCCTGCCACCTCCTCCAGGGAGCCCACCCGGCCTGGCCAATCGCGGCTGGAGGGGACTCGGGGTGCGCACACTCACCCCGGGGGCATGAACACGCCGGAGGGGATGGTGATGGGGGGCGGGCGGCTTCCTTCAGGAGGGCGCGCCCGCCGAGCGCCGCTCGCTGAGGCTGCTGCCGCTCTAACTGCAGTGGCTGTTGCTGTTGCTGTTCCTGCCGCAGCTGCTCCTGGAACCGCAGGCGCGTTCGCGTCCTGGTCGCTGCTGCTGCTGCTGCTGCTGCTGCTGCTACTGTCGTTGTTGCTGCCGCCGCCGCTAGGCGCCCGCTCGCATGTGGCTCGCGCCGCGTCTCAGGCCGCCCGGCGGATCCCGGGCCCGCTCGGCGGCCGCCCCGCCCCGCCCCGCCCCGCCCCCGCCTGGCGGGTCCCACGCCCCGCCCCCGAGTGACGCCACGGCCGGGCCCGCCCGCCCGCCAGCCGCGGACAAGTCGGGACTTGCAGGCGAACGCCGCGCCCCCTACCTCGGCGCGGGGGGTTTCCCTGAAGCCGGGGGCGGGGCAAGGCTTGGGCCTGGGGGCGGAGGCGCGCCGATCGGCCGTCCAGACGGGCGGGACAGCTGGACACACACACACTGACACACTGACACACTGACTGGGACCCACAGACACACACCCTGAGACGTGTATGCAGGCTGACCGCCTGGCGCTCCAGGGTACATAATAAAGTCACGTGCTGTCAGGGCCATGGGGCCAAGCCCACTCGCAGACACGCCAGATACACTCCCTGGACAGGGGCGTGGACGCACAAACTCACGCACTGACGAGGCACTCACCCATTCAGGGACAAATACATACGTAACGTGACTTCCTAACAGTCTCACTGGGACGCAGTGTCACAGACACAGAAGTTGCACAAACACCCGCACTGCTGAGCACACCTAGGCTCACAAAGCAATCATGTTCACAAGCTCTGTTTAGGTACCCACAACACACACAGTGGAGGACCCACACAGACACCCACTAAGAGCTTGTCTTGTCGGTACACAGAAACTTCCTGATAGGCAGAGCAGGGCACACACACACACACACACACACACACGACACCTGTCACTGGGACACCTGGACACACTTGATCGGCAGTGTGTAGAAACACTACAGGGACACACCTCCAGCAGCTTACACACAAACACACCCCCAGCAACTCGTAGCTGACACATGAAAACTGCCAGAAATTGACCCTCCCGGACACAGATCAAGTCAGACATAAAAAGACAGACTCCCCCAACAAACAGTCACGAAGTCACACCTGTGACAGGTTCCTAACTGGCCCACTGCTGGGACACGCTCCAGAAGCATGTGCACCTGTCCGCACTCACCGCGAATCTGGTGGGGGACCCAGGGGGAGAAGAAAGCCCTGGGCAGCTGGCACGGGACATGCCCGGGCAACCTCTGCAGTGGCTCTCACCCGGGGTTTTCTGCCTTTCAGTTCCCTTTCCTTTCTCAGTCTCCCTTCGTCACTCCTTCCCCCACTCTGATGTGGTGACGCGAGGTGGTGTCGAAAGGCTCTGGGGCTCTGTCTCCCCTGCACCCTCCATTCCCTTTGCATCACCCCCCAAGCCGTACGGCGTCATCAGAGGGCAAGTGGCCTCTGAGTGCCCAGCAGAGAAAGGTTCTCAGGGGGTTGTCCAGGTTCTCAAGTTTGGCCAGATGCTTCTACTTCCCAAGAGCAGAGAATGCAGGTCTCATGTGTGATCTCCCTCCTTCAAATACTGGGGACCAGTTCACCCTCCCTCTCTGCTTCCTTTCCTTCGTTCGTTCAATCATTCATTCATTGACCTTTCCTTCCTTTCTTTCTTCCAATGTGTTTCTTTTTTTTTCAGTTTATTTATTTATTTTTATTTATTTTGGCTGTGCCACCCGGCTTGTGGGATCTTAGTTTCCTGACCCGGGATTACACCCGGGTCCTTGGCAGTGAAAACAGTGTAGTCCTAACCACTGGACCAGATCATCAGGGAATTCCCCTTCCAAACCGTGGGTCATGCCCCATGTGTGTGAACCATGCATTGTGAAATCACTGGTGTGGATCTTATTCTGAGTTCACTGAGATGTATTTACATACCATAACATTTACTCTTTTTATGTGTATAGTTTGGGGAGTTGGGACAAATGTACACTGTTGTACATCACCACATCCAGACTTGGACCCTGTCTGTCGCCCTCCGCAAGACTTCTCTTGTGCTCCCCCCTTTTTCATTTTTTGGTATTTTATTTATGTATTTATTTGACTGTGTAAGGTCTTAGTTGCGGCACACAGGATCTTTGATTGTGGCATGTGTGCCCTTTGTTGTGGCATGTGGGTTGCTGCAGGCAAACTCTTAGTTGCCACATGTGGGATCTAGTTCCCTGACCAAGGGTGGAATCCAGGTCCCCTGCATTGGGAGCACGGAGTCTTAGCCACTGGACCACCAGGGAAATCCCCCCTTGTGCCCCTTTATAGTCAGTCCCTTCTGCCTGCAAATTTAGTGGCTCTTGACCAGACTCAAAACAAAACAAAATGATATCATTTAAAAAATGTTGAAGTCAAAGGAAAATATTGTTTTTGTGAAAATTTGATTATAGCGGTTACATACCAAACCACAAAGAAAATGGATGTATTGCTGCCTATAGATCGAATTTAAAGGCATTTTAGAAATGCTGCTTTAGACATGTATTAAATGAGATCACACGTGGAAGTCAGTGAGTACAGTGTCTCATATGTGTGTGCATGTGTATATGCTCACAGGCATAAGTGCCTAATAAATGTTAACTCCAGGGAGGTTTCCAGGTGATGCTAGTGGTAAAGAATCCACCTGCCAATGCAGGTGATGTAAGAGACATGGGTTTGATCCCTGGGTTGGGAAGGTCCCCTGGAGGAGGTCATGGCAACCCACTCCAGTGTTCCTGCCTGGATAATCTTATGGAGGGAAGAACCTGGCAGGCTATGGTCCACAGGTTCACAAAGAATCAGACACGACTGAAGTGACTTAGCACGTGTGCACACACACTCTATCACTAGTGTAACTAATTATTGTCAATGTTTGCTCTGGGCCTGGCAGTGATGAATCAGGAGAAAGGCTCATGGACCAGCCTGGACTTCTTATCCACTGGCCAGTGCCCTAAAGCTGCCTCTTCTTGGGCTGGACACCAGGAAGTCAGATGTACTGGAATGTTCTTCTGAGAAGAAAATGAGGGTGAAGGAACTGGCTTGGTGAGTAAGGGTGGGAGAGGAGAAGGCCAAGAATCTACCAGGCCACAAGCAGTGGCACCAGTCAGGACCCTTCCCACAATCAGATCCTGTTCCAAATTCTGGTATCCTCTCACTCACCGGACCAGGGGTCTCAAACTCAAGACCATCATGAAATAAATGAGAGAAATGAGTCCAGTGTACGACAACAGGGCATGGTGGGGACTGTGGCTAAGTGGAAAAAGTATGTGTCTTCTGGAGGCCTACAAAGTCAAAATTGGAAAGTATATGAGTGGGCTTTCCTGGCGGTCCAGTGGTTAAGAATCTGTCTTGCAATGCAGGGGACACTGGTTCAATTCCTGGTCTGGGAAGATCCCACATGCTGCGGGGCAACTAAGCCTGTGCGCCACAACTACTGAGCTTGTACCCTAGAGCCTTGGAGCTGCAATTGCTGAAGCTCATGCGCATCGAGCCTGTGCTGGGCAACAAGAGAAGCCACTATAATGAGAAGCCTGAGCACGGAAACTAGTAGCTCCTCCTGCTCACCATAACTGGAGAAAGTCTGTACAGCAACAAAGACCCAGCACAGCCACAAATAAAAAAGTAAATAAAATTTAAAAACCCTATATGGGCAAAAAAAAAAAAAAAAATTATGACTGGCTGAAGGGCTGCCTTTTTGAGACCCGCATCCTAGGAGCCCAAGAAGGGATAAGTCCCAACCTCCACCTTCCAGACTAAATTTCCCCGCCACCACCACCCCAGCAGGTCTCCTGAGGGACCCAGGGACTCCCTCCTCTAATTTTCTGAAGAACCATTCCCTCCAACCCTGCCTCTGGTCGCTGCTCCCCTGGAGAGGGGACAGAGGGTTCTGAAGCTCTGAGGGGTCACCAATACCTTTGACAGAGGACGAGAAACAGGGGCAAATAGAGATACAGAGACAGGAAGACTCAGACCAAGGGAGTGGAGGGAGTCGGAAAGAGACCAGGTGGAGAGAAAATAAGAGGGGTCAGGGATGGGTTGGCTGAGGGTGGGGGAGGTCAGGCTTGGCAGAGAGCAAAGTTTTGCTTTTTGGCCCAGCGGCAGGCATGCAGGATCTTAGTCCCCAGACCAGGGATGGAACCCATGCCCCTGCAGTGGAGGCGCAGTCCTAACCACTGGACTGCCAGTGAAGTCCCTAGAGCAGTCTGTTCATCTCCTCTCTACTGACATGTGAGGTCGGATGAGTCTTTGTTGTGGGGACTGTCTGGTGCTTTGTAGGATATTTAGCATTCACCCTGACCTCTATCCCCTGGAGGCCAGTAGCAGCCCCTCCCTTTGTGACAATCAAAAATGTCTGCCAAAATAAAAAAAATGTCTGCAAACACGGCTTAATATCACCCACAGGCATGCTAAGTTGCTTCAGTCGTGTCCGATTCTTTGAGACCGTTTGGACTGTAGCCCACCAGGCTCTTCTGTCCATGGGATTCTCCAGGCATGAATACTGAAGTGGGTTGCCATGCCCTCCTCCAGCGGATCTTCCCGACCCAGGGACTGAACCCTCATCTCTTACATCTGCTTCACTGGCAGGCAGGTTCTTTACCGCTAGTGTCACATAGGAATCACCTGGGGGAGGCAAAAATCACTCCAGGTTGAGAACCGCTGGCTAAAAGAAAGTCACCAGAATCTCCATAACTGAGGCCCATTCCCCTTTCCCCCAAGAATGCACAGAATTTCACCAAGGAGCTGATGCTCTGTGGACTTGATGGCCTGACCTAGAATCCCCAGCTCTGCCATCTTTGGGCTGTGTGACCCTGGGCAAGTGGTCGCATCTCTGTTCCTCGATTAATTTCCTCACCTGTGAGTTGGGACAGCACAGGTCCCTAGTCAGAGGATTCTTCTGAGTAAGAAGGTCAGTAAAAATAAAGCACTGGGCTCTAACAGGTCCTTCACACATCATTTCTCTGTGTGGGGGAGCTATTGATTCTCTGAGAATCCAGAGAAGGTCTTCCAGCTAAGACCCTCAGGTTGGGGCAGGGGTTTCAAGTCCGGCCTGTGGGCCAGCCATTAGTGTGTTTCACTGGCTGGCACAGTTTCTCATTTTGAATATTTTCTTTATTTGGCTGCACTGGGTCTTTAGGTATAGCATGTGAGACCTAGCACCCCGACCAGACCAGGGATAGAACCTGGGCTTCCTGCCTTGGGAGTGCAGAGTCAGCCACTGAGCCACCCGGGAGGTCCCTCATTTGGACTATTAATGCCTCTCAAAGGGACAGTCAACACAGTGAAGATATACACCATCCAGATTTTGGAGCCAGGCTGCCTAGGTTCAAACGATGACCTTGAGGAAGTAGCTTCCTCCTTCTGCGCCTCAGTTTCCCCACGTGTACAAAGACGATCGCCATAGGACCCCAACTTCAATGTGAAGATTAATCAATGAGTTCCGGTTTGTAACGCAGGTAGGACAGTATCGTATCGGGCAGTGCTGGGCTCCATGTGAAGTGCTGGGTGAAGAAAAACAACGTCCCGGCTAGTTTACTGCGGACCCGCAACCTGCCCCGGTATCTTGAAGGCCGTTCCAGGGAAGTAGATTTCTCAGCACCGAAGAGGGAGTTGGAAAGGACTTAACTTTTCAGAGCAGGCTGTGAGTCCTGGCTTTCCGCGATGGGGAGGGGGGCCTCCCGGGTCCCCTCGGTGCGGCCGGCCTCTCAGGCCCCGGGGCTGGACTGGAGCCGGGTGGGGGCTGGGCGGGGGCGCCGGTGTCCGCAGGGTCCGAGCGGCCGGCGCGTGTGAAGGTTACCGCTCCCCGGCGGGGCGGGGGCCGCGCGCTGTTGCTGGGGTCTGCGGGGCCTGCCCGCGCCCGCGCCCGCGCCCCCCCTCCTTCCCGGCCAGCCAGTGAGCGGTACCCGCCGCCGTTGCCAGGGGAAACTCGCCGCCCCGTTACCCAGCAACAAGCCTGGCCCAACCAGGCGCGAGGACCCCCCAGGCCCCGCCCGCCGCTGCCCACCGCGTGCCCAATGCCAGGCGGGCAGAGCCGGCCCGGCTCCCGGAGACGGCGAGCGCGCTCATTGGTCGCCGCCGCGCCTGCCCGCCCGCCCGCCCGCCCGGATCTTGGGGAGCCCTCGGCGCGGGGGGCGGGGAGGCGGGCCCCGGGGAGCTGCCGGGCTCGCTGCCTGCAAGCCTGCGGCCGGCTGGGGTGAGGCCCGGGCTGGGCACTGCCGCCCCCACCTCCCCGCCCCCCCGGCCCGCCCCGTAACTCGCACTCCCTGACGAGGATGGGCACTTGGGATGGGCTGGAAATAGGGGCCGCGCATCCCGTCGCTCCCCAGGACGGCACGCTGGAGTCGGCCTTGTGGAAACAGCTAGCAAGCCTCCCCTTCTCAGAGGGAGACCTGGGCATCCTGACTCCGCAAAGATAGGAGCTGGTTGTCTGCACATGCCCCCCCTCCCCCCACCTCAGACCCTCCCCAAACAGGATTTAGGCATCTTGACTTTAAAAAAAACAGGGGCTGGGGAATCTCTCCCAGAAAAAGATCCCATAAAAATAGGGGTCTCTCCTTCTCCCCAGAGGACTCAGGCATGCCCTGTCCTGTGACAACGAGCATATGAACCCCCCACCAAGGGATGCTAGTTTCCCAGTCCCTGGAAAGAAGCATTCAGGCTGCCCCCAGAGGGAACCCAGGCAGGTCGGCTTCTGAGAAAGTTAGAACTGAGCTCCCCACCCCCACAGGAAGCAGAGACTCTGGTCTTTGGGCCCTCAGGCAACGAGATGTCTCAGAGTCCGTGGGCATCCTGGCGCCTCACCATACTGATGCTGGGAGACCCCACAGATACACCAGTTACCAGACCCTCAGGTGTCCAGTTCATCCAGACTACCACCTACCCAGCCCCAAGGGGGTAGGCTGCGAGCTCGCCTCCCCTCCGAGTCATTTTCCCCAGGGTCTAGCTTGTTGATCTCCCAGGTCGCAGGCATCTGACCCCACAGCCACGCCCTCTGCTCCCTGGCACTCAACCTCCCCCCTCCCCCCACCACGCACATGCCGGGAACCCAGGAGTCGAAGCCCCAAGTGTCACAGAGCCTCCCCTCCTCCAGTCACCTGGCGAGGTGACCCAGCCCCTCACAGTGTGCAGGGGGTCCCTTCCAAGTCCTGGGGCCCTGGGATGCCCAGGACCCTAGGTCTGGTAGATCCTGGCTCCCAGTGCTTTTAGTTGGCCACCGGGGATCCGGGACCGCGAGCCTGCAGCCCCAAGGGACCCTGATGTGAGCGCCCAGGCTACTCCAGAGAGGCTCAGATTCCTCAGTCCTCACCCCCAGGAGACCCAGGCAGCCGAGCCCCCAGCTCCAGACGCGGGTTGAGTCCAGGTGCGGCCCGCCCCTACCCTGGTACCTGGGGTGTGGGGGGGTGGAGTCGAGGATTACTCAGCCTCCAGAATGAGGCGATGACATCATCCTGGGGGGGGGTGACTAATGGCCGCGCTGGGGGGGGCGGGGAAGTTTACCCGGTAACAGCGGCTGCCGCACGGCCCCGCCCCCGGGGAAGGGCCAGGAGAGGGAGGCATAAGCACACACACACACACACACACACACGCACACACACGCACATAAGCACACATACATACACAAGCCCACTTAGCATTTCCCCTCCCCCCAAGCATCCCACATCACACACATCCTATTGGGGCAAGGGCAGGGATGAGTGCGTGTGTGAGACTGTGTGTGTGTGTGACTGCGTGGTTTGTGTCCTGGAGAGTTCCCTGTCAGTCTGCTGGGCTACTGTGCTGCGTGTCCAGGGGTTGACTTATCTGAGCTGTGTTTGTGTAAAGTTGTGGTGTGGGACTGTGTCAGTGTACTGTCCTGTATCAGCTGATGGTGTGTGTCACAGGGATGATGTTGTGTGATGGCATTTGTCCCACGGGGTGGCTCTGACTCTGCGATTGTGTGTCAGTGTGCTATTTGTATGATATTTGGGCATGCTGTGTGTGAGTGTGATGGTGTATCTGTGTGTTTGTGTTCATGTGCTGTTTTGTGCAACTTCCTGGTGTGCATAGATGAGGTGATGTATGTCCCTGTGGTTGTGTTTGTGTGACAGTGGGATTGGATATGCATTGGAGTGCTGTTGTGCATTAGCAGAAATGTTTGTGGACATGCTGTGGTTGTATGCAACGGTGCAACTGTGTGGTTGCATCACTATGATTGTGTCTGCAATGCTGTGTGATCCTGGAATTGTGTGTGTGTACCATCATCGTTGTAAGTGTGTGTGCACAAAACTTCACATCCTTGGGATTATCTAGGCCACTCTGTGCCTCAGTGGAATTGTAAGATTTTGTGTGGTACGTTGTGTGTCACTGTGATAGTGTGTGCCTGAGTGCTTTGCTGCGTGTCAAGGGGAAAATGTGCGTGCCTGTCACTGCTAATGTGTGTTTGGACAACGCTGTGTATAGCAGGATACACTTGTCATTGTATTGGAAATGTTGTGAGTCTGTGGGATTGTGTGTTACTGAGTGTATGTACATCAGTGCAGTGCTGTGTGTCCTTCTGATTATGTGTGTTGTTGTGATTGTGTTTGTCAGTGTGATGTGTGTCCATGAGACTGTGCCTTTGTTAATAAGGTTGTGTGTCTGTGCAGTCTTGTGTCACTGTGATTGAATGAGTCATTGTTGTGATTGTGTGTATCACTGCGATAATGTATGTGCCATGACCACTGGCATTGTGTGTGCCACTTATATTGTGTGTTCTAGGGTCTAAGACGTGCAGAATACATGGGTCTGGGCAACACTGGGTTTCAGTGTGGTTGTGTGTTAGGGTAATGTTGTGTGTCATGGTGATTGTGGATCTCGGCAGTGCTGTGTGTCCCGGAACTGCGACTGTGTCCCTGAGATTTTGTGCGTCTGCGATGCTGTGTGTCTCTGCGTGTTCCTGGGGCCGTGTGTGTACGACACGATGTGTGTCGCTGCGATCGTGTGCGTATGGGGGGCAGGCGATGCTGCATGTCCCTGGGACAGGGTAAGTGTGTGAGCCACTGTGATTGTGTGGCCACGTGCTTCGCTGGGTGTCGGGGGAAGGTGCATCTCCAGGCCTCCTGCCCGAGAACAGCGACGCTGCTCTCTGATTGGCTGCGGCCTCGCCAGTGAGAAGCTTCCGAATCCTGCGGTAACTTGGTAACTCGTAACTCGGCCGCCGCCGCCGCCACCGTGGGGATGAGGGGGTAGGGAGGGGCCCCGCCTATATCCCGCAGGGCTCACCCCTACAGGCGACCCTAACCCCGAGTGCCCCTCCCGGATCGCCCTCACCCCACCGCTCCCCAAACTCACCTCGATCTCCGCAGCCCTGACTCCATCTCCCTCTCCTTCCCCATCTCGGCCACTCGCTAGGACTCTCTCCACTTCTGTCGTCCCCGCTTGTTTCTCCCTATGTGTGTGTCCTCGTTTGCCTCTTTCTCTTTTTGTCTCTGTCTCCCGCCTCCCACCTCTGTCTCTCCTTTATCTCTCTCTCTCCCCAACTCTCTCTTCCTGTCTCTGTCCCTCCTGAGACTTTCTCGGGCTCTCTCTGTCTCCCCCTCCTCTGCCTCAGTCTCCCCATCTTTGCGTCTTCCCACGTCTTGGCTCTGCCTCCCTCCCTTCCCCGTCCCCTTTCTCTCTCACTCCCACAGTCAAGCTCAGAATTCACTTTTCATTCTGCGGAGGCAGCCCGGGGACCGACCATTCGCTACTTCACCCTCGCCCCTCCCCGCAAACCCAGGCTTCAGCCAGCAGGCCCCACGCAGGGCAGACTTCAGGAAGGACTTCCCTCCCTGGTTCAGCACTGGAGTTTTATCGCTCGGGCCAGCCGGAGCCCCGGAGGCCCCGTGGCTTCCGGAGGCGCCCGGGCGGGATGAGCTCACTGCAAGTTGGCTTGGATTTCATCAGCTTCCTCCACCGGAGTTGCCCCCGTTCCTCATCCCGCGCGGGCCGAGCCGGTGAATCCGCTGGGCGCCTGCTGCCTCCGAGCGGCGAAAGGAGGAAGCGCAGGCTCCGGCGTAAAAACCCAACCTTTGCAGTTCACGATGTCACCAGCTCACGAGTGCGAGTGCGGCAAATAGGAATCCATTTCATCCTCACAGTAACCCCATGAGACAGAGGCAATTTTCTATCCCATTTACAACTGGGAAACTGAGGTCAGAGCCTTGAGGTCAGCCGCCTGAGGTTACATATCTGATGAATAGAGCCCTTTAGAGGTTCACATGTGAGAAGGGAATTCTAGTAATCACCCAGATGTCTGCGGTCATTTCTTCTTTTTGTTTTTAAGATTTTTTTTTTGATGTGGATCATTTTTAAAGTATTTATTGAATTTGCTACAGTATTGCTTCTGTTTTATGTCTTGGCTCTTGGCTGCCAGGCATGTGGGCTCCTGGCTCCCCAACCAGGGACAGAACCCACACCCCCTACGTTGGAAGGTCTATGCCAAGCACTGTTACAGGCGCTGGGGACACAGAAGTGAAGAAAACAGACAAAAATCTCTGCCTTCCTGGGGCTGATACTCTAGTTTGGAGGAGATAGGCAATGGATAATAAAATTAACAATACAAAATGAGTCTCAAAGTAGATAAAAGAAGCAGGGAAGGTGGACCGAGAGTGTTGAGAGTGGTCTTAATCACCACGGTGAGCAGGAAAGATCTTCCAGAGAAAGTGATACTGGAGGAAGAGCCCAAAGGAGGTGCCCCTGCAGAGGGAAAGGCAGGTACAAAGGTCCTAAGGCAAGAGTGGACATGTCCAGAGGAGACAGGAGCGCTGTGGGGCTGGAAGGGCGTGAGGAAAGAGAGAGGGTGAAGTCCATACAAGATTAGATCGTGCTGAGGACTTTACTTTTTACTCGGCGTCAGGTGGCAGCCACTGGAGAGTTCCCAGCAGAGACGGGGAGGTGAGCTGACTTCGTTCTTAAGGCGCCCCTGGCGGCCAAGTGGGAAACAGATTGTCGGGTTGTGGGCGGAGCGAGCAGAGAGCCCCGGGAGGATGCGATTGTAACAGCACAGGTTGGGATGGTGGAAACTGGACCCGAGTGCGTACCGTGGAGTCAGGCTGAACGTGGAGCCGATGGGATTGGCCGAGGCATTGGGTGCGGATGTGTGGGAAAGAGGAATTTAGAGGGTTTTGTCCTGAGCAGCTGGAAGGATAAAAAGGCCAGGATGATGATGATAATAACAATCATAATAATGGCGATTCCCACATTCTGTGCACCTACTGCCAAATTCTGTGACAACTCACCGCTTTATGCACCCGTCCTGGTTAAACCCTTCTGACCATCCTGAGAAGCCAGAGGTGGAGGGGGCCAGTGTAGTATTCTGGATTTATTGAGATTTTATTTTGAAAGTGGAATCTACATGATTTGCTCAGTAGCTGTGTGTGGATTTGATGGATAATAACAATAATAGCCTACACATAGAGTGTGTGTCTGGAACCGTTCTCAGCACTTCAACTGTATAATCTTATTTAATCCTCACAGCCTCCCATCATTAGCACCATTTTACATAAGCAGAAATCGAGGCAAGAAAGATTAAGTATCTTGTCTAAGCACAACTAATAATTACAAAAACTTATTATAGAGGTGTTAGTGTGGGCTCTGGGAATCAGAAGGATCGCTTTGGGTTCAAATCCC
Organism: Capricornis sumatraensis; assembly: GCF_032405125.1. Taxonomy (NCBI): domain Eukaryota; kingdom Metazoa; phylum Chordata; class Mammalia; order Artiodactyla; family Bovidae; genus Capricornis; species Capricornis sumatraensis. Next base: position 59,583,692 of record NC_091088.1, read on the forward strand.
AGCTGGATGTGTGACCTTAAACAGCTCACAAGGACTCCGGGTTTTGGTATCCTGCTTTATAAAATGGAGATTGCAAGAGTACCATTTTTACCAGGACTTGGGAATGAATTGCTGCTGCTGCTGCTGCTAAGTCGCTTCAGTTGTGTCCGACTCTGTGCGACCCCAGAGACGGCAGCCCACCAGGCTCCACCATCCCTGGGATTCTCCAGGCAAGAACACTGAAGTGGGTTGCTATTCCCTTCTCCAATGCGTGAAAGTGAAGTCGCTCAGTTGTGTCTGACCCTCAGCGACCCCACGGACTGGAGCCTTCCAGGCTCCTCCATCCATGGGATTTTCCAGGCAAGAGTACTGGAGTGGGGTGCCATTGCCTTCTCCTGGGAATGAATTGCTGAGGAACAAAAGAGAACCACAGAGAGACTTCACTGGTGGGTCCAATGATCAATGCATGGGAATGCCATGCTTTCGAGGCATCAGTGCAGGGGGACTTGGGTTTGATCTCTGGTCTGGGAACTAAGATTCCTCATGCACCACAACAAGACAAACAAAAACCCCCAACAACAACAACAAAACTCAGCGGCAAGAAAGGCTTAAATGTTAGTACAGACTCCTTTGGGGGCTTCCCAGGTGGCACTAGCGGTAAAGAATCCACCTGCCAATGCATAAGAGATGCGGGTTTGAGTCCTGGGTTGGGAAGATCTCCTGGAGGAGGGCATGGCAACGCACTCCAGTATTCTTGCCTGGAGAATCCCACGGGCAGAGGAGCCTCGAGAGCTATGGTTCCCAGGGTCACAAAGAGTCAGACACGAGTGAAGCGACTTAGCATGTACACACACTCTCTTTAAGGCCTGGGGCTACAGAGACGCGATCTTAAGACAATCCTGATAAAACAAATATTCAGTCAGTCACCTCAGAGGGCCTACAAGGTGTGGTGCTCAGAGGGCAAAAGAGCAAGATAAGCCCAAAGGGCCTCACAACACAGGGACGGAAGGCAGCAGACCCTTCCTGCCTTTCCCTCCAGGTTGCAGCTGGTGCAGAATATCTGAGCCCTCCTGGGCAGCATGGCTTGTCCTTTTTTGTCTAAAGGTATCTGTCCTGTCCTTCTTCCCCATAGAAGGAAAGTGTACATACCTCATCCAATCAGCAAAGGACTCGCAAGCTGTCTAGCCCATTCTTTTGTTCCCTGGTTATAAAAACAGGCAAATGACCCAGATTCCTTGTCCCGCTCCCTTGAGCTGGCCCGCTGTTCTAACAGTGTCTCCCACTCTGATAATTTCTTCTTCTTTTGTTCTGCCTCCTGTCTGAAAATTCTTTTCAGGGACCACAACACAAGGTTTGAGTCTTGTGAGGACTCCTCCAGGCAGGACTCCCTGATTGCCTCCTTGCTTCCCCAGGCTCATAGGAGCTCGTCTTATCTGTACCTCCGCTTACGCAGCTTGTGTCAGGGAATATGCCTCCCAGTGCCTCTTACTGGGCCAGGATGGGCCTGCCTCAGCCTCCCTTTCTGTCTTACAGCAAGGAATGGAGCCACCATATTCCCTCTCTTCACCCGGGACACGGCTCTATTCACCTGGCTTGCCCCCAGCGTTTCACTCTGATCTCTACTGAAATGTCACCTTCTCCGAGAAGCCTTCCAGGACCATCTTTGTCCCCTCACTCTGCCTTATTTTGCTCCACAGTTCTCCTTTTACATAGTCATTTGTTTAGCTAGTTACAGTGTGTTTTCTTTACTTGAAAGTCACCTCCATGGCGGCAGGGACATAACTGTACTTTCGACTTTCCATTTCACAGATTGAAAAAAAAAACTGATCAAGGCTCCTCCGCAAAGCAGGTTTCATAGTTCAAGGACTATTTGTTGAATGAACGCGTCTGGGGTGGAAAGCGGCGGAGAGTCCGCCACACCGCCCCCTGGTGGCGAGTGGGAAACTCGCACCGCGAAGTACCCTGCCAGGCTGTCCCAATTTTCTACAGACGTTCAGGCCCTCTGTTATTGCCTGTGTACTAATTAATACTAGGACGTAACTCCATTTCACGTTAAACACAAAGTATTGTTTACGATCATTTTTTGAACTTTCAAATTTTCCTTTTAAATGCTTTAAAACGTTGCTTCAACTGAGGCATAACTTCCATAATTTTGTAAGGCTCACAAATCCCACACGTGAAACTCCATGTAATACGTACACCCAGCCCAGGGTCCGAGATGGGGGATGCAAGATACAGACATTACCCCTAGGAGCTTCCCTCAGACGCCCTCTAGTCACTGTTCCCCCGGGGTAACCATTATCCTGAATGCTAACAGCGGAGATCAGTGTTGCCTCTTCCAGAACTTCAGACAAACGGCACCATGCAGTATGTGCCCCTCCGTGTCTGTCTGGCTCTTGTCCCTCGGCTTCATGTTTGTCCCATTCATCATGTTGCCGTGCATCATCGGAGACCGTTTGTTTTCTGTTTCCTTTTTGGCTGCGCGTCCCTGGCACGTGGGATCTTAGTTCGCTGGCCAGGGATCGAACTCACAAGCCCTGCATTGGAAGCGCAGAGCCTTAACCACTGGACCACTGGGGATGTCCCCGCCCTCGTTTTTGTATAGTATTCCTTGGTAGGAAGACATCACAGTGTGACCATCCACTTCGCTGCAGGCGTTTGAGTTGCTTCCGGTTTGGGGTTGGATTAGTCTACTCGTTAGGGCTGCCATAAGAAAGTAGCACAGACTGGATGGCCTAAACGACAGATACTCATTTTTTCAGAGTTCTCAGACATCCGGATGTCTGAGATCAAGGTCTCGGTGGGGGTGGTTTCTTCTGAGGCCTCTCTCGTTGGTTGGTAGAGGGCCACTTTCTCTCTGTGGGTTCCAGTGGTCTTCTGTGTGTCTTAACCTCTTCTCATTCATTTTTTGGCCTCAGCACAGGGCATGTGGGATCTTAGATCCCCTACCAGGTATTGAACCCACGCTCCCTGCATTGGACGTGCTGAGTCTTAACCGCTAGATAGCTGTGAAGTTCCCCTAATCTGCTTTTCTTATAAGAATACCAGTCATCCTAGACTAGGGTACATTCTAATGATCTCATATTCACTTAACTATGAGAGACACGTAATCTGTCTCAGTGAGGTCACACGCTGGGGTCCTGAGGTGGGGGTTAAGACTTCAAGATATACATTTTGGGGTGATACAAATCAGCCTGTAAGAGGGCCTATTATGTAAAAGCTGCTATGAACATTGTGATTCGTGGCACATCTTTTGGGGCACACGTGTACGCGGTGCATGCGTGCTCAGCCGCTTCAACTGTGTCCAACTCTTGTGACCCCATGGGCTCTAGCCCACCAGGCTCCCCTGTCCATGGGATTCTCCAGGCAAGAACACTGGCACGGGTTGTCCTGCTTGACCGCAGTCTAGGTCAGGTGCTCCTCAAGGCTGACCCTGCCAAGGACGGCTTCCTTGCTTCCCTTTTTTGTAAATGATTTATTTATTTGGCTGCACTGAGTCTGAGTTGGGGCACATGGGATCTTCCATCTTAGTTGTGGCATGCAGGATCTAGTTCCCTGACCAGGAATCAAACCCAGGCCCCTTTCACTGGGAGTGTGCAGTCTTAGCCACTGGACCACGAGGGAAGTCCCAAAGGAGGGCTTCCTGGAGGAGGTGACATCTGAGCTGAGCTCTGAAGGATGAAGAAGACTTAACCAGTGGAAGAGGCTGTGAAGGGTGTTCCAAGCAAGAGGAATGGCTTATTTCCAAGGCCCAGATAAGGGAGAGCATATTATTTTCAAGGAGCTAAAAATATTGTTCTGTATGGCTAGAGGAGGGTTTCTCAGCGTCGGTTCTATTGACTTTCTGGGCTGGATAAGTCTTTGTTGTGGGGGCTGTTCTGTTCATTGGAGGATGTTCTGCAGGTTCTCAGCCTCAACCCAATAGATGCTAGGGGGACCCTCTCCTTAATCTTCCCTAATCCAAGATGATCTGGGCTCCACCTCCTTGCTCTAACCAAACTGGCAAGGGCCCTGTATTCCAAACAAGGTCACAGTCTGGGGTTTTAGTTGTGATAACCAAAAATGTCTCCAGATGTTGTTAAATGTCACCTGAGGGGCAAAATCGTCCCTGTTGAGAACCAGGAGGTGAGACCGTGGAGGGCGAGGATGGCAGAGAGGGAAAGAGGCGGTCTGAGAGGTCAGCAGAGGGCTGGGTACCCTCAAGTCTCCTCTTTCCGCCTGAGGGACTCTATGGAGGATGGGCCATGTGGAGGCTGGCCGGCCTGGGGACTGGGTTCAAATTCTGACCCCGCCACTGCAGTGACTGGATTGTGGTCTCCGAGATAGGTCCACTTGGAACCTCAAAACGTGACCTTATTGGTCTTCCCTGGTGGCGCAGTGTATGAGAATCCATCTGCCGACGCAGGGGACGCAGGTTCGATCCCTGGTCCAGGAAGATCCCACACGACAGAGGAACTAATCCCGTGTGCCACAACTACTGAAGCCCGAGCGCCTAGAGCGTGTGCTCTGCAAACAAGAAAAGCCACCATGATGAGAAGCCTGTGCACGGCAGCTAGAGAGTAGCCCCCACTCAACTAGAGAAAAGCCCGCACACAGCAACAGAGACCCAGTGAAGCAAAAAAATAAATAAGTACATTAAAACCTACTGGGAATAAGGGTCTTTCTGGATGTAGTGAAAGCTAGGAACTCAAGCTGAGCTCATTCAGGATTAGGGTGGGGCCTGCATCCAATGACAGGTGTCCTTATAAAAGACAGACAAGGAGAAGATACAGAGAAATCCAGAAAGGAAGGCCTGGTGAAGGCTGAGGTGGAGACTGGAGTGATGGGTCTGTAAGCCACGGGGAAGACTTGCCAGCGGCCTCCAGAAGCTGGGACAGAAGCAGGGCTTCCAGAAGGAAGCATCTCTACTGAGACCTTGATTTCAGACCTCTGGCTGCCTGAAATGCGAAAGAATGTATGTCTGCTATTTTGAGTCATGCTGTTTGAGGTCATTTGTTATCCGACACCAACCCAGCCGCTCAGCAGCTGTGACACCGTGGATGGAGAAGCCTCACTGAGTCTGTCTTCTCTTTCTGTAAAATGGGTATAAACAAGGCACCCACCTTTTAGGACTATGACACATATGAAAAGAGTATCCTTTTAATCAATAAGTTAGCAAACATTTGTGACATGTTCATAGATCATCAGCTGGCCTGTTATGTGGTCAGTGGTATTACACGTAACAGAAATATAATCGAACGTGGGTCTCCCGCATTGCAGGCAGAGTCTTTACCAACTGAGTCACCAGGGACGCCCAACAGAAATATAATAGTGGCAGTGAAATGCACTTAATGTGTTCTGGGGACAGGTTTTTTTTTTTTCTAATTTACTTAGCTGCGCCGGGTCTTTGTTGCGGCACGTGGGATCTTCAATCTTTGATGCAGCATGTGGGATCTTTAGCTGTGGCACGTGAACTCTTAGCTGTGGCATGTGGGGTCTAGTTCCCTGACCAGGGATCAAATCCCTGCCTCCTGCATTGACATTAAGGAGGCTTAGCCACTGGACCACCAGGGAAGTTCCTGGTCATCGTGTGGAGTGCCTCTTGCTGCTATCAAACAACACATGTATTCTCTTACCATTCTGGGAGTCAGAGATGCAAAGTCGATTTCACTGGACCAAAATCAAAGTGTCAGCAGGACCACACTCCTTGCAAGGCTTGAGGGGAGAATCGGCTCACTAACCATTTCCAGTTGCTGTTCCAGCTGTGGTCTGTGCATTCTCTGACTTCTGGTTCCTTCCTCCCTCTTCAATATGAACAGTGGAGCATCTTACTTTAACGGCATGTGGCCTTCCTTGTCAAATCTCCCTCTGCTTCCCCCTCTTTTATTTGAAAAATGTAATTAATTATTTTAATTTCTTGGTCTTCTCCTGTGGCATATGTGGGGGTCTAGTTCCCTGACCAAGGATTGAACCCGGTCCTCCTGCACTGGAAGCATGGAGGGTGAGCCACGGGACCACCAGGGAAGGTCCTGCTTCCTTCTTCTAAGGACCCTTGTGATTGGCACTGGATCCACCCTGATGGTGGATGGTGCAGGGTTCTCTCTCCATCTCAGGTTTCTTGACTTGATCGTATCAGCAAAGTCCCTTCTGCCACATAACGTAACGTTCTCAGGCTCCAGGGATCAGAAGGCGGGTATCTTTGGAAACCACTATTTAGCCTACGAGGTCCTTGGTGGCTCAGTGGTAAAGAATCCGCCGGCAGTGCAGAAGACACAGGTTCGATCCCTGGGCTGGAAAGATCCCTTGGAAGAGGAAACGGCAACTCACTGCAGTATTCTTGCCTGGGAAAGCCCATGGACAGAGGAGCCTGGCAGGTCACAGTCCATGGGGTCACAAACGGTTGGACACGACTTAGCAACTAAACTCCTACCACTATTCAGCCTGCAGCAGCCCCGGCTGGTAGCCCACTGGGGCGGGCACTGTACTTGTCATTCTACGGATGAGGACCCTAGGGCTCAGAGAAGTTAAGTGACTTCCTTGTGGTCCCACAGCTCAGGTGGCAGAGCAGGGATTTGAACCTAGACAACCTGATCTCAGGGCCAAGATATCGCTTGTTCTCCTCACTGTCTCTCTGGGGTCAGGCAGCCCCAGGTTCAAATTCCAGGTTGGCTGCTGATCAGCTGGATGACTGGGGGCCAGCACCATCAGCTGAGTCTTCATGTCTAACATGTGTGTGAACATACCTCTCCATATAGAAGCGATCAACAAGGGCCTTCTGTAGAGCACAGGGAACTGTAGTCAATGTCCTGTAATAACCTATCATGGAAAAGAATCCGAAAAAAGGACACATATGTATGAGTACCTATGCCAGGCCGCTTTAGTCCTGTCCACCTCTGCGCGACCCCATGGACTGTAGCCCACCAGGCTCCTGTGTACATGGGATTCTCCAGGCTAGAATATTGGAGTGGGTTGCCATTTCCTTCTCCAAGGAATCTTCCTGACCCAGGGATCGAACTTGGGTCTCCTGCATTGTAGGTGGATTCTTTACCAATCTGAGCCACCAGGGACACCCACTTTATATCAACATATATACCCAACTGAATCACTTTGCTCACCTGAAACTAACACAACATTGTAAATCAACTATACTTCAATTAAAAATTAAAAGAAAAAAAAATAGAGACGTCTCTAACGGTTCAGTGGTTAAGACTCTGAGCTTCTACACCAGGGGGCGTGGGGTTGATCCCTGGCTATGGAGCTCAGATACCACAGCCCCCGGCAGTGCAGTCAAAACAAATAAAATTAAATAAAAATTTATTTAATAAAAGTATAAAATGGGAATGAGAATGCTCACCTCTGGCTGGGTGGGGCAAAGGGATCAAGACCACGTGGGGCCTAAGCCTGTGGCTTTGCTCCAGGCAGGGACCCAGGCACTGGCAGCTCAGCGGACCTTCTTACTGGGCCCCTGTGCTCTCCTTTGTAAAGTGGAGATGATAAAGAATTCCCTTCATTGCCCAGAGTTCTGGTGAAGATGCTGAGTGTCTCAAGGAGGGATTCTCAAGGTCTGGCTCACTCTGCTATCTCACCTTCTCGTCCCTAGTAGACATACCAAGAGTGCTCAGTTTCCCTTTTTAAAAATAATTAATTTTTGGCTGGGCTGGGACCTCATCGCTGCGTGGGCTTTGCTTCAGTCCCGGCGCGCGGGGGCTACTCTCTACTTGTGGTGCGCGGGCTTCTCATCGCAGTGGCTGCTCTTATTGCGGAGCACGGGCTGTAGGGCGCGTGGGCTTCAGTAGCTGTGGTTCACGGGCTTAGTTGCTCGGCGGCGTGTGGGATCTTCCGGGATCAGGGATCCAACCTGTGTGTCCAGCACTGGCAGGTGGGTTCGTTATCACGGAGGCACCAAGGAAGCCTGAAGTCTCACTTTTTAATCAGAGAGTGGCCACTCAAACTACACTGAGACAGACTCTTTGGCTGTGATATTGGCAAAGATCAAAGACGAAGAATACCCCTGTCCGTGAGGCTGCCAGGGGACCTGCACCACTGTCCTGTCTGGAAAAGTGGCAGTGAGCACTAGGCCTTTCCTGAGCAGCCACCATCCCGTGGAACAGAGGAAGTGCAACCCTCTGGGTCCCCCTATTTCCACAGCTTTGCCCAACACCCTGGGAGGTGCCCTTGCAGTCTTGTACATGTTTTTAAAGGCTGTGGGATCTTAATTCGCTGACCAGGGATTGAACCCTACCCCCAGCAGTGAAAGCACCAAGCCCTAACCACTGGACCACCAGGGAATTTCCCACTCTTTTTTTCAGGAGGGTTTCCAACTGGTATAAACTTCAGGTTCTACATACCCTGGGTCCACCTCTCTTCATTCTTTTTTTCCCCTGGAAAATAAAAATGGGAATTAACCTGTGATTCAGCAATCTGCTTTCCTAGAAGACAAGACGAATGGTTTCCATTTATTGAGAACTTACAATATTTCAGGCCAAGCACTGGGTGTCTATTAATTCATGAATCCATTGAATTCTGCGCAACAAACAGTAGGATGGTGTTATGATCTCCGTTTACAGATGGAGAAGATGAAGGCCAGAGAAGTTTCCTATGCGTGTTGCCCAAGATCACACAGTTGGTACATGACAGAGCCAGGATTCAAAGCCAGATCTTCTGGCTTCAGAGTCAACAGCCTTACTCATGACATTAGGAGCCCTTTTGTGAACAGGATCACAGATCATGCAGTCATCAAGCTATGCGCCTATAGAAATTCAATGCTGCATCGCTGGCAACCTCCCCAGTTAGAAACAACTCGAACATCCACGAGACCAGTTGGACTAAATTATGGCTCATCTGTAGGACAGAATTTCACGTGGCAGTTTAAAAGCTAGTCAACCATCCACGGGCTAACTTCAAGGTATAGAATTTCAGGGCATACGTTTTGTTTCACAAACAAGGAAGAAAATAATAGTACTAGCCAAGATTCAGTCAGGGACTTCCCTGGTGGTCTAGTGGTGAGGACTCCTCGATCTCACTGCCAAGGGTAGGGTTCAGTTCCTGGTCGGGGACCTAAATTCCAACCCCCTGCCAAAAAAATCACTCATTCATTAAACAAATAGGTTTTGAGAGAGACTCTTATGTATGACGCACTGTTGGAGGTACTGCGGACATAACACAGAGAATATAGTTGAGAAAAAAGTCAGTAAACAGTCAATCCTACAGGAAATCAACCTTCAGTATTCACTGGAAGGATTGATGCTGAAGCTGAAGCTCCAACTCTTTGGCCACCTGATGCAAGGAACTGACTCACTGGAAAAAAAACCCCGATGCTGGGAAAGATTGAAGGCAGAAGGAGAAGAAGGTGACAGAGGATGAGATGGTTGGATGGCATCAGTGATTCAACAGATATGAGTTTCAGCAAACTCCAGGAAACAGTGAAGGACAGGGAAGCCTGGGGTGCTGCAGTCCACGGAGTTGCAGAGTCAGACATGACTTAGAGGCCGAACAGCAAGAGAATAAAGTGAAACACGGTAGTTTAGGGGGTAAACAGTAAGATGGAGACATAAAACTGAAAGAGAAAAGCATGGGAGGTTTCGAAATTTTCAAACGAGTGGTTTCAAGGAAGACCTCAAAGAGGCAAAACTGAATACACAACTGAAGCCGGTGATGCAGTGATTTTGGTAGGCATTTGAAAAATTTTTACTTATCTATTTATTTCTGTGGCTGTGCCTCAAGGCTTGCGGGATCTCAGTTTCCGATCAGAGATTGAACGTGGGCTCCATGTGTGAAAGCACCCAGCCCTACCCACTGACACACCAGGGAATTCTTGGGGGATTTTAAATTGTATGTGTAGAGAAGGTCTCTGAAAGGCTGTTAATGATAACCATATAGGGGCAGTGGATTGCCAGGTATTTTCGCTTCCCATGTTTTAGACCACAAACTAAATTCATCAGCAATCTCAGGAAATCTGGTCTGCTCACTTACAACTGTCATCACCTCCTGTAAGGGTGTTCCATAGCATTTATCGTCACTTGTAACAATAGGTAAATTATGTCTAAGCTTTGTTTAATGTATGTAACCCTCTTGACTCTGTAGCAAAACCCAGTAGGTCCTCCTCTGAGCATCTTCCAGTTTCCTAGAAGCACCAGTTCACTCACCACAGGGCCTTTGCACAGGCTGTGTCCCCTGCCTGGACAGCCCCCCCTCTCAGTCTAGCCTCATCTCTCTCACAAGACATCCCCCACAGTTCTGTTTTCTGTCGTTTCACATGTACTTGTGCCTTCCCTCAAGAGTCCAGGGATGGGGTCTGCCTTGTTCATCACCTTAACCCCCACTTCCCTATCCCCCCAGTACACAGCTGGCACTCAATGCTGATTCAGAGGAAGAAGAGGTTCTTTCCATTGAAAACTGTGAGCTCCTACAACTAACTATAAAGTTTCACTGGCAGGAGGGTGGGGGACCCCCGCCAACCTCCCAGCACAAGCTGGCAGGTCAGGCTTCCAAGAGTTACTTGAAGGAACCAGGAAAGAGGAGATGCAAATAGAGACCAGAGAGAGGATGGTGTTTCCTTTCCCTGGAAGAAAGTCATTCAGGTAGAAGACAGTAGAACAAGCTTGCAGAACACTCTGGGCGCCCGCTCAACCCACTCCCGCCTCCACCCGGCGTGGGGGGTTGGGAGGAGGGGGTGTTGGCGGGAAGGAGCGCCGCGCCTTTAAGGCTCCCGGAAACAGGCCTGCAAGACCGGAAGTAACCCGCTTTAGTTCCCTTCTTCACGTGATGCAGGCCGGAAGTGACGCGCGTGGCCCGGGAGCTGCAGACGCGGAGGCCGACGGAGCCGGAGTCGCGGACGCCGCGGGGTCTCCGGGACAGGTGACCGGGGGAGGGGGCCGGGAGCGCGCCCGGAGAGGGCGGGGCCTAACGCCCCACGTGGGGGGAGCGGGCGCCGGCGCTGGCGGGGTAACCCGCCGCCCGTGGGGGCGGGGTCAGAGTACTCCGCGGGGGGCGGGGACTGGACGCCCACATGGGAAGCTAGAAGGGTGCTGAGGGGGCGGGCCGTCGGCGGGGCAGGGCCTGGGTGGGCCGGGCTCCGGACTCATCCGGAGCCACGGTGGGCAGCTGGGGAGGGCCCGAAAAAAGTTATGCTGGGGCTGGGGGCGGGGCCAAATATTACCCTGAGGACTAGGGGCGGGGCCGGAAAGTTTCGCGTGTCCTGGAAGTGGGTCCAGGAAGTCAGGGGCGGGGCCAGGGGCTGACCTGAGGGTCGGGGCGGGGCCAGGCGCCGGTAGGGCGGAGCCAAAAAGTTTCGCAGGAATCGGGCCGCTGAGCCAGAATTTAGGGGCTCTGGGTACGGGGCCAGACACTGACGGGCGGGGCGGGGGCGGAGCCAGGGGCGTGACCAGAGGCTGGGCTTAGCAAATCGGAGGCGGGGCCAAAGTGTTGGCTGGTGAGCCGGGGGCGGGACCGGTGCCAGAAGGCGAGGAGGAGGGGGCGGGTTTAGGCTGCTGCCTGGGGCTCCTGTGGGCGGGGCCAGGAAGTTGGCTGGGGCCGTCGGACGCCGGAAGGGGGTGGGGTTAATTACGCGCCTGTGGGCGGGGTCAGAGGTTTGGCGGGAAAGGCGGGGCCGGAAAGTTTGCCTCTCTTCGCGGCGGGGCTGTGGCGTTCCGGACCGGGTGGAGACTGGAGCCTTTCCCTAGAAAGCCGCGTGAGGGCGGGGCGGTTTTGTCTGCGCCTGGGCGGGGAGGCTGTTCACCCAGGAGGCCAAACCAGACCCGGGAAGCCTGGGTCTGTTGGAGGAATCTTTGTTGGGGTGCAGGGGGCGGGGCTTTAATATCCCTGAGGGTAGGGGCAACGAATAGGAATGGGGCTCGGACTATTTTTTGAGTGTAGGGTTATAAGACGTCGCTGAAATTCCTGGGGAAGTGTTAGGTGTAGATTATTAAACGGGATGTAAGCAGCACCAGGTTGAGCAGGGGGAGTCGGCCTTTCTTGCGCAGGTCGTGGGAGAGGCTCATCCTAAAGCTCTCTTGGGGTAGAAGCCTGGGTTTTAAACTCTCAGCACAGGGGTGTGGAGACTGAACTAGGATTTTCATTTTGAAGGGAGCAGTGTGGGGTGTTTCCCTAAGTGGTGGGGCGGGCCCAGAACTTTCCCAGGGTGTGTGTGACTACATTGTTTACAGAGGAATGGATGGGTCCAAAACCCTCTTGAGAGTACTGAGTCTAAACTTCTCCTGGTAGGGGGTGGGCTAGAAGAGGGGCTTCAAGAAGAGGGACTGGGAGTGAGGGCGAGAATTCTTTTGGAGTGAAGGGTGTGTGTGTGTGTGTGTGTGTGTGTGTGTGTGTCCCTTGGAGTAAAGGGAGTGTGTGTGTGTGTGTCCCTTGGAGTGAAGGGATGTGTGTGCGCATTTGAGGAGCCCCCAGTCTGGAACAGGAAGAGACAGATTGAGTGGAGCCATTGGCCTTAGTCCTTCTGTTCCCTCTGCCCTCAGGAGCCCCCAGTGCTGTGTCCAGATTCTGCAGGGGAGGTTTGCTGGGACCCAGGCCCCCCTCTGCCAGTGGAATGGTGAGAAGAAAAGTGGGGTCTTTGAGATCTGAGCTTTGGGGCAGGGGGCTTGGGAGGAGAGGTTCTCGGCCCGCAGACCCTGGAGCAGGTAGAGGTTTCCAGCTTCTTATCTGTCCGCCCCTCTCAGTCAGCCGCACTGGATCTGAAATCGAAGGAGGAGAAGGATGCTGAGCTGGACAAGAGGATCGAGGCTCTTCGGCGGAAGAATGAGGCCCTCATCCGGCGCTACCAGGTGCCCTAGCCCCGCCCTGGGAGACCCCATCCCCTCTCCTCCCCGCAGTGAGTTTCCCTCACCTCTCCTTCCTTAAAACCTTTTCATGACTCCTCATCACTGTCAGGGTAAAAGCCGAGGGCCTTAGCCTGGGATTCCTCCTTTCATTCCATCATTGGTTTGTTCGTTCACAAGTATTCATCAGGGCCCATTGCTCAGTGGCACTGTGGCGGCAGCGGTGATGGAGGGGACCCCGGGCCTGCCTTTCCAGGGCTCACAGGCCAGTAGGGGCCCAGCCATGGCTTCAGTCAGTGATGAGCGAGTGGGCCAGCCTGGGATGGAGGAGCTCAGGGTTCTGTGAGCCCAGGTGGGGCTCTTCACCCAGCCTGGGGGATATTAAGGAGGACTTCCTGGAGGAGGGGATTCTGAGACTCGAAAGGTGAGTAGATGTTAGCCGGTCTTTTTTTTTTGCTGCACCACATGTCTTGTGGGGGTCTTAGTTGCCTGACTAGGGACTGAACCCAGGCCCATGGGAGCGGAGCAGGCGGTCCTAACCACTAGACCAGCAGGGAAGTCCCAGCTAGCTGAAAAGGAGAGCAGAACATTCCGCACAGAGGGGACAGTTTGTGCAGAAACTTGGAGCTTAAAGTTGGAGGGTCAGATGGAGGATATTGACCTGCAGAGACCCGCTGGGGCCCGGCCATGCAGGCCATAAGGCTAAGAGTTTGGACTTTTCCCTAAGGACATTGGGGAGCCATCAAGGGCTTTGAGTGGAAGTGGGGCCAGGTCAGAATAGGTTTGTAGGACGACTCTTTTGGTTGCTGTGTGGTGGAAGATGGGAGGAGAGGACACTGGGGACAGGAAACTGGGGCAGGGACTTCGCAGGGGGCGAGGGGTGGGGGCCGTATGGAGAGGAGGTGCCTGGCCTGGGACAGGGCTGTTGGGAGGGACTCAGTGACTGATGGACGGTGGCAGGAGGTGAGGAGAGGATCCAGGATGAGGCCCAGGTCCCTGTCACAGGTGCCAGAGTAGGTGTTGGGGCTGTCCCTGAGATAGGAGGAGGAGTAGGCTTCATTTATTCATTCTTCATGCATTCATTCATTAAAAAAAAATAAAAGGATGTTGAGCCTCTGTTGTGTGCCAGGCAGTGTTCTAGGCTTGGGGTATATATCAGTGAACAAAACAGACAGATATCGCTGACCCAGAGTAGATTCTGTTATGGGGAGGAACCAGATAAGAAGCAAAATAGACATAATGTCCTGTTGTGAAAGGGGTGGGGGGAGGGCGGGGTGGTGTGTGGAGAATGGCAGGCGAGCTGGTCAGGGAAGGCCTTCCTGAGAAGGGGACCTTTGAGCAGAGGCCTGCAGGAGGTGGGGGACTGGAGAATCTATGGAGAAGGGGCATTTCTGGCAAGGGGAACAGCAGGTGCAAAGGCCCTGAGGCAGGTTTGAACCTGGTATGTTCCAGGCACAGTGAGAGGGTCACAGTGAGCGAGAGGAGAGAGTGGGAGGTGAGGATGGGATGGTAACGAGACCACACCCTGTGGAGCCCCATTGGCTGTGGGGGAGCCTTTGACTCTGGCTCAGAGGGTCTGAGCAGGGGAGCCGCCTGGTGCGCTTAGAGGGAAGAAGTGACCGGGTTTCTTGTCTAGAGCTCCAGACAGAGGTCTGCGCTGGGGCTGACTTGGGGACATTGAGGGGACTGTGGGCATCTGGCCAGTACACAGGACCCCTGATAGCCGCTCTCTCTGATCTCCCAGGAGATTGAGGAGGATCGGAAGAAAGCTGAACTGGAGGGAGTAGCAGTGACAGGTCCCCGGAAGGGCCGCTCGGTGGAGAAGGAGAATGTGGCAGTGGTGAGCTCCACGCCAGGGTGGGCCTCGCGAGGACGGGTGGGTGGGGGGGGGTTGTGAGACCTAAGAGCCTTCCCTGCTGCCCCAGGCCTCGACCCTGGCAGCCGCCCTCTGGGCCTGCGGTGTCCTGGTCTCCCTGCCCCAGTGACCTTGCCCCCTTCCCCCCTTTCCAGGAGAAGAACCTGGGTCCTTCCCGGAGGTCTCCAGGGACCCCTCGGCCTCCAGGGGTCAGCAAGGGAGGCTGGACCCCCCCTCAGCACGGAGGCCGGGCAGGCATGGGCCGGACATCCCGCAGCTGGGAAGACAGTCCCGGGGAGCAGCCTCGGGGAGGCGCTGGGGGCCGCGGCCGGAGGGGTCGGGGCAGGGGGTCCCCTCATCTCTCTGGAGGTGGCGATGCCTCGATTGCCGACCGCAAATCCAAGGTAGGAGCCGAGGGGGCTGACGTCTGCCTGAAGTCTGTTGGGGAGGCTCAGTGTTGTCCTGTTGCTCTTTCTGTTCTGCCCTCAAAGGGGTTTTATCCTTCATCCGTCGTTTACTGTCTCTGTTTTCTTTTTTGGACCCTCGCTCCGGCTCTTTTTCATCTCTTTCCCTTTCTTCTTCTCTCCCCTAGTAGACCAGCGCTGTGGGTACTCTCCCTGTCTCTTTCTGTCTCCCGTTTTGCGCTCTGCTGTGTGCTTGGTCATCTGCCTTCCCTTCCCTTTGTCTCTTTTTGATGGTGTCTGGTGGGTTCTGTCCAGCACGCATGCTTTCCTCATTCGTGTGTGCGTGCGCATGTGCTCTCTCTGTGTCATTCCCTGAATTAGTTGGTAGGGAGCAGTGAGGTTCTTACTGTACCTGCTCTCCGCACCCCACCACGCAGATTAGCAGAGTGGTGGCTTAGGGGACAACTTCTATGAGTTCCCTGTCCTTGGGCAGCTCACTTCCCCTCTAGGAGATTCCAGTTCTCGCTCTTAAGTAGGAATGAAAATCAGGTTTAAAGGTTTTCATAAGCATCGTGTGACATGAGGCATAGAAATCCTCAGATTAAGCGCTCAATGTATGTTGCTTAAGGATGTTTAGAAAGACCCCAAAGTGCCATGGCATTAATCAAATGCAAGTTTATTTCTCTCTTGTATGCTGAGTCTTGGAAATGCAAGTGTTCCCAGCATCTTGGGCACATGCTCATCTAAAATTCTGTTACCACCCAGGGTGGGGGGAATTGTTACCTAAGAAAGGGAGGAGAATGGATGGTGGGGGTCACCTGGCCATTTGTTAAGTTGTTACTGTGGCAGCCGTTGAGGGGTCCCCAACCCCTCTGCCAGGCTCAGCATTTTGCCAGAAGGATTAACAACTGAAATTTATTACAGGGAAAGAATAGAAAGCAAAATGGCCCACGAGCCAGAGTCTGGAGGATACCAGGTGCTAGCTTCCAAGAGTCTGCGTCCAGTGGAGACACAAATTGTTGTTTAATCACTAAGTTGTGTCTGACTCTGCGACCCCGTGGGCTGTAGCCCGCCAGGCTCCTCTGTCCATGGGATTTTCCAGGCAAGAATACTGGAGTGGGTTGCCATTTCCTACTCCAGGGGATCTTCCCCACCCAGGGATCAAACCTGTGTCGCCTGCATTGGCAGGCAGATTCTTTACCAATGAGCTACCAGGGAAGCCCAAAGACACACAGGCTGTACTTAATTGTTCTTCATTGACAACATATGTCAAAGTTCATCTACTGAGGACTCATTAGAGAGCTAGTACCCAGGCTTCTTATCTGAGGCTGGTCACATAGGTCCCCTCTGCCTCGTACACATCCAAATTCCAGACCGTAGAAGGAAGGTGGGTGTTCAGCATACACTGTATTTGCAGAAAAAGTCTAGGCACCTGGAGCCCCGCTTACTGGTTAACTGTTGACAGGACGTGCAGAGAGCCAGTGTCCAGGTGCCAGCCAGGGGCTCCTTGCATAACAGGTCTAAGGAGAGAGCCTCAGATGGTGACGAACGCTCAGGTTGAGTGGTTCTTTCTGACGCCCTGTGTGTGTGTCTCTCTCTGTCCTCCCTTCCTCCCCCCAACAAGGAGTGGGAGGAGCGGCGGAAGCAGAACATCGAGAAGATGAACGAGGAGATGGAGAAGATTGCGGAGTACGAGCGCAACCAGCGGGTCAGTGCCACGGGCGCCCCCTGGCGGTGGGGTGGAGCTGCCGGGTCGGGGGAGCGCTCCAACACCCCACCCCCCAACCAACTCCGCATGCCTGCAGGAAGGCGTGCTGGAGCCCAACCCGGTGCGGAACTTCCTGGACGACCCCCGGCGACGCAGTGGGCCCCTGGAGGAGCCTGAGCGGGACCGCCGGGAAGGCAGCCGCCGGCACGGGCGCAACTGGGGGGGCCCTGACTTCGAGCGGGTGCGCTACGGCCTCGAGCAGGAGCGGCAGGTGGGTGCGGGCGGCGGGGCCACGACTGCCGCCCAGCAGCCGGTCTCTGGGTTCCACAGGGAGGGATGTATGTTGAATGCGGGGCGCAGAGCAGGAAGAGGCTGCAGCCCTGCACTCAGGCTTCCCTCCAGTTGCTAGTTGCCCCAGAGCCGCACTCCTTTCTTTTTGTAGCTTTATGATCTGTTTTGGTGTGATTTTCCTCCTTGCTGACGTTAGTGATGTTTACTGGGTACCGGCCGGGGGCCAGGCACTGTCTAGGGTGCTGGGGCTAAATCAGTGGCCATGTAATAAGATGTCAGATAATGCTGAATGTTGGGAAGAAGGCTCCAGCCCAGCCAGGTGAGGGCACGGAGAGTAGAGAAGGATCTGGCGTGGCTTCTCTAAGGTGCCACGTGAGCAGATACGGCTTTGATCTCCACCCTGTCACCACCTCTTCCTGTGACCTTGAGCCACGGGCTCTACCCAGGAGCTTAGAAGGCCTCAGGGAAGGGGTGCCAGGCGAGAGTGGTGGGCGGAGCCCTGACTACCCATCTGCCTGGGGCAGGGCCGCCGGGCTGGCCTGGGCGGCGCTGGGGACATGACGCTCTCCATGACGGGCCGAGAGCGGTCCGAGTACCTCCGCTGGAAGCAAGAGCGGGAGAAGATCGACCAGGAGCGGCTGCAGAGGCACCGCAAGCCCACCGGCCAGTGGCGGCGGGAGTGGGACGCCGAGAAGACAGATGGCATGTGAGTCTCTGCCCTGTCCGCGCCCGTGGGGCTCCTCGACCTTGGCCCTGACCTCTGGCTCCTTGGCCTGTCTCGGGTTTCTCATCCTGTGTATCAGTTAGCACGAGCTAGGTAACACTGCATAAGCATCGCCAAGTCTCAGGGCACAGAAAAGCGTTTCTTTTTCCTTTTTTAAACAACTAAAGCATTTTGTGTTAGGGTATAGCCAGTGTAATAACAGATGTTGTAATAGTTTCAGGTGAACAGCAAAAGGACTCAGCCATGCAGTTTTTTACAACCATTTATTTATTTATGTATTGGCTGCGTCGGGACTTAGTTATGATGTGCAGGCTCTTCATTGCGACCTGCAGGCTCCAGGGTGCCTGGGCTCAGCTCTTGTGGCAAGCAGGCTTAGTTGCTCCAAGGCCTGTAGGGTCTTAGCTTGCCCGACCGGGGATTGAGCCCAAATCCTCTGTCCTGGAAGGTGGATTCTTAACCACTGGACTGCCAGGGAAGTCCCGAAACATTTCTTTCTCCTGTGCTCACTGGTCTTCTAAGTTGGGCTGATTCAGGCTGGACTGGAAGCTGTGGGTCCAGCTGGGGTTGAACTCACTTCTGCCCTGCACGTGTACATTCTGGGGTTTGTGCTGAGGGAAGGGGCTGCTGGGGGAAGCGCTGGCCACAGTACTGGCAGATGTGCAGGAGGGAGAGTGAGACACTTCCCCGTCTGTTAGCCAGCAGACCCCACCTTGCTGCAGCAGGAAATTACACTCTGTCAACTCGATAGTACTGCAGTGATTCTACAGCCAAGGGTGCGGATGTGAGTTCTCATGCAGGGAGAGCATGAAGAATTATAGCAATGACCCCTTGGCATCCTCCCTTCATCCCTCTAACCATGTCCCCCACCTACCCAAGCACCTTATCCCTGTGGCATTATTATTCTCAGGTCTGACTCTGTCGCCTTTCGGGTCCCAGGAAACATCCCATTAGTCAAACTTAAAGCGAAGGCATCATCCACAGGAGGGCTAACTGCCATAGCAAAGGTGGAGAAGATTCTGGAAGACCTGCTGAATGGCAATCTTAAGATGGACAGCTGTCGTTTTTACATCATCCTCTATCCTTTGCCACAGTGCTGGCTAAAGAAAGAGGATCTTGTCTGTGTGCCTGGAGGTCGGAGCATTTATTTTTGGATTGTGAGCTAAGCCTTTGCCAGCGTGAGAAACATTTTGCACAGATATCCATAGCTGATGTTTCTGAGGGGGAGGCAGGTGAGCTTTTGTGGAGATGTTCTTGGGCTTAAGACTGAGAAAGTCCTCTTACGTCCTCACAGCAGCCTGCAGCAAGTCTCACGTTTGCATTGAATAGAGCAAATTGTGCAGTGAATAGAGCTAACGTCACATTTGAGGCTACTGTTTTAGACCTAGATAATGTATGTAACTGGGCTTCCCAGGTGGCGGTAGTGGTAAAGAACCCACCTGCCAATGCAGGAGACATACGAGACGAGGATTCAATCCCTGGGTCAGGAAGACCCCCTGGAGGAGGGCATGGCAACCCACTCCAGTAGTCTTGCCTGGAGAATCCCATGGACAGTGGAGCCTGGTGGGCTGCAGTCCATGGGGTTGCAGAGAGTTGGACATGACTGAAGCAACTTAGCACGCAACACAATGTATGTAATAATACGTGATTGGAAAGGTTAGGAAGGCCTCTTAAGTTGAGGCCTGAAGGAGGTAACGGAGCGGGCCCCGGAGAGATCGGAGGAAGCGAGCCCCAGGAGCAGCATGTGCAAAGGTCATGAGGCAGGACCTCTGTGGTAGGAGAACTTGCTAAGCTCGGGAGGTGAGAGAGTGATGGAGCTGAGGCTGGACAGGAAGCTGGGGATGTTGAACTTGCACATTCTCATTGAGGTGGGGAATTGCTGTCAAATACTGATCACTTTTCTCTGTCTGTACTGCCACGTCACACGTGCCTATTGTCTTTCACCTCATCCTGAGCTTTAATCAGTGACACGCTCCCCCATCCGGGTTGACGACCGTGCGGTCTGTGGTCTTGTTTTCTAACCGTGGCCCCCACCTCCCCCGATGACTCTTCCGCCCTACCTGTTCTCCCTGTGTGACCAGCTGCCCGCTCACCCTTTTCTTTTTCCCAAGGTTCAAGGATGGCCCAGCCGTGGCCCTGGAACCATCCCACCGCTATGGTGAGTGGGAGTTCTTGGGTAGGGTGAGGCAGCTGGCTAGGCTGGGGGGTTGGGGCAGGGTGGGGTGGGGATAGCTTATACTGTGCTCTCTACCCCCGGCTTCCCCTGGGTTTTATTGCAGATGACCAAGCTTGGGCCCGGCCCCCCAAGCCCCCCACTTTCAGGGAATTTCTGTCCCAGCACAAAACTGAGGTCAGCCGCAGAAAGAAGAAGAGCAGCCGACCCCAGCCTAAGGCAGCGCCCCGTGCCTACAGGTGGGGGCCCCTTTGGCTTGTACATGCACAACCCCAGCGGGACTGTGTGGCCCTACCCCTGGTTGTCCTCTGGCTTGTGGGTTTGGGGGATATTTCTGTCCTTTCTTGGCCCTGTCTGTCTCTCGGGCACTTGTCTCCCTGTGGGTCAGGCACTTGGTTTCGGGGGTGTCGGGGCCTGGCTGTCACTTTACCCTCATCTGTCCCCTCCTACCCTCCCACCTGTCTCTTCTACCCACCTGGCCCCTCTCTGCCTGGTCACCTCTGACACCCGGGACACGCCCTGTTTCCTCCTCGGTGCTCTAGCCTGCCGGCTCCTTGTCTGGAAATCCCAAAGACCCGCTCTCTCCACCTGTTGCATTTTGTAGCTCTGTGTCTGGGGTCGAGCCTGGGGTGGGAAGCCCCTTCCTCCTGTTCATCTGGGCTTTATTCCTTTCCTCTGTCCCCTCCAGTGACCACGATGACCGCTGGGAGACGAAGGAGGCCGTGTCCGCAGCTCCCGAGCCCCCGCAACCTGCTCTCCCCAAGGAAGCGCCCGCGCAGGTAGGGCGGGCTGTCAGCTCCCGGCAGGCAGCACGGTGTGGGGGTGCCTGGGGCCTGCAGCCTCTCCCTGACCTGCCTTGTGTTCCTCACAGCTGCCTGAGACCCTGGCCCCTGCCCATCGGCCTCCTGAGGAGGAGGGCGAGGATGAGGGGGAGGATGGGGAGGATGAGGAGTGGGAAGACGTGAGTGAGGATGACGAGGAGGAGGAGATCGAGGAAGAAGAGGAGGCTGATGATGAGGAAGAAGAACCAGCCGGAGATCACCAACACCAGGAGGCTGAGCCCAGTGGGGGCCCCAGCGGGAGCCCCACCAGGGAACACAGTGACAAAGAGCCCGCCAGGCCGGAAGAGCCCCTGCCGCTCCCCCAGGCCCCTGCCACACCTTCCAGCCCCTTCTCGCCCCCTGGGGGCCACCACCCTGTGTCCGACTGGGGTGAAGAGATGGAGCTGAATTCTCCCCGGACCGCCCACCCGGCAGATGCTGTCTCTCCGGGTGAGGCCTGGCCGTTTGAAAATGCATGAAGCTGGCTGCTTGTGTGTGTGCTTGAGGGGTGCATGGGGGACCCTCAGGACCCTGGGACCCCATGTGCCCTGGTGGCTAGGGGGGACAGTCCATGCCTGTCTCTAGAAGGCCCACCCCCAGATCTTGCCCTGCCCTGAGCCATTCAGAGCGCCCTCCCCAATAAAGAGATCACTTCCTCAAATGACACTTCCCACGTGTGTCCTTAAACCCCCTCTCACTCCCCCAGAGCCTTCTCTCTTGGTTGGGTGGAGGGGGGCGCGGTATTTGGAGGGGAATGGGCTTGACTGGGCCTCCCCCTTCCCCAGGAGGTGACCAGCCAGCCCCTGCCTCCTTGGAGAGTGGGCCCAGCGCCCCAGGAACCCAGAAAGCTGAAGAGGAGGGGTCTGAGGCAGCTCCAGGTTGGGGGAGTGGCTGGGGTGGTGGAGGTGGCTTTCCTTCTGATTCCTCTTGGGTTGAGGGGAGGAGAGTTTGGGCGCAGTAGAATGGAGTGGATGCGTCTCCATTATGGGTGTGGGGTAGCTGCTGGCCGGGGGATGGGGGAAGTGGGGAGGGGCCACGCTGCTGGGTGGGAACGAATCCAGGGTCAAGGGGGTGGAGCTATAGGGAGGACTTCCCGGAGGCCGAGCCACTAGGAATTGAGTGTGTTTGGGGGTGAGGGGGTGGAGCCAGGGTGGGATTAGGAGGTAGAGGGCTACCCCAGGGGTTCTGCAAAGTAATCTAGAAACAAGGGGGTGGGTTAAATTGATACGAGCTCAGAGCAGGATTTGAAATACAAATCGGTCAAAAATAAAGAACCGGGGAGGAGTAATGGATCTAGCTGTGGGCGTGGTTACAGTTTTGAGGTGTAAATTAGTAAATGGGGTCAATTAGAATAGAAATACATAACACACTGGGGTAAAAATTGTGGAGTCTAGCGGACCTGGAGCAACAGGCAGAACCCAGTCTTCACCTCCACCAGGCGGAAGCTGGGTTGTGGACCTCCGACCTTCCCAAGGAGTAGGGGTTAGGCCTTGGGGGCATAGCCAAGGAAGGTCTGGTTAGGACTCAGAAGGTGGGCAAGGGAAGTGGAGGTAGATCCTGTAGGGCAGGCTTGCTAGAGGTTGGCTTATGTCCGCGGGGGTGAGGCTGGGATGAGAGAGGACAGAGTTTAGGATGGCGGCTGAGGTCGGGGTACCCGAAGCGCTTTGTCTTTGGGCCACGTGACTGCCATCTCGCTCTGTCAGATTATGTATTCGATTATAAACAGGGATCTGTTGCGGGGGTGTGTGTCTGCATAGATCCTCTCCGAGGATTAAAGGAGCCTGAGACTCGTAAATCGCTTAACGCAGGGTGGGCGGCAGCCAGGCTTGGTGGGGCGGAGTGGCGGGGCTAGGGTGTCCGGGGGCCGGCGGTGGGGGGCGGGGTTACTGTTGCCTTCAGGTGATCGCCTCTTCTCTTTGCAGAGGCGGACCCCGAGGGCCAAGAGACGGCAGAGATCGCTGACTTCCAGAGGGTGCGTTTCTGCAAAGTGGTGGCGGCCGCTTCGCCACCGGGGGCCGCCCGCTGACCGCGCCCGCCGACTGCGGCTTCTGCCGACTACGGCCTCTGCGCTCTGCACTAACCTTCCGCCGCCTCGCTCCTCTACCCTCAGCTTCCGCCACTCCAGCCAGGAGAGGGTTAAATGTAAGGGCGGGGGGAGGAGCCAGGGATAGTGAACCGGGTGGGGCCAGGGCAATAGTCCAGTCTCACAAATAGGGGGCGCTGTGGCACCAGGGTGGCTGAGACACCTCCGAGTTACCCACTTTTGGAGGCCATGGGGGTGTAGGTGCCAGTTCCCGGGCCGTTTTCCGCCTCCAGGAGCTTACATCTGGGGCATGGCTTAATAACCAGTGACTCTTGAAGGACCTGATTTCCCCGGCCGCATAAGTGGTCCCTATTAAACGCAGTGCTTCCGCTAACCTTTGAATTGTATTTCTGGCGGGGGCAGGCTGGGTTGCTGTGCTTGGCGGGCTTGTCCATGGCGGCAGAGGCGGGAGGAAGGGGCTCGCTCTTCCTCCACCCCCCTGATACGTCTTCCCTCCCCCCTCCCACAGGCCTCCCCGAATTCCTGAAGACGCTGCTGGGAGGGGACTGACGCTTCCCCGCCTTGATGGGAGGGGGCGGCAGGAGGGGCTTAGTCTGGATCTCCGAGCTGTGCTCTGTCTTCCCCGGAGCCCACTTTGGACCCCATGGCTTTAGAGAGGGAGAAATTGAGGGTGGTGGGGGAGGAGATGGGGAGGGGGCGTGACTGGGTTGTGGGGCGGAGCTGGAGCTTCGGAGTCTGAATTTAGATCTGAAGACAAAATATGGAGGAAGAGGCGCGTCCAACGAGGGGCGTGGTTAGGATGTTTGGGGCCCGCATTCTAATGGAGTTTAAAACAAGGAAAGGTGTTAGGACGTGAGGTAGAACCACAGCGCGGATTTAGATGGGAATCCCTAACGCTGGTGTGGGGCGCAGCCAGCAGCAGAGAGCTTGGTTTAGAATGGGGTGCTCAAACTAGTGGAGTGGAGGAGGAGAAAAAGAGGCGGAATCTGGATTGAAGATGGATGAGGGTAGGGGGAGAAGACAGTGGAATCGAATGCTGGAGTAGTGTTTAACTTGGCTAAAGGCAAATTACAACTGGGGCAGGACTTAAAAGGCTTGAGCTTGGCAAGGGAGCGGCGAAGCTAGATGCCGGGAGAAGTCTGAGTTCCGAAAGGGGATGGGTAGGGCGCGGGGAAGAGGAGAGAAAAGAGCGGAGGTAAGCTCCGGGGCGGGCATAATGCCGAAGCCTGGTAGGAGTCGGCTGGGCCGAGACCAACATTTGAGAAAAAGCAAGGTATTGCATGCTTGGGGCGGGGTCAGAATGCTGTAGTTAAGCCTTGGCTTGCTAGTGTTTGGCCGGAGGCTGAGGAGGGGGCGGGCCTGGAGCGCGGAAGAGGCCCGCCCGTTCGGGGGCGTGCCCACGCTGGCGGGGGCGTGGTTGGGCGGGGGAGAGTTAGAGCCCGCAGGAGGCCCGCCCACGCGGGGGCGTGGCCACGCTGACGGGGGCGGGGTTGGACAGGGAGAGTTAAGCGTGGAGGCGGTCCCCCGGAGGGGGGGCGGGCCCTGTGCGGGCTGTGGCTCCCAGCCGAGTGGGCTGCGGGGATGCGGGGCACGAGCTGCGTGGGCGGCGGCGGCGAGAGCCCGAGTGGCGCAGGGCTGAGCGAGGGCCCGCGGGGCCGTTGGCTGCGCCTAGCCCCGGTCTGCGCCTACTTTCTCTGCGTCTCGTTGGCTGCCGTGTTGCTCGCTGTCTACTACGGTCTCATTTGGGTTCCCACGCGGCCCCCTGCAGCCCCAGCCGGCCCGCCGCCCAGCGCGCAGTCCTCTCCGTGCGGAGCCCGCGCGGGTGCGCTGCCTGCCCCGGCGCCCGCCGCCGCCTCGGTCTCTTGCCTCCTGGGAGCCCCTGGCGGGCCGAGACCCCAGCTTGAGCTGTCGCGCAGCCGCCGCCGCCGCCGCTACAGCGACCCCAGCCGTCGCCGCCGCCCGAGCCGCCAGACGCTGGGGAAGACGCAGGAGGCCGCGGGGGGCCGAGGACCTGGGTAACCTTCCTTTTCACCCAAGATGGACCGCCAGCCTTCGAGAGCCCGGCGCTGTCGCCGCGGATGCGCCGGTTCCGAATTGGTGTCTGGCTCCCTCTTCATGACTAGCGTTTGCGGAGCTGTCATCCTGAAGAATGGGGGGCGAAGGGGAGCCGGCTCTGGTCCTCGATCCTCGCAGCTCCTCCGCCCTCAGGCCGGGTCCTCCACCAGGCAGACCCCATACTGATCACTGCCTCCTGCTCCTCCCTCCGTAGGATTCTGTGCGCGGAGCCCTCAGCCTGACCCTCTCCCTCCGGGTGCATCTATCCACATGCAATAAACTCCAGCCCCAGCTGCCTCGTGTTGTGTTTGTCGTGTTGTCTGCAGAGGGGCCTCCCCTCAAGATTGTGAGGGCAAGCCCTGGCATCAGGGCATTGCCTCTCACTCTGGGTGGGCTGTGTGCGTTTTCCCCTTCCCTGGGCGGGGATAGTGGTGGTGTCATTTTCTTCTTCCATCGCCATCGTGTGTTTTCTGGGTTGGGGTGAGAAGACGCTTATCCGCAACAAGGTAGTTGAAGGTCAGACGGTATGAAGGACTAAGCAGGTTTTTGCATGCTTGCAGAGGATAAGTGCCTCTGGAGGGGAGAAAAGGGCTGGCCTCCGGTAATAGCACAGGAGACAAGACAAGAGATGGGGTGATCCCAGCGATAACTGGGTTTCTGGGGATTGTGATTTGTATAACTACAGTGTCCGCAACGGAAGCTAAATCATCTGGAGAAGTCAGGATAGTGCTGAAAGAGCATGAGTTCACATTCCTGGGAGCTGAGAGAGAGCGTGGACAGGGGTGGTGGTAGGACCCCTCTGGAAATCACAGAGGAAACTATCAAAGCACCCAGCTGCCTTTGAAGCTTAGTACTGCCTCTCTGGTCTGCAGTGTTGCCTGCAAACCAAGGCAGAGCAACCTGAGTCCTGCTAAAAAGTTAGAGGTGGCTGAGTCCGTTTTCCTACCCAGACGACTAAGGTCTAGCTCTGGGCAGGGTATAGGACCTTACAAGCAGGAAGTGATTTCCTGTCTGACCACCTCCCTTGAACTGGAGACTTCCTTAGGATGGTGAAGTGGAGCCTCTCAGACTGGGACAGCTGTCCATCTGTACCCAGCTAGGAATGTCAATCTGTTTACCTCCCCTCCTTCCTTCTACCCCTCCAGCACCACTTCCCAGAGGGTGTCTCCAGGATGAGTGGAATTCAGGAAGCCGGCACCCCTTTCCAGTTAGTGTAGATGGTGGTTAGGAGCGCTGATCTTGGGGCCAACATACCCAGGTTCAAATCCCAGCTCTTCCTCTCACTAGCTGTGTGACTTTGGGCAGCTAACCCAACCTCTCTGGTCCTAGAATGAAGATGATCATAGTATTTATCTCATAAAGTTTTTCTGAGGATTGAAGAAGCTGGTGATCTGAAGCCTTTAGAGTACCATGACATGTTCTCACTCGCCACCCTCCTCTGTCCCTGGGGCTTTAAAAGCCACAGCTTGGATCCCAAAGGATTG
The DNA here is from genome assembly GCF_032405125.1 of Capricornis sumatraensis. NCBI lineage: Eukaryota > Metazoa > Chordata > Mammalia > Artiodactyla > Bovidae > Capricornis > Capricornis sumatraensis. Next base: position 59,609,979 of record NC_091088.1, read on the forward strand.
CCAGTCAGTCCAGAGCTCTGGACACCAGCCAATGGTGCGTGAGAGGGAGGGACTATCCTTGTTCCCACTGGCTCCCCTCTCTGATTCTCACTCTTCTCCCAGCCTGTTTTCCTGCTCTCTTTCTCTGTGTCTCCCTCACCACCTTCTCCTCTATCCTCTTTCTCTTTCTGTCTGTATTTGTCTCTATCTCTCAACGTTTGTGTGTCTCTGTCTCTCCCTCATGTCTCTCCATGACTCTGTTTCTATCCCTCACTCTGTTCTGACTCATTCTCTCCGCTCTGATGCTCTGGCTTCAGCTATTTCTTCTCCCTTCCTCACTTTTCTCCTCCATCTTTTTTTTTTTTTAACTTTTGGCTGCGCCACATGGCATGTGGGATCTTCTCTGACCAGGAATGGAATGCACCCTCTCCCCCGCCCCCCATTGGAAATGTGGCGTCTTAACCACTGGATCAGCAGGGAAGTCCCCTCTCCTAAACACCTCGACCCAACCCTCATTCTCATCTCTCCCCTAATTCAGCTTCCCTCACTCCCCTATCTCCTCCCCGCCCCCTCCCTGTTTGGTCTCTCTTCTCTCTTCCTGTTCCTCTCAGGCTCTGTTTTGGTCCCTATCTTTTAATCTTTCATTTAACAAATATTTATGCAGCATTTACCATGTGCCAGGCTCTATTTTAAGCATTGGGGAAACAGCAAACAAAACAGGAAGACATTTATACTCAGTGGAGCCAGTGTATCGGTGGGGAGACAGACAAGAAATAGAGATGAATAACTTATGTATGTGTTATGTCAGGTAATAATAAACACAAAGGAGAAAACTAATCAGGGGATAGGGAGTGATGAAGTTGCTGGTTACTGGCTAGAAGCCTCAGAGAAGTGAGGGCAGGACCTGCAGGTCTTGGGGGAATAGTGGTCTAGGGATCCCGAAGAGCAAGTGCAAAGGCCCTGAGGCTGGAGGTGCTCGGTTTGTCCAAGGAACAGCAACGATGTCAGTGTGGGCAGAGCAGAGTGAATGAGGGGGCTAGTGGGAGAAAAGAGAATGGAGGTAGTTTGTACAGAACCCCATGGGCCGGGGTGAGGAGTTTGGCTTTTAGTGAGGTGGAGGCTTAACCTCTGTTAAGAGATCCTCTTAACGGGACCCTCTTATTGCCATGTGGGGAATGAAATGTAGGGGGTGGGGGTGCAAGCTGGGAGCCCAGAAAGATCACTGCGGTGAGTGAGATGAGGGACGATGGTGGCTAGACAAGGGTGGTGATGGAGAGGAAAGGAGGAGTGGGTGGTCAAAATGTGTGCGTATGAAATACATATGGTATAAAAGTTACTATTTTCACCAGTCTGAACTGTGCAATTCAGTATATGAAGTACAGTTACAATGTGTGCAACCATGACCCATCAGTCTGACAGTTGTGAAAGGACAGAGGGAGGGGCTTCCCGGGTGGTCCAGTGGCTAAGACTCTGCACTCCCAATGCAGGGTTCCTGGGTTTGATTCCTGGCGGGGAACTCGATCTCTTAGGAGACTGCATCCCGCAAGTAAAGATCCTGAAGATCCCACCTGCCGCAACTAAGGCCCGATGCAGCCAAATAAATAAATATTAAAAAAAAAAAAAAAAAGGGAGGGAATGGGTCAGGGGAGCCTCTGGCTGTACCTCTGTGGGTGCCGTGGGGTTTATGTGTCTATGGAGCTGTCCTTGAGCAAGAATTGCCCATCAGAAGACTCCTGGATGGGGCTGCAATGGACTGGTGTAAGTACCCACTGTGTGATCCCAAGGGAGGCATGGTCTTGGCACGAATGTGGTAGCGCTGTCAGACGGCTGTGCTGTCAGCAGCAGAATCTCTTAAAGGGAGAGCTGCTCAGCGCCATTCAATGGCCACCACAGGGATCTAAACTGTTCCCGGTTCTTTCTGGCCTCATCCCCAAGCGGCTTCACCTGGTGCCCACAGATCCAGGTACCTAAGAGCTCCTCATTACCGTCCTTCAGAGATAAGGGAGGCCAGGTGCCTCCTAGGAGTCAAAGGGCTTTCCTTCAATCTGATTGGATCAGCTTGGGTCACATGACAACCCCAGAGCCGATGCTTGTGCCAACGACCTGTCCCTATCGGTTAAAATGTGGGTCCCTGAGCCACTCACTGTTAAGTGAAGGCGGGATTACGCTGAAGATTTAGACCAATCAGGACCTACCGCGGTATCTGGCCCAAGCCGGTAGACAGGCCAACTCCTCAGCCAAACTGCAAGGACTGGGGCTGCCAGGAAGGGGGCGCTAAAGAGCCGCCGTCCCCCAGGCTCCTGGCGTCTTCCCTCACATCCAAGTTGAAGTCGAAGATTCACGAGAGTATACGTAAATGATGTGTGAAGGGCCTGCGGATAGAATCCGCTATTCCTTATTTGAAATTCCGAATTTCAAAAATCCCTAAAAACCAAAAAAAGTAAAAAATTTTTTTTCTTTTTCTGGGGGTTATTTTGGCCCAGACTCACATGGTGGCAAACCAGCTAATATGCATTCTTAACAGTCTTTATTTATCTCCGTTGGCGTGAATTTTCACACGTTTTGCTGCAAATATATTAACATGTTTGATGGAGAGGGGTCGGCTTCAAGCCCCTGGGAGTGTTACATAATATACGGCATTCGCTCAGAATTGCCCTGCTAAAATTAGAACATTTCTGAGTTCTGAAATGCGTCTGTCCCCAAGGACTTCAGCTAAGGGATTGTGGGCCTCTAATTGGGCGCGCTGCCAAACCTAGATTCATCTTAATTATTTGTTTAACATTTATTTAATGGCTTTGGGAAGAAACTCATTTTCCATTACAATCTTTTTTTAAAAATAGAGGATGATGTTCATTTACTTGGTCCCCTTTATTAACGATGCGATATTTTTAGTGTGTGTGTGTGCATGTGAAAGTGTGTCTGTGTGTATGACTATATGAGTGTGTCTGTGTGTGAAGCTGTGTCCTTTGTGTGTGTGATAGTATTTCTGTGTGTATATATGGGGGTCTGTGTGAGAGATTGTGTGTAAATGAGTACGTTTGATCTTGTCTGTGTGTCCTGTGTGACTGTGAACATCTGCTTATGTCTGTGTGTAATTTTGTGTGCGTGAATGTGACTGTGGGTTTCTGAATGAATATGTGTGTGTGTGTTTGTGTGTGTGTGTGAATGTGCAGGATAGGAGGCATAGTTCAGAGTTTAAAATTAAAATGCTGAAATAAAGTCCTCATTTCATGAGACCATCTCTGCCTCCCTTTTAGAATTTCAGCCAACTCTACAAATGACTCAGAAATTTTGCGTTGCCAAGCAATACCTTATATTTCCACCAGAGGGCGTGTCTACTTGCGCCAGAATAAACTTTAATTTCTGGGAGTTTGCAGATTCTTGCAGAGAAGTGCCAGGGGCAGCTAGCTCAGGCTCGCCTCAGTTGTACGTGGAACAGCAGTTCTCACACTCGTTGGCCTCAGGATTCATTTTACACCCTTAAAAACTCTTGAGGACCGAGGAGTTTTTTTCCTTTTTTGTATATGTGTTACATCTATCAATAACAAGTTAAGTATTAAGACTGAGAAGTTACAAAATTTAGTAATTTATTTAAAAATAACCATGGTAAGTCCATTGGATTTCTGCATTGATTTTATTGTGGTAAGAGATACACAAAAACTTTGTTGTTGTTTAGTTGCTAAGTCCTGTCTGACTCTCGGGACCCCACAGACTGTTGTTACTCACCAGGCTCCTCTGTCCATGGGATTTTCCAGGCAAGAATACTGGAGTGGGTTGCAATTTCTTTCTCCAGGGGATCTCCCCCACCCAGGGAGGGAACCCACGTCTCCCGCATTGCAGGTGGATTCTTTACTGCTGAGCCACCAGGAAAGGTGGTATAAATGGTTAAAATGGTACATTTTTTAAAATTAATTAATTAATTAATTTATTTTTAATTGGTACATTTTTAAAGTATATAAGTTCAGAGGCTTCGAGTAAACTCACACTGTTGTGCAACCATCACTACTATTCATTTCCAGATCTTTTTATCTTCCCAAATTAAAATTCTGTACCCATCAAACAATAATTTCTCATCTTCCCAATCCCAGGTCACTTTTATTCTACTCCAGGTCTCTGAGAATTTGCCTATTCTACTATCTAATGTATAGGAAATCATGCAACATTTGTTCTTTCGTATCTGTCTCCTTTCACTTAGCATCATGTTTTGGAATTTCATTCATGTTGTAGGTGTCTCAGGCTTTCCTTCCTTTTTAAGATTGAGTTATATGTCATCGATGCCACATTCACAGATACCACATTTTATTCACCTATTTGTCTGTTGATAGACATTCAGAAACCGGATTTTGACATAACACTTTAAATGAGAAATGTTGTATTTTCTAAAATAAAAAAATTAATGAGAAGAGTGACATTGCTATACATTCCTGAGAGTGTGTAATGTCCGGCTCAAGAGAAAACAACTGGATTTTCAGAGTCGCTTCTGCATTTGATCTGTTGCAATATCACAAGTCATCTGGCCTCTGGAAAAATCTGGGTGAAGTCCAGTCAAGTCATGGGAAATCCTGAGCGTGGGCTTTTCCAGCCTGTTAACTCCTAACCACACGACCCTGAAACTTCTGTGGTTGCAAAACCGCCTTTAGCCTTCCTTGTCATCCACATTTACCATCTGGTCTGGGTAATTAATTACGATTTTGCCAGTGCCATCTTACTATGTGGTCCATGGATCATAAATAAAATAAAAATAATAAGGAGGTCATGAGGTCACACTGTAGCTATGTAATGATGATAAGTCTGTGGATATATAAGTCTGGTAACACATCAGATGGGCTTCTCCTCTGGCTCAGCGGTAAAGAATCTGCCTGCAAAGCAGGAGACTTGGGTTCGACCCCTGGGTCAGGAAGATCCCCTGGAGAATGAAATGGCTACCCGCTCCAGTATTCTTACTTGGGAAATCTCATGGACAGAGGAGCCTGGTAGGCTACAGTCTATGGGGTCACAAAGAGTCAGACACGACTTAGTGACTAAAACAACAACAGTATATCAAATATATTTAAAAAACTATTTAGTAGTAATTGAGTAATTAACTATAGTTGGGTAACAACCAAAACCTGTGTATTGATGTACACACATTGCATGTAACTGAAAGTGAATGGGGTCTGGCTGCTTGCCATTCAGAAGCCAACAAAGAGGCAAGGTTGGTGGATAGGAACGTTTGCTTTATTTTGGATGCCAGCAACCCGGGGTGGGGAGGAGGGGAGACTGCTTGTCCCCCTCCACTGACATTCGGTGGGTAAGAGCATTCATAGACAGAGGGAGGGGGCTCCACACAGAAACAGCAAAATCAGCTCTGACAGTCACCTTGAAATGGGTCACCAATGGCCTGCTTAGCGTCATCCTAAGTACAGTTAGCCTTCAGGTCCAGTTCCCATTTCCTTGTGAATTCTCAGAATTGTGGCAGCTTGTCTCAGGGCTACAGTTTGGTCATTGTGTAGTTAACTTCTTCCACCTGGTGGGGGTTTCAGTATCTACCAGACAGCTCACAGGACATGGCTCAGAATATTATCCATAGCCCTTGAGGAGAAAGGTCCTTGACAATGCTTAATGACCCAACTAGTATTATTTAGTCTCGTGGGGCTGTTTCCCTCTGCTTCTGCATTTTCTCACTTCTCTGATTAAACTGATTCTTTGGCTAAAGTTTTTCCATGGACAAAAGGCAGGTGGAGGACACGGCGGGGAAGGACTGTGGTGTCCTGATTCATTTCAATACGAACATGTATTGAGCTCACGCTGAGAGTCAGCTGATTGTGGCTGCAGGCTCTGCTGATCTTGGCTGGGCTCTCCCGTGCATCTGAGGTCATCTGGGGCTGGTGACTGCCTGCCTTGCTGATCTTGACTGGGCTGCCCCAGGTGTTTGTGGATGGGCTGATCTTGGCTGGCCTTTGCCGGTACACCAGTGCTTGGCACTCGCGGTCTGTTCCAGAAATGTTCCTCTTACTGTGATGGCAGAAGTGTGAGCTTAGCTATACAGGTACACATCAAGCCTCTGTGTTCTGTGTACCATCATGCTGTTGGCCAAACAAGTCACACGGCCAAGCCCAGTATAGAGTGGCAGAAGTACATTCCTTCCGAGGTGGTGAGGTGGATGGAGTGAAGGTTTCCAAAGAGGAACCTAATCTGCTGTGTGCTAAGTCGCTTCAGTTGAGTCCAGCTCTTTGCTCCCCATGGACTGTGGGCCCGACAGTCTCCTCTGTCCATGGGAATTCTCTAGGCAAGAATACTGGAGTGGGTCGCCTTGCCCTCCTCCAAGGGATCTTCCCCACCCAGGGACCGAACCCTCATCTCTTACGTCTCCTGCAGGTTCTTTACCAGGAGCACCACCTAGGGAGCCCCAATCTAATCTGCCACAGGTGGTCATGGCCCGGCCTAGGCCACATGGAGGACAGTAGGGGTCTGGAAAGGACCTGGATATTGTGCTGAAACTTGAAATTGAGAACCAAAGTGTGAGCATCCAGGAGGGATGATATGAACGGCATTAGCATCAATATTGTGCCTCAGAGGGGTTAAATAGCAATTTGCAGAGCAGTAAGTGTGTGTGTTGGGGTGGTGGGTGGGTGGGAGGATGAAAACCCAGGCCATCTGACTCTGAACGGTTTCATTTCACTGTTCATTTTGCTTCTTAGCCCAAACCATATGGAGAGCCCACATGCAGGCACTCTGGTTAAAAATCCCTGCCGTGCTCCCACTTGACAGACAGAACTGACTGCCAGCTGGGTGAGCAAGCCCCCTGCGACCTCCAGTCAGTCGAACCTTCAGATGAGTGCTGTCCCAGCCAACATGTGATGGGCCAAAGGGAAATTCAAAAGATGGTCAGGCGTGTGCATGCCAACACACGCTCAGCATTGTTTGCCTCTTTATGACCGCACAGACTGTAGCCCACCAGGCTCCTCTCTCCATGGGGTTCTTCAGGCAAGAGTCCTGGAACTCTTCAGGGTTGCCACTTCCTCCTCCAGGAGATCTTCCCCACCCGGGGACTGAACCTGCATCTTCTGCGTTTCCTGCATCAGCAGGCAGATTCTTTATTCCTTCTTCTCACGTTTCATTGGGCAGGGAAAGCCACATGGCCCTGCCAAACCTCCAATAGGCAGAAGTGTGGAACCCTACACTCGTCTAGAAGGCTTAGAAGGTGTGCCCCGGAGGGCTGGAATGTTTGAGATCATCTTTAATGACTGTTGCAATGGGTTGTTTCTTGCTCTGAAATACCAGTCACACCCTCTGCAGATCCTCCTGTGAAAGGCACTCTTTTTGACTAGTAGTTGGGCTTGTTTTATCTTTATTGTTGTTCAGTTGCTCAGTCGTGTCCCACTTTTTGCGACCCCAGGGACTGCAGCATGCCAGGCTTCATTTATATATTTTTGTAAAAGAATAGAATCATCATCGTCCGTTAGCGTCACAAGTAAAAAGTGGCCAAAAATCCCCTCACTTACGCCCTTTGCATTGTGAGTCTGCAGGTCCTCCTTTCAAGGGTAGGGTCAGTTTCCCCTCTCCTTGAACCTGAGCTGACCTTGACCAGTAGAATATGGCAGGCGTGATGCTTCGTCAGCTCTGAGTCTACGTCCTGAGAGTCTTCGTGCCTTCCGTTTGCTTCCCTGGAAAGTTCTCACTGCCGTGGGAATAAGACTCGGCTAAGCCTGTTGCGCTATAGTCCGTGGGGTCACAAAGAGCCGGACTCGACTGAACGACTTTCACTCACTCACAACCTGCTGCAGGAGGGCTTCCCATGTGGCGCTAGAGTTTGTAAGGAACCCACCTGCCAGTGCAGGGGCGGGGGAATAAGAGATTCGGGTTCCATCCCTGGGTTGGGATGATCCCCTGGAGACAGAAACGGCAACCCACTCCAGTACTCTTGCCTGGAGAATCCCATGGACAGAGGAGCCTGGCGGGCTACAGTCCGTGGGGTTGCAAAGAGTCAGACACAGCTGAAGTGACTGAGCATCCCCACAACCTACTGGAGGATGAGCGCCTGCACTGGATAGACCACAAGGACCCATTCAGCTCCCAGAACAGAGCCGCCCACCCAGCCCTCAGTTGACTGCAGATGCAAGGATGAGCTCACTCAAGACAAAAAGCCATCCAGCTGACCCATGGACTTGTAAGCAACAAAAATAGTTATCGAGGCTTACCTGGTGGCTCCAGTGGTTAAGACTGTGATTCCACTGCAAGGGGCATGAGTTCAATTCCTGACTGGGGAACTAAGATCCCCCTTGCATGCAGAGCAGCCAAAAAAACCCCACCCCATAATAGTTATTGTTTTCAACCATTATTATTTGGGGATATTTGTTACACAGCTGTTGGGGTCTGTTTGGGCTCCTGTAACAAATGATCATAGACTGGGTAGCTTAAACAACAAATATTTCTCATGAGGCCGGCAAGTCTAGGATCAAGGTGCCAACAGATTCCGAGTCTGATGAGGGGTCACGTCCTGGTTTGTGAACACCTGTGTTCTCGCTGTGTCCTCATATGGCAGATAGAGACAGAGAGCCCTCTGGGATCTCCTTTATAAAGGCACCAGCCCCATTCATCAGGCTTTCCTGGCGGCTCAGTGGTAAAGAATCAGCCCGAAAGGCAGGAGACTCGGGAAGGAAATGGCAACCACCCCTGTATTCTTGCCTGGGAAATCCCACGGACAGAGGAGACTGGTGGGCTATAGTCAGTGGGGTCACAAAAGAGTCAAACACAACTGAGCGACTAAACAGCAATCCCATTCGTGAGGAATTCCTCGTGACTTAGTCACCCCAAAGGCCCTACCTCCTGGTTCTATCACATGTGAGATTAGGTTTCCTCATATGAATTTTGAGGTGGGGGACACAAATATTCAGTCTGTAGCAATAGCCACAGTTACCTGACATGCTACGGGCTCTTCATTTCTTCTCTTGCTGCAACAATAAAGGTCTTGGAATGTTTTAATCCTCTGTCATCCTGTCCTCTTTCAGGACAGGAGAGGGAAAACGTGCAGACCATGGGAAATCTCTTCGTTGTCGGTCCCCACCGCCTAGGGACCCTGGGTCTTGGGGCTGTGGACGATTGAAGAGTCCGCTCGCTGGCAGACGACGGGAGCATGAAGGGCAACACCTAGGGATGCTCGGCACTGAGTTTGATAGGGAGCCAGGGAAGAGTGTTTCTTGTTATCTACTCTCTGTTTTCTGATGTTCTAAAATCCCCACTTTGTCGTATTATTATAAAAAGAATCAAAGTAAGGGGCTTCCCTGGCAGTCCATTGGTGTGGACTCCACACTTCCAATGCAGGGGACGCGCATTTGATCTTTAGTCTAAGATTCCACATGCTGCAGGACCAAATAAAGAAATGAATATTTAAAAAAAATCAGTGTGTGGTTTACGTCAAAAGAGAAGAGGTGGCTGTAATTCTGGCCGTCAGATCAACAGAAAGAGCAGATGTGAGGAAATGGAGAAGAGGGAGAGATAGAAAAAATGAAACGTGGAAAGACCTGGGAGATGGGTTTGGGAAATGGAAATAGAGATGGAGACTGAGACCAAACCGAAATGAAGTCCCTGGCATTCTGAGAGGTATAAACTGAGACACGTCTAGACACGTGTGTTGGGGGTCCCCAAGACGACTGTCAGGTTCGGAGACTCACAGAAGTCTGAAAGGCTGTCATAATCACCTTTATGGTATATTGCCACGAAAAGCTAGAGATTAAAATCCGCAAAGGTGAAAGGTGCATGGGATAGAGTCCAGGAGAGAGCAGGCAGAAGCTCCCCCAGGGGTCTCCCCCAGTGGAGTCGTAGGTCGGTGCTTCTTTCTTTCAGGCATATCAGGTGATGACCTGTACAGAGTATTGCCAGCCAGAGATGCTCCCCTGAGCCCCTGGGTCCAGGATTTTCACTGGCGCTCAGTCACGTAGGCATGAAGAACCCAGGGACCATTATTCTGTCTACCACACTACCATGGAAAGCTAGAAAGAACAACGGTATAAACTCCCAGTACTTGCAATGACATGATGAACGCCCCCAGAGCATTATACTGAGTGATAGAAGCAGGTCAAAAGAAATCCATCCACATACTGTATGCTTCCACCAATATGAAATTCTAGAAGAGGCAAACTAATCTATAGTGACACCACTGAGGGACTGAGCTGAGCTGAAGTGAATTTATAGTGACAGGAAGCAGATCGGTGGTTTCCTGAAAATGAGGGTGGAGGGAGTGAGGGATAGCTTACATAAGGCCACAGAGGAGCTTCTAGGGACCATGGAAATGTTCGTTAAATCGATCATGGTGATGGTTTCCCATGCATATTTCATTGTAAATATATGCTGTTTATGGGACCTCAATTATACTGCAATAAAGCTGCAAAAAAAATAGTGTCTTGTAACTGCATTATTATACGCTTACTGTATTTACCAAGAGACTAATTAAATATCTTACTTCAGTTTCAAATCCTCAGCTTTTAGCCAGTTGCCACGGTCACCCTACAGTCATTAAAACAACATGCTGCTGCTGCTGCTGCTAAGTCGCTTCAGTCGTGTCTGACTCTTAGCGACCCCATGGACTGTAGCCCACCAGGCTCCTCCATCCATGGGATTTTCCAGGCAAGAGTACTGGAGTGGGGTGCCATTGCCTTCTCCCATTTGACCATGACCTTCTGACAATAACTCTAGGCGGTAAATGTTCTTCCTCTCACTTTACGAATGAGGACTAGGGCTTACAGGGAGTCAGAAGCCTGTCTAGAGTCATATTCGTTGTTGTTTGGTCACTGAGTCGTGTCCGACTCTTTGTGACCCCGCCAGGCTCCTCTGTCCATGGGATTCTCCAGGCAAGAATACTGGAGTGGGTTGCCATTTCCTTCTCCAAGGGATCTTCCCAACCCAGGGATCAAACTGGCATCTCCTGCAAAGGCAGGCGATTCTTTACCACTGAGCTACCAGGGAAGCCCCCGTAGAATCATATATCAAAGTTTATTCATCTGACTCCAAAGACCTCTGTGAATTCGGAGTTCTTTAAAAATATTGATATATAAATGATATAACATTATATTCGTTTCAGGGGCACAGCACGAGTCAACATTTGTATATATTGTGAAATGATCGCCGCAATAAACCTAGCTGACATCTATCGCGATACATAGTTATGACCTGTTTTCCTGTGATGAGCACTTTCCAGATATGACCCTGTGAGCTCATATCTCGCTCTGGTTTTGCTTCGCATTTCCCTGATAATTAGTCAAGTTGAGCATATTCTCTTGGCCCTGTTGGCCATGTGTTACGTCTTCTCTGGGAAAACGTCTGTTCAGATTGTCTGCCCATTTAAAAATTAGACTGTTTGAATGAACTTACTTAACAAAACAGAAGCAGACTTTGAGAACAAGCTTACAGTTGCCGGTGGTGGGGAGGAGAAAGGATGGAGGAAGGGATAGGTAGAGAGTTTGGGATGGACATGCACTCACTGGTATACTTCTGTATCATTTTTAAAAATATGTACTCTTTTTGGCTGTGCTGGGTCTCCATTGCTGCGTGGGGTTTTCTCTAGTTGCGGCGAGCAGGGGCTGCTCTCTAGGTGCGGTTCGTGGCCTTCTTGCCCTGGCTCCTCCTGTGGTGGAGCGCGGGCTCTAGGGTGTGTGGACTCAGTATGTTTTGGCTCCCGGGCTCTAGAGCACAGGCCTGATAGTTGCGGCGCACGGGCTTAGTTGCTCCGAGGCAAGTGGCATCTTCCTGTATCAGGGATCGAACCTGTGTCTCCTGCACTGGCTGAGGGATTCTTTACCACTGTGCCACCAGGGAAGCCCCCTCACTGGTGTATGTAAGAGGGATCACCAACAAGGACCTGCTGCAGAGTACGTGGAACTCTGTGCAGCGTTATGTGGCAGCCTGGATGGGAGAGGAGTTTGGGGGAGAATGGATACGTGTACATGCACGGCTGAGGCCCTTTGCTGTTCACCTGAAATTATCACAGCATTGTCTGTTAATCGGCTATACCCCAACACAAAATAAAAAAGTTAAAAAAAATCATTTGCTCTTTTGCTATTGAGTGGTGTGATTTCTTTATGTATTTTGGGTGCTAACCACTTATCAGATATGAGGTTTGCAGATGTCTCCTCCCATTCGGGACGTTGCATTTTAACTTTGTCGATAGTTTCCTTTGTTGTGCAGAAGCTTTTTAGTTTGATGCAGTCCCACGTGTTTATTCTTGCTTTTGTCGTCTTTGCTTTTGTGTCCACACCAGGCTCTCTGATTGTTTTTTTACTCTCATGTTTCCACTGAGTATATCAGTTATATTCCTGCTACTGCTTTGAAAATTTTTTTTAAAATTCACTTTATTTTTAAAAGGTTCTGGGCTGCATTGTGTGGCATGTGATGTCAGGGATCAACCTCTCGCCCCCTGCAATGGAAGCTCAGAGTCTTAATGACTGGGCTGCCAGGGAAGTCTCTGCAAGTTTTAATATCATCCATTAGTGATTCCCCTTATTGAGAGGCAATACTGAATTCTTATTTTTTTCTTGTTAGTGTTTGAATCATCGGGCTTCCCTGGTAGCTCAGCTGGTAAAGAATCCTCCTGCAATGCAGGAGACCTGGGTTTGATCCCTGGGTTGGGAAGATCCCCTGGAGAAGGGAAAGGCTACCCACTCCAGTAGTCTGGCCTGGAGAATTTTGCGGACTGTATAATCACATCAGTATCTATGTTTCCCCCCCAAACAAGACAAAATCTAAGCATCCGTTCATCTTCTCCTCCACACTGTCCACCTACATCATGCAACTTCCATTTGTATATCATCTTGAGTTTTATATGTAAATTTACATGGACAAACATTTCTTTTTCTGAGCGGCTAGGATGGTAAAGAATCTGCCTGCAATGTGGGAGACTCGGGTTTGATCCCTGGGTCAGGAAGATCCCCTGCAGAAGGGAATGGCTGCCCACTCCAGTATTTTTGCCTGAAGAATCCCATGGACAGAGGAGCCTGGTGGGCTACAGTCCAGGGGGTCGCAAAGGGTTGGACACAACTGAGCAACTAACACATTTTATATGGATAAACATTTATTTTTCTGATAATTACCTTTAAAAAAAATTCACCTTATGTCCAACAACTTGTCATTTCCTTCTGAATTAATTTCTGCTCTTCTTTGTTTCAAGTTCTTTCAAAAAGTGTCTATGGGAGGCAAGCTTTCTGAATTATCAAATATGACCTTCCAGGTAAATGACCATTCATCTGGTTGTACCATTCTACACTGAGATGGCAGTTTAGCATTGCGTGGAGGGTGTCACTTCTTTATCTCTTTGCATCTAGATTTGCTAGGGGAAGTTAGATGCTCTTTTTGGTGTTCTGAGACTCACTCCCGGTGTGGAGGAGAGGTTTCCTACACTTCCAACAAACAGTTCTCAGAACATCAGCTGGGTGTCTGAGAATTCACCTCAATTCTGACACTACCTTCAGGGAGATAGGGTTGAGAGCTGAGTCCTACAAGAATTCACTCCCACCTTCTCCCACCTCCCCCACCTCATTTATTTTATTTTATATTTTTTGGCTGCATCATGCCGCAGGATGTGGGATCTTATCTCAGTGAGTGACTCCCTGCACTGGAAGCACATTGGACTGCCGGGGAAGCTCCCCCGCTTCAGGTGTCAGTTGCAAGCCTGTGCCTCTGATCCCCCCGCTGCCGACGGAGGTTCTTGTGACCTTGTCCGTGGACTTCAGACACCAGTCACAAATCTAGGTTGTTACCTGAGCTTCTGATCAACTGGGCATAAACCAGAGGTTCCCAGGATCCCCTTCCTTGGGTTTAATTAATTTACTAGAGCAGCTCACAGAACTCAGAGAAACATTTTACTTACTAGATCAACAGTTTACGATAAAAGGATATAACTGAGGGACAGCCTGAAAGAAGAGATGCGTGGGGCAAGGAACAGGCAAAGTGGGGGGGGGAAGGGAGTGGAGCTTCCATGACAGGGCACCCCACTATCCCGGCGTCTCCTGTGCTCACCAACCCAGAAGCTTTCTGAACGCCCTCCCTTTTGATTTGGTATTTTATAGAAGCTTCATTGGGCTTCCCTGATGGCTCAGCAGCGAAGAATCTGCCTGCAGTGCAGGAGATACAAGAGGTGCAGGTTTGATCCCTGGGTTGGGAAGATCCCCTGGAGGGGGGCTTGACAACCCACTCCAGTATTCTTGCCTGGAGAATCCCATGGACAGAGGAGCCTGGCAGGCTACGGTCCACGGGGTCGCGAGTCAGACACGACTGAAGCAACTTAGCACACACACACACAGAGGCTTCACTACATAGACATGATTGATTAACTCATCAACCATTGGTGATCGTTTCAACCTCTCTCCTCCCTGGAAATCAAGGGCTGGACTGAAGGTTTCAACCCCAGTCATGGTTGGTTCCCCTGGCAACTAACCCCTATCCTTAGGTGCTTTGCAGAAATCACCTTCATTAACAGAATCTCAGTTGTGATGGAAAGCAGCTTGTTATGAATAATAAGACACCCATTTCACCTTTAAGGCTCTGAAGCATTTTCAGAAACCGAGGACAGGGGACTTCCCTGGTGGTCCCGTGGCTAAGACAGAGCACTCCCAATGCAGGGGGCCTGGGTCTGACCCCTGGTCAGGGAACTAGATTCCACACGTACAACCAAAGATGTAGCATGCCGAATGCTGCAACTGAGTCGTTGTGACCAAACCAGTTAATTAAATGAACAATAAATATTTAAAAAAAGAAAGAAAATGAGGATAGGAGATCAAGTATTTAAACAAGATGCTCCTTGCTCTCAGTACTCAAGAAATTCCAAGGGTTTTGGGAACTGTGAGCTAGGAACTATGAGCAAAGACCAAATACACCTGAGAAATACATTTTAGTCATCCGAATGATTAAATAGATATATTTCTTATAAATCACAACATTGCAGGTGACAATCTGATTTTTATCCTTTAATAAAGAATCTTTTTTTCCCCCCCTTGCTTGAGACTTCTGTGATTTTTCTCTAGTTCTTTGGCATATCTTTTAGAAACTTGAGAAAAGTATTTATTTTGGGGTGTGTCAGGCCTTAGTTGTGACATATGAGCTCTTTTGTGGTGGCCCATGGCCTTAGCCACCCTGTGGTGTGTGGGATCTTAGTTCCCCAACCGAGGATGGAACCCACATCCTCTGCACTGGAAGGAGATTTATAACCACTGGACCACCAGGGAAGTCCCTCTAGCTCTTTGGCATTGAAAAATTCCACAAATATTTGTTTGACTTTCTTATTCCCTTCCTCTTCTCCGCCACACTTATCTGGCTCACTGTACAATAAACATTTCAGCATGACGTATGGTGCCTTGAGTTCTTGGTTCAGATTCTTAGGTATTGTCTATAACAATAATATTAGCTGTAAAATTCTTACTATTTTGCTCTGTTTTTCTTTTTTTCTCTTTTAGTTTATTTTTTTCACATAGTGTTACCCTATCTCCCTTTTGTCTTCCTCAGAGAGATTCTATATGCTAGAAGTGAGAGTTTTTAACGTATATCTTCTGCACGTCTTGAGTGTTGTTTCTTCGAGGGTTTCTCTCTGTCCTTTACAGTTGCCTTTCGGGAGAGTATTTTCAGCTCACTCATTTATTCTGTAGTTGGATGTGTTCTGCCATTTAACACACCTATTGAGTTCTTTATTTCAGTAATTATATTGTTTATATCCCTTATTACCAGTTAGGTTCTACTTCATAAGGCTTCTTCAGATTTTCGATACCCTGCCGTATGTCTCTAAGGATATTTATTATACTTGTTTCACATGCCTTATTAGCTTCACTTCATTTGGCATGGTTTCTTTCAAGCCTGACTGAGCTCTTTGAGCCTCCTGGGCATGCTGGTAATTTTACACTTCAGAAAAAGGAACAATTCAGTCCTCCTTAAAGCTGATCATTTCAGGTTATTTTTGTCTGAGCATTGATGGAGAGGTGAAGGAGAGAAACTGCGTTTCATTCATAAAAAAAAGTTACGAGGAGAAGGGAAATGATCGCTTCTGGCCACAGAGGAGACCCACTCTTCTGATAAAAATAAATAGTCAAGGATCATTCGTGCGTCCTGGAACTGTGGGTGTCCCTCCCCCATCCCCCTTTGACCCACTTGCAGCTGGAGCTGACAGTTTCCAGCACACGGACAGCTTGTCGCCTCAGCACCCGTGTCACTCAGCACCCCTGTCCTTCCGAGCGACTTTTTCTCTGGCACCACTCAGTTTTCTTGTTAAGTTCCAGAGGAAGAATTTAACGTCTCCTGGGGCGACCTGTACCCAAAGGCGATGAGAGTGACCGCATTAATGCCCCAGCCTCTCCATCCTTCAGTAGCAACATCCCGAGGCGCGTTCTGCCTGGTTCCTCAGAGTCCCAACAGGATTGAGCCCAATTGCCTACGGCTGCACCCCACAGATTAGCTTACTCTTTTATTTTTATTTTTTGGCTATGCTGGGTCTTTCTTTCTGAGCCCGGATTTTCTTTAGTTGTGGCAAGCCGGGGCCACTCTTCCTTGCAGTACACAGGCTTCTCGTTGTGGTGGCTTTTTCCTTTTTTTCACTGTTGTGGACACAGGCTCTAGACACACGGGCTTAGTTGTTCCGCAGCATGTGGAATCTTCCAGACCAGGGATCGAACCCGTGTCCCCTGCATTAGCGGGCAGATTCCCATCCACTGCTCCACCAGGGAAGTCCTAGCTCACCCTTGATTGGCTCTTCTCCCTTCTCTGCCTCAGTTCTCCACGTCTCCAGTCCTCCACTCCACTCCTTGGGACCTCCACTCCCAAAGTTACCTCCTAAATAGTTCAGTTCAGTTCAGTCACACAGTTGTGTCCGACTCTTTGTGACTCCATGAATCGCAGCACGCCAGGCCTCCCTGTCCATCACCAACTCCCGGAGTTCACCCAAACTCATGCCCATTGAGTTGGTGATGCCATCCAGCCATCTCATCCTCTGTCGTCCCCTTCTCCTCCTGCCCCCAATCCTTCCCAGCATCAGGGTCTTTTCCAGTGAGTCAACTCTTCGCATGAGGTGGCCAAAGTACTGGAGTTTCAGCTTCAACATCAGTCCTTCCAGTGAACACCCAGGACTGATCTTCAGAATGGACTGGTTGGATCTCCTTGCAGTCCAAGGGACTCTCAAGAGTCTTCTCCAACACCACAGTTCAAAAGCATCAATTCTTCAGCACTCAGCTTTCTCCACAGTCCAACTCTCACATCCATACCTGACCACTGAAAAACCATAGCCTTGACTAGACAGACCTTTGTTGGCAAAGTAATGTCTCTGCTTTTGAATATGCTATCTAGGTTGGTCATAACTTTCCTTCAAAGGAGTAAGCGTCTTTTAATTTCATGGCTGCAATCACTATCTGCAGTGATTTTGGAGCCCCCCAAAATAAAGTCTGACACTGTTTCCACTGTTTCCCCATCTATTTGCCATGAAGTGATGGGACCAGATGCCATGATCTTAGTTTTCTGAACGTTGAGCTTTAAGCCAACTTTTTCAATCTCCTCTTTCACTTTCATCAAGAGGCTTTTGAGTCCTCTTCACTTTCTGCCATAAGGGTGGTGTCATCTGCATATCTGAGGTTATTGAGATTTCTCCCGGCAATCTTGATTCCAGCTTGTGCTTCATCCAGCCCAGCCTTTCTCATGATGTACTCTGCATATAAGTTAAATCAGCAAGTGACAATATACAGCCTTGACGTACACCTTTTCCTATTTGGAACCAATCTGTTGTTCCATGTCCAGTTCTAACTGTTGCTTCCTGACCTGCATACAGATTTCTCAAGAGGCAGGTCAGGTGGTCTGGTATTCCCATCTCTTTCAGCATTTTCCACAGTTTATAGTGATCCACACAGTCAAAGGCTTTGGCATAGTCAATAAAGCAGAAATAGATGCTTTTCTGGAACTCTCTTGTTTTTTTCCATGAGCCACAGGATGTTGGCAATTTGATCTCTGGTTCCTCTGCCTTTTCTAAAACCAGCTTGAACATCTGGAAGTTCACGGTTCACGTATTGCTGAAGCCTGACTTGGAGAATTTTGAGTATTACTTTACTAGCGTGTGAGATGAGTACAATTGTGTGGTAGTTTGAGCATTCTTTGGCATTGCCTTTCCTTGGGATTGGAATGAAAACTGACCTTTTCCAGTCCTGTGGCCACTGCCGAGTTTTCCAAATTTGCTGGCATATTGAGTGCAGCACTTTCACAGCAAGCATCATCTTTCAGGATTTGAAATAGTTCAACTGGAATTCCATCACCTCCACTAGCTTTGTTCATAGTGATGCTTTCTAAGGCCCACTTGACTTCACATTCCAGGATGTCTGGCTCTAGGTGAGTGATCACACCATCATGATTATCTGGGTCCTGAAGATCTTTTTCGTACAGTTCTTCTGTGTATTCTTGCCACCTCTTCTTAATATCTTCTGCTTCTGTTAGGTCCATACCATTTCTGTCCTTTATTGAGCCCATCTTTGCATGAAATGTTCCCTTGGTATCTCTAATTTTCTTGAAGAGATCTCTAGTCTTTCCCATTCTATTGTTTTCCTCTATTTCTTTGCATTGATCGCTGAGGATGGCTTTCTTATCTCTCCTTGCTATTCTTTGGAACTCTGCATTCAGATGCTTATATCCTTCCTTTTCTCCTTTGCTTTTTGCTTCTCTTCTTTTCTCAGCTATTAGTAAGCCCTCCCCAGACAGCCATTTTGCTTTTTTGCATTTCTTTTCCATGGGGATGGTCTTGATCCCTGTCTCCTGTACAATGTCATGAACCTCCATCCATAGTTCATCAGGCACTCTATCAGATCTAGTCCCTTAAATCTATTTCTCATTTCCACTGTATAATCATAAGGGATTTGATTTAGGTCATACCTGAATGGTCTAGTGGTTTTCCCCACTTTCTTCAATTTAAGTCTGAATTTGGCAATAAGGAGTTCATGATCTGAGCCACAGTCAGCTCCAAGTCTTGTTTTTGTTGACTGTATAGAGCTTCTCCATCTTTGGCTGCAAAGAATTTAATCAATCTGATTTTGGTGTTGATCATCTGGTGATGTCCATGTGTAGAGTCTTCTCTTGTGTTGTTGGAAGAGGGTGTTTGCTATGACCAATGCATTCTCTTGGCAAAACTCTATTAGCCTTTGCCCTGCTTCATTCTGTACTCCAAGGCCAAATTTGCCTGTTACTCCAGGTGTTTCCTGACTTCCTACTTTTGCATTCCAGTCTCCTATAATGAAAAGGACGTTTTTTTTGGTGTTAGTTCTAAAAGGTCTTGACTCCCAAGTCATATTCTTGGAGTCTACTCTTGGGGAAACTCAAGCAAAACTCCACTTCTCTCTAGATCTTGTCTATCTTCATTCTTCTTACGTGTGTATCTGTGTGTGTGCTTTCAGACTTTGTCTTCTTCTTGGCAGAGCATATTAAACAGTTAAAAATTAGAGAGCAATATATATACTATTCATTTCCAAGAACACATCTCTGCCTTCATTTCAGATTTCCAGCAGATTGCAAACATATGTACCCACAGCCCAATACAGATAGACTCTGAAAAGGAGAGGGCTTCCCAGGTGGTGCAGTTGGTAAAGAACCTGCCTGCCATTGCAGAAGACGAAAGAGACATGGGTTCAAGCCCTGGGTGAGGAAGATCCCCTGGAGTAGGAAATGGCACCCCACTCCAGTATTCTTGCCTGGAATATTCCACGGACAGAGGAACCTGCTGGACTTCAGTTCACTGGGTCGCAAAGAATCAGACACAACTGAGCAGGAACACGCACTCAAGATGAAAGGGAGAAGCCTGAGAGCAGCTCCACAGGAGGGCAGCATCTGCACAGTAAGGGCTGGACGGCACACTTGATCAGTTTCTCCCAGGCATGCTCTGGGCCAGCACCTCTTAGCCCTTCAGATGCCCAGGAACCACCTGGATCTCTTGTTAAAATGCAGGTTGTCATTTAATAGCACAGGGGCGGGGTCTGAGATTCACATTTCTTACAAAACCAGGAGATGCTGATGCTGGGGTTTGTGGTTGCCCCTTGATCAGTGAGGGGCTTAAAGACGGACTTAAAGATGGATAACCTAAGGAGGTACCATGTCACCCCACCTGACCTATTTTATCTGGTTTCCCCTGAACCCAGCTCTTTTTTAAAAGTGGAATCTTTGAAAAGGGATTGAATCCGATCCCCTTGCACTGGAAGCATGGAGTCTTAGCCACTGGACTGTCAGGGAATTCCCTCATATGGTCAATTTCTTATGAAATTAAACATGCACTCACCATATGACCCAGAAATCCCACTCCTAGGGACCTACCCTGAAGCTTCTCTGAGCCTCCATTAGCCTGTCTGCAAAACGGGAATCTCAGGTGGCTCAGTAAAGAATCCACCTGCCAGAGCAGCAGGTGGAAGAGATGTGGATTCGATCCCTGGGTCGGGAAGTTTCCTGGGTCGGGAAGGTCCCTGGAGAAGGAAATGGAAACTGACTCCAGTTTTCTTGACTGGAAAAACCCATGGAGAGAGGAGCCTGGTGGGGTACAGTCCATGGGGTCACAAAGAGTCCGACACAACTTAGAGACCAAAACCAAAAACAACACAGGATCACAGAACACCCTGTGGAGAATATTTGCAGCAGCTTTTAAAGTAATTGTTCCAAACGGGAAACAACTCATCCTTCCACTGATAAATGGATACACAAACTGTGAAACACCCAGACGATGAAAAACTCCTCAGCTATTAAAAGGAACTTGTGGTCCATGCCACAACATGCATGAATTTTAAACATCTTATGCTACAGGAAAGAGCTGACATTCAGAAGCCTGCATACTGTTTGGTTCCATTTATAGGACATTCTGGAAACGACAGAACTTTGGTGATGGAGAATAGATTGGTTGTTGCCAGGGGTTACAGGTGGCAGTGGTGTTGACAGAGAGGAAGCCCCAAGGGGATTTTGGAAGGCAATGTGTCTTGTTTGTGGTAAAGGCTACATGACTCAATGCCTTTGTTAAGACTCATAGACTGGGGACTTCCTGGCGGTCCAGTGCTTAGGATTCTGTGCTTTCACTGATGAGGGCTCAGGTTCAATCCCTGGTCTCCAAATTGAGATCCCACAAGTTATGTAACTGTAGCAGAAAAAAAAAAAAAAAGATCCATAGACCTGCTCCCTCAAATGAGAGGAAATCATTTGTCTGTAAGTTAAAAATAATAGAAATTTAAAAAATGACAGAATCTTTCAGTTCAGTCAGTTCAGTCACTCAGTCATGTCTGACTCTTTGCGACCCCATGAACCGCAGCATGCCAGGGCTTCCTGTCCATCACCAGCTCCTGGAGTCCACCCAAACCCATGTCCATTGAGTCGGTGATGCCATCCAGCCATTTTATCCTCTGTTGTCCCCTTCTCCTCTTGCCCTCAATCTTTCCCAGCATCAGGGTCTTTTCAAATGAGTCAGCTCTTCGCATCAGGTGGCCAAAGTATTGGAGTTTCAACTTCAATATCAGTCCTTTCAATGAACACTCAGGACTGATGTCCTTTAGGTTGGACTGGTTGGATCTCCTTGCAGTCCAAGGGACTCTCAAGAGTCTTCTTCAACACCACAGTTTAACAGCATCAATTCTTCAGCACTCAGCTTTCTTTATAGTCCACCTCTCGCATCCATACATGACTACCAGAAAAACCATAGCCTTGACTAGACAGACCTTTATTGACAAAATAATGTCTCTGCTATTTAATATGCTGTCTGCTGCTGCTAAGTCACTTCAGTCATGTCCAACTCTGTGCGACCCCAGAGACGGCAGCCCGCCAGGCTCCCCCCGTCCCTGGGATTCTCCAGGCAAGAACACTGGAGTGGGTTGCCATTTCCTTCTCCAATGCATGAAAGTGAAAAATGAAAGTGAAGTCGCTCAGTCGTGTCCGACTCTTAGCGACCCCAGGGAGCCTACCAGGCTCCTCCGTCCATGGGATTTTCCAGGCAAGAGTACTGGAGTGGGGTGCCATCGCCTTCTCCAAATATGCTGTCTAGGTTGATCATAACTTTCCTTCCAAGGAGTAAGCGTCTTTTAATTTCATGGCTGCAATCACCATCTGCAGTGATTTTGGAGCTCAGAATAACAGAATCTTAGAACTGACATTTTATGGGAATTCCCTGGCAGTCTAGCGGTTAAGACTCGTCACTTTCACTGCTGTGGGCCTGGGTTCAATTCCTGGTCAGGGAACTGAGATTCAAAAAAAAAAAAAAAAAAGAAAAGAACTGGTAAGTTTGAAAGTCAGAGATGCTTTTGCTCTTCATACACTTAAACAATTTTAGAAATAGAAACTTCTAGAATTTTCAGAGTAGTAATAATAATAGCTCCCATTCTGAATTCCATCAGGGTTAGCACTCCTTATCTTTTTTTGTCATTTTATAAATGGTATTTATTTATTTTGGCCATCCCATGCAGCAGGTGGGATTAATTCCCCTGACCGGGAATCGAACCCATGCCCCTGCAGTGGAACTGTGGAGTCTTAACCACTGGGCCATAGGGAAGTCTCAGCACTTCTTCACTGTTTCTGTTATTGTGAGATGTTAGGAACAGCATGGTCACCAGGCAGTGGCTTAGGGGGCTTTGGCTATTATTATTCTTGCTGGTGGTGGTGTTTTCCGCCAGCCTTTGAGAGGCCCTCTCTTTGAGGCACCCTCCTCCCAGCCCTGCCCCTGGGGTTTATTGCCACCTCCTGGGATTCCAGTTTGCACAGTGTTGAAAGTTCTGGTGAACCAGTCTGGCCAGGGTCAGAAGACTGTATGGACCCAAGCATTGCTGCCTATAGTGAAGGAAGAAACAGACAGAGCTGGACTCCATCTTAGGCCAGGCGGCAAACATCAAGCTACATGCGTGGTCAGCCTCCCAGTGGACTCTGAACTTTGTGCCTGGTGTCTATAGAAATGCCATACCAATGGGAAACCAGACCTCCCGGCTGAAAGAGCCTCAGGACTCTCCTAGCCTAAAAGAACATGCTGCTGCTGCTGCTGCTAAGTCACTTCAGTCGTGTCCGACTCATACGCTAATTATCTCCAAACAAATTCCATTATGTTTATCGGGGCATGACCACAGGCCTATTGATAAATATCCACTGTTTAACTACCTAGGCTTATGACACATGAATCATGGGTTAACTTTGATCAGCTCTCATTTATCTTGCCCAGACTAGTTTCAAGGAATTTGGGGAAGTGGGTTTGAGCATGTGCACTTAGGGTTTTCACAAAAATTGGCCAGGGTCCTTGGCTAAGAGGAGACTCTGCCTTGGGCCCGCCAGTGTAATCAACTGCACTCCCTTATCTGCATTGTCCTTCTGAGTGAGTCTGTTTCCTGGAAAGCGTGGCTGCAAACAATAGGTCCACCACATCCTGCCTTGGAAGCCACGGTGCCCACAGTTGAGAGCCTCTGCATAGATTGCTGACATCTGACCAGTTCTCGGCTTCCTGTGGCCCCTGGCAGGCTGGTGGCTGGCCACGGCTGCCCTTGGGGTGTGGTGGCTTCGGCCATCTGCTCAGCCCTGCCCCTTCAGATGGGATCAGCTCTGCACGGCCCTAGAGACTTGGGGTCACAAAACCCTATGAGTCTGTATGCCACTTGGTCATAACCTTTTTTCTGCTCTTGTCTTTCCATTGTGTAGATTTTAATCCTCTCAACGCACAATGTGAGAGTTGCGCGTTAAATTTTATTTGGGGGCAAAATGAGGGCTTCCCAGGTGGCGCTAGTGGTAAAGAATCTGCCTGCCAATGCAGGAGATATTAGAGATGTGAGTTTGATCCCTGGGTCATGAAGATCTCCTGGAGGAGGGCATGGCATCCCACTCCAGTATTCTTGCCTGGAGAACTCACATGGACAGAGGAGCCTGGTGGGCTAAAGTCCATGGGGTCAAAAAGAGTCAGACACGACTGAAGTGACTTAGCACGCATGCAGGAGGGCTGCAGCCTGGGAGATAGCACCTCAGATAGCTCTGAGAGACTGCTCCAAACAGGCAGTGGGGAAAGGTCAATATATAAGATTTTGGTGAAGGGAGAGTTCAGTGCAATCAAGCACTTACTCTACAAGAGGTTTTCTGCAAGTCAGGAGGAGCTGATGTCATGATGAAGGGATTTAGTGCTTTTCTAGAGATGAGGAGTTGCAGGGGTTGGGATCATGAAATCAGTTCCTGAAAATATCTAACTGTCTAAGGACCTGTTCCACCAGTTTCGCTGGAGGGCAGAGTGCCTCACTCTCCACCCTGAATTCCCCTTAGGGCATGTGGAGGGTCAACAGCTCAGCAGCACAGGGTTCAGTCTCCGCAGAGGCAGATGGCAAATGCTCTCGGCAAGTGCCAATTTGTAGTTGACACGGTAAAGGCTCCACCTGCAATGCAGGAGACCTGGGTTTGAACCCTGGGTTGGGAAGATCCCCTGGAGGAAGGCCTGGG
Source organism: Capricornis sumatraensis (assembly GCF_032405125.1). Classification (NCBI taxonomy): domain Eukaryota; kingdom Metazoa; phylum Chordata; class Mammalia; order Artiodactyla; family Bovidae; genus Capricornis; species Capricornis sumatraensis. Next base: position 59,634,360 of record NC_091088.1, read on the forward strand.
AATCCACTCCAGTATTCTTGCCTGGAGAATCCCCACGGCCAGAGGAGCCTGGCGGGCTGCAGTCCATGGGGTCACAAAGAGTCGGAGATGACTGAACGACTAAGCACACAGCACCTACTGAAAAATTTTTTTTTTACTGAAATAGTTTCTTTTCAATATAGTACCTATATTTTCATTTTACAGATTTGTAAATTAAGTGTGGGGAAAAGTTTGTGCTCAATTAGAGATCGCAATCTATGGAATCCAAAGAACTAAGGTTTGAGTCCTGATTCTATCCAAACTGTTTCTGCTTCCTGCCCTTGAGTGAGTCATTCATCAATTCCTTTGTTTCTGAGGCAGAGGGAGCAGTACTAGGATTTCCAGTCAGGCCAGGGCCCCATCACCCCTGCTTTGTTCAGGCATCAGCTGTAATTAACAATACACTTTGCAGGACTTCCCTGGTGGTAGGGAGTAAGACTCTGTACTCCCAAGGCAGCGGGGGGCCTGGGTTCGATTCCTGGTTGGGGAACTAGATCCCGTATGCTGCAACAAAAGATCCCACGTGCTGCAACTAAGACCTGGAGCAGCCAAAGAAATAAATAAAGAATAGTGCATTTCGCTTAACACGATTTTTCCAATTTTTCCATGATTATTATTTGAACATATAATACAATAAAAAATTGTTGAGGTGTTCTACAATCTTTTTTTTTTTTTTCAATAAGTCTTGGTGTGTTTTATACTCAGAGCACATCTCAATTTGGACTCACCACGTTTCTATAACTCAGTAGTTGAATATGGCTGGTGGCTGCTGTGTTGAACAGCCTGGGTCTGGGTCTTGAGGAGCAGAATGAGGGGACACCAGCATCAAGGTTGCATGGGCTGAGAGCAAAGCATGCCCTCTCTGCCCTGCGATTCCATTTTTAGAGAGTTGTCTGCAATAAATCCTCCTACGCAGGCACCAGGATGCATGTGCTAGGGTGCTCCCTGTGATATGGACAAAAATATTGGAAATCACCTGAAGTTCCACCAACAGGGAAGCTTCAAACTAACAATGGACTTACGGCACTATTAAAACAACATGAGGTGCTTCAGCGCATTTACAAAAACATCGTTCTGGAAAAAAGTGATCAAAGCACGTTATCGGAACAGTTGATGAAATGGGAACGAGGACGGCGGCTTACATCAGGTGACCTATTACGCATTTCCTTATTGCTTTTATACTATCCTGGCCACTTCTTGTTACATTTGAATTCGCACCACCATAAAGTGGCTCAGACGGTAAAGAATCTGCCTGCAGTACACCTGGGTTCGATCCCTGGGTTGGGAAGAGCCGCTGTAGAAAGGAATGGCAACCCACTCCAGTCTTCTTGCTTGGAGAATTCCATGGACAGAGGAGCCTGGCTGTTTACAGTCCATGGGGTCACAAAGAGTCTGACATGACTGAGTGACTGACACTTTCACTTTTAAAAAGTTGTGAGAATTATTCTGAGAAGCAGTTAATAACTTCTCCAAGGGTCCAGGACATAGAAAATGTTAAGAACCTGTGATTTTAAGGCAATGCCCAGTTCAGTTCAGTTCCTCAGTTGTGTCAGACTCTTTGCGACCCTATGGATTGCAGCACGCCAGGCTTCCCTGTCTATCACCAACTCCCAGAGCTTGCTCAGACTCATGTCCGTGGAGTCAGTGATGCCATCCAACCATCTCATCCTCTGTCGTCCCCTTCTCCTCCTGCCTTCAGTCTTTCCCAGCATCAAGGTCTTTTCCAATCAGTCAGTTCTTCGGATCAGGTGGCCAAAGTACTGGAACTTCAGCTTCAGCATCAGTCCTTCCAATGAATATTCAATATTCAGGACTGATTTCCTTTAGCAATGCCCAACTGTGGTCCAAAAATCTTAATATATCAAGAGGGTATGGCCTGGCCTTCTGACTCTCCTCCCGCTCACGCGCCCTCTTAAGGTCAGAGTTGGTATAACAACCATGCATTCCTATCAGCAAAGAATCCCCTCTGCAAAGACCTTAAAATCCTTGCTGAGTCAAGTCCACAACACATGGCTTCATCTAGTGGAACCAAACTTTGCCAAACATAGTGCACTCACACGTCCATTCCCAAACACAAGCATCACATTTGTAAAAGTCTAGGAGAGTACATTCCAAATTGCTAAAGGAGTTTCAGAAGGGTGAAGGTGAGGGGATTTTTCAACGCTTTATTGTGGGGAGGGGGGAAGGGGGGGGAGTACATTTCTGGATTGTTCAGATGTTTACATGGATCATCTCTGCTATGAAAAGAAAGCTAGATCTGCACAAATGAAAGTTTGCTGCAGAAGATACTATTTGGGGAGGAAGGATGTGGGTGATCTATTGGAGCGTTGCAGATGAGCGTGGGAAAAATGAACCTGTTTCTACACTCACGCTCCAGTCATGCTCCACTGCTACAGACCGAAAAATCGTTCCCAGGGATGTTCGCCTCCTAATGACTGAAACCTGCAGGGTGACTTCATGTGGGAAAAGGGACGTGGCAGATAAACTAATGATCTTGACATGGAAGGTTATCCTGAATTATTTAGGGGGTTCTTTTTTGGGGGCTGCACTGGGTCTTTGCAGGTGGCTCAGTGGTAAAGAATCCACCTGCCAGTGCAGGAGGTGATCCAGGAGACTCAAGTTTGATCCCTGGGTCGGGAAGATCCTCTGGAGGAGGAAATGGCAACACTCCAGTATTCTTGCTTGGTGAATCTCGTGGACAGAGGAGCCTGGCGGGCTACAGTCCGTGGAGTCGTAAAGAGTGGGACACGGCTGAGTGACTGAGCTGCACACACGGGTCTCTGTTGCTTTGTGTGGGCTTTCTCTAGTTGCAGTAAGGGGAAGCTACTCTTTGTTGTGGGACTCAGGTTTCTCATTCTGGCGGCTTCTCTTGTTGCGGAGCGCAGGCTGTAGGCGCCTGGACTTCAGTCATTGCACCATGCAGGTTCTGTAGTTGCGGCTCTCAGACCTAGTCACTCCACAGCGTGTGGAGTCTTCCCCGGCCGGGGATCAAACCCGTGCCCCCTGCATTGGCAGGCAGATTCTTATCCACTGCACCTCCAAGCAAGTCCCCTAGAGGGTTCTTAAATGTAATCACAAGGGTGCTTATACCAGGGAGGCGGAGGGAGACTTGTGACGCGCAGTTGGAGGGAAGGCGATGTCTCTGTCCTTAGAGGCAGGTATTGGAACGATGTGGCCACAAGTCAAGGAGTGCTGCCAGTCAGTGGAAACGGAAGAGGCAGGAACACACTCTCCTCTGGAACCTACAGAGGGAATATAGCCCTGCTGACTTCTGGCCTCTAGAACTGTAAGAGGATATATTTCTATTGTTTTAAGTCACTCAGTTTATGGCCATTTATTCCAGCAGCAATAAGAAACTAATAACATAGTTTCTTCCCCACCCCAGACTCCAGCATGTTTCAGCAAGAACCCAGAAAGGGACTGGAAAAGATGGTGATGGCTCTTGCCTGGAAAATCTCATGGATGGAGGAGCTTGGTGGGCTGCAGTCCATGGGGTCGCTGAGAGTTGGACACGACTCAGTGACTTCACTTTCACTTTTCACTTTCATGCATTGGAGAAGGAAATGGCAACCCACTCCAATGTTCTTGCCTGGAGAATCCCAGGGACTGCGGAGGCTGGTGGGCTGCCATCTATGGGGTCACACAGAGTTGGACACGACTGAAGCGACTTAGCAGCAGCAGCAGCAGACGGGAAGACTGAATAGTCCTCAAGTACTGGGCCATCTTCACAGACTTGCTTTTCCTCTCTGGGTCTCAATGGAACCCAGTTGGGAGGCTGGGGCTCACAATCAATTCCCAGTTCCCAGGTTGAAGCCAACTGAACCCCTGAGCTTTTTCAGGGCTACCTGGGGCCATAGAAGGAAAGAGTGTGTGTGTGTGTGTAAAGTCGCTCAGTCGTGTCCGACTCTTTGCAACCCCATGGACAGCAGCCCACCACGCTCCTCTGTCCATGGGATTCTCCAAGCAATAGTACTGGAGTCGATTGCCATTTCCTTCTCCAGAAGGAAAGAGACAGCCTCTCAAATGGGGAACTCAAGGCAGGGAGAGGGGCCAGGTCTCGACAAGGTGGGAGTCTCTAACGTCTGGCTTCCTTCCTCCTGGGACCTGGAACTTCCTCCTGGCCCCTTCCATGGAGCGGCTGGAGGAGGTGTTCAGGGTTCACTGGGTGTGTGCCTTGCGGAAGAAACCCCAAGCCCCAGACCAATGAGAACCCCAGAGGGGTAAGACGGGTCATTTCCTCTCTGGTTATCTGCACCCTCCCTTGGGGCTTGCAAGCCACAGCCCTTGGGAGCCTTTGATCAGAGGAGAATCTGGGAGAGACCTGAAGATGGTGAGTCTAGAGGGGAACGGGGGGCAGACACCCCCTATGTGTGTGCTCTCCCTTCTTGGCACCATCTGCTCCCTTTTTCCTTCCTCCTCCTCCCAGTCCTTGACCTCTCCCCTTCTCTCCTCACCTTCCTCTCCCCCTCCGGGGCTGGGAAGCAGCTAAGGGGTAAGACTGTCAAGGGGTTATAGGGCCCGTGATTAGCTTTGACTTTTCCTCTCTGTTAAATAATCCCAAATAGTTTGAAAATTTTGTTTCTACACATTTTATTATTCACTCATGATTTTTTAAAATTGAAATGTTTTAATTCCTTTCTCTGCTCAGCTGATGCTGAGATCCATATTTAGTTTTATAAGCTAATCCCGGTGTTTTTTTGGCTCGTGAGACTTTTTTTTGTCATGGAAATGTAGGAGTGGAATATTAATACATTTCACTTTAGTTCTGTAATGTCAGAATTTTTTTTTTAAATTAAAAGATGGACTAGAGCTTTTTCTTTCTGAATACTAAGAATTAAAAAAAAAAAAAGTCCCAAATCCTTGAAGGGTATTCAGTGAAAGGACCGTCCCTGCCCAGAGACTCAGATTCCTCGTAGCTCTGGTTTCTTGTAACCAGAAACGTGGCGGGTGGTGGTGGGGGGGTGGAATCAGGGCAACAGTTTGTGGCTAACACTTCTGGAAACAGTCCATGACAGTCTAGGGAGTAAGGAGTATTTTGACATGGAGATCATACTGAAACTAGGTTCAAATCCTGCCTGTCTTGTGTAGGAGCTGAAGAGACTCGTCTGTCTGAGCCTCCTTCTCCTTGTCACTAAGATGGGGATAGTCACCCTACAAAGCGCAATCTGTATCACAGGGTCATGGAGAGAGTTCGGTGAGATAATACATGGGAAGCGCTTTCAGCAGTGGCTGGCATACAGCTGGCTCTCAATGCCTGTGAAGTGTCTATCCTTTCTACCCTACAAAGAGAAGTCTTTTTTACACGATATCCTACCTCTCGCTTTTTTCTTACGTGAATAACTTATAATATTATTGACAACCTCCACCTGCATGCCAGGCACTGTGCTAGGCACTTGACGTTTACAAACTTCAGCTTAATCTGTGAGAAACATACTGTTATATCCTGGTGTGTTTCATGGAAATTCCCTTTATCTTTTCATCAGCTGTGTGATATGCCAGTGAGAGTTTCCATTGCTTATCAGTGGAAATTTAGCTGTTTGTAATTAGAAAATTCCCTGGTGGTCCAGTGATTAAGATTCAGCACTTTCACTGTCAGGGGTCTGGGTCCGATCGTTGGTCAGGGAGATAAGATCCCACAGGCTGGGCAGCCAAAACAAAAACAAAAACAAAAACAAAAACGCAAACCCTGAAACACCAGAATTATATCTTTGGATTCATGTCTGGGTTTTCAGAACTGCAAATGCTGAATCTAAGACACAGACAATTTTTATTTTAACAGATATTGCCAAAACCTGTACCAATTTATATTCCTCATCTTCAGAGCAGGAGAGTATTTACTTGTCTAGACACCCATCTGCATGTTCAGATGGAACTATCTTTGCTTTTTGCCAGCCTGAAAGGTAGTTCATCGCATCCTGAAAGGATCCGGAGGTTTGTCTTTTTCACATAGTTTTTAAAATGCAAATGCCTGTGTTTCTTCGTGCTCAGGGATGTTGAGTCTCAAAGACTGTGCAGATTCAAGAGGATGAGTCGAGATGCTCACCCCCACCCTTGTATCCCAGTTTCCGAGGATGCCCTAGTTGGTTTTATGTGGTTCTGTGGGTGGACTGTTTAAAGACATTGTGTCCATGTAGAAATGGGGAGAGGGATGTTCCGGAAAAAAAAGCAGCCCGTGCCTTCTGTGTATTTCCTAGGCCTGACAGCATCTCTGAGTCTATTATTTCCACCATAAAGAAGGGGACAGTTGGCAGGACGTTCCCTGCCCTGAAGATGGCAAGACGGAAGCCCTGCGAGGGAGGGAAGGGGCGTGTGGCCCCTCTTAACGCTCCTACTTTTCTTCCTCCTCTGGGGATCACTCCCATCTTTGCTGGCCTGAGTCCCGGCCCCAGCCTCCTCTCTGGTCCTCTTGCCTCTAATCTCACCTCCCCACAGCAGCCAGAGGAACCTTTCTGAACAAGAACTCTCATCTAGTCCCTCTGTGACTCAAAGACCATCTGTGGCTCCCCATGACCCCAGGATAAAACATATCTCCTTTAACATGACATGTGTGGCTCCTCCAACCTCATCCTGGCTACCTGCCAGCCTCGCTGGTGTTCTTGCACCTTCTGGTGTGTGACATCCTCCCTGTTACCGTGTGACCCTTTGCCTTGAAGGCATGGGGTCCCCTCACTCCCACCACGCCTGAGGCCTGGTAACCTCTCAGAGAAGGTTCTAGGGCTGGACTCTCTGAAGGTCTCTCCTACCTCTGTCACTTGCCAACAGTGAGGACTTGGAAAGGTCTCTTAAGCTGTCTGTAGCCTCAGTTTTCTCATCTGCAAAGTGGGTGTTGCAATGGTGAAAAAAGAAGAGCTGATACATGAAAAGGACTTAGAACTTGGTGATTCTGATTGCTTTTCTCCTAAGCATCTTCTCCTTAGCCCTCGCCTCCTCTGATCCATTCATGAGTCCTCACACTCACCACCCTAGTGCAAACCACCATCATCCCTCACCACAGCTGGACAATTCCAATCACCTCTCCTTCTCAGCTTCTGATCTGGCCCTTTCTCCACACAGTAGGCAAGGGCTCTTAAAAATGAGCCTGTGATCTTAGGGAAAAAAAGAGTACCCGCCTTTGGGCTTGTTGTACCGTAAACACTGTGGTTAGAGAATTGACAAACTAACACCTAGGAAGCACTTAGGAATCGCTTAGGAGCCCCAGACCGCTGGAGTCTGAGACGCAGCCACCAGCCACATGGGGCTGGTGAAACTTAATTAAAATGACAGCAAAGTACAAGTTCAGTTCCCAGACACGCCTGCCGCATGTCACAAACTCCACGGCCACAGGTGACTGGCGGCTACCATCCTGGATGGCACACCTCTGGGACATTCCCATCAGTGCAGAAATTTCATTTGGACCATGTTTCAGTGTTTCATTTTGTTTTGTTTTTCATTTCTACTTAGTTCTTTGTTGTTGCTTAGTGGCTAAGTCATGTCCGAATTTTTTTGCGACCCCATGGACTGTAGCCCTCCAGGCTCCTCAGTCCATAGGATTTCCCAGGCAAGGATACTGGAGTGGATCGTGCGGGGTTGTGGCTTGATTTTTCCAACACCCTTCTCCTGATCCCCCAGCAGGCTGGATTCTCTGTAGAGCACACTCTGTTCCCATCCCTGGTGATTAATTTCCCTCTCGCGGGAGACCATAACCTCTCCAAGGACAGGTGCCAGGTATGTCAGGAGCCGATCTCTAGTCTGGTAACATTTATGAGATGAAGAAATATGCTTAGACTCTTTCCTAGACTCCTAGAATGGCACTTGCGTGTGCTCGGGTGCCAAGTCGCGTCCCACTCTTTGAGACTCTGTGGACTGTAGCCCCCCAGGCTCCTCTAGTCCGTGGGATTCCCCAGGCAAGAATACTGGAGTGGGTTGCCATTTCCTTCTCCAGGGGATCTTTCTGACCCTCGGAGCAAACGTGCAACTCCAGCTTGGCAGGTGGATTCTTTACTGCTGAGCCACCTGGGAAGCCCCTTCTAGAATGGTAGAACCACAAATTCTTTAGTAGAGGCTGTATAATATCCATTTCTGGGGAGAGGGGAATGGGTGGTATATTCACGGATGTGGCTTACATACCAGAAGAAGAAAAGCATATATGGTGAGGGGCTTCCCTGGCAGTCCAGTGGTTAAGATTCTGGGCTTCCAAAGCAGCGGATGCAGGTTCGATGCCTGGTCGGGGAACTAGGATCCCACAGGCCTCTTAGCAGGGACCAACTCCACCCCCTCTCCCCCCAGAAAGTATACCAACCTCCTACTTCCCTTCCCCTGGGGCAACCACTCTTCCAGATTTCCTCTGCCTGCTTCTGGAGCTAGTCTGTGCAGACACTTGGGAGAGAGAAATCGACAGAGGGGAAGTGGTGAGGAGGGGAGAGGGGGTTGGGAGGAGAGAGGGAAACAGGGAGGAAGAATGACTCTCTTTGGCAGGTAGTGTTGCTTCACACACTGTTCTTACTTGTCCTGTTTCACCCTAGATCTTGGAGTTCTTTCCACACCCACCCTTAGGTAAACTTCCTCATTCTTTTGCTGGTTGCATAGAATTGTTTTGCCTGAAAGTGTCATCATTATTGAGCCAGTCGCCTCTTGCCTGGACGCTTCAGCTGTTTCCCTTCTTTATAGAGATACAGCTGTGACTAAACTTTACAAGCCATTTACATCAGGAGGATCCTAAAAACCGCAGAGCGTTAGAATCAGCATCTTTTTCCTGCCCTTGTGAAGTCAGTGAGAGGGAAGGGCTGCGTGAGCTCATCCCAGGCGAGGATCTTTGTCAGCTGATGTGAGGGGTAACGGTGAGCGTGGGAGCAGGGGGTGGGGAGGCGTCCCCCTTCTGGGGCCTGGATTATTCTGCAGCATAGTCCAGAGCTTGTGAAACGAGCAGAGATCGAAGTTAGCTGCATGTTATCATGTCCGAGGTGGACACTTAAACCATTTAACCACCTGCTACAGTGCAGGGTCCCCCTGGGCAGGATCTGGGGCCTCTTGCCATGCCCAGCTTTGACCCTTTAGTGATCTGAGCTTGGGGGTCCCAGAGTAGAAAAAGGGAGGTCAGGGTGCTGGGGGTGACTCAGGGCAGAGTCTCTTTATCAGTGGAAATAAAGCAACCATTTTAACTTTTTGGAAACGTCTTCACACTTACAGAAAAAATTACAAGAATAATACAGGGAACTTCCATACTCTCTTGACACAGATTCTCCAGGTTTTGCTCTATCTATCCGTCCCTTCTATTGATTATTCTATCATCTACCACCTTTTCTTTTTTTTCTGAACCAGTTGAGAGGAAGTTGCAGGCATCTTTTGCTCCTATATATCTCTGGGTCTCCTTCTCAAACACAAAGACATTCATTTACACGAGTACAGTGATCACCATCAGGGAAGTTAGCATTTGATGTGATACTGTGATCTAGTCCATAGATCAGGTTAAAAGTTGCCCCGTGGTCCGAATAATGGCCTTCAGAGTGAATTTGTCTTTCCTGCTCCAGGCTGCGGTCCAGGATGTCACACCACATTTGGGTGTCCTGGTCTTTTAGTCCCGACTCATCTGGAACAGTCCTTTGGCCCTTCCTTATCTTTAGGACACTGGCATTTTAATTTTAATCGACCAAAATGCCACAAAATTTATACTTCGCCATTTTGAAGCGCACCATTCAGCGGCACTAAGTACATTCCGTGTTGCCCCATCACCGCGTGCGTGCTAAGTTGCTTCAGTCGTGTCCAACTCTCTGTGACCCTATGGACCATAGCCCACCAGGCTCCTCTGAGCATAGCATTCTCCAGGCAGGAATACGGGAGTGGGTTGCTATGCTCTCCTCTAGGGGATCTTCCTGACCCAGGGGTTGAACTCAAGTCTCCTGCCTTGCAGGAAGATTCTTTACCACGGAGCCACCGGGGAAGCTCTGTCTCCAACACTTCATCTATTTCCAGAAACTATTCATCACCCTCAAAAGAAACCCTGTACCCACTAAGCAGTCCCTCCCTGCTCCTGCTCCCCTGGCTCCAGGCTGTTACAAGCACATCTCCCATCTCTATGGATTTGCCTGTTTCAGACATTTTATATAAATGGAATCATATAGTATGATCTGACTTCTTTCACTCAGCATAATGTTTACAGGCTTCATCCACATTGTCGCTTATGTCAATATTGCATCCCTTTCTATGGCTGAATAATATTCCGCTACGTGGATATACCGTGCCCAGTTCATCCACTCTTCGGATGAACTGACCTTTCCCCTTTGGATAATTTGATCTCCGCTATGGCCATACCAGCACATATGCTGCACCATCAGCCTGGCTGGCCTGGTTGACCTTAAGGAAACATAAAGGAACTAGAAATTAAAAAGTGGTTCAGAGAAAGATCTGAGCTCTCCAATAATTGTAAGATCAATGGGAAATAAGAGCATTGCCATTTCTTATCTCCCTACTGTGTACTGGGCACTTTGCCAGGTTCTTGAACATTTTTCATCTTTTTAAATCTATGAGCTGGGTGTTTAGTGGGTTAAAACCTCAGCCTGCAGATTCAAGTACCCTAAAAATCCAGCTCTGAATATTTTTGTAACAGTGATCTGTGTTTTTCTCTGCCTCCTTTCCCTGGGCTGGTGACAAAATCACCTTCAGGGATGGGCTCCAGGGGCCACAGAGTTTGCCCCTTGGGTGTCCTTGGAGGCCCCCTTCCAACCTCTGGAACTGCCCAACGGCAGCCTCTCTGGGTTTGCATACCAATCTAAAGGAAGTGGAATTCCCATCTCCATGACTGGAACAGGCTACTTCATCTTCCGGTGCCTCTGTCTCCTTGTCAATAAAATGGGCATATTCATAGGACCTACTTGTAGGGTTGTGGCCAGGACTGAAAGAGCTAATGCTGTACTTAAACATAGTAGATGCTCGATAAACACTGGCTGCCTTAGCGCCATCACTCCCCGTCCTGCATGGGGATTTTTCTTCTGCCTGTGTCTAGTGCTTCCGGGTTATTGTTTTGTGTCCAAGGCTGTTTCTCATTCACCTGCTGCTCTTTCTCTCTTTGGAGGGGGATATGACACTTCCTGGCAAGAAAGTTCTTTATTTTATTATGGAAAATATCAAACACACGAAAGCAGAGAGAATGAAGTTGTGAATGTCCAATGTACTCATGACCCAGCTCCCACAGTTATCAACACTTTATCATTCTTAGTCATCCTTGGTCCTCCCTCCTTCCCTCCTCTTCCTTTTTTTTTTTTTTTCTGGAATTTTTAAAGCAAACCCAAAACATCCTATTTCACCTGCTATGTGAAATCTCTATCAGAAACTGTCTTCTACCACTTTTTGAAAACATAAATACAATATCCCATCACCCTCAATAGAATAAGCAATGGTTCCTTACTATTCTTGGATATCGAGTCTATTTTAAAATCTCCCAGATGTCTCCAAAATATCTTATTTTCCATACGACTATTCCAATCAGGATCCAGCCTTGGTCTCCGTATTATCTTTGGTATATCTATGTCCTAAATCTCTCTCTCCTTTTAACATTTTTCCTACAGTGTAGTGGGCTTCCCAGGTGGCCCAGTGGTAAAGAATCCACAGGCCAAAGCAGGAGACACAAGAGATGTGGGTTCGATTGCTGGGTCGGGAAGATCCCCAGAAGGAGGAAATGGCAACCCACTCCAGTATTCTTTTTTTTTCTGTATGTGATTAACAGGTCTTTTATTGGTAGTAAACTAGAGCAAACAATCAGAACAGTACACGTGCAGTATTCAGTACACACAATAAAAGCTGCTGCTGCTGCTGCTAAGTCGCTTCAGTCGTGTCCGACTCTGCGCGACCCCATAGACGGCAGCCCACCAGGCTCCCCCACCCCTGGGATTCTCCAGGCAAGAACACTGGAGTGGGTTGCCATTTCCTTCTCCAATGCAAGAAAGTGAAAAGTGAAAGTGAAGTCAATCAGTCGTGTCCAACTCTTCGCGACCCCATGGACTGCAGCCCACCAGGCTCCTCCATCCATGGGATTTTCCAGGCCAGAGTACTGGAGTGTGGTGCCATTGCCTTCTCCGACAAAAGTTAAAGGAATTCAAAACCTATATAAAACAAAACACTGGAGGAAAAAAAAAATTGTACAGCTTAAGAGAGACAGTGGGAAATGTCCTCTCCATCCTGTGATTGCAACTTGTACTCTGTACCCAACAGACCAAAATAATACAGACTTTTTAGTACTGATTGTATTTAAGAGGATTAAACACATTTTCTAAGAATCTTGCAATGACAAATAAGGGACCCTTTCTCTGGTAAAGCAAATCTTTAAGGGCGGAAAGTGGGGATTATGGAACTGACCATTATTTTGTAACCGTTTAAAATAATTTCTCATTTTCCAAACACTGCTTTCACAACAGAAGTGTTTTACACTTGCACAATATTACTTTGTTATATATGGAAGCCTGTGGTAGGCTGATTACACAACAAGGCTGCAAACAACCAGCGGTACTTTTCTGATGTCACAAGAGTACATAAAACTGAAACATCACCAAGAGTACATAAAAAACTCATCAACATAAACAGCGAAGGACATCAAAAATATAATCAGGAAAAAAATACAATTGCTAAAAAGTGGTTTAGGGCAGAGCCACTGTCTACCCAGTGGCTTCAAATGGCATTCATAGCAAGTCTGGATGACTTTACAGGACCCTTCTTCAATACTGACTAATGCATCCTTTTTAACGTGCATTACACAGGCTGCAACTTCACAAAGAGACGCTGATGTCGTGACTAAATGAGACACTCTTAACCCTCACATCGGCTTTGTCCCCAGCTGGAATTATCACCTTACCACTCCAGTAATCTTGCCTGAAGAACTCCAGGGACAGAGGAACCTGGCGGGCTACAGTCCATGGGGAGCCCAATACGACTTAGCAACCAAACAACAATAAATAGTTGATTTACAATGCTGTGTTAGTTTCTGCTGTATGGCAAAGTATATCAGTTATATGCTCATATATTTCACTCCTTTTTAGATTCTTTTCCCAAATAGGTCATTACAGAATATTGAGAAGCGTTCCCTGTGCTCGACAGTAGGTCCTTATTAGTTATCTATAAATCTCTTCTAATCCACGACCCTTTCAATTCCATTTTTTTTCCTCTTCCTATTTTAAAAATGCCATTTATTTGTGAGAGAAACAATACCATTTGTGCTGCAGAGTTTCCTGAGCTCTGATTGGGCTGGTTTTGTCCCTGTGGTGTTATTTATCATATTTCTCTCTCAACTGCTTTTCCTGTAAACTGGTAGTTTTAGATCTAAGACCTTGATTAGAGTCACATTGTTTTTTTTTTTTTTTGCAAAAATTACTCCATGGATGGTGGTGGTTTAGTTGCTAAGTCGTGTCTGACTCTTGCGACACCATGGGCTGTAGCCCACCAGGCTCCTCTGTCCATGGGATTCTCCAGGCAAGAATACTGGAGTGCATTGCCATTTCCTTCTCCATGGGATCTTCCTGACCCAGGGATCGAACCCGAGTCTGCCATATAGCAGGCAGATTCTTTACAGAATGAACTGTGAGGGAAGCCCTGGTGCTGTATCGTCGTTTTTCTGCGGCACATCCGAACAGATATCCACTCGTCTCTCTTCTCCGAGTGCTGAGGTTGATAGGAGGGTCTGCGGTGCCAGCACCAATTCATTGCAAGGTTCCTGCCTGTTTTTCACATGATGGTTTTATGAGATGTTTTTGTTCATCATCCAGATCCATATTTCCTTCAGTTTATCATTCCTTCTGCAGGAATTATTTTTAGAGTCTTCTCGAAAGAAGGACCTCCCACAATGACTCTCTATTTCTCTGTAATAATACTCTGTACAGAAATGGCAGGATAAGTGCTTGATTCATGCCCTTTTTAGAATAAAAATGTGACCACTGACTTACTTGATTTTATTATCACTATGAACTCATAGATCTTTATTATTGATATATATTTTATTCATCAGTTATTATCATTATTATTAAATACTCAAATTGTCCCGTCTTCTGGCTAGTGTGGCTTTGAGTGGCTCTGACGGGCAAGCTCCTTGCTACCTAATAGCTCAGTTGGTAAAGAATCCGCCTGCAATGCGGGAGACCTGGGTTCGATCCCTGGATTGGGAAGATCCCCTGGAGAAGGGAAAGGCTACCCACTCCAGTATTCTGGCCTGGAAAATTCCATGGACTATATAGAGTCGGACATGACTGAGTGACTTTCACTTTCACTTTCTGGCTAGTGTGGGCTCTTTCAGGCTCTCTTTTTTTTTTTTGCCACACCATGTGACATGTGGGATCTTTTTTTTTTTTTTTTTGACATGTGGGATCTTAATTCCCTGAGCAGGGATCGGCCCTGCACCAACTGCATTGGAAGGTCGAATCTCAACCACTGGACCATTGGGGAAGTCCTTTTGATATGTCCCTATTGTTACTTAAACTGTGTCTTACTTTCTAGTGTGAGATGTTCTGGCCTCATCTTGGATATTTTCTGTCCCAGGACAGGAACCAACTTTTCTCCAAGGAGCCCCAGTTCTTCTGACTTGTTGTTGTTCAGTTGCTAAGTCCTGTCTGACCCCATGGACTGGAGCATGCCAGGCTTCCCTCTCCTTCACCATCTCCTGGAGTTGCTCAAACTCATGTCCATGGAGTCAGTGATGCCATCCAACCATCTCATCCTCTGTTGCCCCCTTCTCCTTCTGCCCTCAATCCTTCCCAGCATCAGGGTCTTTTCCAATGAGCCGGCTCTTCACATCAGGTGGCCAAAGTATAGAGCTTCAGCTTCAGCATCGGTTCTTTCAATGAACATTCAGGGTTGATTTCCTTTAGGCTTGACTGGTTGGATCTCCTTGCTGTCCAAGGACTCTCAAGTCTTCTCCAGCACCATAGTTTGAAAGCATCAGTTCTTCGGCATTCAGCCTTTCCTATGGTCCAATTCTTGACTATACTTAAAATCCTGCATTGCCTGATATGTTTGCATGACAGTGTCAACCTGCAAACCACCCCCAGCTGGGAATGAAAACTGTGGGCTCATCTGAAGATCCATCTTGCGTAACAAGGCAGGGTCATAAACCAAACAAACGGCTGCCGCAGATTGCCTTTATTTTTTTTCCACCGTGGAATTTTTTTGGAGAGGCATTAATTTTGATTCTTTAAAATATTGCCTTAAGATATTATGTATCTTCACTGCTGTACACCTGAAATTAACACATGGTAAATCAACTATAAAGTGAAAGTGAAGTCACTCAGTCGTGTCTGACTCTTTGTGATCCCATGGACTGTAGCCTAGCAGGCTCCTCCCTCCATGGGATTCTCCAGGCAAGAGTACTGGAGTGTGTTGCCATTTCTTTCTCCAGGGGATCTTCCTGACCCAGGGATCAAACCCGGGTCTCCTGCATTCCAGGTAGATGCTTTAACCTCTGAGCCAGTAAAAATTAAAAAAAAAAAAAATTTAAGTAATAGTTCAAGATTTGGGCTATCAATTTTGGAATTACCTGCATGTGATTATTAGTTCATTCTCCTCGAAGTATGTTTAAAATTACTTATTTATTTTTGGCGGCGCTGGGTCTTCACTGCTGCCTATGGGTTTTTTCTAATTGGGGCGAGCAGGGGCTACTCTCTTAATTGCGGTGGGCGGGCTTCTCACTGCCGTGGCTTCTCTTACTGCGGAGCGGGGGCTCTAGAGCACACAAGCTTCAGTAGCTGTGGCTCTCGGGCTAAGCTGCTCCGGTGGCACGTGAGATCTTCCTGGACCAGGGATCGAACCCACGTCCTCTGCATTGGCAGGCGGATTCTTAACCACGGGACCACCAGGGAAGTCCGATGGTCAACATTTGAATCAGGGGTGTGACACACCCCAGCTGGCTGTCAGCCCTCAGCATCCCTGTTTCCCCGGGAGAAACCTGAGGCTTAAAGAAATGGCGTGATGGGCTTTGAGTGACTCTGATGGGCAAGCTCCTTGCCACCTGCCACTCACACTCTCCCCGCCTCTCTGACTCCACCCAGGACTCCACGGCTCTCAGCACTCCTGATTACTCTGATTATGACAAATGGACCTCGAACCCCGACGACCGGGTGGATGACTCTTCCTACACCCACAGACTGCGAGCCCCAGATGTGATTGCCCTGGTGATCTTCGCGGCCGTCTTCCTGATCGGGGTGCCTGGCAATGCCATGGTGGTCTGGGTGACAGGGTCCGAGGTCAAGCGGACCGTCAACGCCATCTGGTTTCTCAACCTAGCGGTGGCCGACTTCCTCTCCTGCCTGGCGCTGCCCATCTTGTTTACATCCATTATCCAGCAGAACCACTGGTCCTTTGGTGACGCTGCCTGTCGAATCCTGCCCTCTCTCATCCTTCTCAACATGTACGCCAGCATCTTACTCCTGGCCACCATCAGCGCCGACCGCTTCCTGCTGGTGTTCAATCCCGTCTGGTGCCAGAACTACCGAGGGGCCCGTGTGGCCTGGCTGGCCTGCGCCGTGGCCTGGAGCTTGTCTCTGCTGCTGACCATACCTTCCTTTGTGTTCCGTCAGGTCTACGTAGAGCACTACCCGCCCAAGACGATGTGTGTCGTCGCATACGGTAGGGGCCATGAATACGCGGAGAAGGCCGTGGCCATCGTCCGGCTGGCTGTGGGCTTCCTGGGGCCGCTGGTCACGCTTGCAATCTGTTACACCTTCCTCCTGCTTCGGGCATGGAGCCGCACTGCCACGCGCTCCGCCAAGACGCTCAAGGTGGTGGTGGCCGTGGTGACCAGCTTCTTTGTCTTCTGGCTGCCCTACCAGGTGACGGGGATGATGCTGGCCTTTTTCCAGCCGCAATGGGACAGCTT
Organism: Capricornis sumatraensis; assembly: GCF_032405125.1. Lineage (NCBI taxonomy): Eukaryota > Metazoa > Chordata > Mammalia > Artiodactyla > Bovidae > Capricornis > Capricornis sumatraensis. The sequence goes on from NC_091088.1 coordinate 59,651,203, forward strand.
CAAACTCGTGTCCAGTTTAGATGCCCTGTGCGTCTCCCTAGCTTATATCAACTGCTGCATCAACCCCATCATTTATGTGTTCGCCGCCCAGGGCTTTCACGCCCGGTTCCTGAAGACCCTCCCCGCCAGGGTCCGCGGCGTGTTGACTGAAGAGTCGGTACGCAGGGAGAGCAAGTCCCAGACGCTCTCCACGGTGGACACCCCGGCCCTGAAGAGCCAGGCGGTGTAAGGGGAGGCCTCTTTGAGCGCCAGCTTTCCGGGGCTCCGCCAAACTTCCGGTCCATTCACTTTGCTTTTTGAAACTCAGCCCGGGACAAGGTGAGTGGTGTTGGTTGAACGAATTTGCCACCTTTTCCTTCCAGCTTTCCCGGACTAGTCCTGCTTCTTCTAGGCGAACCCATCTTATTGTTCTTCATTTTCCAAGGTTGATAAGTTCTTCCAGGACCCCTCCCCGCCCCAACCTTTCCATTCAAGGACTTTGGAAAACAAACAGCAACCAACATACCTGGAACCCTCCCATAGAATGAGACGTTCCTGTGCAGAGCGTGAGAAGATATCAGATAGAACAAACAGAAACACTCTAACTTTGAACAACAATGAAAAAAGAGTTCTGTATTTATTTTACGGAGAGTTGACCAAAAAAAAAAAAAAAATCTATGTATTTAAAACTGGAATCTCAAAAGTCGTTCTTGTTTAGGACAAAGCAAAAATCCATGGACTGGGCCTCGCTGGTGGCTCAGTGGTAAAGAATCTGCCTGCCAATGTAGGGGACAGGAGTTTGATTCCTGGTCGGGGGCGGGGGGGCGGGGAGATCCCACGAGCCTTGGGACATCTAAGCCCACGTGCCACAACTATTGAGCCGGAGAGCCCGTGCTCCACAACAAGAGAAGCCTCCACACCATAAATAGAGAGTAGCCCCTGCTCGCCGCACCTGGAGAAAGTCCACGCAGCAGGGAAGACCCAGCACAGCCATACATAACAAAATAAATAAATAAATTTTTTTTTTTTAAATTCATGGACCAATCTCAGCTTTGGAGTGTGAGTTGGTTTAAAGAGAAACAGTAAGGGCCTTCCCTGATGGTCTTGTGGTTAAGACTCCACGTTTTCACTGCAGGGGGTGTGGGTTCCATTGGGGTCAGGAAACTAACATCCCACATACTATGTGATGGGGCAAAAAAAAAAAAAAAGAGAGAAGCAGTAAGTTAGTACATTACTTCACTAGGTTAAAAAAAAAAGAGAGAGAGAGTATTAAGTAAAAAGATGTAATGTGGTTATGGAGAAAAGCAACCAGTACGGAAGGTACCTAGGGTTGGGAAACACTGATTGGGTCCCTCCAGGGGGTGGAGTCCCAGGGGAATTTGCTCTTTGGGGCTGTCAATTGATGTTTTGTCTGCCCTGAAAAAGAAAACTAACCGTTTCATTTTGACCTCGTTTAGCGTCTCGTGAGGTTGAGCTGTAAGTGATAATATGAAAGTGATTCTGCTTGTCTTTGACCTGTTGCCTGTAACAGGAACATCTTTCAAAATGGCATTACAGTATCACAACCGAGATGTTGACATGGATATGGCCAAGGTGCCGGATGTTTTTGTAGCTGCCAAATCCCTTGTGACATCCTTTCTTAGCCACCTCCACTGCCCTCTACCCTCCCCAGCTTTGTCCCCAGGCCCTGGCAACCACGAATCTGCTCTTCATCTCTGTCATTTGATACTTTCGAGAATATTGTATCGATGGACTCATATAGCATGTAACCTGTGGACTTTTAGATCTCTGGTATGCACCAGTTGAAAAATGAAAATAAAGAATAAGTGTAGAAATGTGTTGTTTATAATTGGCCTGGAAATATTCCTACTTGGTGGTTTTGTGTGTGTGTGTGTCTGCATTGACTAGGAATAGTGTACAGACAGCAGACAGCACTGTCCAACAGAAATGCGACGTGAGCCACAGAAGTATAAAATTTTCCAGTAGATACATGAAAACGTTTAAAAATAATAAAATAAATTAAAAAAGACAATAGCAATATATTTAATGTTGTTGTTCAGTAGCTAAGTCGTGTCTGACTCTTTGCAACCACATGAACTGCAGCACGCCAGGCCTCCCTGTCTGTCCATCACCAACTCCCGGAGGTTACTCAAACTCACGTCCGTTGAGTCGATGATGCCATCCAACCATCTCATCCTCTGTCGCCCCCTTCTCCTCCTGGGTCTATTCTGATGAGTTGGCTTTTTGTGTCAGGTGGCCAAAGTATTGGAGCTTCAACTTCAGCATCAGTCCTTCCAATGACTATTCCGAGTTGATTTCGTTTAGGATTGACTGGCGTGATCTCCTTGCTCTCCAATGATGTAATGCAATTATGTTATACTAACAACAAGGATATGAATGCTATATTAATTATATTATAATAATTTATTACATATCACATGATATATGAATATAAACATATTGTGTAAATGTATTATATAATCATGTTTACAACTACATGATATATAATTATATAACATAAACCATATAATACTATATTAATGTATATATGTATCAATATATCATAGTAACAATAATAAATATATAGTAATAATAATTTATGTTGCTATATAAAAAATATATAATATAAATAATAATAATAATATACTTAAAATATATTTTGTTTAACTCAGTATTTTTATTTCAGCATGTAAGCAGTGTGAAAAATTATTACTAAGATCTTTTACATTTTACATTCTTTTTTACACTGAAGTATAGCTAATTTACGATGTTATGTTAGCTTAAAGTGAACAGCAAAGTGATTCAGTTATACATATATATATATATATATATATATACACACACATATTCTTTTTCAGGTTCTTTTCCATTATAGGTTATTACACGGTGATGAGTGTCATTTCCTGTGTTATACAGTAGGCCCTCGATGTTCACCTAGTTTATGTGTAGTAGGGACGGGGGGAGCCTGGCAGGCTGCCGTCTATGGGGTCGCACAGAATCGGACACGACTGAAGTGACTTAGCAGCAGCAGCAGCAGCAGCAGTGTGCATATTGGAGAAGGCAATGGCTCGTATGTTAAGAGCGTCCCACGTGGCGCAGTGGTAAAGAATCTACCTGCCAATTCAGGAGACACAGATGTGGGTTTGATCCCTGGGTTGGGAAGATCCCTTGGAGTAGGAAAATGGCAAGCCGCTTCAGTATTCCTGCCCGGAAAACTCCTTGGACAGAAGAGCCTGGTGAGCTATAGTCCATGGGGTGGCAAAGAGTTGGACACGACTACGCATGCACTCATGTGTATGTGTTAATCCCAGACTCCTAATTTATCTCTCTCCTCCGCGCCCTGCTATCCTTTCTGGTAACCATAAATCTGTTTTCTATGCCTGCGAGTCTACTTTTGCTTTGTAAATAAGCTCATTCGTGTGACTTTCGTTGGTTCCACCCGTGAGTGCCGTCATATGATCCTTGTATTTCTCTCCCTGATTTTCTTCACTTAGTAGGATCATCTCTGGGCCCATCCATGTTGCTGCAGATGGCGTCATTTCATTTTAGTTTATGATTGAGTAATATCCCAGTGCATGTATTTATATACCACATATTCTTCATCCATTCATCTGTCAGTGGACCTTTAGGTAACTTCCAGGTCTTGACTTTTGTGAACACTTCTGTTATGAACATTAGGGTGCGTGTGTCTTTTCAAATTAGAGATTTCTCCAGACATATGCCTGGAAGCAGGATTGCTGGGTCATATGGCAATTCTAATTTCAGGTTTCTTTCTTTTTTTTTTTTTAAGGAAACTCCATACTGTTCTTCATAGTGGCTGTACCAATTTACTTGTTTTGGGGGGGTAGGGTGGGTACTAAGTCTTCAAAATCCTGGGTGTGAGTTACACTCACAGTACATCTCCATTCAGACTGGCATATTTCAAGTGCCCAGGAAGCCACACAGAGGTGGTGGCCCCTGAATACGACAGTCACGTAGATATCAGCTCCTTCTTTCTCTTTGCAAGAGCTGGCTGAGTCTAGGGAGCAGCCTCAGCACGGGGCACTGGACGTGGATGTTATCTGATTCTGATGGGAACTGCAGCTGAATCCTGCTGTTACCATGTTGTCGTGTCTGCCCCGGGGACGATTTTATTAGAAGATGCTGTGTGAGCACCTAGAGTGCTGGGTGCTCGGCAGGACTTCCAGAAAAGGTTGTGTGTGCGTTTTGATAGTAAATGTTGGTACCCATACAGACCCTCTGGCAGCAAGGTCACTGGGGGAAGAACTGAGCCCCAGCTACCTTCTGCTCTGGTACCCCCATGAAGATGCTTGTGACCTTAGAGGTCCCTTCTACCTGGACAGCCCACTTGCCTCCTTCCGCCTTCCTCCCAGCCACTTGGGCCCCTCCCTGGCTTGTTCCAGGTGGGCTGGTTAACCTCTCACTTTCAGCATGATCTTTCTCCGCCTCTTCTATAGACTTTCTTCTGCCCTTAAATGTTGGCTTTCTAGAGTTCTCTTGAACACGTGTCTTACTTTTGTGATGTCATCCAGTACCTTCCCAGCTCTCTCACTCTCTTTAGGGTCTGGCCTCTACACCTATCTCACTTAAAATGATCTCAGTGTCTTCTCCCAAACTTCCCCTTCCCTTCTCATACCCTACTCAAGGGCTTGCCCCCACGGTCCATTAGTCACCCAAGCCTCAGTTGGGACCCACTCTGGAAGCCACCCTCTTCCCATTCCACATCTTTCCTGGTTCAAGCCCTCCATCCTCTCCCACTTGGGTCCTTGCCTTTTCTCCTGCCTGGTCTCTCGCTGCCTGGTCTGTTTTTAAAAGACCACCCCTGTTGCTGTTCTACCTTCCTTCAGGGTGCAGCCTCCTCCAGGAAGCCCTCCCTGACTTCTTCCTCCCATCTCCCCATCCCTGTACTCCATCCCTGTTCCTGGCCACCCTCAGGCTTTCCTAGGTTGGGGGAATAAGCTGTAGGCAGTGGGGTCTTTTCCTTCACCCTGATTTGGAAAGGAGTTGCTTCCCAGAACCTGGGCCTCACAGTGGTCTTCTAGAAACACTTGGATACCAACATGTGGGATCCAAGTGGCTTTTCTAAGGCCTGGTGTTGATCACCGCTGGCCAGGAGGGAAGTGGATTGATGGGCTAGGCGATTGCGAAATCGGGAGCCCAAGGAATCTGCTGGGTCAACAAGTATCAAAGAGGAAGTGGTAGGGAAAGGAAGTGGTAGGGAAAGGAAGTGGATGATGGGTTTGGCCGAGCAGGGAGGGCAGAGCTCCCAAATCCTCTGCATCTGGGCCATATGACCTTCTCAGTTACCCCATCTCCAACCTCCAGGATGGTATTACTTCAGATTCGTGTTGTCTGAAAGGAATATGATGTGAACCACACACATAATTTTAGATTTTTTTCAGCAGCCAAGCAAGAGACAAGCAAAGAGAAGCAAAACGAATCAGGTAAAATAATCGAATGTTATATTTTACTGAACCGAATATATTTCAAGTACTGTCATTTCAAAATATGATTAGTACAAAAAGTTATTGAGAGAGTTCACATTCTTGATTTTTCTTCACACCAAGTCTTTGAAATCTGATATGTAGCTTTCACTCACAGCAGCTCTCATTTCAGATCCACCTCATTTAAAATGCTCAGCAGTCTCATGCAGCCAGTGGCTACCGTATTGGACAGCTCAGGGCTATATAATTCCTTGATTAATGTTCAGATTATCTACAAAAATTTAACATCTAACTGCTGGAGTTTGTACTTCTAACATGCGAAGATTCTGGTGTGACATTCTAGAATCCTGTGATTCAAATAGTGTATGGCTAACATTGTAGGATCCCTTGGGTCAAGTAGCCTGTGATTCCAATGTTCTGAGAGTCTGTGATTTCAACAATTTAGGCTTCAGGTTCTTTGACCTAGCTCAGTCATCAGCAAACTCCAGCCTGTGGACCAAATCCTGCCCGTTGCTTGTTTTTGTGAATAAAGTTTTATTGGAACACAGCCATGCCATTCAGTCTGTGGCCACCTTCATTCTGCCAGAGAGTATGAATGGCCTCTTGACCAGCAAAAGCTAACATACTTATTCTCAGTTCCCTCACCACAAATTTACTCTTGAGCTAGAAATTCAGATTCTAAGCTGGATGGTGATTTTACAGCTGCTTGTTTTGTGGTACTTTTCACTTCACACGTTACAGACACTCTTTTTCATGCATCAGATATCTTGTAATAATATATATTATTCAAAAGAGACTGGTTTCCCTGTCTGGGCCACTCACCCTCTTGGGCTTCTGGAATTCTATTAGCCCCTGGTGTGGTGGTTTAGTCGCCAAGTTATGTCTGATTCTTGTGACTCTGTGGACTGTAGCCCACCGGGCTCGTCTGTCCCTGGGATTCTCCAGGCAAGAATACTGCAGTGGGTTTCCGTTTCCTTCTCCAGGGGATCTAACGGGCCTGGGGATTGAACCCTGGCCTCTGCATTTTACAGGTGGATTCTTTACCGACTGAACCACTAGAGAAGTCCTATTAGGCTGAACTTTATGAAATTACCAGACTTCATCCTGTTTTGGGGTGAGGGGATATAACAGCTTATTATTTTTAAAAAATTGTATGATATGCATAATGTAAAACTCACCATTAGTAACATTTAGTACATCCACAATGTTGTGTAACTCTGACGACTATTTCTAACTAGTACTATTTATAACAGACTATTATATGTAACTAGTTCCAGATCACTTTCTTTAAAAAAAAAAACACATTTTATTTTTAAAATTTCATATTTTATATATATATGTATATATATATATATATATATATATATATATGCCATACTGTGCAACATGTGGGATCTTGTTCCCTGACCAGGGATTGAACTCGCGACCCCTGCATGGGGAGCATGGAGTCTAAATCCTTGGACCACCAGGGGAGTCCGTCTAGAACACTTTCATCACCCCCGAAGGAAGAACCCATTAAGCAGTAACTTTCCATTCACATCCCCCACTTCCCCTCAGGTTCTGGCCATCACTAATCTGCTTTCCGTTGCCACAGATTTGCCGGACTTCAACCTATTATGACTCACAAAAAATGACAAATTTCATATGGGTGAACTGAGCAAACTTCTAGAGGGCTTCCCAGGTGGTGCTAATGGTAAAGAATCTGCCACACAACGCAGGGGACTTAAGAGATGAGGGTTCCAACCCTGGGTCAGGAAGATCCCCTGGAGGAGGGCATGGCAACCCACTGCAGTATTCGCGCCTGGAAAATTCCATGGGCAGACGAGCCTGGGAAGCTACAGTCCATGGGGCCCCAAATAATCGGACTTCTAAGATGTCCTCATTGTATCCAGTGTTGAGGGGCCGATACTCAGCATCTCATAGGGCGTCTATAAAAGGAACCCCACTCCCTAAATGACCCCCAACTTTTCATAACATCTGTGTCCCTGTCTCCATTCACAGCATCCCCTCGCTCCCCAGATAAGAACCTCCAGCTCCAGAGACAGTGGCAAACCTTAGCTTCCTAGAATCCGAGAAACAGTTGCCTGGGACTCGGTGATTAAGCAGTTTAAGTGATCTGAGAAATACATTCTGTAACCTCAAGATCAGAGGAGGTTTGAGCTCCTAAAGGACAGTGTCCCCTCCCATACCTGCCCCCACCCTCTGGGACTTCTCCCATGTTACTTTTCCCACGGGGAGCTTAGGGCTGGTGGGATGTGGGGGACAGAGATGGTGAGAAGGAGTGGTCTAGGTCAGGCTCAGCCAAGACTAGGTCGCCCAGAGACACCCCCACTCACACTGAGAGTTACTGTCTCTTGACCCCAAAACAACTTCCGCTACCAACGAGAGTTTCTTCTCCAAACAACAACAAAAGAAATGTATAAATATATCCCTTCAACCTCTGAAGCACGCACACAGTGGTGCAAACACCAAAACCACTGAATAAAGGATTCTGAATCTGGAATAAGGGTCACTTCCTCTTGCTAAGCCTTTCTCCCTAAAATGTAGCTTTTAAGAATTGACAACATATGCTTTTTATTGTTCCTAATTTAACAAATGTGTACACAGCATCTCCTGTGTGCCAGGCACTATTGTGCATGTATATTTTAAATCTCTTCATCCATTTAATGTTCATAGCTAAAATGTCCATTTCACAGATGAGGAAGTTGAGGCTCAGAAGGGTTGAGGCCCAAGCAGCTTGTCAACGGGGAACCTCGAATATGTATCCTATTGCTCTGGCTCTCAAATCCATGTTCTCAGACTCTATGCTAGGCTGGGAGAGAGGTTAGGAACCACTATGCTCAAAATCTTCCCTTATTTATTATTATTTTTTGTTAAGCTTTTGGCCAAGTTGTGCAGCTTGCAGGATCTTAGACTCCTGACCCAGGATCGAACCTCGAGCCTCGGAAGCGAAAGCGCAGTATTCTAACCATTGAACCACCAGGGACGTCCCCCAAATCTTCCCATTTTAAAGAGGGAAAACCGAGGCCCACAGAGCAGATTGGACTTGTTTGTGTTTTGTCTGCCTCTGACGCCTCGGGCCCTGTGCTGGGCACCCTTGGCCTTTTACTGGAGGCTGTGACCTTGAGCTGTCTCCCTCAGAACATGGGAGGCGGGAGGTATACTGGTCTTCAAGGCTCTGCAAAGGGCAGAGGGGAGGGGAGGGGCTGAGTTGGAGTCCGAGAGTGGGTTGGGGTAGTGGGCTGTGGGGACTTGGTGGGGAAGACCTCAGAGGGCCCTGCTGGGACAGCGAGTCTAGGCCAAGACCCCCAGACCCCAAAGGTCAAGCCACATGTAGATCTGGCTTCCAGGAAGCTGGTGTTATGGAGATTGGTGCTGGGGACACAGGGTCAGCTCCCACCCACTTTTGCCTGCTGCCCGGTAATTTTGGGATGTGTGAGTCATGGGGAGAATCTGGGACAGACGCTAGCGGCAGTAGGAAAAGGCCGATCCTGGTTTTCCCTGCTTAAGAGCATCGGCTGGGACCTGTGAGGTGACAGTGCCTGGCGGAGTCCCCTAGGAGCTCCGGGAACCAGCTTGCAGGAATTCACTAGCTGCCAGACTCGGGGGGAGAGACTTCAGAAGGTCTTGGCTGTCAGCCTGGATCTTGCCCCCTGCCGTGGCATCTGGCCCAACTGGGGACCGTTCCTCAAGAGACGGTAAGGATGGAGGGAAGAAGGGAGGGGGGCATTTCCCCAGTCCTGGTTATATAGACTCATTATTTTCAGCATCTGGGAATCAGAACTAGAATTTCAGGAGTGGAGTCTTAATGCCATCACAGTGGAATCCGCATCAGAATCCCAGACTCTTGGAATTTACTCGAGCAGGTCCACAGAAAGCTTCTGTTGAGGGATCCCCATATATTAATATTATCACACTCAGGTGAGCTTCCTGAGCTCAGGAACATTGTCATACTCAGGTAGCTCATTTGGTAAAAAAAAATCCTCCTGCAATGCAGGAGACCGCAGTTCGATTTCTGGGCTGGGAGGATCCCCTGGAGAAGAGTTAGGCTACCCACTCCAGTGTTCTTGGGCTTCCCTGGTGGCTCAGTGGGTAGAGAATCTGCCTGCCATGCAGGAGACCTGGGTTCAATCCCTCGATTGGGAAGATCTCTTGGAGGAGGGCTTGGCAACCCACTCCAGTATTCTTGTCTGGAGAATCGCCATGGACAGAGGAGCCTGGCAGCTGCAGTCCATGGGGTCGAACAGAAATGGACGTGACTGAGTGACTAAGCACACAAGCACACACATAGGTAGAAGTATAGAAATATAATTTTTTTGGTGTATAAAATCACAAGATAATAATACCATCCACGATGCTCCTTAAATGTCCTTTAGTCTCTGGCTGGTTAATAAGGATGACACGCCCAGACTGGGGATTGCTTTTGACCTTATTATGAAGAAGTGAGTTGATTTGTGTCCAGATAGGGAAAGTAAATCTGAGACACATTAAACGGAAAAGATTAAGCAATGGCACAGGGAGTGTTTGGATTTCTGTTTAATGTGTTAAAAGGGAAATAGCATTGACTGAGTTGCTTACACAGGCAAAACTCAGATTTGAACCAGGAAGACCTGGGAAGGGTGGAGTCTCAGGGTGTCGGGAGAGGGTGCACGTGGATCTGGGGCTAAGCGGCCAACACACTTCTAACGCTCATGGTGGAAGCGCTCAGCTCTTCGTGCCTATTAAGTTGATGAACTCTCCTAACACCCTCTAAGGTGAGTCTGTTGTTCTCATTTTCGAAGACGAGGAAGCTGCAACAAAGAGAGGTTTGGTGGTTTCCCCAAAGCCACACAGCTGGTGAGGGCTTGAATTTTTATTCTGTCGAAATGCAGATTCCGATTTGGTAGGTCTGGGGATGGGCCTGAGATTCTACACTTCTTCTTCTTTTTTTGGGCCAAGCTGTATAGCATGTGTGGGATCTTAGTTCCCCAACCAGGGACTGAACTCTTGCCCCCTGCTGAAGAAGTGTGGAGTCTTAACCACTGGACCACACAGGGAAGTCCTGAGGGTTTGAATTTTTAAAGCCTGCACATAGCTTCATGTTAGAGATGAAAATAATATGAAAGCGAGGTGCTAAACTTCACACACACACACACACACAATGGCTTGCCCTTTTGGTAGCTACTTGGCATGGAGGAGGGGGAAGGGGAGTGCCCCAACTTCCCTTCTGCCCTTCCTGTTGTGTCAACTCCAGCTGATGCCCTGCGGAGGGCCAGTCAGCCCAAAAGAGTCAGCAGAGAGCCGCAGGGTCAGGTTATTATGACATCATGCGGACAAGTCTATTTTCTACCTGAGCCCTTGATCCGTGCCACAAGCTTTACACATATTGACTCTTCAAAGCCTCCCCAAACTGGTGAGGTAGGCTCATCTCCGTGACTAGCTTCTCAGATGAGGAAACCCAGAGAGAGAGCCGGCCGAAACTGTGCACTCAGAGTCACAGAGGCCGGGTCTGCTCAGGGTCACTGGCTGTCCGGGCTTCCAACTCTCCTGAACCTAAGACTTCTGGATGATGATGTTCTAGGGCCTGGAGTTTCAGAGTGGGACTAACTAACACAGTTTGAAATTCAGCTCTGTTACTTGCTTAGCTGCGCCGCCTTCGGTAAGTTCCTTCTCTATGGCCTCAGTTTTCTTGTCTGCAGAATGGGTCTAACAATGATGTGAAAACCGGAGGGTTGTTGTAAGGACTAAATGATATAATATGTAAAGGGGCTTGGAGCAATGCCTGGCACAGAACACAAAGTACTCAGTAGATGGTGCTTAATAATAATAATAATGAAAGGGGATTTCCTGATGTCTCAGATGGTAAAGAGTCTGCCTGCAACACGGGAGACCTGGGTTGTAGTAGTAGTTATGATTCGCTTTCTATGGTAGACAGTGTCATTTCTCTGCTCAGCACCTTCCCATGGCTCCCGTCCCATGCAGAATAAAAGATGAAGAGCTTACAGTACCTACATAGGCACTGATACCTCTGTTTTTACTTCCCATCTATTCCACAGGAGATGGAGTTCTAACGTGTACCATCCTGTCCCCGCCTTAGGGCACCTGCACTGTCTGTTTCCTCTGCCTGGGATTCACTTCTCCCAGATCACGGCACAGCTCCCTCCCCACCTCCTTTCTTGTTGTCCAGTCCCTGTTTGACTCTTTTCGACCCCACCGACTGCAGCCCACCAGGCTTTCTTGTCCTTCATTATCTCCCAGAGTCTGTTCAAACTCATGTCCATTGAGTCGATGATGTCATCCAACCATTTCATCCTCTGTTCCCCCATCCCCTACCTTCTCCTCCTGCCCTCCATCCCCTCCTTTCTGGTTTTGCTCAAATGTCACCTTTTCAGAGAGGCCTTCCTTGACCCCTCATTTAAAGTTCCACTATAAGGAATTAAAAATTCCTTGTAATGCAGGAGACCTGGGTTTGATCCCTGGGTTGAGAAGATCCCCTGAAGAAGGGAAGGGCAGCCCACTCCAGTATTCTTGCCTGGAGAATTCCATGGACAGAGGAGCCTGGCGGGCTACATGCCATCCATGGGGTCACACTGAGTCGGACACGACTGAATGATTAACACTTTCACATTCGTCTTGATGAATATTCAAGTTCCAACAGTTTAGATTCTAGAGTTGCAGTTTGCTAACTGGCTAGTGGTCAATGCTCTAGAGCTTCATTAGAGCCACCAGTCACATGTAGCTATTTAAATCAATGAAAATGAAATAAGATAGAAAGGTTAGTTTCTCAGTCACCCTGGCTCCCATTTCAAATACTCGGTAGCCACATGTGGCTGGCAGTTACTGTACTGGACCACAGATAGGGACTATTTCCATCAACATTGAAAGTTCGATTGGATGGGGCTGGTCTAGAATGCCAAGCAATAAATGGCTAGCTAGCTACTAAATTCTAAGAATTTAGTATTTTGGAATTCTAAGATTTTTAGCATGTTAGAATTCTAACATGGTAATACTCTAGAATTCCAAGACATTAATAAGCTGGGGCTCTTACACTGTAACATTTTAGAATTCCAAGATTCTAATGTGCTGGAGTTCTTTTTTTCTTATAGCTTTATTTATTTATTTTGACTGTGTTCAGTCTTTGTTGCTATGCAGGTTTTTCTCTAGTTGCTGTGAGCGGGGACTACTTTTCCGTTCCGGAGCCCCAGCTTCTCATTGCAGTGGCTTCTCTTGTTGCGGATCATGGGCTCAGTAATTGTGGTTTTTGGGCTTTAGAGCACAGACAGGCTCAGTAGTTGTGGAGCACAGGATTAGTGGCATGTGAGATCTTCCCGGACCAGGGATCGAACCCGTGTCTCCTCCATTGGCAGGTGGATTCGTTACCACTGGGCCACCAGGGAGGCCCTGCACTGGAGTTCTAACGTCCTGTCCTGGTTTCCGAGATGCTAATGGGCTGAGGTTCCTATCCACTAGGATTCCGAGGGCCTGACAGTTTTCATCTCTGAGTTTTCACACCATTGCTCGCCTTCCCAGGTGTCTGCAGCCTGGATGGAGAACACTTCTCTTGGCAACGAGTATGGGGATTATGGCGACCTTCCGGATCTCCCGGTGGACTGCGCTGACGGCTCCTGCATCTCCATTGACCTCCTCCACGCGACCCCACTCCTGCTGTATGCCGCCGTCTTCCTGGTGGGGGTGCCGGGCAATGCCATGATGGCCTGGGTGACCTGGAAAGAGGCCCACCAGAGGGTCAGTGCCATCTGGTTCCTCCAACTGGCCGTAGCAGACCTGCTCTGCTGTTTGTCTCTCCCCATCCTGGCGGTGTCGGTCGCCCACAAGGGCCATTGGCTGTACGGGGCAGTGGGCTGCCGGACCCTGCCCTCTGTCATCCTGCTCTCCATGTATGCCAGCGTCCTCCTCCTGGCCACTCTCAGCATGGACCTTTGCCTGCTGGCCCTCAGGCCCACCTGGTGGGGGGCAGCCGGGCGGGCGTGCAGGGTGCGGGCAGCCTGTGGGACATGCTGGGGGCTGGCCCTGCTGCTCACTGTGCCCTCAGCCATCTACCGCCGGCTGCATCAGGAGCATTTCCCACACCGGCTGGAGTGTGTGGTGGACTACGGTGGCTCGACTGTGGCTGAAAACTCAGTGATGGCCACCCGGTTTATTTTTGGCTTCCTGGCACCGCTGGTGGTCGTGGTTGTCTGCCACGGTGCCCTCCTGTGTCGTGCTACCCAACGCCGCTGGCCACTGGGCCTGGCTGTCGTGGTGGGGTTTTTTGTCTGCTGGGCCCCCTACCACGCGCTGGGATTGATACTCACCTTGGCGGCCCCACACTCCACCCTCCTGGCCAAGGCCCTGCGGGCTGAACCCTTGGTGGTGGGCCTGGCCCTTGCTCACAGCTGCCTCAATCCCATGCTTTTCCTCTATTTTGGGCAGGCTCAACTGCGCCAGTCTCTGCCAGCTGCATGTCGCTGGGCCCTGAAGGAGCCACAGAGCGAGGATGAAAGTATGGTCAGCAAGAAATCGACTAGCCACGACCTGGTCTCAGAGATGGAAGTGTAGGCTAGGGGGAAATCGGTTTCTATCCTCCTATCCCATTTTGCAAGACAGGCTTCAGGCATAGCTGGATTGAGGAGCTTAATGATAATGTCATTTGTTTTTATTCATTCAACAAACATTTGTTATGCCCCTGCCATGTGCCGTGCAGATATAAAACATTTCCATCATTGCAGGAAGTTCTATTGGACAAGGTTGCTCTAGAATATCACTTGTTCAGATCTTTGAAATCACATAGTAGTGATACCTTCTTAACTCCAGGACAGCACTTTACACACAGTTTCTCCTTTAAGGTAATTCTTACAACAACCCAGAGGTCATTTGCCCAAGATCACACACACAAGGAAATTATAGAGCTGAGATTGGATCCCATGTTTACCTGATTCTAGTATCCATGCTCTCGATCACTGAAAATTTCCTTCAATGCCTTCTTCAAATAGTACTCCCTCCAGGGAGATCTCCCTGATTCAGTCCCCTCCCTGGGGAACAGAACATTCTGTTCTCCAAGTTTCTGGAACAAACGTTCCCAGCTAACCTGTAAAATTTCCAAGGACAACATCTGGGCTAGCTTAACTTCTGTCTCGCCTCCACCCTTCCCAAACTTTAAAAACAGCCAAACTACGTTTGTGTACAGTTTTCTTCCAACTAGATTGTGAGCTACCCCAATGATAGAGATCTTTTTCTTCCTTAAAAAAAAAAAAATCTGATACAGGGACACGTCTTAGGTCAACAACACATATTTTATTTTTTGATATTTTATTCAGCATTCTCATGGAGAAGGGAATGGCAACCCACTCCAGTATTCTTATCTGGGAAATCCCATGGACAGAGGACAGAGGAGCCTGGCAGGCTACAGTTCATGGGGTCACAAGAGTTGGACAAAATTTAAGAGACTAAACCACCAGAATTCTCATGAATGATCCAAACTTGCCTTATCAAGTGAATCCTGTCCTGGGACAAAAAGTTGGAAGAAATCTTGCTGTTAATCCATGGGGGCCAGGTGCCATTTAGGAGAGTTCTTTGTACATTTGTAAACAGTCTTTTGTATTTTTTGAGATTTGTTTTCCTTTCTTAGTGCATCAGTGTTACTTCTTGTTAAAAAGAATCAATTTCATGAAACCTTTTAGAGTCTTTCTGAGCAACTGTCCATAGAAGTCCTTTGATCATGAAAAATAGCCTTGCTTTTGGTTTGTTGTAACTTCCTCCTTTTGCTCTCAAGTTTGTTCTTTGGTTTTTGTTTATTTTTAGCATGAATGTATCAAGTTCTTTAGCGTTCCAATTAGAAGGTTTCCAAAGAACTAGTTTCACGTTTTCTACTCAATCCTTAGCATTGGTAGTTTGTTATTTTCTTCCTAACTTCATATTTGTTGTTTGTTTTCTCCCATTTTCATTAAAAAAAAATTGTAGTTCTCTTTTGTACATTTTAAGCAGATGTTAGTCAATTTCTTCCCCTTCTTTTTTTGATAACGACACAAGAATTGGCCCTTCGATGTTCTAATTGCTTCCTAAGGATTCAATAGTTACATACATCTTACCCCTTGGCATCCCAACTCATTGTAGAATAAATAACTTAATATGCTCAAAAGAGAAGTATGGATTTTCTCTTTCAGCCATCCTCCTGCATCTTTTCCGTCCCAGTTGATGGCAACTCTATTTCCAGGCACTCAGGCCAAGAACCTTGGGCCACCTCCATTTCTCTCATATTCACAGTCCATGACCAATTTATCAGCCAATCCTTACAGATTCTGTCTTAAAGCATCAATCTTCTCCACCATCATCCTGGTCCAGCCATCTATTGTGGCAGCCTCTCCCTTGGGCCCCTCTTCTTATCTTGAATCCCTGTAGGCTGTTCCCCACATGGGAGCCAGAGGACTCTGTTAAAATCTAAGTCACATGGAACTCTGCCCATGGATTCCACCTCACTCAGATTGGAAGCCAAAGTCCACACTTCTATCCTCCTCCTCTCTCCCACCTCATTCCCTACTGTTTTCCAACCTTCATCCGACTACACAAGCCTGCTTGCTGACCCTTGAACCCTCCAAGTTATGTGGTCATTTCAGTCTTTGCCTCTGTTTCTTCCTCTGCCTTGAATGCAACACTGTTTTCAGCTCTTTGCCTAAATGTTACTTTCTGGGAGATGTCTTCTCTTGACTATCACTGGACCAAATAGCAGCACTCCTTGTCCCTTCCCTGCTTTGTTTTATTCCATAGAAAATGCAGTTCTGCTTGACATTCTATATTTTAATCTATGTGTCTGTCTCCCTCACCAAAACATAAACTCCTTTGTTTTGTTCATTTCTGTATACTCAGTACCTATAACTGATTCCAGAAATGAAAGTTGTACCTTCTTAACCAAGACGCTATCCAAAGGAAAAAGGAGAATGATGGGAAGGATATAAAAAATGAAAGATTTGGTTGGAAAGATCCCCTGGAGAAGGAAATGGCAACCTACTCCAGTATTCTTGCCTGGAGAATCCCATGGAGGGAGGAACCTGGTAGGCTACAATTCACGGGTTGCAAAGAGTTAGACACGACTGAGCTACTTAACAAACATTTATCAAGCGCCTATATGTATAATAGTGAAAAAAGTTTAGCTACTTTATGTATGTATACTTTTGCATTTGTTTTTCTCAACAATCTTGAAAAGTAGGCATTATCTTCGTTTTATAAATAGGGAAACTGAGGCTCAGTGCAGCAATGACTGACCCATCTAGGACTAAAGAGGAGTCACTTTTCTCCTTCAAGTAGTCATTCATTCAGCATTCACCGACTATCTAATCCCTGTGTTTGTCTCTGGAGAACCTAGGACCTTCAAGACAGAAAGCTTGGAAGTTGAATTGTATTACTCATTAATGAGTTATAGGGTGAATTATACATGAATAGATTACATTAATGATTGTGAATTATAATACATCAATGTAAAGACCCTGATGCTGGGAAAGATTGAAGGCAGGAGAAGGGGACGACAGAGGACGAGATGGTTGGCTGGCATCACTGACTCGATGGACATGAGTTTGAGCAAGCTCCGGGAGTTGGTGATGGACAGGGAAGACTGGCGTGCTGCAGTCCATGGGTCGCAAAGAGTAGGACACGACTGAGCGAGTGAATGGAACTGAACACATCAATGTATTAATAATTAATACATTAATAATATGAATTATAATAACTAAATCACGGGGGGGGGGTGTTTTGATAGTGTCTGGGCTCAGGCCAGCGTCTTATTTTGGCTAAATCCCGGCGTCCGGGCGACCCACGGATACAACTAGCTGTTCAGAGGCAGGATAGACCAATTCTCCACCGTCACTCCTCCACTGGCCCCCAGAGGGCGCAGCGTCTCCCGAAGCTCCGCCCAAAGCGAGGCGGGGCCTGATCATTCTGTACGCAGGCGCATAGTGAGCCTTGGGCGCTCGCAGCTGCTCATTGGTTCCTCTGTCCGCCGTGGGGGCGGGGCGGAGCCGTGGGAATGGCGTGCGCAGGCGCAGAACAGGCTTCGGGGTCGTGAGCGGTCCTGGGGACCGGAAGTTGAGGTGATCGCGGCGGTTAGCGAGGTGAGGGGGGTGGGGCGGCTGCGTGGGGCGGTGGTGGCGGCGGCTGGAGTCCGATCGGGATCGGGGACAGCTTGGGAGCGGGGTGACGGGAACGGGAAGACCCCGAGATGAGGCAAGGTGTTGGAGGAAGCCGAGCCAGCCGGGAGAAGCAGATGGAGATGGAGCTTGAGCGTTGCTAAGAGAACTGAGGGTCAGAGAGGTTGAAAGAAATGGAGGCACAAAAAGGAGTTTCGAGAAACTGAGGGACTGAGAGACGGGGAGGTTGAGAGAGGAGAGAAGCTGAAAACTGGAGAGATCGAGGGCGAGAGACTAATGGATCCGATGGAGAGAGGCTCGCAGGGTCCATGAGAGAAGTGTGATCGCACCGTGAACTTGAGAGATGTAAAGAAAGTAGAACAATGAGAGTGGAAACTAGGGTTTTGAGAAAAGTGTACATATGTGTGTGTGTGGTGTATACGTTTGGATATAAATATATATGAGTGATGTAGAGTAGTGCCTGATATGTGTCAGCCCTAGGTAAATGTTGGCTCTTATTAGAGCTTCAAACTAGGTGACAAATTTTAGATGGAGAAATGAAGAGTCAGTGATGGAGAGAGAAGAAAACGGAGAGTCACCAAAAAAAAAAAATGTAAACAAAATGAGAGATGAAAAACTGAAGAGGAGGCGTGGAATCAGATGGAGAAAGACAGTTGGAGAGAAAATCAGAGTGAAAAAAGAATCAGGGTGGGAGAGTATCAGAGCAATGAAAACAGTTGGGACCAGTCAAGGAGAGGGAAGAGAGGTAAGGGTGGCGAGCAAGATGGACCAGAAAAAAAGACAAGAGACCTGAAGATGGAGAGCCAGAGAGGAGAGAGAGGGAAGTAGAGAAGAATCTCTAAAAGCCTTGAGCCTAGGAAATACAGGCCAAGAGATGGTCAGAGGCACAGTAAGAGAGAAACTAGTCTAGCCAGGAAGTCCAAAAGATAGCCTACGACTAGACTCCTTGAGAGCCTTAAGGATGCCCCCATTCTGACCCACATACATACGTAAGGCAGTTAGCAGCTTGGGAGGAATGCTCCCCTCCATTTCATTGTCCCTGTCTTTTTCTGAGACTCACCGGCCCAGCATGGCAACAGACTTTCAAGGCCTTTTCCTTTTTGTTCCCTCCTAGACAGGAATTCCCTCTGAAGGTGCTATGGCATCGCCCAGCCCACGTGTTTACCAGGAAGTGGTAGGCACTCCCCACAAGGCTACTCTTTTATGGGTACAGCTCTGCCAGTCCACAGGTTCTTCAACTGGCTCTTACCTGGCTCTGATAATGCCCAGGGTTGGTCTGGGTCCCTCCGAGACTGCAGAGATAGAACCTCTGAACTCTGTTCTGTGGTGCCCCTTAGAGACTGACAGCTGGGTAGAAGAAAGCATTGCTAATAAACCAAGGCGAACTGTGGCCTTTTGAGTGTAAAATTCTTTCCAGGTTGTATGCCTGCGGTTCCTCTCACTGTTTTCTCTGTCAGTCATCGTGGAGAGAAAGCACTGGGCTTGTATGTCAGTTGCTGCTTAGCTTCTCAGTGTCAGGCTAGGTAATAAACATTGCAGTGTTTTGAGATGGGGATTGTTCCCATTTTACAGATGAAGAAACCCTCAAAGGAGTTAACTTGCACGTGGACACATATCTGGTAAATGATAAAGCTGAGGCTGAAATTCAGATCTACCTGACTGTGAAGTCTTTTACCATGGAAGGCTCAGGACCCTTTTGTCAATTTTTTTTTCATTAAAATTTTTTTCTGTTTTGGCCATGCTACATGGCATGTGGGATTTTTAGTTCCTGGGTCAGGAATCGAACCTGTGCTCCCTGCATTGGAAGCATGGAGGCTCAACCACTTGACTGCCGGGAAAGTCCCTTAGGACCCTTTGAAGATCATAAACTCCTTTAAGAATCTGACTGGTGGGCTTCACTCCAGAAAACAGCATATACAAGGGGATGTGCTTCATTAGTTAGGAGTTAACGCAGCTAAGAGAAACCAGGCCTTAAGCAAAAAGACATTTTCTTTTGTATCAGTGAAATGGCCTTTTGGAAGGAACTCAAGCACTGAATGGTGTTGCCAAGCTTCTCCCCTGTCCCTCTTCCACTTCCCTCCTTGTGGCTGCTTGGTGACCATCCCTGTGTGTGCCTCCTTGTGCCCACATGCAGTCTTTTCTGTAGGAAAGATTTCTAGGAAAAGACTATTTAAGACCTGCTACAAACAGCTCCCTGCTTATATCATCCTTGCTTTGCCAACAGTAGATAAGCTTTTCTGTCTTAGCAGCCTAGTGTAAATTCCCGGGAAAGGCCCTGACTGTCTCTCCTTGGGCTGTGTGTCTACTCCTCAGACCAGTCACTGGTTAAAGGGGGAGTAGGGTACCATGATTGGCCAGGCCTTTGTCACTTGCCCAACCAATAGAAGTTCTCGGACTTACAGGCAGTAGAAACCATGTGGATTTCCAAGAAGGGCTACTCTCCCAAGGAAAGTACATTTGTTTTTAAAAAAAAAAAAAAACGCGGGCAGTGCCAGGCAGGCAAGAACAAACCAGGCAACACTCGCAAAATCAGGCACTGAATTCCAAAGGGTTTCCGGGGATCCTGAAACTCAGCAGACCACACCTCTCTCGTGTTATGGTGTCTCGTGACCAAGTTCTGCTATTGACTGGCCATGTGACCTACATTTCTTCAGGTCTAAAATCCCCTTCCTGGGGATCCTTCCCTGACTCCCAAGCATGGTCAAGGAAGGCTCCTGCAGCCCCCCGGCTTCCTTTCTTGCTGCCCCCATCTCTGGGTTGTCAGGGTCTGGTGGCAGGACCCCCTGTGGGCACTCAGTGTGGTCTTACCCATTGCTGTCCCTTCCCCTAGTCCAGTGCTTGCAAAACAGCAGGCTGTCAGTCAATGTGTCTAATAAATGACTGTCTTCTGGTTTTTTTCCCGCAAACATCCAGGGCCTGCAGCCCCAGGATGAACTTGTGTCCATCCCAGAGGTCACCACAGGAGTCGTGAGGTGCCCTGTGTGTCACCAGCCTGACCCAGGCCTCAGGTCATTTGCTCTGCCAACATCTGTGTCGACCCTGTAGCACCACTGAAGAGGAGATTAGCTCTTATAGCAGAAAGTGCTGCCTTGCAGGCACGGGCCTCTCACTGCAGGAAGTGGGGAATGTCCGAGAATATTTGGTCCAGGGGCTCAGAACTGAGGCCAGTTTTGTGACAGCCCTGGGATTGGCCACGGCATGCCGCCTCCCAGAACAAGGGAGGGCGGGCGTCCCCGGGACCGACCCCGGGCTCCCAGTCCCGAAGCGGCCCCGGAGAAATGGGACTGGAACCGTCCCGAGACACGGCGCCTCTTCGAGGATGCCTTCTTCGGCGATGAAGATTATATCCAGCAGGGTTCCGAGGAGTGTCAGAAGTTTTGGATGTTCTTTGAACGCTTGCAGAGGTTCCAGAATCTCAAGACCACCAGGAAGGAGGAGAAAGATGCCAGGCAACCCAAGCACAGCCACCCAGCACTGGCCGACCTGCCTCGCGCCTACGACCCTCGAGACCGCATCAACCTCTCCGTCCTCGGCCTGGACGCTCGGGACTCTCGGAGGCCGGGCAGGCGCCTGCCCCCGGAGAGAGTGTCCGAGTTCCGCCGAGCCCTGTTGCACTACCTGGACTTCTGCCAGAAGCAGGCGTTTGGGCGACTGGCCAAACTGCAGCGGGAGCGGGCGGCGCTGCCCATTGCCCAGTACGGGCACCGCATCCTGCAGACACTGAAGGAGCACCAGGTGGTGGTGGTGGCGGGGGACACGGGCTGCGGCAAGTCCACCCAGGTGCCCCAGTACCTGCTGGCCGCCGGCTGCAGCCACGTGGCTTGCACCCAGCCCCGGCGAATCGCCTGCATCTCGCTGGCCAAGCGCGTTGGCTTCGAGAGCCTCAGTCAGTACGGCTCACAGGTAAGTGGGGCAGAATAGGCTTCCAGGTTTTCTCGCATAACTTTGTGGGATAAGTTAGTATCGATAAGTTACGAAAACACTACCCTTTTACCTAGCAATACTTCTCCTAGAAATGTCTTTATAGATTGGCCTGGATATGGTCCAGATGACAAAGGCGCTAACAGTAGCCACTTTAGTACTGTAAAAAAAATTGGAAATGCCTAAATGTTTATCAGTCTTTCTCTAGGCAGTCAGAAAAAAGAGAATGGGGATGTTTCTTACTAATGATGTCTAGGGTTCTAATCCTGGCTCAACCACTTAAAAATTGTTATTGAGACTTCCCTGGCAGTCCAGTGGTTCGAAATCCACATTTCAACACAGGGGACTTGGGTTCTATCCCTGGTTGGGGAACTAAGGTCCCACACGCTATGGAGCAACTAAGCCTAAGTGCCCTGACGAGAGAAACACATCTGAAATCGATGTGTGTACGATGTAAGGCAGGGGTTAAGATATGTTTCCTCTCAATAACATTTTTTAGCCTGTTTACTTTGGATAACTGGCTGTGAGATGAGAGTAATAATAGTGCTTACGTTGTGTGGTAGTTGTGAGGATGAAATGAGTTGATATACATAAAGATTTAAAGTAGTTGCTGGTCCATAGAAGGGACTCGGAGAAAGGTTAATCATTACTATTGTAATTAATTAGTATCATACATCAGGCTCCGTGCCAAGTACTTTATGTGCATTAGCGCATGCAATTCTCAGGGCATCTAGAAGGAAAAAATATGTCTCCAGGATGGAATTGCCCAAAGTCGGCAGCACTAAGTGGCAGAGGTGACATTCGAACCCAAGCCTGTTGGTCTCCAGGCTCTAACGTGGGACACTTACTCAGGTTTTCGATATGGGGAGGGTCAGGGGCTACGGGACAGGCCCAGGGTCCTCTCTGACCACCCCCTCCCACCCCCCACCCCCCACCCCCAGGTCGGCTACCAGATCCGTTTCGAGAGCACGCGCTCGGCGGCCACGAAGATCGTGTTCCTGACGGTGGGGCTGCTCCTCCGGCAGATGCAGCGGGAGCCCAGCCTGCCCCAGTACCAGGTGCTGATCGTGGACGAGGTGCACGAGCGGCACCTCCACAACGACTTCCTCCTGGGGGTCCTCCGGCGCCTGCTGCCCCAGCGGCCCGACCTCAAGGTCGTCCTCATGTCGGCCACCATCAACATCTCGCTCTTCTCCAGCTACTTCGGCAACGCCCCCGTGGTGCAGGTGCCGGGCCGGCTCTTCCCCATCACGGTCAGTGCAGCTCATGCCTCCCGCCGCCCCCACCCTACCCCCTAACCCCCAGACTCCCCACCCGGTCCCTGGCCAACCTGGACTTGTCACTTCTCTTCTCTCCTCTGTTCCCCATCCCTTTAATGACCTCTCTCTCTCTTTGAAGTTTGTCTGTACTTACTGTTTGGCTGCTGCACTGTTGCAGGATTGCATGAGCTTCTCATTGCGGGGCTTCTCTTGTTGCGGAGCACAGGCTCTGCAGCTCGGACTCAGTAGCTCGGCGCGTGGACTTAGTGGCTCCATGGCACGTGGGATCATCCCAGACCAGGGACTGAACCCATGTCCCCTGCATTGGCAGGCAGATTTTATCCACTGTGCCACCAGGGAAGTCCTCTCTCTCTCTTTTTTAAAGCTGCTATTTTCTGGGCATTTGCAGTGTCCTGGGGAGAGTGCTAAGTTCTTATTAGAAAAATTTAAAGGCACAAGTAACACAGACATTTTTCTTATCTAACAGAATAGAACCAGCTGGTCCAGGCTGGTCCAGGTTGATGGGCAATTCTGTTGCACGTGTTCATTCAGGGACCCAAGCTCTTCCTTTCTCATCACTTTACCGTCTCACGGGGCAGGGTTTCTCGGACTCAGCACAGTTGATATTTTGGGCTGGATAATTCTTGGTTGTGCCCTACAGGGTGTTTATCAGCATCCCTCAGAACTGGCAGGGCTAGGACTTAACTCCTGCTCACAGATAGACATGGCACCGAGCCGGGTAGCTTCTGTTTGCCCTTCCAGATCTCCTGTGCCCTTCCCTACCTTCCTGTCTGTCCTGGCAGGCACTAATGGACCCCACTTCCCCCGGCTTCTCTTTGGCCAGTGGGAAAGGAGAGGCCGCCCCCTCCCTTGAGGTCTGCAGTGGGCTGGGCCTCACACCCCCTTCCAGGAAGCCTCTCCGCGCAGTCCTCTGCTTTATGGTTTCATAACCGCTCCCTCCTCTTGTTCTTTGGGGCCAAGGCTTGATAACAGCTCTGAGGCTCCTAGCGGCAGGAAATGCAGTGTTCCTTGTGGTTTCTGGATCTCAGTGCCCATCAATCTTCTAAGTAGTCATTAAAAACAGCGAGGGTGCTTTCAGAGAAGTGATTGTGAGGGTTTTAATTCTGACTCCACCCCTTAAAATTTTGTTATTGTTGGAGTTATACTCGAACTACCAAAGATTTATGTGTATCACAAGTGTACAGCTCAATTAATTTTCACAAATTAAATATCTCAACGGGGACGTTCCTGGCAGCCCAGTGGCTAAGACTCCGAGCTCCCAATGCTGGGGAGGCGTGTTTGATTCCTGGTCAGGGAACTAGATCTCACATGCTGCAACTAAGACCTGGCACAGCCAAAAAAAAAAAAAGTTTAGTTTTTAATCACAAGAAAAAATTTTTTTAAGTACTTGAATGGAGCCAGTATCTAGGTTAAAAGGCATGAAACATTACCAGCACCCCAGAAACCTCCTAGTTACCTTGATACTTTGTCCTTTTCTCACATCCTCTTCAAGCTGAATATTTGAGACAGTCTGTCCTCTTTCTGCTGCCTGGCTGGTCTGTGTCCTCTCCATCAGCCTGTAGCCCTCCCGCCCCCTTGTCACCTGGAGTGACCAGGTCTGCTCCTGCCTGGGGCCGTCTCCTTGCAGGTCGTGTACCAGCCGCAGGAGGCCGAGCCGACCACATCCAAGTCCGAGAAGCTGGACCCGAGGCCCTTCCTCAGGGTGCTGGAGGCCATTGACAATAAGTACCCACCCGAGGAGCGGGGCGACCTCCTGGTGTTCCTCAGCGGCATGGCAGAGATCAGCGCTGTGCTCGAGCCCGCTCAGACCTATGCCAGCCACACCCAGCGCTGGGTGGTGCTGCCGCTGCACAGCGCCCTCTCTGTGGCCGACCAGGACAAGGTGTGGAGTGCGGCCGGGCGGAGTTGGGCAGGGGGCGTCTCGCTGCGTAGCCCAGGAGGAAGGGCTGGGGCAGCTGACAGGACTGAGGCCACCCCGCGACCCTGGGCTGTGGGCTGCAGAGAGGGGCCGCTCACGTCATTTAGCTGGGGGAGGAGGTGTCAGGGCGAGCTTCCTGATGAGGTGGGGGGCACTGGAGCTGGGCTTTGGCAGACAGGAGAATTTTGAGTAGAAGAGGAAGGAAGGCAATCCAGGTTGGGGGAATTAGCTTGAGCAAAGGCCTGGATGGGGGAATCTGGGAGTCAGGTGCGGGGAAAGGTGAAGAGGCTGCCTGCTTGGAATGGAAGGGTGCTGGGGGACAGGCCTCTGGGTCACTGTCGGTCTAACAAAGTACCCCAAGACCTGGCAGCATGGTCCCTGTTGCATTCACTGCCTCACATGGTTTCTGTCGGTCAGGAATCTGGGAGGAGCTTAGCTGGATGGTTCTGGCTCAGGGTCTCTCAGGAGGTCGTGGTCAGGTGTCAGCTGGGGCTGCTGTCATCTGAAGGCTTGACTGGGGCTGGAGGATTCTCTTCTGAGATGGAGCACTCACTCACATGGCTGGCTGTTGGTTGGGGGGCCTTTCTAGGGGGCTACTTGGGAGTTCTCACAGTGTGGTGGCCAGCTCTTCCCAAGAGACCACAGTAGAAGCCACAGCATCTTTTATGACGTAGCTGTGGAAATCACAAACCATCACCTCTGCCCTGTTCAGAGGAACAGTACCAGGTGAGACTGTGAATCCCATGAGGTGAGACTGCCCCGGCCGTCCTGGAGGCTGACTGCCATAATCACCTCCAGGAGAGTCCCTTCAGGCCACATGTCGTTCAGTGATTAAAGAAATAACCTTTGAGGGACCTCCCTGGTGGTCGGGTCCTGTGGTTAAGGCTCCGTGCTTCCACTGCAGGGGACCCAGGTTCCACCCCTGGCTGGGGAACTAAGAGCTCACATGCTAAAGTTAAAAAACAAATCAAAACACATCCAGAAAGTAAAAAAAAAAGAAGAAAGAAAAGGAAGAAACGACGTTTGAACACCTCCTAGTGCTTCTCTTGCACCAGGGGGCCCCTTTGGGACACAGTGGGGGCTTCCCCTCAAGCTGCTGGTCTGCTGGGGGCTGGATGGGCATGTAATCAACGATTCTACAAGCAGTAGAGGAAAGCCTCGGATACTCTGACAGCGGAGTCTTGGTGGATTCAGGAAAGGCTTCCTGGGGGAAGGGACTTTGCAGACGGAGACCTGAGAAAGCCCTTTTCTGGGGCGGGGGCCAGGGAAACGCATGCTCCAACTAAAGTGTGCAGAGCGCTTGTTTTGTGCTGGGTGGTGTCTGAGCCACCCTGTCTGCCGGGTCCTGTGTCCCCATTCGACAGCTGCAGAAACTGAGGCGTAGGCACTTAGGCAGTCACATGATTGGCAGGGCCAGGCTGTAGAACTCGGTAATCTGGTATCAGAGCCCACGCTCTGAACCAGCTGTTGGCAGACTTTCTGTGGAGAGGGCGGAACCTTCAGGTTTTATGGGCACGTGGTCTTTGTCGCAGCTACCCTGCTGTTACAGCTAGAAAGCAGCTGTAGACTCACCAGGTGAGGCTGTGCTCCATTAAATCTGATCCACAGAAACAGGTCACAGGGTGGATTTGGCGCACAGGCTGTAGTTGCTGACTGCCACTCTTAACCGCTGTGCCTGACTGTCTCTTGGGTCCATGAGAAGGGCTTGTGCAAAGGGCCTGGGGTGAGAGAAAGACAGGGCAGCTGGGAAATTACGCACAGAGTGGCTGGGTCCAGATTGTGAGGGGGGAGTGCTGGGACCAGGGAGGTGGACAGGGTAGACCACCAGGGGCCTGGAAGACCCATGTAGGCCTGGACTTTGTCCTGAGGGCACGGGGGGATCTTGGGAGGGTTCTGAGCAAGGTGGCGGGCAGTTCTGTTTGCTTTAGCAGATCCCTCGGTTGGATGTGAAGGCTGGATGGCAGGGGTGAGACCAGAGACCAGGGAGGAAGCTGGAGCAGGATCTGGCTGGGAAAGGATAGGCATGGACCAGGGCAGGGGCTGTGGGTTTGGGGATATTCAAGGGGATCGGCTGTGGCTGGATGGGTGAGGAGAGATGAACACCCAAGATGGCCCAGGTTCTGACCCCAGTGATGCAGTGCATGAGATGGGGGCCCAGGGAGGAAAGGGTTTGGTAGAAGGTGCTTAGGCTGTTTGAGATGTACGACTGTGAGGTCCCATGGGAGGTCCAGGAGGCATCCAGGAGGCCCCTGGACACGGGGGTCAGTGAGTGCCATGTTAGTTGTGCAAAGAGCCTGGGTGGGGTAGGACAAAGACAAGGCCCCAAGGCCACCTCTTGGCCGCCCCCCAGGTATTCGACGTGGCTCCCCCTGGAGTCCGGAAATGCATCCTCTCCACCAACATCGCTGAGACCTCGGTCACCATTGATGGGATCCGCTTCGTGGTGGATTCTGGTAAGGGCGCCCCCTGGCTTCCCCCAGGACCTGGCGGGGTGTGGGCTTGGAGATGTGCACGTGTGGTGAGGGAGCTCCACTCAGAGGCAGGGGGTGGTATTGTTTAGGGCTGTGGAGAGTGGTGGCGTCTCAGTCTCGTCCAGGCCGGCCAAGCTTGCCCCTGCCTCAGGGCCTTTGCACTTACTGTTGTCTCTGCTGAGAGCTGTCTTTCCCCCAGATATCCACACGGCTCACTCCCTCACCTCGTTTCAGGACCTGTGCAAATGTCTCCCCAGTAGAGAAGCCCCCCTTGTCCACGTTATCCCAGTGATCTCCTTTCACTGCCACCTCCCTCATGAGGCTTTATTTTTCTTCCTAGTGTGGGACATTATATTTTATATCCCAGCTAGACTCTTTTCTGAAAAGGCAGCATAGCTTAGTGGTGAGGAGACACTGGAACCAGCCTGGCCAGGTACCTTGCTGGCTGTGTGACCAAGGTCTGACACTCTCAGTGGGTCATTTTGTTCATTTGTAAATAATAATAATAAATAATAAAGTAATAACACCTCCTTCAGGTTGTGAGGATTAGAAGAGTTAATGTACTTGGGGGCTGAGGCCAGCACCTGGCACAGGGTGAACAAATGCTCAGTAAATGTTAGCAGTTACCTTACTGTTTGAATCTGGTACCATCGATGAGAAAAGACAAAGAAATGGCAAACCACTCTAGTATCCTTGCCTGGAAAAGGCCACAGACAGAGGACCTTGGTGGGCTTCAGTCCATGGCGTTGCAAAGAACTAGGCTTGAGTGAGCGACTAACACAGACATCATTTTATGTACTGTTAGAAAATGCTGTCTGTTAATCAATGACATGTCACTAATTTTAAGGTGCCTTCCATTTTGAGAGACAAAAAGTGTGAAAAAAGCGTGGTCTTGAGTTGATGAAATCTGGTGTTCTGTTCAGCCCGTGAATGAAGGGACTTTGTTTTGCTCTCAACCGTGTCCCTAGTTCACGGTACAGTGCCCGGCACCTGTGCGTGTGTGCTTAGTCGCTCAGTCGTATCCGACCCTTTGCAACCCCATGGACTGTAGCCCGCCAGGCTCCTCTGTCTGTGGGGATTCTCCAGGCAAGAATACTGGAGTGGGTTGCCATGCCCTCTTTCAGGGGATCTTCCCAGCCCAGGTCTCCTGCATTGCAGGTGGATTCTTTACCATCTGAGCCATCAGGGAAGCCTGGCACCTAGTAGGTGTTAATAAACTTTGTTGGATGACTGAATCTCTGAATAAAGAAGGGCTTGAAGAAGTACATGAAAAGATGCAAGAATGAAGAAACTGAAGAATACATTAACAGGATGGGAGAGTGGGGCCCAAACTAAGCTTGGGATAGTGTTACTGGAACAGTCGTAAGTGAGGTGGAGGGCCAGGCACGTGGAGGGCCCACGTGGGTCCTGCACACACCTTCCCTTCCCTTCCTGCTCCCCTGCTGCCCGCCCAGGGAAGGTGAAGGAGATGAGCTACGACCCACAGGCCAAACTGCAGCGGCTGCAGGAGTTCTGGATCAGTCAGGCCAGTGCTGAGCAGCGTAAGGGCCGGGCGGGCCGCACGGGCCCCGGCGTCTGCTTCCGCCTCTATGCTGAATCGGACTATGATGCCTTCGCCCCCTACCCTGTCCCGGAGATTCGGAGGGTCGCCCTGGATGCATTGGTGCTTCAGGTAAGGCAGGGGGTGCGGAGAGGAGACTGGATCCTGAGCGCTGGTGCCAGAGAGGGATCCAGGAGATATTCAGACAGGGCTTCAGGGCCAGGAAGGGGAGGGTGGGCCCGGCCACAGAGGAGAACTCACTCCTTCCAAATGTCAGATCCCGCATTGGGGTGGCAACTGTTCCCCCCAGTCCACAGGGTCATGGGAAGAAACTGGTGACTCAAGCAGAGTGTTTTCAGCTGAAACAGAAAACCCATCAGGAAGTGGCTTTTTCCTTTCTTTTTAGGAAGTGGCTTTTAAAACGGGGGTTTCTCAATGTGCTTTATGTCATAGCTTGTATCTCAGTACTTAGTTTTGCTTAGACTAGGCTGCTGTGATGAACAGACCCACTTACATAACCGCCAACACAGCAGAATGCTAGTCCTTGGATTGGTGGGAAGTTTCCTTTATTCAGGTGTTTAGTCACTAAGTCATGTCTGACTCTTCTGCTGCCCTATGGACTGTAGCCCGCCCGGCTCCTCTGTCCATGGGATTCTTGAGGCAAGAATACTGGAGAGGGCTCCCATTTCCTTCTCCAGGGGATCTTCCCAACCCAGGGATTGAACCTGCGTCTCCTGCATTGGCAGGTGGATGCTTTACAGCTGAGCCGCCGGGGAAACCCTTATTCAGAAACCCAGGCCTTTTCCCTCTCGTGGCTCCATCATCTCCCCAGGGCCTTCATCATTTGTGTCAGCCCGTGAGGGGGACAGAGCGTGGGACTTGGGTTTGGGAGGGGGAGGGTGGGTGCACAAGTGATGTGCCTCCCTTCCACTCACCCCGGTGAGAGCTTACGGCCATGGCTCGCTGCAGGGGAGGCTGGGAAGTGTAGTCCCGTGCTCAGGAAGAAGCAGAGAAGGACAGTGGGCGGCACGTGCCACGGGCTCACACGTGCCCAGGCTGGGGAGTGACTTGAACCAGCCCCCTTCCTAAGGGTGGTGCACACCGATAGTCTGTATTTGTTTGATTTCCTTTGGAAAAAGTGCCAGTTCTGACCCACTTCTTGGAGTTCTTGACTCATATAACCTGCTGTTTGGAAAATATTGGCTTGAACAAAATTTCACATAATGAGAAGCCTTAAGATAAGGAGGTTACAGCCTTGGTTGTTTAAATAGATTGGTGATGTCATACAGGACCTTTTCTTTTTAAAATTTATGTATTTATTCATAATTTTTATTTTGGGGCCGTGCTTCATGGCATGTGGAATCTTAGCTCCCCGACCAGGGAGTGGACTTGTACCCCTCGCAGTGGAGGCTTCCCTGGTGGCTCAGCTGGTAAAGAACCCACTTGCAACGGAGGAGACCCTGGTTCGATTCCTGGGCCAGGAAGATCCCCTGGAGAAGGGATACTCACTCCAGTATTTTGGGCTTCCCTGGTGGTTGAGACAGTAAAGAATCCACCTGCAATGTGGGACACCTGAGTTTGATCCCTGGGTTGGGAAGATCCCCTGGAGGAGGGCATGGCAACCCACTCCAGTATTCTTGCCTGGAGAATCCCCACAGACAGAGGAGCCTGGCGGGCTACAGTCCTTGGGTTCACAGAAAGTTGGACATGGCTGAGCAACCAAACATAGCACAGCCCCTGCAGTGGAAGCTCAGAGTCTTAACCACTGAACCGCCAGGGTTTTTTCTAGCTTTCCAACCTCAGCTTAGCAGCAGCTCTCCTAATAACAGTAATGATGATGATGACAATGATAGAAAATAATTTTACCTAGTATTTCTCACATGCTGGGCTCTGTTCTAAGTTACATATATAACTGTTTTGATCCTCACACAACCTCTGTGCAGTAAGTGAGCTCCTTCCAATTTGTGGATGAGAGAAAAGATGCACAGAGAGGTAAAATACCTTGATCCATGTGGCACTCCTGGCCAGGGGCAGAGCCTGGACTCATCGGAGGCTCTCAGGCTCCAGAGCCTGCCTCGTGCATGCCCCTTCACTTCGGTAGCCACAGGCAGCACCTCCTCCTCCTCTACCTGTTTGGCAGCAGAAGCGATGAACTGCCCTTCTTTGTGGGTCTCATTTTTTTTAAGTAATTTTATTTCTAGTTTTGGCTGCGCTGGGTCTTTGTTGCAGCATGGGCTTGTCTCTCATTGTGGCACTGGGGCTTCTTGCGGTGGCCTCTCTTGTTGCAGAGCAAGGGCTACAGGGCTCTCGGCATCAGTAGCTGTGGCTCCCCGGCTCTACAGCGCAGGCTCAGTAGTCGTGGCTTAGTTGCTCTGGGGCAGGTGGGATCTTCCCGCACCAGGGATCGAGCCAGTGTCTCCTGCATTGGCAGGCAGGTTCTTTACCTCTGAGCCACCAGGGAGGCCCCTGTGGGTCTTGTTTTTTTAAGGCCATGGGAACTTTTCCAGACGCCCTGGCCAGTCTCCCATCCTGCCTTACTGGTGGAACTGGGTCACGTGTCTACCCTGTGACCTGTAATTGACCTGTAATTATCCAGGAGGAAGGGAGGGCATTGCCTGACTGGATCAGAGCAATGATTCGAGTCCCAGTTACATGTTGGAATCATTGGAGTGCCTAAAAAGTCAAAATCATCCATGCTTTATCCTCCCACCCAGAATTCCTAATTTGAAGGTCGTTTAACAAGTGTTAGCAGTCTGCCAGACAGCACCAGGGCTTGGTAACCAGGGAGGATGGTGGGATGGCTTGAGGGCTGGATGGCCTAGAACTTCTGGTGGCCTCCAGATCAGGGCCAGGGGAGAAGTCACTTCACCCAGAGACCTTGGCTTAGCCCCCAGCTCTGAGCTTTGTCCTTTCTCAGAGTCATGTGAGCTGCCACGCCAGCCTTACCTTCATCCTCTCTCCAGAGGGGTGCTGTTTCCCCTGAGCCGTGCCAGGTCTGGTGATGCGTACAGGCTTCACCTCTTCCTCTCCACGAGTCCCTCTGTGCCACTGAACTAATCAGGATGCTCTTGTTGAAAGCAAAAGAAACCTGACTCAAGCTGTTGTATTCAGAAAAGGGGATTTTATGGATTTGTGAGTCCATGTTGGGAGAGATCGGGCTTAGGAAAAATAAAGGATTTCTCCATCGGCTGTGGATTGGCTGACACCCAGGCAGTGGGAAAAATAACCTTAGCTGCTCGAGGCTTCCACCCTGGCCCCTCAGAACCAGAGTGGGTGCAGGAGCTCCTCTCTCTCTCAGCTCCAGGTTGCCAAGTCCCAGGGAAGGATTCTGATTGGCCCAGCTCAGGTCACATGCTCATCCCTTTGTCAGTTGCTGTGACCAGGGGCTGAGAAACCTCCGATGGTCCAGCTTAGATCGTGTGCTTGCCCTGTGGCCAGGGTCTGGGAGAAGAGCTGCTTGGTGGACAGACAGATAATGGCCCGCCTTGTCCACTTCTGTACAGTGAGCCTTGGCATTGGATGTATTTTAAAATTTTATTTATTTGTTTTTAATTGGAGGATAATTGCTTATTGTGTTGGTTTCTGCCATATGCCAACATGAATCAGTCATAGGTACACGCATGTTCCCTCCCTCTGGGCATTTTGAAGTGTCACAGGTTTGTGATCCCTGAGTCCCCCAGTATCCCCAGTGGCTCCTGTGTTGCCCATTCCTGAGGGGGTGTGACTGTCATTCCAGATGAAGAGCATGAGTGTGGGGGACCCCCGAACCTTCCCGTTCATCGAGCCCCCACCACCAACCAGCTTGGAGACAGCCATCCTCTACCTCCGGGACCAGGGGGCGCTGGACAGCTCAGAGGCCCTCACCCCCATCGGGTCCCTGCTGGCGCAGCTGCCAGTGGACGTCGTGATTGGTAAGGACCACCGCCCCCCGGGGGTGATCACTGAGGGTCCTGAAAATGGGTGTGGGACAATGCTTACTCTCTGAGTGACCTGGAGGCAGGGTGTCCTGTCTCTGGGCCCCGTCCATTTATTCACAAGTCCTCTGTGCCACACACAGTTCTAGCACCAGGGTTACAGCAGTAAACAAAACAGATGCTTCTTTCCTGTGCCCAGCCCAGCCCCAGCGTCACCCTGGTACCCGCTTTCCTGTGGTTATAAGGATGTCAAAACTGCCAGCCTCTTCCTCTTACTCATCCCTGAGTCATCCCAGCCCCTCCCAAGGAGCTTGCTAACCGAGGCATATTCATCTTCATCTTGCCCAATTTTCCTGACTCAGGACATTCTGCACCTACCAGTTAACTATCCACGGCCCAGAGAATAGTCCCAGCTGAGCTTTGCCACCTGGGGCATCATTTCCCAAGTGTGGTGCTCAAGGGGGCTTGCTGCCCTTGTCAGCGTTAAAGTCCCCATCCTTGTGACACGCTAGACCAGCAATATGGGCGTCAGGCTGGGTACCGCCCACCCCGAGGGCCACCCACAGCCATGGAAGTGGTTGTTTCTGTTTGTGTTAGAAGAGGACAGGGCTAGTGCGAGAGTCGGATCTGAGAGGAAAGAGAATGTTCCGTGAGCCTTTGCCGTATGCCAGTGTGGGAGACTCCGTGGCCCGTATTTCATCTTCATCTGGTGAGGGTAGGCCCTCCAGGCGTCCCTGTTGTACAGATGAGGAAAACAAGGCTCAGAGAAAGCGCATCACTAGCTCGCCAGGGAGGCACGCCCCAGCCAGGCTGGCACCGTCGGTCCCCGGGCTCTGCTGGAAGGGAGGCACAGATGACGCGATGCTGGGCCCAGGTGGCTCATCACCGGTCTTCCTCCGTGCCAGTAAGCTCCCAGTGCTTCCCAGGTGAAACAGTTCATGCTTACAGCACGTAGATGCTGCTGTTAGCCCGTTTCACAGATGGAGAAACAGAAGCACCGAGAGGTGGAGGGACTTGCCCGAGGTGACAGAGCTAAGCTGGACAGCCTTGTTTTTCTGCCCATCTTTATCTTACAAGGCTAGCTGTGTAACAGGAACTTTTTGGAAAGGTGGGCAGGGGAACAGTGAGGATGAGTCAGGTCACTGACTTCTGGGCAGGTGGAAACAGTCTTTCATCACACTGGGAGCTGATTCTGGGTGTGATTCTGTCCCCCTGGCTCCCGAGGCCCTCTGGGGGTGAGGTGGAGGGTGGGTCAGGGGTCCCTGAGGAGTGAGGAATGCCGTCGGGCGCCCAGGAGGCTCAGCGCTGGTCCACCCCCAGGAAAGATGCTGATCCTGGGCTCCATGTTCCACCTGGCTGAGCCCGTGCTCACCATCGCCGCTGCCCTCAGTGTCCAGACGCCCTTCACCCGCAGCGCCCAGAGCAACCCTGAGTGTGCAGCGGCGCGGCGGCCCCTGGAGAGTGACCAGGGCGACCCCTTCACGCTGTTCAACGTCTTCAACACCTGGGTGCAGGTGAGCTTGGCAGCACCCTTCCCCCGCCCCAGCCGCCTGGCTGTCATTCTCATGGAGTCAGGGCTTTGTGCCCCACCTCCACCCCAGGGAGGACCCCTGAGGCCCCTGCAGACCGGGCTTGTCTGGGGAGAACCCCAGATCCACTTTTCATGGGACGAGCACGTGCTGAGGGGAGCCTGGAGTCTCTAAGCACTGACTAAAGCCAGTGCTGTCTGGCTTTTCAGATGCCATAGGGGGTGTCTGTGTGTTGAACACATGTTCCCTGACCAGGCCTGGTCCTGTCCTGAGCTGTGCTAGAGACCCAGTGGTGACTAAACTTACCTGGCCCTGCCCTCTTGCAACTCCCAGTCCAGCACAGAGAGGCAGACCATCCCTAGACAGTGACCACCCAGAATGGGCTGCAGTGGGGAGTCCAGGGGGCTCAGAGAGCCCCAGAGGGGTGTCTGACCCTGTGTAGTCTGGGAGGACTTCCTGTAGGAGGAGGCATTGGGGCTGAGACCTGGAAGAAGGAGGGCAGGTGTTGCTGAGGGAGGGCTCCCGCCAGCCTCACATCTTCTCAGCGGCTGGTATTGTGGCTCCTCTGGGTGCTGGGTCAGCACCCGCACCCCTTTCCTCAGCTGGTCAGGCCCTGACCTCCTGGGGTCTGGACCTCCACTCAGGTGAAATCTGAACGGGGCAGAAACTCACGCAAGTGGTGCCGCCACCGGGGCATCGAGGAGCACCGGCTGTACGAGATGGCCAACCTGCGGCGCCAGTTCAAGGTGAGGCCTGGGAGGAGGGGTGGGGGCCGGCCCCCCTGCGGAAGGCAGCCAGGAGCAAACTTGGGGCATGGGTGTGGGAGGAGAGGGAGAGTATGCGTGAACACCCTCCATAGCGTGGCATCGCTTCTTCTCTGACAGCATCATCAGAGCCCCTCCCCACACCCACCTCCCCCACCATCACATGGCTAGGTGTGGGGTGGGGTCAGGGCACAGGGGTGAAAATCCAGGAGGGCTTCCTGGAGGGGTGGACAAGGTCTGCCGTCACAAGTCACATCCTCGCGAAGAGCCTCGTTCTCGAGCTGGGATGCTGAGGTGGCCGCGCAGGCCGCGTGCTGGGAGGTGTGGAGCACGGGCTCTAGGGCGGGTGGGCTTCCGTAGTGGTGGTTGGAGGCACCATCAGGAGTGGGACACCTCAGCCGTGAGTCTGAGCTCCGCCGCTTGCTGGCAGTTCAACCGCGGGCAAGTTACTGGGCCTCTCAGGGCCTCCGCTTCTCCCTCAGCAAATGGGGAAGCAAAAAATAGCCCTGCCTCCAGCATTCCCATGAGGACTGAATGAGTTATACATTGCAGCTTTCTTATATCTGCTTTATTCGTTCGTTTGGGCTGTCCTAGGTCTTCACTGCTGAGTGCAGGCTTTCTCTAGCTGCTGCGAGCGGGGCCACTCTCTGGTTGCAGTGCCCGGGCCTCTCACTGCCGCGGCTTCCCTTCTTGTGGAGCGCAGGCGCTAGGGCGGGTGGGCCTCAGGAGTCGTGGCTCTGGGCCTAGTTACTCTGCAGCATGTGGGATCTTCCCGGACCAGGGAGTGAACTGACGTCCCCTGCATCGCATGGTGGATTTGTAACCACTGGACCACCAGGGAAGCCCTGCAGTTTTTATTGTTATTATTAAGATGTGGTTCTACAGGTGGTTTGTGTCCTTAATATTCCACAGGCATCTTTCCCTTCGAGCACAAAAAAGCTCTGGTGCTGGGGAATTTTAGCCCCGGGTTGTGTGGCATGCGGGATGAAAATAAAACAGCCTCTGAGGTAGCCATTTCCCTTGGCTGCAGACCTCGGAGTGTGCATTACCACCAAGGCCTCCCATGCGTTAGTGGGTCCCCACGTTCAGACATCCCCGTTGTGCTTGACATCATCTCTCAACGTCTCTGACTTTCTAAAGAGTGGTGGTTCAGCCTTCGTTGGGCCCAGATGCTGAGAAACAGAAGGAAAGTGGGGGTGCTTTTCCGTCTCTCTCTCTGTGTCCCATCAGATAACCTGCCTCTTCTCACTGGTTGGGGCTCGATGAGAAACAGGGTCAATCCAGTAGAGTCCCTGGGACACTCTTTCTGGAGGCATGGGCAGGAGGCCTCTCAGGGGTGTTGGAATCACGGGGAGGGTCCATGATGTCTAGATCCCACACCCCACTGCCCGCCCCCCGGCCCCAGAGGTTCTGATTCAGCCATTCTGGGTGGGGTGCAGGTCTTGGCGTTTGTTTATTTATTTGCTTTTGACTGTGCAGGGTCTTCGCTGCTGCGTGGGCTTTGCTCTGGTTGCAGCGAGCGGGGGCTGCTCTCGGGTTGCGGCACGCAGCCTTCTCGTTGCAGTGGCCCCTCTTGCTGCAGAGCACGAGCTCTAGGGTGTGTGGGCTCAGTAACTGCGGCTCCCGGGCTCTAGAGCACAGGCTCAGCAGTTGTGGTGCAGAGGCTTAGTTGCTCCGAGGCATGTGGGACCTTCCCGGACCGGGGATCGAACCTGAGTCTTCTGCATTGGCAGGCGGGTTCTTTACCACTGAGCCACCAGGGAGGCCCCGGTATTTGTGACAACTTTCCAGATGATCCCAGATGCTGCTGCCGCGACTGGCCAAAGCACCACGCTCCAAGAAGCATTTTAGTGTAGGAACCTCATGGGGCTGGTGCAGGCCTGGAGGGGCAGGTGGGCATGTAACCAGAGCCCGGGGACAGCTGGGTGGAGAGGGCGTGTGACCTGAGCCCCCAGAAAGGACCCTGAATGGTAACGATCGCCCAGCCTCCTCCCTCCTGTCCCTCGGCCTGGGTGTTCCGTTGGCCAGCGATGAAGACAGTTCTCTTTTCTAGAACAGTCACATGCCCAGCACCATGTAAAGAGTTGTTGTCTTTAGTTCCCTGACCAGGGATGGAACTTGGGCCCTGGCAGTGAAAGTGCCAAGTCCTAACCACTGGACCACCAGGGAATTCCCAGAGTGGTTCTCATATAGCCCCTTTCAGTCCCAGCTGGGAGTTCCCAGGAGGGTCCCCGTTTGTCATTTGGGCACAAGGGTGGTTCTAAGGGTGAGGTCACGTGCCAGCCAGCTGCAGGCCCCCAACTGGAAAGTGCGTCTGGGCCCAGAGTGCACCTGACTGTGTCCCTCACTCGGGCTCCATCCTCCCCCAGGAGCTGTTGGAGGACCACGGGCTGCTGGCCGGGGCCCGGGCCCCGCAGCCAGGGGACAGCTATAGTCGGCTGCAGCAGCGGCGGGAGCGCCAGGCGCTCTACCAGCTGAAGCGCCGGCACGAGGAGGGTGCGGGGCGCAAGCGAAAAGTGCTGCGAGTCCAGGACAACCAGGACGCCTGGTCCAGCGACGAGGACCGGGGTGACTCAGCCTCCCAGGGGGCCAGCGACAGCGTGGACATCCAGGTGGGGCACCATGGGGTGGTCTGGGGCCTGGGGCGGTGGGGATGGCGTTTATCAGAGCGGGGACTCCTCATCTCAGGAGGTAGGTTTCCGTGGACAGGTGTCTACCGGACCCCTGGGATCCCCAGACTCCAGTGGCAACCCCTTGGGTGGTGGGGAGGGCCTCAGGAACCCACCTTCCCCTGTGTTCCACCCAGGATGTGAAGTTTAAGCTCCGGCACAATCTGGAGCAGCTGCAGGCAGCTGCTAGCTCGGCCCAGGCCCTGACTCGGGACCAGATGGCTCTGCTCAAGCTAGTGCTCGGCCGGGGCCTCTACCCGCAGCTCGCCGTCCCCGACCCGTTCAACAGCGGCCGCAAGGACTCAGACCAGGTGTGTCTCCTTCCCATCTGTCTTGTCATCTGTCATCCCTTCCCAGTGCCTGCTCTGTGCTGGGGTTACAGCAGTGACCGAGGCAGCCCTGGCCCTGTCCTTGTGGGGTGCAGTCTAATGATGGGGGCAGGGGAGAGACTCATGCCCAGACAGTGACCCAGAGTGGGATGGGAACCCAGGGGCTGAGAGAACAGGGGGGCCTGATCAGCATGGGAGGGAATCAGGGAGAGCTTCCTGGAGGAGGGAGTTTTGAGTTGAGATGAGGAGGAGGGAACCTGGCAACGGAAAGAGCAGGTCTGAGCCTCTGTCCCCTGGCATCCGCCTTCCACTCCTCTAGATCTTCCACACCCAGACCAAGCAGGGCGTCGTGCTGCACCCCACCTGCGTCTTCGCCAACAGCCCCGAGGTGCTGCACACGCAGGAGCAAGCGGCCAAGGGCAGCGATGGGAGCCGAGGTACCGGGAGCCCCGGCGGGGGTGGGGGAAGCCTTCTGTTGGGGGTGTGAGGGGGCACAGTGATCTCGGGGTGCCGCTCGCCGTCGGGGGTTAGCCCTCCATCAGGGGTGTGAGGGGGCACAGTGATCTTGGGGTGCCGCTTGCCGTCGGGGGTTACCCCCTCACACCTCCCACACTCCGCCTTCCCTGGGGCTGCTGACCTGGGACTTGCAGGTCCCTGGAGCCACACCTGGCTGGGTGGCCTTGGCGGGTCCACCCCTCTCTCTGCCGAGCCTCGCCCTCCCCATGCAGTGCTGGCTGCCCAGCGCCCGTCCCAAGGCCTGAGGTTTGCGCCATTAGAGCAGCGCCTGAGGAGCTCAAGGGAGCTCTGTGAACCTCAGGGCTTGGTCCTTCTCAGGGCAAGTGGTCCCCCAGCATGCGTTCAGGCAGTTGCGTTCCGTCTACCTTCTAGTGGGATCCAGGCCAAGAGGTGGCCTCTGCTGAGGTTGCGCTCAGGCCAGGCCGGTCTGCAGGGGGCGCCCTTGCCCAGGTGCAGGCCCTGCAGTCAGGTGGGGGCTTCACGCCTTCCGTGTTGTGTGCTTTGAGCACTGAAACAGCTCATCCTTCTCTTGTTTGTAAAGAGAGTAACACACTGCGTTAAAATGGCAAATACTAACCCCACAAGATGAAGTTTATGATTTTAAACACCAAAGATAGAATTTGAAATTTTCTCACTCATCTTTTTCTTTGTAAAAAAATTTATTTATTCTTTATGAAGGAGAATTGCTTTACAGTGTCGTGTTAGTTTCTGCCATACATCAACACGACATTTTTTTTTTAATGTTTATTTATTTGTTTGACTGCACTGGGTCTTAGTTGAGGCATTTGAACTCTTAGTTGGGCCGAGTGGGATCCATTTCCCTGACCAGGGATTGAACCCAGGTCCCCTGCATTGGGAGCTCAGACTTTTAGCCACTGGACCACCAGGGAAGTCCCTCTAGTCTTTAAGTTGCGTAAATTCCTAGTCAATTTATCCTCTTCCTATTACAGTAAGTCCCCTGCATAGGAACAAGTTCCGTTCCAAGAACATGTTCATAAGTCCTATTTGTTTATAGGTCTTAACACAGCTAGGACCCATCTAACAGTCAGTTATGCAATATTATAATAGGTTTATAATATGTTCGCATCTTTGAAAGTTTGCAGCCTGGAGGTTTGTATGTAGAGAGCTTACTGTACATTGTTTTTCTCCTTTTTAAAAACTGGTTTTATTTGCTTATTTTATTTTGGCTGTGTTGGGTCTTTGTTGCTGCACGGGCTTTTCTCTAGTGGTGCGCAGGCTTCTCGTTGAGGCTCCCAGCCTCCAGAGCACAGGCTCAGTAGTTGCAGTGCATGGGCTTAGCAGCTCGGCGGACATGTGGGGTCTTAGTGGATCAGAGATCAAACCCATGTCTCCTGCCTCGGCAGGGGATTGTTTACCCCTGAGCCACCAGAAAATCCCGTTTTTCTCCTTTTTGAAAACATTTGGAAAGTTCCGGGCATCTCTTAAGTAGAGAGACTGTGATGAACCCTCTGTGACCTTACCCAGCTGCAGCTGTCAGCATTTTCCATCCTTGTTTATTCTGTCCCCTTGATTTTTTTCCTCTGTCTTTGCTGGAGCATGTTAAAGCAGGTCCCAGACATCTTACCAGTTAGTAATAATAATAAAAATCCTATTCATAAGGACTGTTATTCTGTATCACCACAGTGCTGTCATCCATCAGCCCTAACAAAATTAGCAACAATTCTTAATATCACTGAATAGCCGAAATCACATTCAGCTTGGCAGAGTGTTTAAGAACATGCCACAGACATTTTATCCTTATGCATGTTCTTTGTGTGGGTGTTTGAATGGGGCTTCCCTGGTGGCTCAGACGGTAAAGAATCTGCCTGCAGTGTAGGAGACCTGGGTTTGATCCCTGGGTCGGGAAGATCCCCTGGAGAAGGGCATGGCTACCCACTCCAGTATTCTTGCCTGGGAAATCCCACAGACAGAGGAGCCTGGCGGGCAACAGTCCATGGGGTCGCAAAGAGTCAGACAGAACTGTAGTGACTAACACTTCACTTGAATAGCGGGGGTGGGACAGACCGCCCCTGGGGGGAATGACGGGTGTGTGTAGGGGCGGAGAGGATGCTGAGCTGTCCCCTTGACCCTCTCAGACGACAGGGACAAGATGAGCAGCAAGCACCAGCTTGTCACCTTCGTCTCCCTCCTGGAGACCAACAAACCGTACCTGGTGAACTGTGTCCGCGTCCCCGCTCTACAGGTGGGTCCCGCGCCATCCTCCCCGCCTCCCTCCCAACTGCTGGCTGCCATGGCTATGTTCCTCGGGGCAAGAGCCCTGGGGGCGTTGGGGGGTGGCCTGGAGGAGCATCTTCCCTCAGGCTGGCTGCCGGCTCCTCCTCCTGGTATCCATTCATTACTGGCCGAGCGCCTGCCCGGTGCCAGCGCTTGGGGAAGACACACGAGGTGAGGCGGGACCCAGTCCCTGCCCCCCGGAGCTCACATCTAGCCGGGAAGGGCGGGCAGGAGCAATAGACACAGTGCAGCTCTGACTGAAGGAGCAGAGAGCGGAAAGGATGGGGCAAAGGGATGGTGGGGGGGACACGGTGCAGCACACGGGGCAAAGGGACCGGGGGGGCACACAGTGCAGCTCTGACTCACAGCAGGGAGCAGAAAGGACGGGGCAAAGGGACGAGGGGGACACAGTGAAGCTCGTACTGATAGAGCAGAGAGCGAAAAGCACGGGGCAAAGGGGCTGGGGGGCCACGGTGCAGCTCTGACTCACAGCAGAGAGCGGAAAGGACCGGGCCAAGGGACTGGGGTGGGGAGGGGAGGGGAGAGGCCCTAGTATGGCATGAGGCCATCTGGGTGGGCCTCACTGAGGAGGTGCAGTCAGCAAAGGCCTGAAGGCGGGAGGGCTGTAGGGATCTCTGGGGGAAGAGCGACCTAGGCAGACGGAAGAGCAAGTGCAAAGGCCTTGGGGCACCACAGGCAGGGTGTGAACAGGGAGCAGCTGGAGCAGAGCCAGGGTCGGGGAGAGTGGCTGAGGAGAGGTCAGGAGGCAGGGGGGACCAGATCTCCTCCTCCCCACCACCAGAGGGTTCTGAGCAGAGCTGGATCAGGGACTGACACGGGGCAGAGTCCGCAAGCCCAGTGAGGAGGCGACTGCAATCACAGGACAGGAGGGGATGGTGGCGGGGACTGAGGATGGGGCTGGGTGAATGGGGGGCGGGCAGGAGCCCAGTCAGGCGGGCGCCACTCTGAGATGCCTATCCACTGCTTCCTGTCTGCTGCCCCCTCTCTTCCAGTCCCTCCTGCTGTTCAGCCGATCCCTGGACACCAATGGTGACTGCTCCCGCCTGGTGGCCGATGGCTGGCTGGAGCTCCAGCTCGCAGACACTGAGAGTGCTGTCCGGCTCCTGGCGGCTTCCCTGCGGCTCCGGGCCCATTGGGAAAGTGCCCTGGACCGGCAGCTGGCCCACCAGGCCCGGCGGCGGCTGGAGGACGAAGGGGAGGAGGAAGAGGAGGAAGCCCCTGTCAACCACAAGGAGGTGGCGGCCCTGAGCAGGGAGCTGCTGCAGTTCGTGGGATCCAAGGTACCTGCCTCCTGGGCACCTGCGCCCTTGGCTGAAGGGGCCGTCAGCCACAGGGATGAAGGCTCCGGAGGGCCCTGGCTTCCAGCTCATCAAGACGCCCACATTTGGGGGTTTTCAAACCAGAGAGGTTGATGACAGGCTCAGGGTTACACAGCTCGTAAGGGTGAACCCAAGATTTACTCCAGGAGCCACCCCCTTAACCCCTGCACCCCTCATTCAACAGATGTGTATTAATACCTGCTGCATCTGGGGTGCTGCTGCTGCTGCTAAGTCACTTCAGTTGTGTCCGACTCTGTGCAACCCCAGACGGAAGCCCGTCAGGCTCCCCTGTCCCTGGGATTCTCTAGGCAAGAACACTGGAGTGGGTTGCCATTTCCTTCTCCAATGCATGAAAGTGAAAAGTGAAAGTGAAGTCGCTCAGTCGTGTCCGACTCTTTGCGACCCCATGGACTGCAGCCTAGCAGGCTCCTCCGTCCATGGGATTTCCCAGGCAAGAGTACTGGAGTGGGGTGCCATTGCTTTCTCTGCATCTGGGGTACAGGTTACCCCTTAGTAGCAGTTAAGGGCGTGTGAGATATGATAGAGAAGCTGTGAGGTGCATGGAAGACGGATGGGAAGAATTGGACAGAGCATGCTTGAAAGGGAACCCCCACTTCTTTATGTGGTATGCGGGTTGAGAATTGCTTCTGCTTCTACTACACGTGGATGCACTGGGACCCGGAGGACTGGAGAAGGGGGAATGGGCTGACATGCCAGAGAAGGGGCAAGGTGGCCACACTTGAGGTCTGAATGTGTTCCCACAGGGATGAGGAGGGAAGGGGCCTGGGGAGAGCATGCCTTCTAGACATGCCTTTGGTCGTGAGTGTCTGAAACCAGGCTGTGAGTGGCTTAAGCAATTGGCCCCCTTAACTGAGAAGTCCAGGGGTGGGCTTCAGGCACAGCTGGATCCAGGCCATCCCATTGTGTCTGCCTATCTCCTGTCTGCTGAGAGTCTGTCTGCTCTGTCTCCCGTCTCTCTTTGCTCAGGTTTCCTACAGCCTCCGGCGGCTCACAGGGCTGGAAGCCCAGAACCTCTACGTGGGACCCCAGACCATCACGGCTGCCCCCAGTCTCCCTGGCCTCTTTGGCAACTCTGCCCCGTCCCCCCACCCCACCAAAGGGGGCTACGCAGTCACTGACTTCCTTACCTACAACTGCCTCACGGTGAGCACGGATGCGCACCTTGGCCCCTCATCCTCCTGCCCCTGAGAGTGGGATTTTAGAGATTCCCCCCAGCACCCCCAAACACATTCCAGCTTAGTCCAGGGATGCAGTTTCAGAAAGGGCCTGCAGCCCCGAGGGCTTCTGGGAAGGTCCCAGGCTGGCGGTGGGGAGCGGGGCAGGGAGCCAAGCCCTGACACAGCCTGCTGTCACAGAGCGACGCGGACCTGTACAGCGACTGTCTCCGCACTTTCTGGACCTGCCCGCACTGCAGCCTGCACATGCCCCTGACGCCCCTGGAGCGCATCGCCCATGAGAACACCTGCCCCGAGGCCCCACAGGACGGCCCCCCAGGTGAGGCTGGGGCGGGGCCCAGACGCCTGTGTCCGCCCCGCTGTCCGTCCAGCCTGGGGTTCTTTCCGTGCACCTGGGGGTTCATGCCACACTCCGGGGATCCACGACCTCAACCCTCTGCCTGGCTGGTGCCACGATGGGCTTTGTCCCTGAGACCCAGAGCCTGGGACACGGGGGCCTGGAGCCACCTCATTCCCGCGCCTCTGCCTGTCTCTCTCTGGAATCCGCCGCCGTCTCTCTGATCTCTGCCTCTGCTCTTCTGCTCTCTTTTTCTCTGTTGTCTGCAAGGCGTCTCTGCCGCGGCCACACCCATCCTCTTGTCACCCGGAGGACGCCGCAGTGGGCAGACCTGGGCAGAGTCTGCTGTGGTGCGTCCCACGCCACACTGGCGCTCACGGGGAGATGGCTGCGAGGCCATGTGGTCCCACCCCAGGGTGCTCTCTGTCTCTTTCAGTGTCTGTGTCTCCACTTGTGTTTTTTCTCTGTCTCTCTCACCCCATGGGGACACAGAGTAAAGACTTGCCTCTGTGTGTGTGTATTAATCAAGGAAGGCTTCCTGGAGGAGGCAGAGCTGGAGTTCCCCAGAGGCCAGGAGAGCCTGAGCCACAGAGGTTCCTGGTATTTGGGTGGGGGTGAGAGCACACGGTGGAGCACCCCCCTCAACCCCCTTCTCCTCTCCCCTAGGGGCTGAGGAAGCTGCCCCCGAGCCCCCCCAGAAGGCATCTGCCCTGCTGAAGCCCTACCACTGCGAGGCCTGCCAGAAGGACTTTCTGTTCACGCCCACGGAAATCCTGCGGCACCGGAGGCAGCACGTGTGAACCCAGCCCATCCCGGACCAGGGCCAAGGCCAGACTGCCGGCCCTCGCTCCGAGCCTAGGCTCGGAACTGTGGTGTGAGCCCAGCCTCGAGGTGGAGGGAGCATAAATACGTGAATAAACTCTCACAG
The DNA here is from genome assembly GCF_032405125.1 of Capricornis sumatraensis. Lineage (NCBI taxonomy): Eukaryota > Metazoa > Chordata > Mammalia > Artiodactyla > Bovidae > Capricornis > Capricornis sumatraensis. Next base: position 59,695,629 of record NC_091088.1, read on the forward strand.
ATGGACTCGGGTCTGTAAGCCTGCCCATCCATAAAGTGTGCTTCCCAGGTGGCGCAGTGGTAAAGAACCCACCTGCCAATGCAGGAGACGCAGGAGACGCAGGAGAGGCGGGTTGGATCCCTGGGTCGGGAAGATCCCCTGGAGAAGGAAATGGCAACCCACTCCAGTATATTTGCTGGAGAATCCCCATGGACAGAGGAGGCTGCCAGGCTGTGGTCCGTGGGGTCGCATAGACGTGACTGAGCACGTGTGTACACACATCCAGAAATCACAACCGTCTCTGCTGGTCCTCCCCGTGGCCTGACTCTTATCCCTCCTGTTGCAGCGGCCACCTGATGTGTCCTGGGGTAGACCCCAGGAGTTGAGGCTGAACAGGGACCTCAGACTCCAGGTCCAGGGTCTGATCGCCCCTGGCGACTGCTCTCTCTCAGTCTGTCTCACGGCCTCTGCTTTCCCTCAAACTCAGAGACCCCGGCCTGGCCCATTCACGTGTGTGGCTTTAGGAGCTGGGTGGGGTGGGGTCAGTGCTCTGCGGCCCATGGGCTGCCTGGTGACGGGGGCCGTTCTGCTGTGCTGTCCGTGGGCAGGTCTCAGCCGTCCCCTCGGGACTCCTTGACCACATCTCCCCGACGGACGTGAAATGAGAGGGAATGCTGTAAACAACGGTGGAAGTAAATTCTGCAACTCAGGTTTGAAATCTGGGTGAGGCAGGATGGATGTGATCAAGACAGAGACCATCGTGGGGTAGAGGAAAGAACGAGACCCAGCAAGAAGGAAACAGAGACACAAACTACCTGAGCCCAAGAAGAAATAGATAAACGGCACAATGCTGTGTATCTGTTGGGTTGGTAAAGAAATTCATTTGGGTTTTTCATAGCAGCCTACGGAAAAACTCGAATGAACTTTTTGGCCAACTTAATACTAAGGCAATTTAATTCGTAGTTAGAGACGCAGAGGACAGGCTTGAATGGGTTCACTGGTGACCTCCAGCAGACGGCGACTGAAGGCATGACACTCAACAGCGGCTCATTCACAGTGTGGAAGAGGACGCCTCTGGGCCAGCACTGCCCTGATGCCAGAACCAGACCCAGAACCCCTTCCTCGAGGTTACAACTCACAGTCAGCCACAGATAAAGAACAGTAGTACATCGTGGCCAGGTGGCATTTCCTCTAGTGAAACAAAGTCGATTCAACATTTGAAAGTCAATTAACTCTCTTTTCCGGTTATCGCGGCGTAGGGAACCATGAGCAGCAAAGTCTCCTGCGACCCCCTCTACGAGGCGGTGCGGGAAGTCCTGCACGGGAACCAGCGAAAGCGCAGAAAGTTTTTGGAGACGGTGGCGCTTCAGATCAGCCTGAAGAACTATGACCCTCAGAAGGACAAACGTTTCTCGGGCACCGTCAGGCTTAAGTCCACTCCCTGCCCCAAGTTCTCCGTGTGTGTCTTGGGGGACCAGCAGCATTGTGATGAGGCCAAGGCTGTGGATATCCCCGACATGGACATCGAGGCACTGAAAAAACTCAACGAGAATAAGAAACTGGTCAAGAAGCTGGCCAAGAAATATGATGCCTTTTTGGCTTCAGAGTCTCTGATCAAACAGATCTCCTGAATCCTGGGCCCAGGGCTGAACAAGGCTGGCAAGTTCTCTTCCTTGCTGACCCACAATGAGAACATGGTGGCCAAAGTTGATGAAGTGAAGTCCACGATCAAGTTCCAGATGAAGAAGGTGCTGTGTCTGGCAGTGGCTGTTGGCCACGTGAAGATGACAGATGATGAGCTTGTGTACAACATCCACTTAGCTGTCAACTTCCTGGTATCATTGCTCAAGAAAAATTGGCAGAACGTCAGGGCCTTGTACATTAAGAGCACCATGGGCAAGCCCCAGCGTCTGTACTAAGGCACAGCTTAATAAACCATACTAAACCAAAAAAAAAAAAAAAGTCAATTAGTGTGATTCACCCTATTAAAAACAGAAAAGGCATTTGACAGATTTCAATACCTTGTGGCCTTGGATAAAGCCCCTTAACTTCTCTGCTCCAGCGTTTTTTTTCTCTGACAAGTGAATGCAGCTGAACTATTTTTCTCAGAAGGTTCATTTTGATACAGAAGTCCTGGACTTAAGTTTAATAATTAAATAAATATAAAAATAAAATTAATAAACAATTAGAATCAATAATAAAAACAAAAGTACAAGTAATAACATGATAATTAAACTAAACCAAATTAGAAAACTGCCCTACAAAAGATACTAAGAAAAATAACAAAAAATGCAAAGGCAAGTGTAGACTTGGAGAAAATATATATATGACAAATATGTCATATAATTAACTGTACATATTACATAGATATAGAAACTATGTTATACAAAAAATTCAAGTCAATAAGGTTTGAATTTGCTTTATAAGTGGCAAATACTGAATATAAACCCCCAAAATAGAAAAACATGGTTAATAAGCCCATGAAAAAGTACTTGTCATCATTAGCTGTCAGGGAAATGCTATTAAAACTGCAATAAATATCACAATAACGCTCATTAGAACGGCTAACATAAAAAACCCAATGCTAAGTCAGTATGTGGCACAAGCAGAGTTCCCATACGTTGCTGGTGGGAGTGTTAATTGGTAAAATGACTGGGGAAAAAATTCAAGAATCTCCTAAAATTGAGCCTGGGCGCGTCCTCTATGACCTGGCAGTTCCACTTGTAAACGCACACTCTGCAGAAATGCACAAGTGTGTTGTGTGTTGGCAATAACATTATTTGTAACTATAACCCCACCAAATGCCTATCGACAAAAGAATAGTTAAGTAAATCGTGATCAATTCTTAGAACAGAAGGGCCTAAACCACAGCTCCATGCAACCTAGTGGGGGTCACGGCAGCACCAACCAGGTTGCTGGAGGGGGCGCTCACGGTTTGTTTCTTGGTCTGGATGCTGGTGGCGCAGGTGGGTTTCATTTTCTGGGAAGATTCACCAAGCCAAAGATGCATGCACTTTTCTGTATATCATGCTTCAAGAGCAAATTTTTAAAGCTTGGTGAATGAATGCCTATCAACTTTGCATTGTGAGGGATCCCGCTACACTGAAGTGGTACAAATTCCCCTCAAAGAAGATGAAAGCACCCATTTCCCCAAGAGCCTCGCCAGCACTTAATCCTGGTCAGTCTGGGCCACCTATCAGAATAGACATGTTTCTCTGGGGAACTAAAGGATAGTAAGAGCTTCTGGAACTGTTAAGGAAGGCCATAGAAATCACCGTTGAGGAGCTGGGACCCAATTCTGATAGTTGCTCTTCCGGCCATCTCTGGGCATTTAGAGTTTCCTCCCTTCTTTCACATATTTTAAAATCTTGTAAAATTTATTTTATCTTAATTTTTGGTTGAACCGGGTCTTCCTTGCTGTGTGCAGTCTCTAGTAGGAGCAGGGGCTACTCTTCATCACATTGCGCCTGCTTCTCCTTGCCACGGCTTCTCTTATTGCAGAGAACGGACTCTAGAGCTCAGGCTCAGTGGTTGGGACCCACAGGTTTAGTTTCTCCACAGCATGTGGAATCTTCCCAGACCAGGGATCAACACATGTCTCCTGCATTGGCAGGCAGATTCTTACCTGCTGCGCCACCAGGGAAATCCCTATTTCTCTAGTTTCAGTACCTTGAGTTGGAAGTCATTTTCAGGGGTCATAACAGAAAAGGGATAGAGACAATAAGAGAAATGTTTTGAGGGGGTAAAGTCATCATAAACAAAGCCAAAAGACAAGCAGCAGACTGGGAGAGGTGTTTGTAACATCTATGATGAAGCTTAAGGTCTAGAATATATAAAGAGCTGCTACAAACCAATGAGAAAATGACAAAGAGCCTAGGAAGGACAGAGTCAAAAGATTTGAGTCCACACAGAAGAGGAAATAGAAATGGCCCAGAACAGTGTACAAAGATGCTAAGATTCACTTGCAATTAGGGGAAATAAGAATGATTAATTCAGTACAGCCTGTTTGGTAGGACATTCGAGAGAATCTATCAAATGACCTGGTAAAAATGCCCCTTCCCTTGGACTAGTGATTCTACCTCCAGGAAGTTATCCTATAGATACACGTATGTCTGAAAATGACGTATGGTCAAGGATATTCATGCCGGCTTTATTTGTAGGAGCAAAAGATGGGAAACAGCTTAAATGTCTCTCCATATGAAACTGCTTAAATATTAATAAATCCCACCCAATATAATGGACCACTATGCAGACATGCCAAACAAAAGCAGGCTTTGTGCTGACACAAAAAATATCTCCAAATTATACTAAGTGAAAGGGAGCAAGTTACAGAACCATGTGTCAGATGATCCCATTTTTTGAAAAATGGAAACATTTTGTGTGCGTGCGTGCG